>NC_138761.1:43922948-44522948 GCF_965113315.1 Podarcis vaucheri | reverse complement strand
TCATGTTATATATAGTTTATAAGCACGCGCACGCGCGCACACACACACACACACACATATATATATATATATATATAGAGAGAGAGAGAGAGATATATTTTTACTGGTATTAAAGCGCCCCCTACTGAGTATGAATTCTGATCCTTAAATTAAAACAGGCTGGCAAGTATCAGATTGCATTTGAGTAAAAACTATGTATGTCAGTGGCATCCAAAAGTATGCCAGTAGTCTCAAAAATTGAAGGACTGAGCAAAGAGAACAGGAAAATAAAGAGAAGAGATGGGAATTAGATTGTGTAAGCTTCATGAAGTAACTGCACTGTGAACAATGTGGTATGTTCACACATCAGAGATGCGATAGTCATCACAGATAGCCATAAGACAACCAAAAAGGAAAATAATTCATTTAAATTCAGCAGAATTGCACTGTTGTATACAAATGACTTGAGTAACAAGAATTCCAATAACAAGTATAAAAAGGTGAGCAGTCACTATCTAAGCAGCAGCACTTCTGCAACAGATTTGAGAGTTATAACAGTTAAGTCGAACCTGAGTCAACAATGTTATATTGTGATTCAAAAAGTCAATGACAGTTCATAGTGCCTCAACAGCAGCACTGTTTCTAGACCCAGGAAATTACAGTACCATTCTTCACACTATTGATAACTCATTTGGACTACTGGGGTCAGTTCAGAAAGGAATTTGGTTTGGAAGTGGACAGATCAGTCTATTTCTAGCCCATATCCCTTTTGCATGAGTTCATTCAGTAGTCCATTCCCAACAAATTATGCACTAATCTGTGCTTTTAAAAATTCCATTGGAATCTGTATTTAAATACATCATTTCTTTCTTTAAAATATGCATTTCTAAATGTATTTTATTAAACTCACACACATTTTAAAACTCATTTTTGAGCTGAGAACTGCAGCATAAAGTTCAAAGATGTGCAGGCTCTGAAGGATAACTACATTCCAATTCATATCAGTCAAGTTTATTTCTCAAACATCCCTAATTGGGGTAGCTTTGAATGTATCCTCAAAACAGTGAGGCAGTCTCTTCCCCCATTTTTTCCTTATTTTACCCCCTTGCAACTCCCATTGTCCTTACTAATCTGCCCACCTGTCTCTCTGGTCTGTCCAAACCCCATCACCATGGGAAAGGTAAGCCAGAGCTCTTTTACAAGGCATTTTCCCAATGAAGAAGTGAAGCAGAATGACAGAATAGTAAAGGGTACCTCCATTCCCAACACATTAAAAACAGAAGAAGCACTGACTCACACCAAAGACCCACCTAATACATTATCCTGTTCTCATTGTGGCAACCAGACACTCAAGGGAAGACCAAATCAGGACAAAAGCACAACAGCATTCTCCCTGCCTGCAAGTATAGTTTTTTGTCTGTCCTGAAACTTCCAACATTCAACTTTATGGGATGACCTTAGTTCCTAGCATTGTGAGAAAACATACTCATATTCACTTTCCCCATTCCATGCATAATTTTATATAACTCCACCTTTTCTGTTTCTGAAGCTAAAATGTTGTAAACATTGTCATATTTATTCATGGGAGAATAAGTTGCAGCCTCAGGTTCATTTGCTTGCCTGTTTCTGAACTTTGCCTAAAACCATAAGAGAAACTGCAATCTCCATATTCTATTTTAGGGTGGTCCCAGGTTCCTGGAACCTCTGCTTAAAAATCATATCCAGTAACAGGACTGGAAATCTTAAGAGAACTGTGCTAAGTCAGACTAAATATCATTTGGCTTATGGGACCAATGGTCTGGGTTCAGCATTGGGAAGCTTCACATGTACATATGTGATTTCTTGGGTATGACTCACTGCTCATTTTAGAATTGGTATTATGGGCCCTGCAGAGATCCTCTGCCCCTGGATTAATGATTACTCTCCAGAATCCTGATAGTTCCAGTAAGATGCACAGCAATGCAATAACATCCCTGCCCTTGTGCAAATAGCTGACATGACAGGAAGATGCGCATCAGATACCAATAGGAAATCAGGGCATGCAGCAGGTTTTGAATTTTCCTTTGGGAAATTCTGAAATAAATCAGTAAGCAGCTGTATTCATGTTTGCAAGATGCATAATAAAAAAGCAAAAGCATTTTGAATCTGACCATGACAAGCTATTTTCCTTTTCCACTTTGGTAAACCGAATCAGCTAGGCACATTCCCCATTAATGACAAAAAGATGCAAGACATTTTTTATTTCATTTTTAAGCTATATGTTCCCCACCCCACCCCCAAGGAATAGGCATTATTGCCCAAAGTGATGAAACTTGCAAAAATTGTTGTCTGCTGTCAACCACCTAGTGGGGAGGTGGGGGGTGAGTATAATTCTAGCTGTGCATTACCAACAACCTCATTTCCAGATGGCAAATATTCTAAGCACCCAAGTGGAAAAGTTATTTTACAAGGAAATGAATTAAGACCACCATAAAATAAGCCTCTGTATTTTTAGGGAAGAAAAATAACACAACCTGTTTGAGTAAAGTCATGCAAGAGTGAGTCTATTTCTCAAAAATAAATTTCCAGATTATATTCTTGTGTATGCAGTAGAGCAATCAGTAAATAGAACATCAGATGGCAGAGAGTCAAGAGATCAATGTTTTCTTCTCTGGCTGTTCTACTGGCTCAAGCTTTCTGGCATTGTGCAAATCAGTTACATTCGAAGCCATATTCTACTTCCATTTTCCTTTCAACATTTGGCTCTGATTCAGTATTTTTGATCCACACTATTTCATCTCTTCACTTAATTGCTTTTTGAGTTCTGCATATGTAGTTATCTTTCCTCATGAAGTGGCTCATGGGATTGGATCCAGTAAGTTGTAGGTCCCAGTGAAATGAATGAGACTAAGCAAGATCAACTTGATCATTAGCTTTCACATTGATTTCAATGGAAAGAAAAGCATGATTAATTTGATTGGGATCCAACCCATGAAAAATACAGATGTCCTGTGCATTTGACATCAATAGGAATCTGCAGTGAAGTATTAGGTTGCATTAGGTGATGTCTGTGTATACCTTGGGGTAAACCTGGAATTGACATTTCCAACATTATAGATTTCCAAAATTCACACAATTAGAAGTGTACTTTCTAGGGTACCAAATTTGCTCTGTTTAGAGCAGGCATGCATTAGTTTAGCCTTTCAAGAATGATATGTGGGTTTCCTTTTTTTAAAAAAAATGTATAATTAGTACAAGACCAATTTTTATAATTTTCAAAGGAGAGCAATCACAGTTATGCTTCTCCATCTCACAGTGCAGCCTAAGAACCCTAATCCTAACTTAATTTAATCTGCGTAACACCTTACCCAATTTATCTGAAAATTACTACACACTGAATCTGGGCTGCTTCTTTTTTATCCAGACCCACCAATATTATCTCTCTCCCTCTCTCTCCTTCCACACACACCTTTTTGTTTTGCTCAGCATGCTGAAGGGTTTGAAAGAACTCAAAAATCTGATTGCTTCTTTGTTGCGATTTTCTTAAATAAATTTTCTAACAGACCAAGGTAGTTCCCTGCATATACATATATATATTTAATCTCTCCATATATCTGATATGAAATCCTCTCTCATTCAGGTCAAAATGATGTCATTTTGCCAGAATATCATTTGGCAGAATCTTCAAAGCTATCTGTTTCACAAAGCTAAAAGCAAGACACAAAACAGGAACAAGTTACGCATAACAAGGACAACCTTGAAAGAAAAGTTAAAGATGAAAGTCGGAATCCTGCTAGATTGCACCAATCCCGTGCTTATAGAGAAGTGAAAAAGAAACTGCATCCTGGACAAAAAGGAGGAAAATGCATGACAGGAGGAAAGAGAAGTTTAAAAGACTCTGGGTGTCAACTCTCCTGCAGTGTCTGTAAAACAAATCTGTGCTTCGCATATTGGCTTAGAAGTCATCAAGGAAGACACAACTGTGCTGATATCCTACTCTATCATAATCACATCTGTCCATTTAAGTGAGCAACCCATTGAGCCTTGTCCTTCTTTAAAAAGACAAATACTGATATGAACCGTTAAGTGAGGCATTCCTCGCGTTGATGCCAATTCTTATTCACTTGTGTAAGAAAAGGATATATACTTAGCACATTATGATCTGGCAATGACACCATAGCTACTCGGGTAAATAAAATTCCAGGAAAGTTTAAAGAGCCCAAAATGGGAAAGCAAGAGCATACCAGGCCTTTTATATTGGAATTGAGCATATGCATTGAAAGTTACCCTTAATATATCAGCATCAATTTATTTTCTCCCAAGGCAAGCTTCTAACACTTAATGGGTCAAAGATGTGTTCAAAGCACCTATGTCTGCAAAACTTCCAGATGTATCTCATCTAGGTTTCCAATAGTCACTGACTACTGCAGACACTGCAACCACTGCAGATCCCTCCAGACTAGTGTTACATTAGTCCAAATGGCTATAGAAAGTATTTGCATTCTGTGCTTGCCAAAGTTTCCAAACCAATCTGATCTGGAGGTTACCAAAGCATGGCTTACTGTGGCAAGGAACAACTGTAGCTGGCTCACCAGCTAGATTTAATAATAGGTAAAGGTAAAGGGACACCCTGACCATTAGGTTCAGTCACGGACGACTCTGGGGTTGCGGCGCTCATCTCGCATTATTGGCCGAGGGAGCCGGCGTACAGTTTCCGGGTCATGTGGCCAGCATGACTAAGCCGCTTCTGGCAAACCAGAGCATCGCACGGAAACACCGTTTACCTTCCCACTGGAGCGGTACCTACCGTATTTTTCACCCCATAGGACGCACTTTTTCCCCTCCAAAAATGAAGAGGAAATGTGTGTGCGTCCTATGGGGCGAATGCAGGCTTTCGCTGAAGCCTGGAGAGCGAGAGGGGTTGGTGTGCACCGACCCCTCTCGCTCTCCAGGCTTCAGGAGAGCCCCACTGCCAGCCCCACAAGCTCAGGGGAGAGCGGGGAGGCGGATTGCCGCCATCCCGCTGTCCCCCAACTTTGTTAGAAGGCTGGTGGGGGGGGGGAGAAGCCTGCTCCTCCCCATTGCCAGCCCCGCAAACTCGGGGGACAGCGGGGAGGCACACGCGCCATCCTGCTGTCTCCCAACCTGGTTTGGAGGCTGGCGGAGGGCTTCCCCCTCCCCCAGCCCCGCAAGCTCCCGCAAGCACGCAGCTTCAGCATCGCTCTTGGTCCCATTCTGGGGGCTGGGGAAGGGGGAAGCTCGGGCTTCCCCCGCCCCAGCCCCGCGCCTGGTGGGGAAAAATAATTTTCCCCCTTTATTCCCCCCCAAATCTAGGTGCGTCCTATGGGCCGATGCGTCCTATAGGGCGAAAAATACAGTATTTATCTACTTGCACTTTGACGTGCTTTCGAACTGCTAGGTTGGCAGGAGCAGGGACTGAGCAACAGGAGCTCACCCCGTTGCGGGGATTCGAACCACTGACCTTCTGATCGGCAAGTCCTAGGCTCTGTGGTTTAACCCACAGTGCCACCCGTGTCCCTTAATAATAGGTACTCCTGCCTATTGCCTTTTTGATATTTTCCCTTACCTTCCATTATTTATTCTTGTTCAATTAATCATGCAGAGCAGTCGGGAACTAGGGAGAACACTGCTGGGCTTTTCCATATGAGATCACACTTTTCAACTAGCAGGAATGTAATTTGGGGTGCTAGCTGTTCTTTCAAGGGGAATGTGACCCCTTCTAGAACTGGCCATCTAATCCCAAAGCATCTCCAATTTACAACATCTCCATCTTGTGAGGATTCAGATTCAGTCAGACCAGCCCCTGTGCTGCCACACCTGATTCAGGTAATAAGGATAAACAGAGCTGGGTGTCATCTTCATATTGGTGACACTGTGCTACATACAAATCCCCTAATTTCCTCAATGGCTTCATGTAGTTGAAACAGCATGGAAGACAGGATGAAACTCTTCGGGATCCTGCAGGTAACATGCAAGAGCAGTCCTGCAAAGCCACCCTCTGGAAATGGTCCCACAGGAGGGATGGAACGACTTTTAAATAATGTACCTCTCATGTAATTTCTCTAATGTATCCTCAGGGAATAACTGAAGGAAATAAATAGCATTTTTATATGAAAAAAATTTATTTACGGATGCTGAAATGCTTAGAAAATGTGGATTTAAAACATGCAGCTGTTGTGCTGACAGAGTTGAAAAGGGCAATACTAGCATCGTCAACACAAATGTCCATATGTCTAGAGACCTTTGAGAAATGGCCGTAATTGCCACAAACAGAATGGGGAATCCATTTTATATTTTGAACTGAACAAAAGTGGAGCACATGGCCTCATTATTTCACATTATATAGTCCTTGCAGAGGGCGTACAGAAAGGCAGATGAGAACCAGAAGCCCAAAGAGGATAACTGCTTTGTTTATTAGCCTTCAGAAAGCTCCCAGTCCAAGACCCCTCTGATCCTGAAAGACACTTACCGAGAGAAAGGTATCAATAGGCTATATAAAAAAGCCTCCTGTTTCCTGTGCGCAGGGGATGGACGCCTCTCCCAACACCGCGGAGAGAGACAGGTGGAGATGATCAGAAAATGATGGGGAAATTGGGTTTTTTTAATTGGAGTAAACTACAGGCGTGTGCTAGAGGTGATGAGATAAGAAACTGCAAAAACCAACCCAGCTACAAGGATTTAAAAGGTTTGGATTGAGAGGGGATTTCATATTGGAAAATCAATTAACACATATTTTTTAAAAAACAATAAGCTATATTTTTTTAAAAAGGCCAATGAGGACTGACTGCACTCAACAGCTATTGAATGGTGACTGGCAGGGGAGATGTGGAAAACCAGGAGGAAAGGGAGAAGAAAATGGAATGGAGAAGCCATGGGCATGGACAGGGTACTCTACAAGATCACGTTTCATTACAGGTCCCACATGTTTGCCTTAGTTGTGATATTCAGGCTTCAAGAACTATGGCTTATAAAGTATATGGAAGAGATGTTTCAGCAGGATTGGAAGAACCCAAAGGCTTACAGGGGTACAAAAATAATTTAGGGGGGGTCCTAAGGGGAAGAAGCAATGAGGACTGAACGTGCTGATTGGATGCAGAATGTTGACTGTCAGAAAAGCCGAGAATCAAGAGGGAATGGAATGAAGCGGCTGGAATCGTGAACAGGGAGCAGTCCATTCCACTTGTAGGTGAAAGGTCTACCCTCCATGTATTTGTCTAATCCCCCTTTAAAGTCAACTAAACTGATGACCATCACTACAACTTGTAGCGGTCATTCCATAGCTTAAATACATGTTGTATGTGAAGGAGTACTTTTTTGTAATATCTGTAGTGTCCAACTACGGCAGCAATGTTTGGTTTTATAGGGGACATCCAACTTTCAACTCAACTCAAGCTCTGCTGCTATTTACTCTTAGCAGAAAAGTCACTCAGGTTTATATATTATTATTTTATCCTTCTTATTTTGCTGATGCTTTCTTCAGTTTTAAACCTGGAGCAATATACAAGCTTAACTCTTGGTAATCAGTAGAAAATCTTTAATGCCATAAACTTTTTATTTTAACAAGAAAATCCCAATATCAAACATGTCAGGTTGCCACAGTGAGGGGGGGAAATCAATTTTGAAATCATGATGTTTATAGGCTTCTGAGACAAAATACAGCCCAAGAATTCAATAAAAAAGCTGACAGACATAAGCCCAAGACACTGTCATTTTTAGACAACTGACAGCATTTAAATATACAGCAGCAGACCCAGAGGTTATGGTGCCAGCTCTACCTATAAAATTAAAAGATTTTGACCTTGACATCAATAGTGGATGAAATCACAAGGCCTACAGAGTAAGATTCAGTGAGCAGCAAAGATTAATCGTAAAACAATTGAGATGACAGCACAAGCAAAGGTGATGTGAATTCGCAGAACCAGAACAAAGAGCGTGCTGAAAGGCAAGCACAGCGATTCTGCAGTACAGGACCCTCTGCATAAAATGAAGCAGAATGAAGCATGTTCCTGCCATCTCAGATTTGCTGTTCAGCTACAAGTCTTTCCGAGTTTCGAAGTAAATTGTATAAAACCCAGAAAGACCTTTCTGAGAAGTAGAGGTATTTGAGTTCCGGCAGAAAGGGTTCCTAGACAGATTGCATATGCAGTAAGAATAGATTAAATATGTCACAGAGCAGCTGCAGAGCATTTTTCTCTGCACATACATGGAGTTCCACACATTAAAAAATTAGGATGAAGAGACTCCTGGTCAGAGGGTGGCATTTATAATACACTTATGAATCTTAGCATTATATCCCTACAGATAGCAAGTCAGGCCTCTCTCTGTCTCAGTTGCAACCCTGCTTCTTCCAGAGAGCAAGTCAGACCTCTCTGTCTCTTTCAGCTAGTGGAGAAGGGAAAGAGATGCATGCCCTCTTCTGCTTTTCTTGCCTGGGCTTCTTTGGACTGAAGGGTGGGATAAAAATGTAATACTGTAATAAAGAAATCTCTCAGAAGTGGTTTCAGGTACTTAGGTTTCTGTGGCAACTTAGCAAATAAATTTCAGCAGTCTCCTATTCTCTAGAATTCAATCAGCTATTGGGTGATAGGTTGGAGAGAAATTCCATATTCTTTAGTCCAATCATTTCCTTACACACAGAAAGAAACATAGGAGAAACATATCCCATCCAATTTATGGTTCTTTTGTGATGTAACTATTTTTATACTATTTTAACTGATTTATTGTGTGTTTATTGTATATTTCTTCTGTGTTAATGTGCTGTTTGAGAGCCAAAAATCAGTATATAAATAAACTAAAACATTGGTTTTTTGTTGTTGTTGTTGTAACAAAAGTTAAGTATTGGAGGTAACTAGTTGCACTGAGTAATGTTGTGGATAGCCAGCTGGGAAAAAGGGATATATGCTAAGCTTCCTGCTTGGAACATAAAAAGACATGTGAATGAAATGATTTACCTGCAGTTTGGGGATCAATTAACAGGTGATCACATGCCAAACATAATTAATATGTCATTCACTTAGGCTATGTAGATCATAATCTACATACCTTCCATTCTGTCCCTTTATGATCACCCTAAGCCAGGAGTCACCAAACTTTTTTGGATCAGCAGACACATTTCAAATTCTGAGAAAGTATTGTGGGTACAACTCACAAAATGGCTGCTGTGGGTACATGGCATAACACAAAATGGCGGGAATGACATCACAAAAATTAGAAAGTTTAGCCATTGCTGCTCTTCCACCCTGTCCCCCAAATCCTAATATTTGCAGTTCAAATTCACCTATGTCCTGCTATTCCTGTTCGAGGAGATCATACAATATTGATTTCTCAACACACACTAAAAACATGATGCTACTGCCATCTAGTAACAGAGAACATTCCCCCTTACAAGGGGAAATAGACAAGATGGCCTCAACACACAACACACAGATACTGGTGTTGGGTTGGTGATCCCATACAAAAGCACATTCAGCGGAGCTGCAAACCTCAGAAATACACAGTGGTGCCCCGCAAGACGAATGCCTCGCAAGACGGAAAACCCGCTAGACGAAAGCGTTTTCCGTTTTGGAGGTGCTTCGCAAAACGAATTTCCTATGGGCATGCTTCGCAAGACGAAAATGTCTTGCGAGTTCCTGCGGGGTTTTTTTCCTTTCCCCCCCTTTTTCCCAAGCCGCTAAGCCGCTTATCAGCTGATCCTAAGCCGCTAAGCCACTTAACAGCTGATCTGCTAAGCCACTTATCAGCTGATCCGCTAAGCCGCTTAACAGCTGATCCGCTAAGCCACTTATCAGCTGATCCGCTAAGCCCGCTAAGCCGCTAATAGCGCTAATCCGCTAATGGGCTTGCTTCGCAAGACGAAAAAACCGCAAGACAAAGAGACCCGCGGAACGGATTCTTTTCGTCTTGCGAGGCACCACTGCATTTGATCAACTGAACACTTCACTTCTTTACTCATATTCACTTTTACCAAACTGGCGGCCCAGACAGAAAAAAGTGAGGAGGGAGAGAGCTCTTGGACCAGTCTGCCAATCATTCAGAGAAATGCTGTGTGATGACATCAATCATACAGAATACAGAAAGGAATCATCTAAATCCAACAGAGAGCTACATGGCAAACTACTTGGGAAACAGAAAGGAGCTTCAAAAGTAGTACGGATGAGGCTTGCAGAACAGCTGATCAATGAATTTAATAATAAAAATAAAAACACAACCTCTGCTGATTTGTGAAAGCTCTTTAGAATAAGCCTGACCACCACTTTGGATTTGAGCCTATTTTTCCAGGCTAAATAGAAAATAGGCCCTTATAAAAGCACAATTAAATTATTGACTTTTTCAAGGATATTAACTAATTTGCTAAGCATAGAATTGTTTGTTTTGCTCTTTTCCAAAGAGTTTTGAAAGCAAAGCCAAAAATAGTGGCCCAATTCATTTTCTGTAATTAATCTTCTAGCATTAAAGAAGTTTTTAATGCTTAGTTTTTGTTCTCAAAAGAACAAAGGCGGTTATATTTCTGAATACTATTTCCATCAGATACCATGACAAAAAAGGTTCTCTCCCCTGCCATCTTTTAAATATTGAGTTTTCATTTATATTTTGGCTTTTAAACTCCGTAGGCCCATTATGTCAAACCATAGTGAGCTATCGTATCTCCCAAGGATTAATTACAGTTTTTAATTAAATTATAAGATTCTTCTTTACATGACCTCCATATCAAGCCCAAATGTATGTTATCTCCCCTTAGACTTACTGCATCTCACAGGACAGTAGCTTCCAACATTTCAGAACAAGACAACTTTGCCATTCCTTGTATTTGCCAAAAACCAGTTTGAAATTTAATTTCCTAATTTATTCATGAATACAGTAAGTGGGTGGGTTTTTCATGCAATAACTATTCAGTGCTATCAAGTCTTTACTGAGATTTTATGGGGAAAGACGATAAAATATGGGCTGATAAAAAACATATCACTATTTGGGGGGCTGTGGGATGTTGTTTCAAACCAAGTTACAATAGAGATTATACTGGAGGTTTTCTAAATTTGTTTTTGCTTTTGCTTTATTTTAATCTTGAATGCTCACTAATAATTATAACAACAACCATTTATTTCTTATACTCCACGATCTGGGCAGCTTCCAACAGAATCTAAGAAACATAACAAAACATCAGACCATTAAAAACTTCCCGATACAGGGCTGCCTTCAGATGTCTTCAGAAAATCGTATAACTGTTTACGCCTCTGATATCTGATGGCCGGTCGTTCCACATGGCGGGTGCCACTACCAAGAAGGCCCTCTGCCTGGCCCCCTGTAACTTCACTTCTCACAGTGAGGGAACCACCAGAAAGCCCTCGGAACTGCAACTCAATGTCTGGGCTGAGCAACGGGGGTGGAAATACTCCAGGTATACAGAGCTTAGGCCATTTATGGTTCTTTATTTGAAAGATAAGGTTTATGGAATATAAGAACAACTACAGTAAACATAAAAATGAGTGGCATTTTATAGAAAAGGAATGAATGAGAGTGGGGTTGTCTCCCAACTTCTCTCCAGCTGTTTTTCTTACTCTGATTGCTTTTGCTGTCTCTTCTTTCACCCTATATGTTAACATTCTCTTCCTTCTGCAGAAAAGGTGAACATAAAGCAGGTAGAACACTCCCCTGTGCTGCTTCAGCCAAAGCAGCACAGCTGGATGCCATAGCTGCTGCCAGCCTCCATAATCTCTACTATCACAATGTGCTATATCAACACCCATAAAACAGTACATTGTGTTGGAAAAGAGGGCAGTGGATGGCTTTTAACTAGAAGGTCATATTGTACGTGGGAAGGAATCGCCCATCCTCTCTCACCATTATCTAGTTGAGATTCCTGCGTTACAGGGGATTGGACTACATGACCCTCTAGTTCCTTCTAACTCTACAATTCTATGATTCAATGAGTCATCAGCCATGCCTACTGGAGCTGATGGAAAGTGTTGTCCACAACATGTCCCGGTCTGTCTCAAGGTTCACACAGACTGAGCCAAGTGAATAAAAGATGCACACGTGAAAAGAGAGCATATGGAATATAAGCATTCATTCCACAGTAACCAAGAGTTCATTTCAGAGTCTAGGCAGAAAACGTTATAATAAGTCATAACTTCCAAGAAGAGATGGTATATTACTTTTACATGGGAACAGATTTATCACTCTCCTAGCCTTGCATCAGAGTTAGTGGTAGGCAGAAGGTAGATCAGGAAATACTGATATCTATCTATATTACACACAGTAATTCATGATTGAACATTTGGACCAGCCTTCGACAACCTAGAATCCTACAGATATTTCTGATTCCAACGCCCAGCTAGCATGGCCTATTTTCAGGGATGATGCAGGCTGTCCAACCACATATTGTGGGCATCGTATTGTCCAACCACATATTGTGGGCATTGCCTGCTCCACCCCATCGCCAGCCCCGCAAACTCGGGGGACAGCGGGAGAGGCGCAGCGTGCCTTTCCCACTGTCCCCCGATTTGGCTAGAAGGCTGGCGGGGGGGAGAAGCCTGTTCCGCAAACTCGGGGGACAGCGGGAGAAGGCTGGCGGAGGGCTTTCCCCTCCTCCAGCCCCGCAAGCTCCCAGAGCGATGCCAAAGCTGCACACAGCTTCCACATGGCTCTGGGTCCCGTTTTGGGGGCTGGGGGAGGGGGAAGCTCCGCTTTCTCCTCCTCCAGCCCCCGCAAGCTCCCAGAGCAATGCCAAAGCTGCCAACGCCCGAGCTTCCCCAGCCCCGCGCCTGGGGGGGTAATTTTTTTCCCTTTATTCCCCCCCCCCAAAAAAAATCTAGGTGCGTCCTATGGGCCGGTGCGTCCTATGGGCCGGTGCGTCCTATAGGGCGAAAAATACGGTATTGTTAAGTACCCATACCACTTAGGTTACATGCAAGCCTCCCAGTTGTTTCAATTGATTTATTGTTATGTTACACTAGCAACCGAGAAATCAAAGCATAATACTACACATCTGCCTCTTACTGAAATGGCAAGAGAGAGAGAAAAATACAGAAAGCAAGTGCTACATAATAAAGAGAATGAAGGTAAACAGATACAGTACTACCAGTCCTTCTCTCCCACATGTTCCACTAAAATGAATTTTGTACAAAGGTTTCATTGTAGTGTGTATATATGAGGTATTACTAGCGGACAGTTCCTTGTGTACAATGAATTTCAAACACTGCTGCCTTTTTTTTCTTTTTCTTTTGTATAGGCACACTGTTGTTGTCTCTGCATTACAGCCAGAAATTACTAGCGCTTTGTAATGGCCAATGGAAAAGGAAACATTAGTCAATTTGAAAAACGAAGTCGTAATCATGTTTATATGTTTCAGTCTTTTATGGAGAAATATCACCCTGTCTCGTTTTATAATTTTAGAGCTCTTTTTTAACCTCTGCACACTTTCTCAGAAATTTTCTCACTGGGAAGTACTCTGTTTTAGGAATAAGTGGGGACCACAAAAGGACAGCAGCCAAAACATGTATCCTAACACATTAGAAATTCTTGTAAAACTGAAAGAAAAATAAAACCCATTCCTTCTTATACTCTGAATAATATGGGCTACAAAGCTGTGTTTTGCATATTAAACTGGGGGCTGTGAGTTAGGTACAGTACTCATCTTCCAGTAAATGTTACAATGCTGCAACTTCCATTTTCCACATTTACAAAAAAAAGGCTCTGTTCATAGGAAGGAATATTATCTATGTTCATAGAAAGGTGCCACATAACAAGTCAGATCACTGGTTCGTCAAGCTCTGTTTTATCTACACTGTCTTCCAGCAACTCTCTCTGGCTTCAGACAGGAGCCATCCACAGTTCAGGTGCCAGGGATCAAACCTGGTCCATTTTGTATCCACATCATGTGCTTTGCCACCAGGTGATGGCTCAATGCCCAATTCATTCATTGCAAGCCACATGTACAACGTGTGCTGCAGCTTTTGAATACCATGTTCCATCTATGAATGTTTAAAATTTAACCTTTAGGATAAAAACAATGAAGGGGTTATTAAGCAATTTGTCCCATATAATGGAATATTCTTAGATATCAAAGAGGTAAAGTAGTCTGTCTATATAACTGCATGTATATTTCTAAAGCAAATCTCATTTACAGGATAGAAGCTACCTTTTTTTAAAAAATCCCTCTTTTATGTATCACAAGATATAAAGACTGGGGAAACATATTTCCACTTGTTTGTGTGCTTGCAAAATTTCACCCAGAAGCACTGTTCAGCCATAACAAAGTCAAATGGCTGACATTCTCATTACACCCACAAAGTCACCGTTGATATATGAGTCAGTCACTCCAAGCACTAGCTTTGCAGTTTCCTTGATGTCTCTCGGCAGACCGGTTCCTTACAGAATCTACATTTTTATTTATCACAAAATCAAACTGCCAGGAGTTATTTAAAGCCCTTTGTTCATTTCAAATATTAAACAATATAAAGTAAGCTTTAGTTATCTGTCCAACTTCTACTTTGTATTTAAAATAAATTAAGAGAAGAACAGGAAGGTGGGTGACACAGCTACATAAACCCTTCAATGCTGTCATAAAGTGGGGGTGGAAATACTGCAGACCTCTGATCGCGAACAAGGATCAGAGTCAGTCTGGGAGCCTTGCCTGTTCCTAAAATTGAACCATTCGACGCATTTTTTACTGGTACCCATGGCATATAAGTTTTGAAAAATTGGAGAACAGGAGGTTTTGCCGCTCATGTTCGGCAAACACATGCAGGGGCACAGAGACAAGCAGGCTAGCTCCACATAGACATATTCATTGCCCTCCGTAAGTTGTCTGATTCCTCAATTTTAGAAGCATTATGTCTGCCTTCCCACAGGTGGACGCAGTTGTTGCAGATAGAGAATGGAGTTGACTGAGCTACATCCCCTTAGGGCCCTCCAGCTGTTTTGGGACTACAATTCCCATCATCCCTGACCACTGGTCCTGTTAGCTAGGGATGATGGGAGTTGTAATCCAAAAATAGCTGGAGGGCCAAGTTTGGTCATCACTGCCTTAGGGTCACCGAAAATGATCCTTTAAAAGGGCAATTATATGAGAAGCTGCAAAGACCAATTAAAAACAAAAGATCACAGCATCTATGAAATGCTATAACAATGTTTTCAGTTAGAGAAAACAAACATTTCTTGCTGATGAGCTGTAAACATGAAAACGTGGAAAACGTGCATTTCACCCAACAAACTCTGCAACATCTTATAAAATTTCACTGCTAAATTCCCATCACTTTAAAAGCGGGGTGGGGTGGAAGAGAGAGAGAGACATTCTGCAGATCTGAAAAATAACCATATAAGTAAATGATCAGTCAGTAAAGATTCCTCCTTGAAAGAAACCACACTGTAGTTGTGTTGGGCCTAGAGACAGATTAAAGAAGCACTATCCCCATGGGGGGGGGGGAGACACAACTGCCACTTCATCACATTTCCCAAATGTGTTTGTGCCTGTTACTCTTCACGAGTAGTGAGGTTTAATACACCGTGCCAAAAATTGGATATGCATTGCTAAGCAATTGTAGGGAGGCCACACAGGAAAAGCTGGCACTCTATTTATTAGCATTCATTATCAAAATCAGTAGAATAGACAGAGCTTATGCCAATAAAGATTCCTAATACTTGTTATAATTATGGCTTATGTAAAAAATGCGTAGAAATACGAATCACAGACAACCAGCAAAAAGAAAAGAAAAGATGATCCTTTTGTGAAGGTAAGAAAAGAGACAGAAAGTTCTTCATCCTAGATCTTGTCACTGCAATTCAGCAGCAGCAGCAGTAAGCGCAGCATGCTGAACGCACTCAGAATCCTCTCTGCAATCATGAACCCAGATTGCATGGGGTTCTCAAGGGCACAGATTATTTGAAGCAAATTTAGCTGAACATGTTCAGAATCTCCTTCGGAAGTAGAAGAAAAGGGGCAGCAGTATATGCAGGAATGGGACACAGGTGGCACTGTGGTCTAAACCACACGCCTCTTGGGCTTACTGATCAGAAGGTCAGCAGTTCGAATCCCCACGACGGGGTGAGCTTCAGTTGCTCAGTCCCAGCTCCTGCCAGCCTAGCAGTTCGAAAGCACGCCAAAAAGTGCAAGTAGATAAATAAGTACAGCTCCGGCGGGAAAGTAAACGGCATTTCCGTGCGCTGCTCTGGTTTCGCCAGAAGCAGCTTAGTCATGCTGGCCACATGACCCGGGAAAACTGTCTACAGACAAACGCCGGCTCCCTAGGCCTGTAAAGCGAGATGAGCGCCACAACCCCAGAGTCGCCTGTGACTGGACTTAACTGTCAGGAGTCCTTTACCTTTACCTTTATATGCATGAACATTGCTGCAGGGCCAACATATATACTCCAGTGGCCCCTAGACTTTTGACAGCTGTAATTGATCCTGACTTACAACCCCCTATTATCAGAGTCAACCCAGAAAGACAGGTCTCTGTGAGTTCCACTGAAGGACATATCATTTCCCTCCTCAATTCCCTCTGCAACCCCCCTATGCCCATTGTGTTGTTCAACTTGACTGTCATGATTTGCCAGGCAGCCTACAGTGATGGGACTTTCCAGTGGCACTGTCATCATAACTTGAATCTAATCATATCAGGATAAGAGAATTTTCTTGCATTCCATTACTGTGAAACTATGTATATAAAGATACGGAGAGTGCACATGGCTATAGTTAATGTGCACTCCTTCAGCTACTCCACTTGCAAAATAATCCAAATATATCATTTATTTTGAAACATTACACAGTTCAAAAGTGGGCGGCCGCAAAGGGAGTTAAGGTATCAAGCTTGTTTACTGTGAACAAAGGACAAATGTCAAAAGTTAACAAGCAAGAATGCTAAATAGTCAGGGTAAAAATTTATTGGTCTAGAAATGTAACTGGCTTGACATGGATGAGGAATTTTGTTTTAACTTCAACGAATTTAGAAGCAAATTCTAGAAGACTTAATGGTCTACATAAATAAAGCATCCTTGAATTGCAGGGGGTTGGACTAGATGAGCCCTGAGGTACATTCCAACACTATAATTCTATGCCTATGAAATTTTATTACAATCTTAAAATAAAGCAGTTCTTCAAATGACGATATTATTGTCAGTGTAACACACATTTGTTTAGCAACTGGTACATATCACGGAATAGTCCCTGGTTTAAAAAATAATAATTAAATCCCAACAGTCTAATAGAATTTTAAAAATTAGCTTTTCATACAAATATATATTTGACGGTTCAGTGAATTTTGACAATGTAGCTACCCTTTTTACCAAACATTTTCCTTCTGTTTAAAACAAAGACCTAATCACCCACCTAATAACAGCAGCCAGGATGGAGTTGGCCGAGCACTGGAAATATCATTCCCAATTCACTCTATGTATGGCAGGTGGCAGTGGTAGGGGGGGAAATGGACAATTTAGAGGGGTTAAAACTAAAAGCATCCTTCTCTGCTCTTCCTTATAAGGTTCCCAGTTTGGGGGGGGGCAGGGCAAGTGGAAAAGCTTGTCTCTTGATGGTCCCAGCACAATCCCATGCAGCAAAATCCTTGCAAAGGAAGGATTGTACCTGAGGGCACATTCCTGTACATTCCTGAACAAGTAGCAAACAATTAATGGCCAGGGGCTTCTAAATACCAAGACTTCTATTATGGCTTTTCCTGGAAAGAACTGAAAATGTTTATCCTTTTCTTTTACTTCCCTGATGGGAACTGAGTACTTCTATAATCTGTCTTAACTAACATAACATTCAGGGTATCTGAATTCCCAGAACAACTGCATGTTCCGTGGGGTTGTTTTTCTCATGCAGAGATAACAGACCTGATTTGTTTGCTTTCTGTCCTCTTTAAAACCATGAGGAGATGCATTTATTTCAAGGAACAAGGAAGCGTTCAAGTTTAAGCTTGCGAGATCTGAAATAAACAAAACAGTCTTTCAAGCAATAATAACAGGAAGAAAGACGAGGGATAGCTGCCTTTCTAGCAACCTATTAGCACAATTAAATCACAATATGCTGATCCAGCTCAGCTTAGGTTAACCTTTTTAAGAGACTGTTACAGGTGCCAAGGCTCTGATGTAAATTAAACAGTCTCTCCCCCCCTTCAGAAGCGGTCAGGTTGTTTGGAAATAGAACATTAATAAAACAAAGCCTTCTTTGACAAAGAAGATTCTGTTCAAATACTATTTATGTTATTCAGAGGAACTCACACTGGGCTGCAAAAAAACAGAAACCCAAACCCAACCTAAATTCATTTCTCTAGAACACAGGAGTCGTTTGCCTTTTAATCATGTCTGCATCACTGTCATCTCTTTGAAGAAAGCCTAAATGCCTGCCAACTCCTAACACACAAATGCACATAGAGCAGACGACAACGTCCATATCTGCAAAAGAAAATTAACACAGTCTCTGCAGCTCTCCAAGAATAACAGCAGAAGGCATAGCCTTGCTCAAACTTGAAAGCCATGATGGCTTTGTGGACTGAGGGTTCCACTGGAAGCTGGACGTCTTGCGTTCAGATCAGACCTGCTGAGATACATACCTTCATTGCATCACCTAGAGCAGTTCATTTCTCTCTCTCTCTGACCCTAACCTATACCCAAGGATAAAATGGTCTCTCTCACATAAACACACATGCAGGGACACACATCAATGCCCTGAAGTTCTTGGAAGTGGGGTCATTTACAAATAACTATTAACATATATGTAGATATTTGTTCACCATGTTTTGTGCAACACCATTGTTCCAGTTTGAGGGAGACAAACTGAAGCATCTGACAAGGCAGAGTTGAGCCAACTATTACATAAACACCAGCTCCGTCCTGGGAATAATCTTAACATGGAAATTGTTGAGTCATGGATGGTACCACAATTGTGAGCACCTAAGCTAATGACAAGCGGCAGAGCACAAACAGCAGCAAGCTGTCATTCTTTGCAGACAGATTAATACGTACAGGTGACATATTACAGGAGGAATCGCTCCTGTCCTCTCGAGACCCATGCACATTCCATATCAGTAATAATCAAATTCATAATACCAACAGGCTCTGTTCAAGTTGAACTTCTGTCTCAAAGTGCAGAGGGAGGAAGACATGGAGAGTTGTGGCTTTGCAGCCTAAGCGTTACAAGCTGAATCAAGCAGAGGCCTACCTGTGGGCATTGAACTGCAGTCCTCTGCTTTAATCATTACACACAGTATCCAAACAGAGATCCGAATTGCTTTTGAATGTTTTCAGACATTCTGAACGTTCTTAAATGTTTCAAATGTTTTACAACGGATTTAAAATCTTTTAAATAATGTTTGTATTTCATTTCAAGTTTTAACATTTTGATATTTGCTACCCCAGGACCCTTTGGGAGGAACGGTGGGATAGAAATTTAATAAATAAAATAAAAATAAACATACGATGGGGGAGTATTCGTTGTATTCATGTAATCATTTTATAAGCTGCTTAACGGACAGAGCCCATTGAAGCAGTTTACAACTAATATAGGGATTTCTTCCACACACACACACACACAGTAACAGGTTTGGCTCCCACTGCTTTATGTCACAACAGGGTTAGTTAAACAAGCTCAGGATCGTGGTACAGAGTTTCCCCCCTTCTCATCCACTTTATCCTCACAACAACCCTCTGAGGGAGATTAGGCTAGGAGATGCGGGCTGACCCAAGTCACAGCAATACCGTTAAATTACCACAAATGTGCTAGCAAGCTTCATAGCCCAGGTGTGATGTGAACCCTCGTTTTCCATTTGTAATTATGGCATCTTACCCACTGCCCCACATTTGCTTTCAGGTCTAGATTCTTGAGCATAATAAGGGTGATTCTACGACTCTGCTTCTTAAGTGTGGCATTTCAGCACTGCATGAAAGACCGAAACTCAGTACTGACTGCATTGCTACATTACTGAGAGAAAACTTCAGCCACTCCACTATATTCCTTTATATTCCCTTTCTCCTACCTTCTTCCTCTGCATGCAGCAGCAAAGTAGATGCCAGGTGTAGTAAGATTATAGGTACCGGTAATAAGCCATTAAGGGAACAAAGGAAGTGGATCTGTGCCAGACTGAAAAGTAGTGGGCCCCTTCCCTCCATCCACTCGTAGTTAGAAAGACAAAGACCAGTGTGGAGAGGAGAGTGGACTGATGTGAGCTAGAAACTAGAAGTGGAAAAGCAGCGAGAAAGAGAGTCAGGGGTTGGGGTGGGAAGAGATGCTTCACGTCTGTTTGAATCCAAGGCTATGGCTATGAGGGAACAAGATCCTAGAATCATAGAGTTGGAAGAGACCACAAGGGCCATCGAGTCCAACCTCCTGCCAAGCAGGAAACACCATCAGAGCACTCCTGACATATGGTTGTCAAGCCTCTGCTTAAAGACCTCCAAAGTAGGAGACTCCACCACACTCCTTGGCAGCAAATTCCACTGTCGAACAGCTCGTACTGTCAGGAAGTTCTTCCTAATGTTTAGGTGGAATCTTCTTTCTTGTAGTTTGGATCCATTGCTCCGTGTCCGCTTCTCTGGAGCAGCAGAAAACAACCTTTCTCCCTCCTCTGTATGACATCTTTTTATATATTTGAACATGGCTATCATATCACCCCTTAACCTCCTCTTCTCCAGGCTAAACATGCCCAGCTCCCTTAGCCATTCCTCATAAGGCATCGTTTCCAGGCCTTTGACCATTTTGGTTGCCCTCCTCTGGACACAATCCAGTTTGTCAGTGTCCTTCTTGAACTGTGGTGCCCAGAACTGGACACAGTACTCCAGGTGAGGTCTGACCATAGCAGAATACAGTGGCACTATTACTTCCCTTGATCTAGATGCTATACTCCTATTGATGCAGCCCAGAATTGCATTGGCTTTTTTAGCTGCCGCGTCACTTGGAGACGGTCAACTCAAACTGCTTAGGGCTTTCAAAGGGTCAGAAGCAGGAATTTGATTTATTATGGAGTTCTGCTTAACCAAGGGGGGGGGAGTCCCCTTTCTGAAAACCAGATTCAGCTTTTCTAATGTAAAACAATAGCACACAGACTACTTGCCTGTTCAGCTCCTCTACCATGCCTTCTTGGAATGCAGCTACCAGGGAAAGAAGGTGGAAAGAACCTTGGCTGAAAACGTGTCAGTGTAGATAGTACTAAGCCAGAGGGATTATTGGTCTGGTGTGGCATGTTCCTCATATAGAGGGCTTTGCCAGAGTCACAGCCATCACAGAGCTAGTTCTCCCATCTGTCCAGACTTAACGAAGAAGAAGAAGAAGAAGAAGAAGAAGAAGAAGAGGAGGAGGAGGAGGAGTTGGAGTTTGGATTTGATTTCCCGCCTTTCACTCCCTTTAAGGAGTCTCAAAGCAGCTAACATTCTCCTTTCCCTTCATCCCCCACAACAAACCCTCTGTGAGGTGAGTGGGGCTGAGAGTCTTCAGAGAAGTGTGACTGGCCCAAGGTCACCCAGCAGCTGCATGTGGAGGAGCGGAGACGCGAACCCGCTTCCCCAGATTACGAGACTACCACTCTTAACCACTACACCACACTGGCTCTCAACCTATGGGTCTGGCCCAGGTTATATGGCTCTGCTTTTTGCTTTTAAAATGGTATCCTAAGGAATTGCTTTTAAAAATGTACAAACCATTTAAAAAAGAATCAGAGGTAATCTCACATCAGGGCAACATTCCAAAATTGGACTCAGATTCTTCATTAGTACCTCATGGAGCTTCATCTCCTTGACAGTATCTATCAGTACAGAGACTCCTTGGTAGCAGGTCACGCGACGGCAGTCATTTTAAACAATTTAATCAAGGATAGATTTCTCTAGAGAGCACTAGATGTGTCTGCTACGTCTCACTTGAATTCCAAACACGTCTTACTCTAGGTACACAATAAAAAAAGTTGAAATGGTGAGGGAATCCACTGACGGGAAAAGATGAAAGGCAAGGGGGGTATACAGTGCATATTGTCAAGTCTTTCAGCATTTTAAAGAACAGCAGGGCAGAGTCACGCTAAAGTATGATGATGACATGGAAATTTTGGTTTAAAAGGCTGCCCTGGCTAAAGTTCTAAGAAATATGAGAATGTTGCAAAGCACACCTTTCTCTGAAATTCAATTGCTAAGAATTAAATCCATAATATTTTCTCTAAAGGTGCATGAAAAATAGTCTAGTATAGGTGTTTTAGGAGTAGGAGTTCCTGGCAAGGCTACGCCGTAGACAGCTGACAGAAGGGAGTCAGGGCGAAGGAATTAAATGAAGAATACAAGCTGACAAACACACCAAGAAGACCACTGTTTCTCAGGCAAAAATCTCAGTTCAAAATAGGCAAGACTACCTGAAGCCTGAGAACATTTCACTGCACAGGAAGATGCTCCAGTGTGAAATTTTGGTGGCACTTCCCTATAGAACCAAAGGTTCTTTGTTATGGCTCAAGTCAGTCCCCCAGCAACAATGTCATCAGGTTCCACTATGGCTGGAAAGGGTCTGACAATTAAGAAAGCCCTCCTGACTTCACGAGAGAATGTCCCAGAGGGAGAGGCCAAGGCAAAAAAGCAGCATGGTGCACCACTTCAGCAGCCACCCTCGCAGCATGAAATGGAAAAACGCCCCACACATTTCTGCAACATCTTCTGGGAACCTTGCCATTTCATGCAGGGAAGGATGTTGCCTGCTCAAAAACAGGAATCAATTACCTTTTGTCCTTGGCAGTGCCACATCCCAAATTAGTTGTCTGAGAAGCAGTGTTACCCAGGCAAAAAGAAGAAAAAGAGTGTGACACTCCACTCCTGATCCTGTAAACGCCACTCACAGCTGTGCTTAGGAAAAGACTGTAGGAGCAGATTGAAATAGCTGGCCAAGTTGGTTTTAGGCTGCAAGCTGACAGTGAGCCGTACCTGGCCTTCGGGGTAGAAAGCAAGGCTGTGCCTCAGAGGTCACAGCTGCAGACATAATTTTCCAGTCAACAGGCTACATTTCATTTCTTTGCTATAAAGTCAGGGGAACTGTGTTTCTTGCCTAGGATTTTATGGCCAACATCTAGAGCTCCAGTTAACAATGATATGTTAGGACAGAGAATAATCGACCATCATGTCTTTGTCATTCTACATGTTTTGTTTGTGTGTTTGAAATGTTGCATCGTTACTGCACTGAATGATTGATTGATTGATTGCATTCACACATTGTCCCGATAGCTGACAACTGGGAGTTATATGCATTCCTAATATAAGAAGAGATTAAATGGATACTGGATTGTGTTCCAATCATTCAGCCACAATCGATCAGAAATAACAGTGTAGTTCAATATACCAAACTGTATTCTATGGCAATTAAAGAGCCAAACGGCGCTTATTTCAAGTGTCTCTGTTAGGACTAGACTTCATAACCCAAGTCCAGGGCCCTGCAGTCCCCAAACAACCGGCAGAGGAGACAGCAGTGGCAGATGATGGGGCCAAGTGGAGCAGGTGCCTTAGCAGCAGACACGTCGTTGCACAACATGCCCACCTAAATGAAAAAAGGGGCTGCAGTTGTTGGGAAACTGATATGGAGAGCAGATGAGAGCAACCAGGGAGGTTGTGACAGGAGGAGAGGGCAGTAGGGACCTGGGAAGAAAGAAAACATAGGGCAGCAGTGGGGTGGCCAGGACATGTGAAGGCAAGGGGAGCAGCCAAGAGGCACTCTACCCCGAGTCCTGTCAAACCCGGCACTGCCACTGCTCATCTCCCCTTTCTTCTCAGCCTTCATTCCCATCCTACATTAGCAGTTCCATTGTTATGCAAAACGCTGACAATTCAGGGGTTATTACAATGTAAGATTATGGTGAAAAATTAATTAGTAACACTACAGTAATAGCAATAGCAATGCTAATTAAAACATTAAAAACCTTGCCCATAGCAATAATGTATGAATAATGGCATTGAGGCTTGTGCCTCATATCAAAGATGTCCTCGTTCTAATTAAAAATGTTATGTTTTCCCAATCCCACAAACCAGCCAAATCAACTACTTATTAGAAATCAGCCACTTGTAATTGTAATATTTACATCTCTAGACAGACATGACTTTAGTAAGCTTTCAAGAAATCTTCCTATGGAACAATGATCTCTACCTGGAAACTGTTTCCTACCGTGATTTTTAATACTTTGTTTATTACATTTATATCCTGCCTTTCCTGCAAGGAGCTAAGTGGCATATATGGTTGTCTTCCCCTCACATACCCCTAATTTTATCCTTACAACAGCCCTGTGAGCTAGGTTAGGCTGAGAAACAGTGACTGGCCCAACATTACCCAGTGAGTTTCATCATGTGAGTAGGAAGTTGAACCTGCACACACACACACACACACACCCCACTACAGTTATAGTTTGTAACCACTAGACCACACTGATAAAGTAGAGGGTGATCAGGTTTAAACCCAACTCATATATTGGCACAATTTACTAACTTATTTATCCCTTCTTCTCTCACCCACAGGTGCATATACTCTCTTCCCAAAATCTCAGACCAAAGCAAAACACATTGCTTAACAGAGTTTCTGATGATCCAACTATTTCATTTTTAGCAATAAAGATTCTGGCAGGATTGTAAAACAGTCACGGGCAAGGGGAAATTGCCAAGAGACAACATAATGTTCATTGACACTAGAGATTAAGTTATGTACCTCTGAAAATGCTAGATCAGATATTCAAAATTGCTCCAAAATTTCATGGAGAAAAACTAGTGGTATTAACTGGGCCATCCACATGAGTTGGCAGGAGGGCTTCTCCACGATTGTAGCTAGCTGTATTTTCCACTGACCATCCTGGCCAGTAAGTGGATTGTATCTGCAGCCATAATATAATGATGTCTGTGTTTAGTCCGGCAAACCCTATCACACTGCAGTACAGATGCCTCCTCTAAAATACTGTAATGCAAAGGCAGCCCCAAGATATGCTTGCTCCAGTTGTTCAATAGTTAATAAAACATTTGTTTTTAACCGACCTTTAAGAAGACAACATAATTTCACCGCGGGGAAGTGATTTATGAGTATTTTAATGTGGCTGTTTAATCTATTTATTTACTTTGTTTCTTTGTTATAAAAGGAGTCCAAGGCACAGTATAAATGCTAGGCAGTAAAGAGAGGGAAAGGTATGCTTTGCTTGAAATCTATGTGTTGTGCCCTCCCCCGACCTGCTGTTATCATCATAAACAGTTGACTATCACAGGTAGTATCAGAGGCATGCTCAATTTACATGTGGATGATCTTGAACCATTTGACGTAGGGAGTCTCATTAAAACAAAATTTCAAAATTTCTGCACTGCATGACACCAAACTAGGATTAAATTGCTTCAGAGCAGACAAGCTGAAACAGTAAATTTAAATGTACTGCTACAAATGTGTTTGATGAAGGAAAAGGCAATAGCAATTGTGATAGATGAAGGCAAATTGAACTGTGCAACCCTTGAGAATTCCTTCCCAAGATATTTTCATGAATTTTTCCAAACTAAGCTTGCTTTGAAATAATAAATTGGCCAACTGTACCCCATTATCCTAAATCCCACCATTTATCATTGTGTAGATTTAATCAAAACCATTTGTTTACTTGCGTTAAGCCACCAGTTGCCCTCTCTCTTGAACTCTTTCCTGGTGAAGCTTGATCTTCAAAAGAATGGAAAAAAAGAGAATAGCCACTGATATATATGGATTGCTTCTTGCTTATCAAAAGATGAAATTAAGAGGTCCTGTAATTATAGCTTGGGAAAGCTTCCTAGGCCAAATAAATTCTGACAAAAGGAGACTGAAAAATAGGCTGCATTCATGGTCCAGGACTAAAGGAGGGGTGTGGAATATACAGTATTTTAAAAACAGTAGGCACTCACCAAGATGTGCTCTTAATATAAATTGCAATGATGTCAGTGTTTACAATCTACAGAGGGCAAGTACCTTCTCTCATACCAAAGGGGAAATTTCCTTTGAAGCAAGGTAAAAATAAAGGACCCCTGGACAGATAAGTCCAGTCAAAGGTGACTATGGGGTGTGGTGCTCATCTCGCTTTTCAGGCCGAGGGAGCCGGCGTTTGTCCGCAGACAGCTTTCCAGGGCATGTGGCCAGCAGGACTAAATCGCTTCTAGCGCAACGGAGGACCGTGATGGAAGCTAGAGTGCACAAAAATACCATTCACCTTCCTACCACAGCAGTACCTATTTATCTACTTGCACTGGCGTGCTTTCGAATTGCTAGGTTGGCAGAAGTTGGGACAGAGCAACAGGAGCTCACCCCATCGCGCGGCTTTGAACCACCCGCATCTTTTACCTTTACTGCTGCAACACAAACAGAAACCTCCCTAGAAGAGCTGAAGGCCAATAAAGAAGTATTTTAAATAATCTAATAAATAATGCTGCATTCTTCAGAACTACCGTATTGGCCCAAATATAAACCGCACCCTAATATAAGCCGCACCTTTAAAATCCAAGGGGGGGGAAGAAAAAAAGACAATACCTGAATATAAACTGCTCACTTAAAATTCCGCAGACACTCACACCTTTTCCATTTTACCGTATGTCTGTTTCAGCAGCGATATCATAAAAGCCAATTTTTGTAAGGTCACAAATTTAAGCTACACTTAACTTTTCATGATTGGAATTTGCAAAAAAGTAAGGATTATATTCAAGCCAATATGGTATTGCTTTATTCACATGCAAATATATGTGGATTTAATAAAATAATTCATCAACCAATTAGAGGATAGTTTCTTTAATGAATTAACAACTCTAAAATCACATTTTCTGAGCATTTCAGGATGTGAGTACCTGGTACAGGGGCTCCACTGCTTTACAATAAAAATTTCAGGAGATCTAAACATGAATCACTCACAGCACATGAGGATTGGCCCTAGCATTCATATCAGAGAACTTTATTTCCACTTATCAACACATGCCAACCAGATAGATGGGGAAACAGCTGAACTAGTTTATTGAGCTTCTGCAACAGACTCGGAAGTTTATTCTTGCAGTTACAATTTCACAGTCAGATAGGTTTGAAATTATATCAGGAATAATTAGCAAAAGCTGCTCCGGACTGTGATAGCATAGCTGCTATATAAACAGGAAACCCACATAGCTCTACCTCACTAAGCACAATCCATATTTATCACTGACATGGACACAAATCTGCTACAGAAAAGCTAGACAGTATTACAGCAGAGATATTTCTCCCGAACTCAATTCCAGTTTCTGAATATAAACTCGTTTTCTTAAAAATACAATAATAATAATAAAGCATTGCTCACATTAACCATGAAAATGAAACTGAGAAAGCGGCAACAACTGCTCAAGCTCATTCTGAACTTGGGCCAAAATTCAGCTACATTCAGAATTCTGATATTTAAATCCCTGGATTTTAGGTTAAGTTAAAAAATGACAAAAAGCTAGGAGATAAAGGAGAGACGGATAGAACAAGGGATTTAAGCTGAGAAAAGACACAGCTGTCACAATTCACTAGAGAGAATGTTTTCCAGGATTGCTGTCTCCGTTTGTTTCCAACAGAACTTCACAAGGCTTAATATAAATCTGGTTTTCAAAAGATGAAACAAAGCAAAATATAGCCCAGCATACAATGAGCAAGTATGGACTTAAGTAGGAGTTTTGTATATTTCTCAAACTTGATGATAAAAGAGGACATAGGTCATCATCATTTTTCTCCCAGAAATGAGAGCCTAAAATTGTACAAGGCATTTCTTCCATTTATATGTTACTTTAAAAAAAAAAATGCCAACAATATGTTTAGTGATAAATGTAGCTCAGAAGTACGTTGCGCCCTATACACAAAGGGCTACCTACTGATTTTTGCTGGGAGTGTCCATGATAACTGAGAGATTTGGGTGTTTGGGGAGGATCTAGATAATTTGGGTGTATGGCAGAATTTGAGATTTCAGGTGTTTCTCCAAGTGGCCTGCAAAACAGCCTCCTTCAGAATGAGCCTCAGCTCAGCTTGGAGCCTGTAGGATCTCTGAGCATGGGCATATACTCTGAGCATGATTTAATCAGATACAATCCAGAGAGCAAATCCTGCAATGGCAATATCTCATACAATCATCAACCAATACAGGGTTGTAACTCTTGTGAAAACCGCAAAATATATGCATGTATTATCAAGGGAATAACTGCAATGTTCAAATATTGCATACTGATATCCATCAAACAGAAGAGTAGGTAGCTGTGAGAGAAGCAATGCACAACAAATGAAAAAAGGAAGCTCTTTTTTGTTGGCACAGCAAATTGATAGATGGGAAGGGACCTTGAGCCCAGATTTGAGTACTAATTCCATGCAAACTTCCATCTGTTTTCCTAAGCCTGGTTAAACAAGTTTTAGCTAACTCTTTATAGCTCATCTCTGTAAGTCTGCAAATTAAAAAAACAACAACAGAACTCTGTGTGCTAGGAATGGTAATGAAAAGAGAGCGGTCTTAAGATAATTAAGTCATTTTAAACTGTTGCTAAATGGAAATTTGATTGCATCTTTTATTAATTATTACAAGTTGACATTTTAAATAAAGATAAAAGCCTTTCAGAATATTGTGGACATTACAGGAGCTAAATAAGACAGAACAGAACTGATTGCGATCTCTTTTCGCCTGGCTTATACTGACACAGGAATATCTAAGCTACTATTTGCATAATGCATGGTTGCTACCACAGGTTTCTATGCATCACCGGTAACAATACTGAAAGCAATGGCCTAGATGCCTGTCAGTTCTTGCTTCAAGCAGAGCTTGACAAATACTTCTTGATGGACAGTTGACTCCTACCAGGACATTCTAACTATCTATAGATGTATGTCATGAACTAGAGACTGCTATGGACAACCCCACATGCTTGTAACTCCCTAAAATATTCTGATGTGAAGTTTTAATACATCTCAAGTGAATCTTGGCCAGCTGGTCTTCTCTCCAAAACCCATGACTAATAACAGCCACCAACCTATTTATATTGGGGAGGAAGGGGTTCCCTGTGGGTCCATAAACAAATTGAGCCTGTGCAGCTTGGTTATGTGACCTGGCAACCTGGCATACAGCACTATTTTAAAGGCTTGTTTTCCCTCTGCCACACTAAGCTGAGCAACAGCAGCAGCAGTCCTCTGATGAATAGGACTTACTTACACCAACTTAAACCAGCTTGGATTTACACCAGCTTCATGTGCATAAGATTACTCCCTAAGAGCTCCCACATGCCAGCTGACTTACTTTAGATACTAACTCCAAAGCACAATATCTAAAATCGTATACTATGAATGCAGAGCCTCATAGGCTTATATTTTAAGAAATGTCTAGAAATCATACAGAATGTCTGCCATCAATTGGCCAATTCCAATCAAACCTTCGGCGACATCTTATAACTTTGGGAAATAGTGGGAAACTGACATCCGCATCACAATCCAGATACACACATTCACAGACACAATGGTTGAAGCACTGACTTGGGACAGATCCACTCCACTTGGCAGACTCCACTCACATAGAACATTTCAGATGGTGAAATCATCACATGTTGGAACACAGTGATTTCTATGGGGTTGCATCCATACCACTGACACTCACATACCTCCATGTAGGTGATCTCATGTAATATCATGTTTAAAGAATTGGACTGCACATACCTGGTTTAAGTACAACTTAATGTCACGTTGAAACTCTACAGCAAACATGCATTGTTGCCTATAGAAATAATACGGTACAAAGCCCACGGACTGGAGGGTGAGCATTATCTTAATTATATATAAGAACCAATTGGATCCTAGTCATTATCACCCAAAAGGCCTGTAAGATATCGGGTCAAAATTAGGTACATGACCAGAAGAAGGGGTATCATCTTGTGGGGAAATAGATCAATGCTTTGTTCTTAATTACTGGCTGAGCAAATATGCTAAAAGACTACTTTGTGGCATTTGTCTACCTTACAGCAGCCTTCAATAGGATCAATCATGATAAATTGGTTGTGGAGCACAAGTATCAATTGACATTGATTTACTTTAAGGCCATCAGAAATAATTTCTACAACTAAAGGTGTGAGACTAGTCAGTTCCTTAACCCGTTTTTATTTCATTTGCACATGAATGATTTGGTTCTCGAATTACATCCATCTTTTAGTACAATTACTGGAGACTGATTATCAGGGATGGGCAAATCTGTCAATTTCGGTTTCTAATTCATCCAAATCTTAACATTTTCAAATCAATTTGCAATTTTAAAAAGTCATCGTGAAAATTCATCAGCATTTGTGTGAATATACATGTTTGTATGCAAATTTGCCTAATACAGACATTTCCCTTAGTACAAAGCATTATTTTACGTTATTTTCACTAATAAATGCAACTTTTATGCACACTTTACCCAACTTTGTGCATTTTAGTACACATTACTCGGCTGGAGAACTGCATTGCAATTTTTTTGAGAAGAGTGAATTATGAAAGCTGTATTTCAGTTCACGTATTCTTTCTTAGTGAAGTTTGCCTTTAAATGTGAACTGAATCACTGATGATACAGCCCTATCACTAACTTCTGGCTATTTATCAGAACTTCCCCTCAACCCACCAGAGAAGATTTTTGGGGGGTTGGAGGGCAATGCACAGAGGCCAGGGAGGGGAATTCCCATGTGCAAACAAAAATTGTTGTGCTGACCACCTATTCTTAATAAGGCTTTATTACTGTGGCCTGAAATCAGTTTATTTCTGAGCTCTGTGATGACCTTGTTGTTTTAACAATAAAACTGAGCTAGACTTGTAATAATTTAGGCTGTGGATAACAAGGGCACAAAGAAAAGAAAGTACTATTAACTCATGCATGGTAAAGGTGAAGGCCCCAAGAAGCAACTTAGTGCTTGTGTTTTGGTTTTTTGTGTTCAATTGTGTGTAGTCTATGTTAATTAATAATAAAGATGATTTTTAAAAGATTGCATATTCATATTCTGTTTTGCTTTTCCATTTAATCATTGTGTTTTATTTCACCTGCATACACTGCTCCTTGTATTTTCCCTTCCACAACATTCATTTGTGTACAATGTGCCTTTGCTTTCTCTTTGATATTCATAAACTGAAATGCATTCACTGACCTTCTGTGGATGTGTTTCAAATATATTTTCCAAAACTGATTTTAGCCTCTGGTCATATCTGATCAAAACTCTCTTGAGCACAGGGGCAAATTAAGGAGCCAATTTTTACTTTTTTAAAGCCAGTTTCATTAGAATCTCTTTCTAGAAAATGTCAGGAATTAGTCACCTTAGTGAAGGTCTGCTTGTTTTTCTATTTTGACTTCTTGTCTCATCCTTCTTGTTCTTGAAGTTACAGCATCAAACAGATTATGACTGACCTTCAACTGTAGCTTTCTACAATTTCTGATTGATCAGAAAGGAAAAAATGGAGGCTAGGCTTACAGCAAGCATCCAGTGAACTTTAAAAGAATGTGTTGCAAAGTCAGAAAAACAATATTACAACAGGATATCACATACTGGTAGTACTACATTCATAAAAAACCATGAGTCCATCTAGCACCACGTAAAACTCACAACATATCTTTTAAATGCTACATGGGATTTCACTTCTCTCACAGATAGTCTTCCTTGTTTTTGTTCATTCAAAAGTTAATAAATTGCTCTCTATGACTTAATGAGCCTTAAACCTCCATGCCATTCATATAAAAAGCAGGTCAGTATATTAAACATAGTATAGTGAATACACAATACTGCAACAGCCTAAGTCTTCTTAACAGGACTGATGGTTCCTGTAAGCTTGACTTCTGTAACAAAGATTTCTTTTCCTTTGCTTACAACCAACTAAATTCTACTTTTACAAGCTGAAAATAAAAGGAAGAAAAGAGCAGGAAAACCCAGTTGCCATCACTTTTGCCATCACTCAGAAAAAGATGTCTCCATAGGCCTCTCCCTGGTCATGCCCAAGCTATTCCCCTTAAAGGAACATACAAGTTACAACATAGGAACAGCAAAATAAAAAATTCAAATAGTGGACACTGGACGCATAAATGAAAAAAATGACAGAAAATTGATTAAAAGTAATTTTGTGAAGTATAGTAAGACCTGCACACTTGCACACTTCTTTTGAAAAGACTATCTTCATTGCATTTAGTTTTTCGGCAAAGTGGAAAAATGAAAATAAAAAAATTCCTTCCAGTAGCACCTTAAAGACCAACTAAGTTAGTTCTTGGTATGAGCTTTCGTGTGCATGCACACTTCTTCAGATACAAGAAGTGTGCATGCACACGAAAGCTCATACCAAGAACTAACTTAGTTGGTCTTTAAGGTGCTACTGGAAGGAATTTTTTTATTTTGACTATGGCAGACCAACACGGCTACCTATCTGTAACTGGAAAAATGAAATTCATTAAGGTTGACTTCCATAGCTACACACAAATCATTTTTATCAGAATATTATGCTTAATAAAATTATATCAACTCGGTGTTTAAATAGCAAGAAGAAAACCTGGAAAATAGTTAAAACACAACAGATGCATCTCAACAAGTGACAACCTAGACACATCAAATTACAGTCAAACCTTGATTCCCAAATCGCTCAGTTGCAAAACAAATTGGCTGCCGAACGCCGCAAACCTGGAAGTAAGTGTTCCAGTTTGCAAACGTTTTTCGTAAGCCGAACACCCGATACAGCTTCCGCTTGAGTGCAGGAAGCTAGTGCAGCCAATCAGAAGCCGTGCCTTGGTTTTTGAATGGTTTCGGGAATTGAACAGACTCCCAAAACAGATTAAGTTCAAGAAGCAAGGTACCACTGTATATGTAAAAGCTGTTTTCATCTTTCTTTTACACCCAGAAATTGAATCGAGGGTGGGGCTATGCAGATAGTTAGCACAGTTCTCAGTGGATCCCACTGAGTTCTAAAGTATACAGTGTTAGGTTGTGGGTGAACATATCAGACGACACGGCGATTCTTTAAACAGCTCTTGTTTATTCAGAGGCCAGAAGAGAACTGAACTGAAGGGTTCAGCCAGCCTGCTTATATAGAGCTCCAGTACAACGTAACTGTAACCATTTCTGTAACTATCCAATCACTGACCGCCACTTTCGATCCCTTATTTGTACAGTGGTGCCCCGCAAGACGAAATTAATTCATTCCGCAATTTTTGTCGTCTAGCGAATTTTTCGTCTTGCGAAGCACGAAATCCCATAGGAATGCATTGAAAATCAATTAATGCGTTCCTATGGTCAAAAAAAGTCAAAACAAAGCCAAATTTGGTACAACAACAGTTTATTAACTGCTCTTTAAAGTCACACATACTGTAAAGAGCAGTTCAAAAACTGAAGGGAAAAAGGAAAGGAAACAAAGTCGCGAGACGTTTTCGTCTTGCGAAGCAAGCCCATAGGGGAAATTCGTCTTGCGAGGCAAATCGCGAACGGAAAAACCTTTCGTCTAGCGAGTTTTTTGTATTGCGAGGCATTCGTCTTGCGGGGCACCACTGTATATGTGGACCTGAACTATCTACAGTATCCCCCTGCTGGCCCAGGGTGAGAACTTCAGTACATAACATACAGTAAACTGTAAGGTAGGAAATATTTGGAGTGGGGTTGGAGGGGAAAACTGACCATTTGTCACTAGGAGTAGTTTAAGCCAAACTCTAAAGGAACACACCTCTTTACATTTTCTCATTCATTCCAATGGAGGATAGTAAAGTGATATACTTGGGCATAATGTTTCACCCATACACTGCACCCCACAAAACAATGCTCCTGAAATACATAGGCCCTTCTTCCACATATATATCTCCTGCTATAATGACGGGGGGGGGGAGAGACTGTTTCATCTGACAAGCTGAAATGCTTGCACTGACAGTACATGGAACATAGCTGAATGTTGAATTCCTCCCACAACTTTTGTGGATGAAATATGACTCACACCTCATTCCATCAGTTTTATTATGATTATGTAACTACTAAATCCCAGGACATTAATATTTCAGGATTAAATTATACGTATCTACTTTGCACTCTCAAATAAAGACTGCAATTTATAGACTGAAAAAACAACAAGCCAGGAATATGTAATAGAAGTTACTAAACTCTAAGCCATCACTGAAATAGAATTTTCTTAAAACACTGAAAAAAATCTAATAAATTAATGGCAGTGTTCCTACTTATTTCAACTTATCAGTTGTTGCAAAATAATGAGAATTATAAAATTAGCAGTAGTTTTGAGAATTTGTTAGTAAAAGTTACTCTTTAAAAAAAATCATTAAAAGATTAACCAGTTGCCCATTTTAGAGCATACTGTCAATTTTGATTTGATTATATCCAATAACCAGATATAAATAGATACTCTGAAATAGCTGCTCATCGCTCCTCCCCAGGGGGGCTATGGTTGTGGACCCTCGCGCTCCTGCTTCCGTTTCCACTGCCTGGCCACATGGACTTCCCAACAGCTGTGGGAAATTCCCCACAGGCCAGATCTCAGGAAATTTCCCACCAAAGAAGGGCTACTCAAAAAGGCTAAATCAGTAATGCTTTAAGAGGCCAACCACACCAGGAAACTTCTGCAGCGCAGTCAGCCCGAAGAACGAAAAATGAATGGCTATTATAAAAAAGATCCCCAAACTATTCTAGGAAGCCATCTCTTCAACTAAGGCCCAAAGTGGGCAACTGCAAGGATAGTAGTGTTTGCCTATAATAAATATGTGTCAGATGGTTTATCAAGGGGGGAAATGGCCAGACGTAGCTAATTCTGGAACTCACCGATATATTGTGGAACATATCATCATATATCAACATGAGAAAAAACACAAAATATAAACGTATCTGCCAAACAGATTTTATTCGGCAGAAATATACAGGTTTCAAAAGAAAAATGCAAAGCATAAACCATAAGATCATTTTTCCAGAAAGCAACACCTTATGGTGGATAGAATTTGTCTCTAATCGTTCCAAGTCATTTTTCAATATCAGCATTTTATGCTATCATCGTGGAACATAACATTTACTGTTCACGCTGACATATGGCAATATATTATGGTTTTGCATGAAACAGAAAAATTAAGGACATGGGAAATGATAGAACTGCCAGGAATCCAGTTTTAACACTTACTTTTGCGAAGGTCTGAAGAATATCTAGAGCAGGTGGCAGCTGAGAAGCTTCTTGGATCTCCACTTTCAGATACAACTGCAGAGTCCTTGAAAGGTGCCCAAGACCATCTTTCATTTCTTCACTTAACTTGTCAAAATCTTTAGAGGAGGCAACATAAAGCAAAGGGTGAACAGAAACTTCCACCAACATCTTCATGTCTGCCCAATGGCAGATTTGCACTCTAGATCAGGGTTTCCCAAACTCAGGGCTCAAGCTGTTTTTTGGACTACAACTCCCATCATCCCTAGCTAGCAGGACCAGTGGTCAGGAATGATGGGAATTGTAGTCCAAAAACAGCTCAAGACCCAAGTTTGGGAAACCCTGGTCTATATATTTCCAACACCAAAGATACAAAATGTGAGGCATAGTACCATTTTATTTGTTGATTGCTACCTCTCACCATCAGGTATTGTTGCCAAACTCTGCAAATGTTGTGTGAATGATAGCTCAAAAGCCTGGAACTAAAAGATGTCCGAAGATTTGTAAAATAGCAAAGCAGGTGGCTGGATTGTCTGTTTTGTGTCACCCAGAAGAGGACTTGGGTTGATTTCATTCTTCAAATCAGTTCTCAGAAAATACTATTTAAAGCTACCTGTTTATAATACACAATGGGGATAACACCTTAGAAGAGCTTAATAAAATTATGGAAGGCTGGAATTCAAAGCCTATAAAAATGCACATTCATGTAATAAGAATATATTGGATGTTTATCTCTAAATATGACAGGTAATATGGCGAGTATTAACAGAGATCCAGAGAAAAGCCCAAAGAATGGAACTAGTAGAAGCCCACTCTTCCCTTTAGGAACCTTTTCACCCATCAGCCGAAAACCTTTCACTGTTGGTTAGAAGGTCACTGTGATGCAGGGGGCTGAGGTGAAAGTGGGGGTTTCAAAAAAATCAGACAGAGACACCTTCAATGAGCAGGAGCCCCACTAGGAAAAATTATCTGCCCAATTTGGGGGTATTCTCCCCTTCCCCCCCTCAGCCCCAAGCCCACTGTATTGAGGAATGTCACCCAACCCTAGACTGGCTCCCAGGGAAGTCAGGGCAGGAATCCAGCTTCCACTGGTTTAAAAGAATCTGCAACCTTCTAACCACATCTTAACTGACATGGTCCAAATCAAAAATATAATATCCATGCATAGTTTATTCATAGTGGTCCACATTTTATTGGAAACCAAGTTATTAGGCCAGGGGGAAAATGAAAGCTGATCTGATAAATTATTTACATGTTATGATTTCTGTGGTACTGAATCTGGAAACAAGAAACCAAGTGTCTTTGAGCCAAACTAGATATTACAGTAATTGTACATTAGTCCAAGGATGCTTTTAAAGTCAGAAAAGGCGCACAAGGTTTCAAGTGTGTAGGAAACCACTTGGCAATCGAGCATAAATGTCTAGTGAAAAGAATTCTTTACCATACTACTGAAAGAAATCTTTGTCATTTAAGGTATAAGAATATGTTTTTTTCTTCAGCTTCTTTACCACTCACAGCTAAAAAAACGTAAACTGTAGTTCCTCCCAAATCTTATGAAGAAAGGTGCAAAATTATGTCCACCATTTAAAACACTGCAGGGGTGACCGGCCGTGGGAAAGAACCAACTAATTTACTTATGTACAGTTATACTAACTAATAACAGAGCTCCAGAATTGCTTCCAGATCTAATGACACAGAAAAATTAACAGTGTGCATGATCCTGCACACATTATGTTTGCGCCTTGTATACCCCCATTCAGCTCTCTCCCACTGTTTGGTGCAAGTTACTCATGCACTGGCACTGGATCAGAAGGGAAGGCTGGATGTGGATTGGGGAGAACGCCACAGACCTCCTGTTCCTCCTAACCAGTGGGATAGAGCTCTATTGAGCGTAAGGAATCTCAAGAGTGCTGCATTTAAATGGAGTGGGTCCACAATTTCCAAAGATCAGCCACCCTGGAGTATTATGCAAAAGGGATCCAAAATATCCAGAGACACTGATATTGTAGGCTGCTTTGTAAAAAGGTTAGGAAGGAAGGTTTCCAGTTCCCCCACTTCACTGTCTATAGAAGGGGGAAGCCGTAAGAAAGTGCAAAGAACTATACACGCCCAGGGAAATGCAGTGCTACTACATTTGTGTGCTTGTATTACAGCTTTCCCCTGGAAGTGGCCCCATGGTCCTCTTTCCTTCCGTTTTTACATTTTAAGAACAGGATATAATATATATTTTTAAGAACCTATTCAGCCCAAAGGAGCACAATGCACATTGCAGAATTTATTGATTTATTTCAGAGACAGGCAGACAGTATTAACTTCACCCATCGCTGAAGCAAAACCACCTCTGGGATGGAGAGTAGCAACCGTTTAAGAATGCAATGTGGGGGACATTTCAGTTCAGGACAGATGCAAACAAGAATAATATATCCATCCAAAACTTTGGGGAGAATTTAGAGAATCAAAAAACAGAGGGCAATTATCCAGACTGGAATCTGGCCAAGATGTCAGAATTAAACATTGTCTGAGAAAAATTGTCCCATAAGAGTTTTCACAGCAAGCGATCAGGAGCTAACTTTCCCATCTCACACTGAAGACAAAGGAAGTAAAAAGTGAAATGATATTGAGTAAACAAATTGTTTTAATTTTCTGGGGTTTAGAAAATTTAAATTGTTCCATTTCCGGGAAGATGAAACGCTGCAAGAAGTATGGCTATGAATAGTGTATGCAGCCCCTTTTTTCACATGTTATACTAAAAGGACCACTGAGCCCCATTCCCACCATCTGTGCATATGATGGTGAATATTGCGGAAGCAGGATAGAAAGAAGAAGAAAACTTGCTTTTAAATAAAACGGACATTTCTAGGCAGATGCAGGAAAAAATAAAATGATTTAAATCCCACCTGTGAATACTACCTTTGTGGTGCAATTTTAAGCATGCTTATTTGGAAATAAGTTAAAATCAGGTCAATGATCTTTGGATTGTAATAAGATGTTACCATGGGGGGCTCTTGTGGACAGAAAGGTGATAAAAAAAAAAACCTACTACTGTCGATAATACTAATAGTAATACAGTGGTACCTTGGGTTCTCGAATGGCTTAGTAGTCAAACAACTTGAAACCTGAATGCTGCAAACCCAGCAGTAAGTGTTCCGGTTTGCAACCTTTTTTGGAAGCCGAACATGCTCCGTTTTGAGTGTTACGCTTCAGATTTGAGTGCCACGCTTCCATTCTGAGAGCTACGCTGAGATCTGTCTGTTTTTGCTATTTATTTTGCGTTTTTGTTTGGGGGGGCTTCCCCCCCCCATTTTTGTGACTGTGTGGAACCCAGTTCAGCTATTGATTGATTGACTGTGTGACTGCAGTACATTGTTTATTGCTTTCATTTTATGGATCAATGGTCTCGTTAGATAGTAAAATTCATGTTAAATTGCTGTTTTATGGGCTGTTTTTAAAAGTCTGGAACGGATTAATCCATTGTGCATTACTTTCTATGGGAAAGTACGCCTTGGTCTGGAACGCTTTGGTTTTCGAACGGACTTCCGGAACGGATTAAATTTGAGAACCAAGGTACCATTTTAATAATGTGTACTGATTATATATTCCTAAAAATCCTTCATCAGCCCATCATTCAACCGTGGCTGAAAGTAGTATAGGGCATCCTCAGGAAGGTGATGGAACAAGCTACCAAGAAGCTCGCAAAATATTAGAGTAATCTACGTATGAGCAGTCCTGCTGGATCAGGCCAAAGGCACAACTAGTCCATCATCCTATTCTCATAGAGGACAACCAGATGCCAATGGCAGAGTGAATAAATGGATTCCAATACAGAAGAGCTGCTAATCCGCAATGCCGGAAACATTTGTTCTTTGATTTCCAATTGTCTGTATTTTTCTTCTAGATCAATTCTGAAATTAAATCCAAAAGCACTGTACAACCCAAAAATGAAAACATATTAGTTAGCATAAAAAAACAAAAACACAAACTCGAAAAACAATCCTTCGAGCTCTTCTCAGGTGTTACTTAGCCGAGTCAAGATTTAAGTTCCAAGAGGAAGTTAAATCTCAGGATGCTACACAGTAAACATGGGAAGCTTTTACAAAAAAGTATGGCTAACGTCTACTTACTTGACTGAAGATCAAAAAGGGAGTAGAGCTCTTCAGATGGACATGTTGATTGTCTTAACTGGTGAGTATAATAATAATAATAATGAATTAAAAGGATGGCAGACTAAATCATTAACTCAATTTTTAATCATTCTTTTAATACTTTATGTATAGCACTAAAAGAGCAATCATTAGCATTAATCCGTTCTTGTTCATGTTTGTGAAAACATTAGTAGCATTTTGTTGTAAGTTACAACTCATTTATTCTTATTCTCTTGATTTTCACACCTTGCTTCGCAGAACACTTTTCACCCATATGTTCCACTGAGTTCCACACTGAGTCAAGCACAACTGAGGTGGCTGTTACAAACCTTTTTGAATTCATTCACTGACACAAGTTATTTATTTTACTGATATGCAACATTTGTGAACATTTGTGAACATGTGCAAAAGAAGCCCCCTTGAAACTGATGTCAGACGATGAGCCACAGAGATCTGAGCTGTGAAAATTTTGAAACTACATATGAGTAAATATACAACTTCTGGATTCATCTAAGATCAAGCTAAGGACTAAACTCTGAAGCCAGCACTAAGTACACAAATTCCAGTTTGATTCAGTCAGGACTTCAATGCTGCTTACTCAAATTACTATTCTGGTGCAACTTGCTTGCATTTTATGACATATATTACTTATGAATTTATTCTTCTGAAGTATAGTCTGTCCTTCTGCTTCTGCATTTCCATCCCAGTGCTTAAGGATACATTTGTAATAAATCCAAAAGCAGTTCAAACAAATGTGACAGTGCTCTGCCTTTTTGCATGCATGTATCTTAAAAGTCGAAAGCATGTCAAAGTGCAAGTAGATAAATAGGTACCGCTCTGGCGGGAAGGTAAACGGTGTTTCCGTGCGCTGCTTCTGGTTCACCAGAAGTGGCTTAGTCATGCTGGCCACATGACCCAGAAGCTGTATGCCGGCTTCCTCGGCCAATAAAGTGAGATGAGCGCCGCAACCACAGAGTCGGCCACAACTGGACCTAATGATCAAGGGTCCCTTTACCTTTATCTTAAAAGTCGAGTAAGTGATGGCACAAAAGTTTCATCCCTGCTGCCAATTGAAGAGGATAATGCAACATGAACAGAAGCTACCTACATCCACACTGAACTACGTAGGCAGTCAATTCAAGAAGTTCTGCTCGAGGTCATTAATATGCCAGGCTCTCACTGGCAGGGAAGGAAATTTGCTTCGGCAAGGAGCATAGGGAAACTTGGGCGGACAGTTCTTATCCTAGCCTCTCCCCAAGAAGAGCTATTATGAATCAATAACAACTCTGTGAAATATAGGCCTCCTCAGCCACAGTCAGGGCAGACACCTTTGCAAGGATCAATCGCAGGTAGAAAGTTTACTTACCAGTTTGAAAATGATCCTGCCAACAAGCCTCACTGAGTCTGGGGGGAAGTTAGGCTCAATGCTCTTAATACACTTGCATTCCCGTTTGTGGTCCTGCCAGGCTTCTTTCTACAAGTTGTGATAAAACAGAAGTTATTTTGCCGGTAAACTTTTCAGAAATATAAAAAATATGAATTATTACTGAAAGAGACCAGTGCACAGATAAAAGCGATTTTGCGCAAGCATAAGAATATTTGGATCCAAGCCACTGATTACGGTTGGACATATGGTTTTTGCAAGAAATGCTGTTGAAACACTCGGTCTATTTTTACAGTAAGGTATGAATTGTTATTAGAATTACCAACCATTTAAATGTTTTAGTTGATCAACCATCTGTCTTTTACATCTAAATAATTTTGCATATTACCCAAACCTCAGTATAAGTGACTTTGTAGGATTCTGGAGACATATTAGAATTTAAGCAAAATTCTACCACTGTGTATTAAATGAAAATATTTTCCCTATTTCTGTAATATAAAAAGTGTCCTTCCATTTTAAGCTCTCTGCCAAAATTTCACCCCACTGATCAATTAACTGAAACTATCTGTGTAGAAAAAAACACAACCCACATACAGTACTAACAACTTCCCTATATAATCGTTACATTTCTTCTTTCAACTGTTTTACAGACCACACTATGCTACTCTGCCAGGATACTGGGACCTACCAACACATGTGCTGAAACTGCAACTAGATAAAGGCGTTCTGGACAAAAGTATTTTCCGAGATCTCACGCATAACCAGGCAAACAATTCATCCCCTCCCCTTGTTTGACTCTTTTGAATTTGTAAATTTGGGTCAAGATCTGAATAACAAGGAACTGATCTCACTGTTGGCTATTTGCAGTATAGTAACGCTGCAGAGAGCTTGCTGGGGAGACCATGCATTAAAAAGGGACTCAAAAATAACTTAAACAAGGTTTTAATAACAAAAACTCATTAGGCACTAAATACATCAACAAAACAGACCCAACCACCAACCCATCCCCCAGGGTAATGGGAGAGCTAGGTGCTGCTCCTTATATACTACACCCAATTGCTGACAGTTTAATCAGTACAACTGAGCAGCACCTGCTATGTTTCACAGCTGTAAAGCTGGGTCTCGTTATTTTGCTCTGGCCCTTGCTCTGGCCCCTTAAAGACATACACATGGAGTGGAACAATGATGAACCTTTACATTTAAAGAAACCATTCAACACTCACATCTTTCAGCTGCAGCCTAGGCCAGAACTGCCAAGTTTGGGAAGACCTTTGATTTCAATAATCTGAACTATTAGACTATGTCAAGACTTGGTAAATCAGCGTTATTTAAAAAAAAAATCTCACATAAGCTAAAAATTTCCAGGTGCCAAAGTGCTCAAAACTGTTTCTTCACCATTTGGTTTAATTTTATTTCATATACAAACTGGAGTGTTATATCCCACAGGTCTATGTAAATGTCTGAATTTAGTTTATTGATACTTTTATCTTTTCTGAAATAGAAATTTGTAATTGTTTTGATTTAGAGACCTTGTAATCATAAACTATACCTCCTTTCCCCATAGTTCCTTATCAGCAATTGTAACAACTTACTACTTTTAAACTATTTTTTCTTGCATTACCCCCCCCCCCGCAACCTGTCTGTTGTTATAATAAATAAATGAAAAAACTACAAACAAACTGGTCAATATTAACTATGATTAGCTTCAAACAAGCAAATTTCAAACCATGGTGTGTGAAGCTTGCTTGTTTGAAACAAACTGCTGGTAAAATTAACCACAATTTCAGATCTAGGTGAGACCTGTGAATAATCAATTAATGAATCAGAAGCTTCCTTACTCCTCTTCCCAGCTGGGAGGCAGGGAAGTGGTAGCTCATAATCTCAGGAGGAGGTTAAACTTGTTTATGTAAAACTAAACTGTATGTCATGACACAGTAGAGTGTTGTACTGTGTAGATATGTTGCACAAATGCTCACCGTGCTCCTCCTGCGCCTGGAAAGGGTTAGTTTAACCTCTGGGTTGCTAGTAAAACTGAATTACTGTGTCACAAAATGATGCATGTCTAAAAAGTGTGCCACCAACATAAAAGTTTGGAAAGCTCTGGTTCAGAGTAACGTCTGACTCTAGCCGATATGTACCAATACAGTGGTACGTTGGGTTACAGACGCTTCAGGTTACAGGCTCCGCAAACCCGGAAGTAGTACCTCGGGTTAAGAACTTTGCTTCAGGATGAGAACAGAAATCGTGCTCTGGCGGCGTGGCAGCAGCGGGAGGCCCCATTAGCTAAAGTGGTACCTCAGGTTAAGAACAGTTTCAGGTTAAGAACGGACCTCCAGAATTAATTAAGTTCTTAACCCAAGGTACCACTGTATCATCCAATTTCCTACATTCATAGGTGAGTGTGGATCCCTAAAGTAGACAAAACAGAACATTTAAGCAGATAAGGAGGTATTTGGGGAGCATCTAAAATACCTCCTAAAGAGAGTGGGAACCCCAGAACTAGCCTGATGAAGACTGATCACATACATTCAGTGGTCACAGAAAGCTGACTGACTCTTCAGAGGGGTACATAAAACAGGGTAGGAAGGGACTGGATTGTCCTGGAGGCAGGGCTGACTAACCAGAACACTCAAACAGCAGTAGTCAGTTAATACTGCAACATTTTGTTGCAGGTCCCCCTTATTTTTCTCTAAATCTGATCTCCTATGGAAAAATGAATAGGAACAAATCTCTGCCTTTTGTAAGATGCCGTTCTTTTCAGTGGAGCTTTCTGCTTTGCAGCAACTCTGATCCTGGCCCAATGGAACCAGTAATCCTCTCCTCAGAATATTTATGTTCAGCCTCCAATTTTGACTGTCCCTTGATTTCTACCTCAAAAAGATTTTTCTGGGTTTTCGTTGTTGCTGCTGCTGCTATGCCAGATTTCTGCTTAAGGTTTTGCACAGCGGCTGGCAGGCAGGCAGACAACAGAAGCAAGAGGCATGACATGGGATTAAGGAGTGCCACTGTATACAAATCTGCAAGAGCAGCTGAATGGACAAAAAGCATTTCTGTTTCTGGCACATGAAATAGTGGTTTAAAATTATACAGCTCATATTTTAATTTCACCCTTGCTCTCTTTGAACTAGACCTGCACCAAATGGTCACAATATTTTCAGTGTGAAAAAAGTATTTTTGGAGAAGCCAAAATGGCCCCTAAATCAATCCTCAGTGCATACCTTCCAGAGTTGTTTGTACGTTGTTCACGACCCAATGGGTGAATCCTCATGTACCATTATTTTTAAGGGGTGGTTTCTTTATTCTGCTAACACAATTCTGGCCACTCTGAAATCATGTAATCAATGTGAAGATGTCGCAACATCTTAAGTCAGAGTTTCAGGTTCAATCTGCAACATCTCCAGCTAAAAGGGCTCTTGATAAGAAGCTAGAAGCACCCCTGCCAGACTTTACTGGGCTAGATGGACCAAAAGTGTGACTCAGTATAAAGTATATTCCCATACGAGAAATATGTAAAATAACTAAGCAAGGATTAGGCATCACCCCAGAATTGGCCCTACTAAACACCTTCCAAGACAACAATGCCCATTTACACCACAAAGAACTCATAACCCACCTACTTTCAGCAGCCAGAAACACCATAACCAGACACTGGAGAGACCTGTCAGGAGTAAGCATGGACCAATGGTACCAAATAGTATGGGAAACAGCCCTACTAGAAAAATTAACCAATAAACTGAAACTGACATGGGGACAAACAGAAGAAGACGCCTTTACCCTGGTATGGCTCCCCTTTATCACATACACAGCCCAACAAGACAATGACAATAATCCACCAACAGCATACAAATCAATATGGCTAACCTGATCCAAAACACCCACCCACCCCACTCACACACGAAAACAAAGATCACCACAGCCAACCACAAACAAACAACCACACCCTAGGCCAACTCCAACCTCTCTCACCACCAAAGAAACACAAGTGAACAGCAGAGAACCTGTACGAGCAACGCTGACACCAAACCCTACATACATTAAGCAAAATAGAAACATTGCCACCCGACCCCACCCATCTTTCCCCCCTCCACCCCTTTTCTTCCTAATGTCTCAACAAAGGAAACTGATTTGTAAAAATGTTACATGGAAAAAAATACGAGAGACATTACACATACTTCTGTAAAACAAGAAAATCTTTAATAATAAAAAGTATAAGGTATATTCATATAATTCACATACCCAAACAGATTTGACTTCATGATGCTAGAAAGCCATTTCAAAGTGAAGGTGTGCACAGAAGCTTAACCAGGCCATCTCTCAAAAACTGCTGAAAGGGCGGATGGTGCATTTAGCTTATTGTGCAAGTTTTTGTGAAAAGTTCCAACTCTCAACTTGGTTTTACTCCCCCTCTCAAATAATTGTTTTGGACTTCACTGAAAGTTCACCCTTCTAACTTATCTGCTGTTTCGCATGGACTACAAAGCGAGAGCTATCGGAATATAACTGTAACTCAAAAGTATCCAGAAAACAAAGGTTATATGAATCCAGTTTCTTTCACCCTAAATAAACAGTCGTGTCTCTAATCATTAAGACATCATTCTGCATAGCTGTACTGGCATGTTCCTCCCGAGCCAACTAAAATTGTTCTTTGAAGCCAGCCTTTATCTGACATGCTTTGTTCCTAAAATAAATGCTGGGAATGAGTTTAAAATATGCTAGAAGTGACACTGAGATGATCAACTGTTTATGCAGCCTTTAAAGGAGTAAGGAGATGAAATATGCAACATCACACAAAATCGTCTGTCTCATTCTTCTAATCTTAGCAGTGCTTTTTAAAGTTAGAAAGACATTGGAATCACATCTTTATGATCACTGCCAATTTGAATCCATTCACATCGTGAATACGGACTGCTTACAAACAGGCATAGCCTTCCCTAGTTTAGGCACTGTCATGGCTGCACCTGCTGCTGCAAAAGAACCCAGTAACCTTGTGTGTATTTTGCATGAACAGTTTAACTTGGCAAAGTCCGGCCAATGTAACATAGTGCTTTACTTCTGCTTGCATTTTTAGGCAGGTGTTTGGTTTGGTTTTTGTTATGGCTAAGTATTATTTAGTTTTTTAAAAGGTAAAGGGGTAAAGGGACCCCTGACCATTAGGTCCAGTTGTGGCCGACTCTGGGGTTGCGGCGCTCATCTCGCTTTATTGGCCGAGGGAGCCGGCGTACAGCTTCCGGGTCATGTGGCCAGCATGACTAAACCACTTCTGGCAAACCAGAGCAGCGCACGGAAATGCCGTTTACCTTCCCGCACTTTGACGTGCTTTCGAACTGCTGGGTTGGCAGGAGCAGGGACCGAGCAATGGGAGCTCACCCCATTGCAGGGATTCGAACCGCCAACCTTCTGATCGGCAAGTCCTAGGCTCTGTGGTTTAACCCACAGCGCCACCCGCGTCCCTTATTTAGTTTGTTAGTTACAGTTAATTTGTATACCGCTTCATATTTCAATAGAATTGTCTAAGCAGCTAACAAATCCTAGCAAAAAAGAACCAGTACATAAAAAATGCAAAGCAAATTCCACATTCAAAACCGAAGAATACTACTATTATTATTACTATTACTACTACTACTAATAATAATAATAATAATTCATTTTTAAGCAACATAATTCAATATATCAGTGTACATAAGCAAATTAACCAAGAACCACAAAAACAAAACAAATACAGAACATAAAAATATATAAAGTTACATCAAAATGCAACATAATGACACTGTACCATTAAAAAAATTCATTGTGCATGTGCATGCATGTATAATTTTTGCTGGCCATGACAACCAATTTCCTAGATCTTAAGAAGAGTTAATGGGGAAAATATCAAGGCTAAAAGGGTAACATATTTGCATTATTCATTTGCAGCTAATTATCAGAGTAATGATTACCTGGCAACGTACATCACAGTATCTTGCAACTTTGCACTGAGAACACCTAAGCAGTCGATCCTTCCTGTTGCAAAGGAAAAAAGGGGGGTGAAATACTTTGAATATTTAAGACAAATAACTTTCAGGTAAACTTTTAAAAAGTATGAAAAGCCTAATGCTAGAGTAGCAGTCCACAATCCAGGGAGCATTTTTAGAGCCAAGTTTCAAAGTTGGTTTTTGAAATGGTTTATAAGGCTGCTTAATGGAGTGAACTCACAAACCGGCACTTTTTAGCTTCCTAGGTTGTGGTTCTAGGAAACAGCATTCTTTGCCACTGACAACTAGGCAAGCTGTTTTGTGGTCTGACTCTTCATCTGAAATAAAAACTGCAGAGAAACAACTTGTGTCCTTGTGATTGTACACATCACCTTTGTATTGTGCCCAGCTGTGTTTCCTAAAGTCTCAATAAAAAGGAACTTGAGAATTCTAGGTCAAGAAAATGACCTAGAATATTTACAGCTTCTATTTTTGTATGTTCAATGGGCATAAAGTTAATTATTTTAACTCTGTTTGATTATTAAACAATATATTTTCCAGGAGAACAAAAAAGATGGAAAGTCTCAGAATCCAATATTCATGCTCCGCTTGAACAATTTACAGCTTTTGCATCCTGTATGTAAATAATTCATAATATTTATAGGGGCTCTTCAAGCAATACCTGTTTGCTGTAAAATGAAATGCTACAATCTGGGTAGAATATATTTTGCCTTTTATTGGGTGCAACAGTAAATAAAAGAAATAACCTTTTTATTTTATTGTTCTCTTCTCATACAGTCAACTATATTTGTGTTAAACTATGTTTAACATAGAAGAAATCCCAAGCTGATTTGCAGTAAACAACACAGTGGGATATGGTTGGCCTTTTGAGGTCAAAAACGTGATATTCCATTGCAAGCTAAAATTCAGTAAATCTTAGTCCATATTTTATCTGCCTTAAGCAAAATTCTTGCTGTGAATCTGTAGGCGCATTGAGTTGCGGCATATATTTGTACTCTGAATTCCCCATCAATACAAAATAGCATTAAAGTTCTATCTAAATTGTTCCAGGGTCTGAAAGGCACTTGGGAGGGGGGCATACAATCAAAAGAGATGGGGAATTTAAACTAGAGATGTATTTGTATACCGTTAAGACGCTTGGTAGAAATGCTTTTTTATATAATTCCTATTGTTTTCTAATAAAAACATGTAATTTAGTCCTTCAGTTAGCATGCTCAACAAAACACCCCAAAAGATAAGTGAAGAAATAAATGACTAAAATATTATCAATTTAAAAAAAAAATCTTTCCAGTGTGTGGTTTTAACTGTAACACTTTAGTCAGGTTACAAAACTTTTAGTAGACTGATCAGTTAAATCAAAAGTAGCTCCAAACTCATATGGCAGCAGATTTTTTTTCTGATTAATTAATTAAGTAATTAAAAGCCACATTCCGTATTGACAATCTGCCAGCTGAGGTCCATGGAGCTGTCAAAGGGCTCATATACAAGGAGAATGCAACAGCAGGTATACCGCAGGAACATCCCAGATATGCCATCAGAACAAAGTTGTTCTGCCTCTGAAGATGCACAGCGGGACACAGGCTGCAGCTGTGGGCAGAAGGCAGGTAGGATGGAGATGTCATATATCCTGTGTCATCTATCTTGTGCCCCTTCATCCCACATGCTCTCCAAATGATCTAACTTTACACCAGCCCCTCACATAGTGCAAATAAGGGGAGAAATTTTAAAAGCTGCCTCTGAATCAAAGACTCAGTCACACCCATGTCACCATGACAGAGTATAATATACAGTGTAACAAAGCACCAACACATAGCGCAGCGCCTGTATATGAACCCAGTCATGGAGCTCATAACTCAGATCACAGGGCACACAAAGCGATGGCAGAAAAATTCAGTTTGCTGGGGTGCTAACTTGAATATAATATTGGGGGGCAGTAAGCCCCGCCCCGCATTACTGATCACATGACACCGTGCGCACACAGCATTTGAATGGCAATGCCCATCAACTTTGACGGACCCAGCCCCTTCAAATATTTTATTGGGGATCCGAAGACCCCTCAACCCCTAGGAGCTGACTCCCACGGTTCCACTTGGTAAGACATGGGCTGTGATGCAAGCATTGCTGAAGACACAAGGGAATGAATGAATGAATGAATGAATGAATGAATGAATGAAATTTATTACGGTCCCAGACCAGATTCACATTCCGTACTAAGCAAACATAAAACACAATAGAATTAAGACACAAGGGAAGTATACTTGTTAAGTTGTGGGTGAACATATCAGACAGCACAGCGATTCTTCAAACAGCTCTTGTTTATTCACAGGCCAGAACAGAACTGAACTGAAGGGTTCAGCCAGCCTGCTTATATAGAGCTCCACTACAACGCAACAGTAACCATTTTCTGTAACTATCCAATCACTGAACGTCACTTTCAATCCCTTATTTGCATATGTGGACCTGAGTGAAAACTATCTACAGTATCCCCCTGCTGGCCCAGGGTGAAAACTTCAGTACATGACAATACTTATCTGCTAGGAGCTGGAACAGGCACAACCCACTCTGGACCAATCAGTTTTGTTTGGGTTCAGATTCAAGATGTCCACTGTACTAGTAACTACAGGGCTGGCTCAGTCATGAAGCACGGTGAAGCAGTCACCTGAGGCAGCAGAAGCCCAAGAGGCAGTGCCCCTGCGGGCACTCCACCTACACTGCCGCCATGAACAGAGAAGCGAGATCTTGCCAGAACCTGCCACTTCACAGGCGCTGCCATACAACCCAGGTAAGAGAAGCTGTGGTGGCAGCACATTCCTGTTTTGCCTCAACCATTATTATTTTTTTGCCATACTGCCAGCTCCCTACAGCATCTGAACAGCGTGACATCTTGCTAATGCAGTACATCTCTCAAGCTAATGTGCAGACCTGATACACTTGATGGAAAGAAGGTGGGTGCAAGCAATAGTCTGAACTGCAGGCTCGCGCTCCTCTCCCTCTCACTACTTTCATCTTTGAGATTCATATCAGTTATTACTCTCACTATAGTAACAGGTGTGAAAATAAGCAGCAGCTGCATTTCACAGACCATTATTCAGGATCAGCACAAAATTCAGCTGTTTTGAAGTCAAAACATACTGATAGATCCAAACTCATAAAACCACAGAATTGTAGAATTGGAAGGGACCACAAGGGTCATCTAATCCAACCCCCTGCAATGCACTCTGGGGCTCAAACCCATGACCCTCAGATTAAGAGTCTCATGCTGTACCAACTGAGCTATCCCAGCAGTCATATAATATTTCTGAAATAGTTGATATTAATGCCCTGTGCAGGATTTATAGATCTTGATTTTCAAAAACGTAAACCCCAAAGTGATGACAATTAGCATATTAATTCAATCTGTTTCTCTTGGCTTTATGCCAACGGCGCCTACACAGAATTCAGTGAAATCCATTCAGGTTAAAACAGAGGTATTTTGGTTAAACTGGATTGTACATTGGGGTTTCTAGATCACTGCAGGATTGTTAAAAATGTATTAGATAGTTTAACAGTAAAACGTAAAAAGATAGGTAAGGAGGGACATTGTAGAGATTTTTGTACAAAACAAGCAGATAGCAATAACCTTTTTCTCCTCTCACAAGACTAAAACTCGGGGCTACCCAGTACAATGGATTCAGAACAGACACAAGAAGCAACTTCTTAACAGAAAGCAAAACTTAGGAAATTCACTGACACGGTATGTGGAGATGGCCAATAACGTAAGAAGGCTTTAAAAGAGAGTAAGAGAAACTCATGAAACAAAGATCTATTAATGGCTGTCATGGTGGCTATATCTAACCTCCACGTTCAGGGAGAGAATGCCACTCGACACCAGCTGCTGGGAAACAAAAAAGAAGAGGGCTGATGCTTTCAAGGCTTGTTGTGGAGAGGGGGCTTCCTGGAAGCATTTTGTTGGTCATGGTGGGAAACAGACTACTGCAATAGGCAAGACCTTTGGTCCAAGCCATCAAGGCGGTTGTTATGTTTGTATAAAGCTACAGTGGTACCTCAGGTTACAGACGCTTCAGATTACAGACTCCACTAACCCAGAAATAGTACCTCAGGTTAAGAACTTTGCTTCAGGATGAGAACAGAAATCGTGCTCTGGCGGCGCAGTGGCAGCCGGAGACCCCATTAGCTAAAGTGGTGCTTCAGGTTAAGAACAGTTTCAGGTTAAGTACAGACCTCCGGAATGAATTAAGTACTTAACCTGAGGTACCACTGTATATGTGAAACTCACCCAGTAGCCCACAACCTGCAATCCCCTGGCAGCTCAGGACTTGGCTCACCCATAACTGTGGAGCTAGGCCTCCGAGCAGCTAGCTACAAGCATCAACAGCTTAGTAAAGCTTAGGGGCAAATGTTTGGGTCTTTTGTGGAGGGCCATGTCCTCTATTGTCCCATGTGTCAAATAAGCAACATGTTTTAGGTAAAGAATAATTATCCAAGTTCTGGTTTTCTTCTTCATCCTGTTTTGATGATATTAGAGAATAGCCAGATCATTTGTGAAGTGGTCTGGCTAAGATGGTAAAAAAGCAAATTTTCTTTCAGTGTAGTATAAGTGATCTTTCAAGGTCCTTTCCCCAGTTGTTGTCTTTTCAGTCTGCATGTTGTCACGTTGCTCCTTCAGATGTCCCACTGCTCTGTGTTATCAGTCATCACAAAAACATCAGCACATCCCTGTGTCTATTACGCTCACTGCTAGAGGCCAGGCTGGCCTTGGAAACTACCTACCTACGAGTCATTTTTCTCCTCTGTGCATGCCTAACCTTTCTTTTCACCATACTAACAGTTCAAGCACGCAGTGAAGATAAAAGAACAACAGGAGTTTGAGGAGCTATTCAGGACTTTGAAATAAGTTGAGGTGTGTAAGAGTTCAGCAACAATGCATCAATACTGAAAAGAAGACGGGTCACGGCATGAGTTACGATTCTGAGGGTCTAATCCAAAGTCCTGTTGAATCAATGGCATGCCTGCAGCATATTTCAATAGGTTTTGGTCCATGCACTCTGTGAACTGCAGTAATTATGCGAATGCAGTCTTTATAAAAACACAGGGCTCTCCATTTCCATACAAAGACGTTTTTCAACAATACTGTCGGAGCTTTACATAAGAAACGACAACTTGGTTTGGATCAAGGCCCAAGTAGCAGAGCTACTTCCATTTTCAAAAAATGCCCCAATTAGATGTCTCTACAAGCTCACGAACAAGGCTATAAGGTGATGGTCATGTGTGCTATTTGCCCCCAGCATTGTAAGGATGTGCCTTGTATCTCTCTCTCTCTCTCTCTCTCTCTCTCTCTCTCTCTCTGTGTGTGTGTGTGTGTGTGTTTTAAAAAAAGCTGATCTGGTTCTGAATCGCTCTGTAGCCTCTCAGCTGCAATCTGTGTTTCATGTTCTGAGCTGCTCCATATAAAACAAAGCTCTGTGTTCCCCCATTCACTATAAAGAGGAATCTAAAAACAGCTATAACTCCTTTTGACCAATATGGATGAAATGCACTTTCACTCCATAGCTCCTCCAGAATAGATTAAGCCTGCCAAATTGCGGTCAAATGGGTTCGGGGTTTTTTTGTGGGGGAAGTAATAGGGACTTTCTTTCTTTCACAAAAGGGACGTGGGTGGCGCTGTGGGTAAAACCTCAGTGCCTAGGGCTTGCCGATCGCATGGTCGGCGGTTCGAATCCCCGCAGCGGGGTGAGCTCCCGTCTTTCGGTCCCAGCTCCTGCCCACCTAGCAGTTCGAAAGCACCCCTAGTGCAAGTAGATAAATAGGTACTGCTTTATAGCGGGAAGGTAAACGGCGTTTCCGTGTGCTGCACTGGTGCTGGCTCGCCAGAGCAGCTTTGTCACGCTGGCCATGTGACCCGCAAGTGTCTCCGGACAGCGCTGGCCCCCGGCCTCTTAAGTGAGATGGGCGCACAACCCTAGAGTCGGACACAACTGGTCCGTATGGGCAGGGGTACCTTTACCTTTACCTTTCTTTCACAATGCCTTGGAGCTGGGGTCTGTCTCTTTCTGACCTTAATTAAGAGGTGGTACGTATTTGTGTGTTTGTGTAATTTTGCAGCTTCACATCAGCCTTTCTGTCTAGTGGTTGGTTGTGTCCTCCAACTGACCAATATGCCTAACAATATGAGACTGCCTAGACTGCTGCCTGCAGAGTTCTGAAGAGCTCAGGGTTGGTCTGTGGGTTTTGGAGTTTTTTTTCTAAAAAGCAGAGCAATATATGGATTTTTTTAAAACTTAAACGAAAGTGTTAACTTTAAAAATAAAGCCTCCACAGCTGTGCTATAGAACTAAAAAGCAATATAGAGCTCTGCAGTGCCCTGCAGGCAACATTTTGGATATCCTTACTTCTTGAAAAGCCCAAGGTCCGAGAGGAACATAGAGATATCACGGAAATACAGCACAGAAACAGAGCAATGAAGTGACACAAAACTTTGTGCCAATGCATACCATTAGTATAGTGCCACTGTCATCAGGTTATATTTGTTTCTTAAGTTTCCCACCTTCCCTCCAAAGAAGCCAGGGCAGAATTTTGCATCGCAGCCCAAGAAGCCCAGGGACCAAACTCCAAAACACAACAGCTGTGCAGCTAGTTCCATCCTCCTGTTGTAACATCTGGATCAGGGTAGCGTAAGGTTTTGCAGTTCTTTAACCACTGTCCTACACTGGCTGCTGATAACAGGGGCAGTGAAACCAAGAACTCTGTAGTGTAACGACACCAGACAAATTCTACTAGATGTTATAGAGGGAGAGAGAGGAACTAGATCTGTGGCTGTCACTTACATTGGCAGCAATATGTTGACTGTGGCCCTGAAAGAGAGGGGATTATATGAGCAAGGCCACTCACTGAGTTTTGTAGCTTAGTGGGAATTCAAAACCTGGAATGCTCTCACTTAGAAAAATCCGCATTGTAGCCTCTAGTTCATGCTATCTCTGCTGATTCATGATACGGGGCTAAGGAAGACTGGGGCATTAAAGCAAATATTTAAACAGCTCTATGTTCTGATACAGGGCACCACCCTGATGTATCTAAAATCTTCTGTTAATGCAGAACTTTTCTGTTTATTTTACTTTACAATCCCTTTTGCAACACTTTCTGTTGGAAACAATTGTGTTAAAATCAAGACTGACGTCACGAGACATGGTTGTCAGAGTTGCTGAATCTGTACGTGAACCAACATGCAATTATTATTCTGCTCTTTGACTTGCAGGGGGTTAGATTCACAGCAGGCATTCAGTGAAAACGTGACAAACCTTTTCTGTTTGCTGCCCCTGCCCCTGCCCCCAACCCATATCCTTCTAGTCAGGGTAAGTTCAAATAATTAATATCTCCTTATCTCTCCTCTTCACATGTAACCTTGGGATGATGGTATGCTACTTTCAAAACCTTTGAGACTAAAAAAAAATCTGAGGATAAGTAACTTCTGTAAGTAAAACAAAGCCTTAGGCAAATTGGATAAATGCAGAGCAGACCATAGAGTTACTTTAAGGAAAAAAAAGTATTATTTCTGTCAATTTACTTTTTAGGTTAGCCTTCACTTTGGGGGGGTTGCTTCAAAGTGCCTTTCAAGGTTATATTGTCGCTCACAAAAGGCTCTTATGGTACCCATTCTACCTGATCAGGGATGGGGAACCTGTGGCCCTCCAGATATTGTTGGACTACAACTCCCATCATCCCAGGCCATTGCCCATGCTGGCTGGGGCTAATGAGAATTAGGAGTCCAATAACGTTTAGATGGCAACAGGTCCCCCAACCCAGTTCTAGGTAATTAAGCATTGCAGCATTTAATTATCTATTTGCTTACTTCTTTTATATCCCAAATTTTGCCTTTGTGTCCAGTTGAAGACCTGCAAGTAAAATGCCATTCTATTATTGTGCTGCAGTATTGCCAGAACGGCCAATCTAGAATCCTCTGATGCCAGACCCAGGTCCTATCTACTGGAGGAAGGGGAAAGGGCAAAGATGTGCCTGCAGTAAATGAAGGTATCCTTTTTAGCCAGATCAGCAAGGAAGCTAGAGGCAAAAGCCTTAATGCAGTTCAGGATTTATTAGCTGACACACCTATTGGTGCAAGGAGTTTTCCTTGGCTAATCTCCTTAGTTTTCCCCTGTAGCCAGCATAAATTTCTGCCTAATCCCTGACTGCCATTCCTCAAATCATCAGTTCAAGTGCTGCCTGGGGAGCAAGCCAATGTAAGTCTTGCCATCTTTGAACCCTGGTCCATTTCCGCTCTGCTTGCCTTCCTTGTACAGGTTATAAGTACAGCGGTTGCAAAGCATTCATCTGTTACAACTGAGTTAGGACAGTAAACCAGTTTTAGATTATGTGGACAAGGTCAAACTTCAGTTGCACCAACCAGAGAGGAAATCAAGGATAGATGCAAGAATAATCATAGGGTAAACAAACAAATAAACAAATCTATACTAAATAGAGTATGGTATTACAGTGTACCTTTCCTTATAATGTGGAGTAGGTTTTACACCACTACTGAAGCAGAGCATCAATAATTCCTGGAGTAGATGGTTGAAACAGTACAATTTCCCATACTTTCAATACACATTCCTTTTTGTGTGCAGCAATGCTAGCATTTGACTTCAAATGGAACTGTAATGTTGAAGCCTCTTTTTTTACATTTTATATATGGAAATCAACAGAAATCTCATGGCACTTATCCAGTAGCTCCCAATGAATCCCACGAATATATCCATGTTTACATTAATGAGAAGGAAGAAGCCAATGATCAGTTGAGTAGCAAAAATCAGTTTTTGACAACTGATACTGGTTTGTCAGTTTTAACTAGTAACTAGAGAATATTTTGATCTATAAATTATGCATTTTTCAGGCTCCTGAATTATTGCTGTGGATAAAGCTTCTTATCGCACTTGGTCTACTATGCCTTGCCATCATGGGTATTCATTAGGAACCTGGAGGCTTTTTCCTTTTTCCTTATTTGAAAATCATACATATTTAAGGTTATTTCAGTTCAAACAGGATTTGGTGAGAACCTGGAATAAATTGTCTTCTTGATATGCCAATTTTAATGGGAATTAACCCAGTAACTGGGTGAAATGACTGCACACAGATTTTGATCTTTGTTTTGTTTTTATTATTTTCCTTGAATAAATATGGTTCCTGTGCTAGAAACCTGCCAGATGATAGTCAACACGATTAGGCAGAAGCATGACTGCAATACAGAAGCAGAAAAGCTGAAAGCAAGTCATGGGTGGCACAGGAAAGGAATATAGTTGCATTATATGGCATACCCCTTCCATCTGTGACCACACCTGTCAACAGGGCAACTTTACACCAGGCCTACAGTAGATCTGGCACATGCTATTTCCCTCCCATGGACTTCAGTAAGAGGGAAGAATAGAATATTAAGCAAGCTGCCCATCCACATTGCATGAACTATGGAGAAAGGACACATTGCATCCAAAGAGAGCACTTCTGTTAGGATTCTTTTCCCGTGTTGCAGTCATGGGATTGTTTTTATTACATGACGGTGTATGTTTTCATTCCACATTGTGGGAAGTCATGGAGACAGGATGTTTGTATTACTGTGTTTCCGTGATGTAGGACGTTTGTCCTTTCTTCTTTCTCTTTGCTCTCTGATGCTGAAGAGGAAGGAGCTGAGTTACGGTGCTCCTAATGTGTATATGTAAATAAACGTAGTTTAGCCAAATGCTGCGCTACTGAGTCTGTACGCTGACTGCCTATACTCTGCTGATCCTGAAGTGTGCTGATGCCTCTAAGGTTTCAGTCGCTGTGATGTTCAGGCTGGAGAAAGATTTTGAATCTCTCGAAGGAAGGACCAGAAGGGATAGAACATGCCAGTCGGGCATTTGTCTCTGCCAGACTCCTATTTGTGTGTAGGACCTCCTGGCAATTGTACAAAACAGCCTCCAGAACACAAACAGGAACCTCAACAGAATTCTAACGCTTCTGTGCCTATAGCAAGTAGCCCTGCCTCAGGACTCCAAACACAAAACAGCACCCATCAGCGTTCAGCAGGACAACCCAGGATCCCAAGACACACATCTCCCCTCCATGGCTCCTCCTACCCTCCTTTACTACATGTGAATACTGTGTATTGTCTGAACCACATTGTTCGACCTCTGGCAAGCTCCGTTAGAGATGGGTAGCTGAATGCGTGAACTGACTCCATTAAAAAAATATTGCCTTTGACATGAGGCAAGATGAAATTAAAGTTCACTTTCCTTGCGGCGAGCCATTCCCACATGGAAGTAATGGTTTGATAATTCAGTTAAGTGATGAATATACATGCATACCCAGCTAAGCGGGTCTTCATTGATGGCTCGGTGGATCTAGAAATCACATCGCTGGATGCAATCCAAAAGCAAGCAAGAGTTGAATCTAAAGCTTTCATCAACGTACACAACACACTAACTTGTAACTGAACATGCCAAAACACCTTATCCAAATTCATCTGCACATTACTTTACATACATGCTGTCAGGGTACTGCCATCGGAACAGGGTAGGGAAGCAGAGGGGCAGTTGGGTTACAGGGAACCTCCGAAAATCTTGAGAAGCAGTTCCTCTTCCTGTGGTGGGGAAAGCCACACCTCCAGTAGGGAAGAGGGGAAGGGACCAGAGGATGCTGCTGGGAGCCTCAGCACCGCTCCTGGCCAAGCCGGCCAGGAGGGAAGCACGTCTCTTCCGTTGCCCACCCTGCGCAGAGGTGTAAAACGCAAAGAAGGAAGGAAAAGGCTGGGGGTAACTAAGCTCTTATGTTGGGGGAGGACCCGGAAACGACCACTCCCGGATTCTGCTAGCGATTGAGGCAGACATGAATTTGTGGCTCTGCACTGTAAATAGTTTTGCACCAAACTAAAACCTGTAAAAGACAGGTCGGTGTCCTGACTGGTTACTCACGAGCAACCACCATTGCCATCTGACACATACATACCTAATTTTATTTGTATGGCACCTTTCCACAGTTCAAGCCATGCTCAAGGTGGCTTACAACGTGGGGAAAATACTTTAGATAAGACTAACATCAGCAAAAACTCAATTATCACAAAAATGAAGGAGAAATGAATAAAAAATGTAATATAAAATTATTCAACTTCCTATAGTGTTGAATTCCATCCCTACAATATGCATTCATGCTTTAATGAAGGGTTGTTTGCTTGTATTTTTAATGAGCAAGCTAAACAAATCCTTAAGATAGCAATTTAACATGTTCATCTCTATCTGCACTCTAGTGACATCCCATGGTAAAAATTATAAATTGATCATATACTTGCTGAATGTTCTTTTTTCACACTACCAAACATGTAAAAAAAAAAACCCCAAATCAACCCACCTAGCAGAACAAAGGTACACATATGCAACCACAGTTAGAACCCTGTTGATGTTTTAACTACAGACCAACCACACCTTTAGAATGAATAACTCAGGGAATTACTTGCCTTCGCATGCCACTTTTACTTAGCCAAGTAAGCACTGTCAACAAACAGCCTTTGTCTTCCTCCCATATGTGCTTCTTCACCGTGTATTTTTTAAAAAAAATAATAATAAATGGCTTAAACCACAATCGTCTTTAACAATCGTAAATGCTTTGTGTTGAAAAGTGTTTTCCACATATTTCTAATACTTTTTAACCCTCGCTATATCAGCTTTCCCCCTCTTTGACTCAAGAAAAGCCTCCCTTTCACTCTCTGCACTGGAGATCTGCTGTCCAGGTGCTGTCTAAACATCCTCACTTGCTGCTCTGGGAATGTGATTGGCTCACTTATCCAAGCATTCTACTTTCTTATGAACCATTTCTCAGGGCACCTAACATACCAACTTGTATTGCCTCCTCTTTTAGTTAGGCAATTTTCAATCCAACTCATTATTTTTAACAGCTCTAGGAGACAGAAATTCAACAGCTGAAATCTCCAGTACAGTCATACCTCATGTTACGCTTGCTTCATGTTACGTTCTTTCATGTTACGTCCCACGGCAACACGGAAGCCCTGGAAAGGGTTACTTCCAGGTTTCGCCGCTCGTGCATGCGCAGAAGCGCAAAATGACATCACGTGCATGTGCAGAAGCAGCAAATTGCAACCTGCGTGTGCACAGATGCGCCGCTGCGGGTTGTGCTCTTTTCATGTTGCAAATGGGCCTCCGGAATGGATCCCGTTCGCAACCAGAGGTACCACTGTATCTCATGTTGCATTTTTGCCTGTTTTACAGCTGTTAAAAGTAAAAATTTCTACCTGCAAAAAGCCCGACTTCTAGAAAGATTCATCTGCAAGGCTGGGAAGATAGGTTTCTATGTAAACAGTAGCAGACTTAAAATATAACTGCCAGCTTGTCATACATATTTTTGGAAAGCTGGCTTATCTAGGCTGCTCCAATTAAAACAGAATCAAAACACATTGTTTTCGTCTTTTTTCTATAGCTGGGGATATGCCTGTCAATTGACAGCTTAGTTTGCTATAATTTTGCCTGTTGTTGATTTGTTCTATTGATTGCAGGGTTGTGATGTTGTCAAGACACTTGGAATTTTGTAGAAGAAATAAAGATTGCTGGATAACCACACACAGAGAAGGCTTCCCAACATTGCTCTCGATTCAGAAAAAAAGTCTCACATTTTTGCAACATCTAAAGATTATACAAAACAAATAGAATCTTAAATTAGAATTTTAATTAACTCTGCAATACTTAAATATACTAGTTTGGATATATAGAGCCCTTATTAAAATCAATGCAACTTATCTAAGAGTAAACAACTTCAGGATCTGGACATTTATGTGAAATATAAAGATGTTTCAGTTTTACTAAATTTCTAATGTGTAAGATCTTTTCTCTTCAGAATCTAATCTGGTTCCTCTTCTCATATTTTTCTTCCTTGTGCCATCCTGATATACTAAGGCTGAAAAGAATATTTTGCAACCATTAATCAACAATTCTGTTAAAGAAATAGATATTTATAATTTCTGTTTTACAGATGAGATTTCCATATATGACCATATTTACAAGCTTGAAGGAAATTGGTCAATAAATAACAGAACCATTCAGATATGGCCTAAATCCAACACAGGTAACTGTTTAAGTCCACTGGAGGTCAATAGGCTTAACCATGCCTAACTGTTATGAATTTAGGCCTATATTTATTGATCGATTTGGATTCCAGTGACTGAGAAGGATGACGTTTCCTTGGTTTTATTGATTATCCCAGAACATGAAGAATATGGAATACCTTCATAATGGAATAGAGGTGGGATGGTGGACATTTTTCAGTCCAAATGTCACGTTCCCCCATGAGCAACCTTCACGGGTTGCATGCTAGGAATGGGCAGCACCAGAAGCAAAAAATTGGCATATCCAGTAATGGATATGACATTCCAGGCCTGCAAAAGTCAGGGGTATCTATACATAACATGCTCAACTCCATCCTGGCCCGCATGAAGCAGTCACAGCTAAGCACTCAAGGAGGTGGTGGAGCAAGCCTAGCTAGCACGGGATGAGGTTGAGGCCTAGAGAGACACCTAAAGCCTACGTAGGGTGGAGGGACACATTCTGCCCTGTTCCTGAGATTTCTCATTCCTGGAATGGAAAACCATTACAAATATTTCAATTTACAGACAGAAAACCAAGGATGGAAAAGAAGCAACTTCCGCAAGCCACTCAGCATGTCTATGGCCCAGTAAAGATCTAAAGGCAAGTCTCTCAGAACAAATGTTATTACTCTGTCAGCTGGACTGCCTAATGAAGTAAATGGAGCAACTCAGTTGGACGAGTTGTGCATGCATGTCTACCCCGGAGAGGTCAAACTTATTCCTACTAAATATACAAACCATCCTGTACCACAATGCAAACCTCCTGCTCTGGCACCATATATTGCACTGTATTCAACATACAGTACACAAAATGGTGTGACAATTGCAAGCCAAATGACATTGGGAAAGTTCTACTGAATGGCTAATAATCATCATTGACTGCAAAACCAATTTGCAGCATTTCTTCCAGCTTCTAAGCTTTGCTTCTCAGCCTCTCCTGCACTGATGTCTCTGTCTCTCTATATATACATCCTAAGAAGCGGCGTTACAGTGTCACTGTTATCTGTCACAAGAGGAGAGATTGTCAATAACTCTCCTGCTCAGTTGGTCCAATCACATCACATCAGTGAGCACATTTCCATTTCAAAAATTGCTGCTGGTGTTGAAGTTACTTCAAAAGAGACACAAGCACTGCTGCACAGTATGAATTGGTATGAAAATGCCAACCTGACATGGCATGTTCCTGGATGTTTCAGACAGATTTTTCCAGATACATTTAGTTAAAATTGTATTTTAGGTTTGAAAAATAACTACATGTTCATCACTGAGCCAAATTGCCTTTTGCCTTGAGCCCAGAAGACATCATCCTCCAGTAGTTTATAAAGTAGGTTTTCAGTGAAATAAGCTTATTTGGTTTAGCTTGACAGCCACGGAATTACGCTTTGCACAATAAAGAGAAAATATATTTTATTATCTATTAGCTATGGCAAGCTTTCACTCACTGGTCAAGGATGAGGAACCAACCTGAGGTTTTCACTAACCCATACCAACAATCCATTTTGCAAGAAAATGGTCTGAATCAAGAGCCATGCTGTGGTCCATGGAGTTAATGAAATACCAACATAGTATCACTTTTGGAAGCATTTAATTTTGAGAACAAATAATGGGTGAGCACAACTGGGTAAGAAAAAAGGAAATGGAAAAGATTCTCGGCCACTGAGCTATTACTGCTGTTGTTAAGGGGAAAGGATGGACACTGTCAAGGATGACAGTGTCTGTGTGTACATGTATTTATAGGACACTGCACTCTCATGTGTACTGTACCATAAGAGCTGGGAAATCTGTGGCCCTCCAGATATTGTTGGCCTCCACTGGTCATGGATGATGGGAGTTGTAGTCCAACAACATCCAGATGGCATCAGGTTTCCCACCACTGCAGTACATAAATTGAAGTGAATAGAATAGAATAGAATAGAATAGAATAGAATAGCAGACTTGCAGTGTGGTGTAGTGGTTAAGAGCGGTAGTCACGTAATCTGGGGAACCGGGTTCGCGTCTCCGCTCCTCCACATGCAGCTGCTGGGTGACCTTGGGCCAGTCACACTTCTGTGAAGTCTCTCAGCCCCACTCACCTCACAGAGTGTTTGTTGTGGGGGAGGAAGGGAAAGGAGATTGTTAGCCGCTTTGAGACTCCTGAAGGGGAGTGAAAGGCGGGATATCAAATCCAAACTCTTCTTCTTCTTCTTCTTCTGAATACCAGTTGCTGGAAACCATGGGAGGGGAGAGTGCTCTTGTGCTCATATTCTGCTTCCTGATTTCCCACGGTCATCTGGTTGGCCACTGTGAGAACAGTATGTTAGATTCGATAGGCCATTGGCCTGATCCAGCAGACTATTCTCAGGTTCTCTAGGAAGGGAGTTCCAAAGTCTGGGAGCTGCCACCAAAAAGGCTCTCTTCTGTGTCCCTATCAAGCATGTCTGATAGCAGGGACAGGTTCATATGAGGGAATACGGTATTTCTGAATAAGCACTTACACTAGTCCTTTTCTACATCTAGCTTCCTGTAGGCATCTGGCTGTTCACTACTGGAAAAGGTTGATGGACTAGATAGATAGATAGATAGATAGATTCTTTATTGTCATTACACAAGTGCAACATTGCACAAAGTGCAACGAAATTGGATGCCATCCCTTAAAACAACAAAAGCAAGACAACAACAACCAAACAAACCACATTCCAGCCACACCCACACCACACCCATCAAACTCCCAGGTCACACTAACGAGTTACAGCATTCAAAAGGGCCACAGCTCTTGGATAGAAACTGTTTTTCAGTCTATTTGTCTTTGACTTGATGTTTCTATATCTTCTGCCAGAAGGCAGTAGTGCAAACAGACAGTGTCCCGGGTGAGATGAATCCTGCAGGATGTTATTTGCTTTCCTAAGACAACGGGAACCGTACAGTTCTTCCAAAGATGGGAGAGGATGACCAATAATCCTTTGGGCTGTGGTTATGACCTTCTGGAGCACCTTCCTCTCCCTAGCTGTACAACTGGAGAACCAAGCACAAATACAGTATGTAAGAATGCTCTCTATGGAGCCTCGGTAGAAGGACACCAGCAGTCTCTCACTCAGATTGTTCTTCTTTAAAAGTCTGAGGAAATAAATTCTCTGCTGGGCCTTCTTCACCAGAGCAGTGGTATGTGCGCTCCAAGTCATGCCCTGATCGATAGCTACTCCCAAAAACCTGAATTCCGCCACCCTCTCCACCCGTTCCCTGTTGATATACAAGGGCTGAATGTCCGCCTTTTTTTTCCTGTAATCCACCACCAATTCCTTGGTCTTAGCCGTATTAAGAGCCAGATTGTTCTCTCCACAGACTAGCCTTTGGTCTGACCTAACAGGGCTCCCAGGTTCTTCAAAATTTTTTTTTGGGGGGGGGAATGAGATAGCACTCTCCAGAAATAAATCTCCATATTAGGGCACTACAAAAACAAAAGCCTAATTGCCTGTTGAAGTATGGCACAATACCAATCTGGACAGCAGGAATGTTGAAGAGCACTAATCAGTTACATAATTCTTCTCAAAAGAGCATGCTACAGTGATTAAATTAATTTATTTTATTCTTTGTTTATCTAATATCACCAGTGGCCACAACTTTAAGTCATAAACCATGATTAAGCAAATTAATCTGTGTTCCTCCCTTAGCTGAGCTGAGAAACAAACCATGAAGTGGCTGACTTAGCACCATGTCCAACAGAGCTCAAGCTTTGTTTCTCCCAAGCCTACCATGATCAAGAATACAGTTTAGGTTTTCCCATGTTAAAGGATATATATATATATAAAAGAAGTCAAGAACAAACCTTGGCTTCAGATTGTGATTTGCTTGCACTAAGACAAACCACAAGTTTGCTGTTTCAGACATAATGGTAACCGAGCTGCTCAGTGGTTTGTTTCCCTGCTGGAGGAATGGCTATTTTTAAAAAACTATGGATATATAGCTTAGTTTTATGCCTGAACACATGCCGCAAACAAGAAAGACAGGGACCTATAATTTAAATTTCAATAAAGGTAGAAACAACAGATGGAGAGAAGAATGATAGAGGCAAAGGCAACAAGAAAAGCAAATGTATAAATTTATTCGTAGGTAAGGAAAGGAGAATCGTTTTGATAAGAGGAAAGCCTGTGGAAGAACAAAGAACAACAAAGTATTTCTGTGAAAGACTTGTGTTAGAAATTCATATAGTGACCTTACTTCCAAAGAGTAGAAATGCACACACCTTGTACATTTAGCTATTTAATTCAATATCTTATGGACAGATGTACAAAACAGATTTTAATAATATTTGGCACAATAAATCTTTGTGTTAGCATACCACCAAAAAAAATCAAACTAAGACCAATGGCTTCACTAATGTATATAAATGACTGCCTGAAGGTTGCACAGATGCTCCGCTGTACATCTGCAATGACTTTGTGGTCATTCTGAATAGTTCCCTTTCACAATCTGTTACAGTACGCTTGTTTCTGGTTCCCTGGCTTATGAAATAATCTTCATAACCAAATGACTTGCTGATAATTGCTTTGCTATCAGCTTGCTCTAAATAAAATGGATGATACTGCTTTGCCTTAAGAATTAGACCAGTCAGAGAACTGACAGTAGCATTTATGAAGATTATATACAAAGCAGATTAATGTATTTCTGAACTCTAATATAGATTCTGGCCTCCAGCAGCAGCACATATATTTTCCCCTTCAACCTCGGTCAACCCCACTGCCTCAGACCACTAAATCGTGGAGCAATAAATGGTACCCAAATAAAATATTAGTCGAACACTTCTTGGGAGCAGCGAGATCCACTAAATGTCAGAAACATTAATTTTAGATTTAAACCAAGGATTTCCCCAGCTTGTGTATTCACGTAGCTATAAATAGGAATCATTCATGAAAAAATGTTTCAAAAAGCTTTAAACTCATTTATATTTAGATAAGCTTCCCAGTCGATTAGAGAATCAGTCGCTACCCTAACTACTACACAGGCATGCCATCGCCTACCTGGTAACAATTAATAATATTAAAGAAACAGAATTTGAGGGAATAGGGAGGGACCATGATATTTTGTTGCCTGAGGCAAAGACAAGATGGCGCCACTTCCCCCTTCCATATACAGAAAATAGCAGCTTAATCTCTTTTCAACATCTAGTGCAGTGTTTCCCAACCGGTGTTCCGCGGCACACTAGTGTGCCGCGAGGCGTTGCCTGGTGTGCCGTGGGAGGGAGGCGGGCGAGTCGGGCGGCGAGAGGCGGGGCGGCGGCGAGGAGAGGCCGCCCAGCGCGGGGCTCTCGCCGTCTGCCTGCCTGGCTGCCTGCGTGGCACTGACGTCACGGGGCTGTAACGTGCCCCACATAGGCACACGCGGGGCGGCGAGCGAGCTCCCTCCCACATCCCATCGCCGCTCGCTTTGGCCGGCCTACTGGGCTGTCGCAGGCGGAAGGCCTGCGCATGCGCGAGGTTTTCGCGCCTTCGGGATTCCCTTCACGCCTTCCTCCTCCCGGGTCCTTGAGAGCGCGGGAAGCGGCAGCGCGAGACCGGCGTTGAGCCTGGTAGGTATTGTGCTTGCCAAGGCAGTCATTTGGGAAATGAAAACTTGCAAAGCAAGCAACTAGTTCAATCTGAAGTACGTGTATGCTTAATATCCTGTATCTGAAACCTGTTCTGCCCCCTCCCCCACACTTGGTGCCATTTTCATCTACACATGCAGCAGAGTAAGTTGACCCAGAATAGTACCAATTCAGATGGCAGATGGGAGAATGACAGTGCTGAATGCTTTCCCATGTAGAACAGTCCCTGCAAATAGAAACTTAGCATATTTGGAAGAGGGATGCTAGCCTAACCATTACCTTCTATGCTGTTACTATTTTTTTTTATTTTTTTTACATAAGTAAAAAGTGACCTTTCCCCATCTGGCATGGTGGTGTGCCTCGAGATTTTTTTCATGAAACAAGTGTGCCTTTGCCCAAAAAAGGTTGGGAAACACTGATCTAGTGCAGCAGAGACCAGCAAGTTAACTAAGGTGGTGCAGGACAGGTCATGTGGCACATACAGGTAAATCCTCCACCACCTTAAGAATGCAAGAGCCCTGAAGGATCAGACATCTAGTCCAGCATTCCATCCTCAAAATGGCCTACCAGATGCCTGATCAAACAAATGCTGCAATGAAGCAGCGGCAGTTTGTATCATGTAAGTAGAGCTGTCCATGCACATTGGTAATGCCCACTACATAGTATGGCCTAGGCTGGCCGCCTGCCTGCTTGGTTAATCAGGACCTTTCACAATGGCACTGCTTCTGATGCATTGGGAGAAGGTAAGTGGGAATGACAGACAGTCACCCCAGGACAGCAGCAACAAGCATTCTTAGGAGGATGGAAATAGCCTGGGGAAATAGCCAGGGGGCTGCCACTCCACAGCAACTTAGTTGTGAGAAGAAAACTAAGAGCACCAGGAGCCTGGGCTTGGACGTAACACTACACCAAAAAGTGACTTAGCTCCCAGCAATATAGCAGAAATGCAGGAGCAGCAAAGTGCCCACAGTTCCAGTGGCATGCACCAGCATGCTGCACTGTCACCTTTGAATTGTCAATAACTATGGTTAGAAGAAGAAGAAGAAGAAGAAGAAGAAGAAGAAGAAGAAGAAGAGGAGGAGGAGGAGGAGGAGGAAGAGGGGTTTGGATTTGATATCCCGCTTTATCACTACCCAAAGGAGTCTCAAAGCGGCTAACATTCTCCTTTCCTTTCCTCCCCCACAACAAACACTCTGTGAGGTGAGTGGGGCTGAGAGACTTCAAAGAAGTGTGACTGGCCCAAGGTCACCTAGCAGCTGCATGTGGAGGAGCGGGGAAGCGAACCCTGTTCACCAGATTATGAGTCTATCGCTCTTAACCACTATACCACACCAGCTCTCGAAAACAGGAATGAGGAACATGTAGCCATTCAGATGCTGCTGGGTGACATTCCCCATAGTCTCCTGACCATGGGGCATGCTGGCTGGCAGGAAGCTCCTGCAGCCAATTGGAAGCCGCACCTTGGTTTTTGAACGTTTTCAGAAGTCAAATGGACTTCCAGAACAGATTCCGTTCGAGAACCAAGGCATGACTGTACTGCTTCAGAAAATAATTTTTTTTTCTGATTTAAAAGGGAACAGATATCACTAGAAATAGCCTGCATGAGCAATATTTTACGAACCAAAGAAATACATTGCTTTGCAAAACAAATTCCACAGTTGTTATTTTGAGAATTTATTATGAACTTAATATCACCTTGAAAATTAAAGACTTGGACAGATTCAACAAGCACTAGAAAAGTGCATAGAAACCGCTGTCAAATGAATCATGTCATCAGCAATCAATAAGTGAAAGGTGCTAGTTCAACAGAGCATAACAGAAACCTAAGTCATGTATTTGACAACTGGCCAGTTAGATAATACAGCTCCAGGATGACCTCTGTGGAAATTTAATTATCTTTGTCTCTGCAAATTCTGTTACAACAGATTCCTGAATCAACACCCCCAATCACAAATATACATTCTGAATTTTTAAAGTGACCCTTTATTCTGTTATTCAAATAGTTGTTTGTTTGTTTGTTTGCTTGCTTGCTTGCTTGCTTGGAAGACATCAATCTGCAGTGCATGAAGCTTTTATCTTAAAGTGTATTTGCCTTTAAAATATAGCAATGGGTGCCCTTTTAAGAGCCAATTATAATTTCTGATTTGCCTTTACTGCTAAGAATGATGGACAAGTTTTAGTTATATTTCTAACTGGTCCTCCTTTAGAAAACTCAGAGCATTTAAAAATGTTGGTCTGAAATTAAAAGGGACTTAGAAATTTGGTCAAGATTGAAACTTTCTTTGTCGGGAAGGATTGCAGCAGTCAAAATGAATGTATTGCCAAGAATGTTATTCTTGTTTCAAACCCTCCAGATCGTGGACAGAGTGGAATGCTTTGGAAAGTGGCAGAAGGATATTGCAAAGTTTGTCTGGCAGGGCAAAAAGCCCCGAATAAAATTTAAGATATTAACAGATGCAAAGGAAAGAGGGGGATTTGCCCTGCCGGACTTAAGATTGTACTATGAAGCTGCATCCTTCTGCTGGATGAAGGATTGGTTTCTGTTAGAAAACACAGATGTCCTAGATCTGGAAGGGCACAGCAACGCTTTTGGGTGGCATGCTTATTTGTGGTACGACAAGGCAAAGTCTCATAAATTGTTTAAAAACCATATTGTCAGGAAAGCTCTATTCATTGTCTGGACTAAATACAAGGACTTACTTGAAAATAAGACCCCGAGGTGGCTATCACCGACGGAGGCCAAGGCCATTAAACTACGTAACATGGAGAGTGGCTGGGCAAAATATTGTGAGTTAATAGAAAGAGTTGGTGATACTTGGAGGTTGCAGAGTTTCGAAAAATTGAAGGGAAAGGTGCGAGACTGGTTTCATTATGCCCAAATTCTAGAGGTTTTTAAAAAGGATAAGAAAATTGGTTTCCAGGTGGAAAAATCAAAACTAGAGACAGAATTACTTGAACCTAAGACTAAAGTGCTTTCAAGAATGTATAACTTGTTGCTTAAATGGAATACTCAAGATGAGACAGTTAAATCAGCTATGATAAAATGGGCACAAGACATTGGGTACAACATTATGTCTGAAGACTGGGAAAGGTTATGGACCACCGGTATGAAATTTACGGCATGTAGTGCCCTAAAAGAAAACATTATGAAAATGGTATACAGGTGGTACATAACCCCAGTTAAACTTGCAAAGATATATCATTTGTCTGACAATAAATGTTGGAAATGTAAGGAGGCTGAAGGTACCTTTTTTCACCTCTGGTGGACATGCCCGAGGGTGAAGACTTTCTGGGAAATGATTTATAATGAGTTGAAAAAGGTGTTTAAGTACACCTTTCACAAGAAACCAGAGGCCTTCCTCCTGGGCATTGTGGGCCAGAGAGTGTTAAAGAAAGATAGAGTTTTCTTTTTATATGCAACTACAGCAGCAAGAATCCTTACAGCCAAACATTGGAAAGCACAGGAGCTACCCACGCTGGAAGAGTGGCATTCACAGCTGATGGACTACATGGAACTAGCTGAAATGACCGGCAGAATCCGAGATCTGGGAGAAGAAGCGGTGGAAGAGGACTGGAAAAAATTTAAGGACTATCTACAAAAACATTATAAGTTATATGAATGTTGAGAATCTGTCAAGTTTTCGGGAAAAACATGCTTCAGTATTGAGATTTGTAAATGGTGGAAATTAAGTTAGGACTTTGAAAAATATAAATTACAGACTATATAATTAAATGAAAGCACAAAAACACATAAAACAAGGTATCAATTTGCTGTTTATTTTCATTGTAAAGAAAGCAGGGGATGGAAGATGTGGGGAAGTCCAGTTGATTATGAAAATAGATCTGGAAAAGTGAATTTTTTTCTTCTTTTATAATTTCTTCTTTTTTCTGTAAAACTGCTTTTGTTGTGTTAATGACGATGTATTTTGACCTTGGAAAAAAAGCAAATAAAAAACTATTTTTAAAAAAAAAATAAAAAAAATAGAAAACTCAGAGCATTTACAACTGAACACAGACGCACACAGAGTGCTCAAGCTGCTGCAGAATTACATCCTCATTTTTTATCAGATATACAGTGGTACCTCAGGTTAAATACTTAATTCGTTCTGGAGGTCCGTACTTAACCTGAAACTGTTCTTAACCTGAAGCACCACTTTAGCTAATGGGGCCTCCTGCTGCTGCCGTGCCGCCGGAGCACGATTTCTGTTCTCATCCTGAAGCAAAGTTCTTAACCTGAAGTTAAGAACTATTTCTGGGTTAGCGGAGTCTGTAACCTGAAGCGTATGTTACCTGAAGCATATGTAACCTGAGTTACTACTGTATATGCTTCTTAGAAACAAACAAGTTCTGTGAAGTTTCCGACAGAAGTGGCTATGCACATTGCTGAATGGTTGGGGACTTGCGTCACCACATCTCGCTTTTCCCCAAGCTGCTTTTCTATTAAAGCAGAGAGAGAGAGAGCACACAAAGCACAAAAAATGGAAATGGGTAAACTCATTAACAGTGCTTCGGGCAGGGAGGGGAGTGAGCAACCCACCTAGAAGGGGATGAAGAAGCAAAGAGGAAGGGGATATCAGAATTCATATGTACACAGTACATGTGTTATCTGAATGCAAATTTGGGGAGAACATGCATGAAAATAAAACATCCCTGGTCCTCTTTGCAAGTATGCCTATATGGTCTGATGGTCTCCCTTCTAGACACTCAGCTTCTAAACGGTGATGTCTCCTGGGTTATTCAAACCTCCAGTTATTTATTTCATTCCTTTACTGGCCAAATTTTAGATTTATCTTACACTGAACACGAAGTTGCATATTTTTTAAAACTGAAAATACTGTCTATTGAATATTATTATCTAGCATATTATTACAAAATAACTCCATGTTATACACTTCTCAGGCTTTTTGATAAGATTAATAAATTCTGTACATGTTCACTTTGAGAAGAAATGTTATGACTGTGTAGACAGCAAGCTATGTTGCACGTTAGCCCTAGACATTGTAAACTAGATGTTTAATGGAGAAATATATTTTAAATGTCAGCTGAAGACAAATAAAAATTATGATCTATGGCTATGGCCACTTCCAAATTCCACTCAACATTAGAACTGAAGAGCAAATGAAGTGAGTTGCATCACCCACTATAATGTTAACCAAGAATCTTTGTATTACTCTTAGCAAACAGTATATAAAAGTCAAGCCATTCAGCTGTAACATCCGAAGGCCACGAAGATGTGAATCAGTATCTACACTTGATCACTTCTTTTTAATGGGCAGGGAAATGGGCAAATGTCAGCTAGGCTTTTAAGCCCTAAATGGCCTCGGTCCAGTATATCTGAAGGAGCGTCTCCACCCCCATCATTCTACCCGGAGACTGAGGTCCAGCGCCGAGGGCCTTCTGGCAGCTCCCTCACTGCGAGAAGTGAAGTTACAGGGAACCAGGCAGAGGGCCTTCTCGGTAGTGGCGCCCGCCCTGTGGAACGACCTCCCACCAGATGTCAAAGAGAACAACAACTACCAAGCTTTTAGAAGACATCTGAAGGCAGCCCTGTTTAGGGAAGCTTTTAATGTTTGGTGTATTACTGTATTTTAATATTTGGTTGGAAGCCACCCAGAGTGGCTGGGGAAGCCCAGCCAGATGGGCAAGGTATAAATAAATTATTATTATTATTATTATTAGCCTCTTCACCAGCAGTCCAGCTCCCCCTTATATACTGTTATACTGCCATCCCCTCCACTTACGCATGGTCAAGTCATGCACGACTGCACATATGCACTGCGTGCTGGAAGTGGGGGAAGATACCTGGAGAGTCTCAACAAAGCCCTTCTGCACCTCCAGCTGACGAGGAGCCCAAAGAGGACATCTCCTTTGGACTCCAGGGAAGCTCTCCTTGCAAACTGGAGGAGCAGCAGGGTCTCCCCATTTACACGCATTTCACTTCTGTGCGCAGGGAGCCAGAAAGTAAACGCTGCCTAAGTGGGGAGTTGCCTATAGTGTGGCTCCTAAAAGCAGCACTATCAGACCACACGCCAACTGCTATAGTGAAGGAGAAAAGGTACCAGGAGTTTATCAGTTAATGAAGGTAGAAGGAGAATGCTTGGATTTATTCTAGAAAGAAGTTCATATATTCCTATGTGTATAGGACCATATAGGGTTCAAGATAATAAACAACATCTGGTCTTAAGCCCAGAAACAATTTGGTAGCCAGTGCCACTTTACAGGAATTTCTAGAGAGTATTTTTAATATAAATTAATCTAATTTTTATATAAATTTCCATCATTTCAAGCACCAAACAAACAAAATTGAAAGCATCCACTGCTAACTCAGGTAATGGAATTTTCCTGAGCAATTTCCAATGCTTACCAAATGCTAGCTTAAATAACATCACAAGTGTAGGCAGCACAAAGCTAATAAACCACAATTTATTTACATCTAGCGTGTTTGTAAGCTAACAGTTCAAAGTTCTATATGTGACTGAACTGTCAATCAGACAATTATGCAAAACAGCCTTTTCTTTACAACAAAGTGAATACAAATTAATGTTTTTCCCATAATGTTTATGTCACATTTTATGTGAATGCTTGCCCAAAAGACTGAGATCAGAAGTAATCAGTGTACAGGGTTTTGTAGTCAAAGCTCATAAAATTGCAAATTGATTTCCAACACCCGTTTTCAACCTTACATTATATTGGTCTCGTAACACAAAACAATGGTGTATTTTCAGTGGCAATTTTTCAGCTACAGAACAACTACTTTTCAACAGGCCCACAGTAATAGACATAGATACACATAGATAAATATTTTTAAATACTTTTATCAAATGAAATATAAAATTCCGTGTTTATAACAACATACCGGAGAAACCTGACTCTTTGAAGATGATTTTCAGGAAGCAACTACTTTTTTGAGAGTTGAACTATAAATGCCAATGGTAACTAAGGCCTAGTACAGGCATGCTAAGCAAGTTGGTTTGTATAGCTTCACATTTTTTATACCTACATCGTTACTCTGACACATTCTGATTTTCACATAAATTGTTGCAATGTGATTTGAGGCAAACCAAGTAATGGGCAAAATATTTTATTCTAAATCCATTTGATTATTTTTCCTTATCAACCTTCCTTCCCCAAAACTTAGCATCACATGTAAATGGGGTGGTATTGACTAACACCCACTGCTTTCCCCAAATCCATTGCTGGTTGTTGCAATTAAAAGCTGAAGTGGAAAGAGGGTGGAAAGCATAAAGAGCAAGGGAATTGTTTTATTCAGTCTTGTATCTATTGCTAATTAAAATATCATTTTAAAAAATGTCTTCTTTCATTGCAATGTTATAGTGGCGTTGTTTTAAGACTTCTTTTCTGGTTGCTGAAACAAAAGGGTTGGACAACCAGAAGTGGACTAGGAGAGGTTCAATATATGCTTACACTGAAACTGCAGAGCTAGGCATGTTTCTAAGTATATGAGGAGACACAAGATTGCAGATTCAGTGGTAAGGAAATGGTACTAAGTGCATGCTCAGAGGTACTTTTCATCCAATGTTCCAAGTCTCAACCCTGGTATTAGGCTGAGCTCTGGTTGACCAATGATTTAGGATGAGACAGGGGTGGGGTGGGGGAATAAGCAAAAGCATCTTGCCTATAACAAGAATGGAAGGAGAGTTGTGGAAAGAAAAATGACACGGTTTTTTGTGAAGAATTGCCAGAGGAAAATGAGGAGTGGATGGGAAGGGTGGTGAAATGTTTGTTAAAATTTAAGTCTGGTTTATTCATGTGCCACTTTCCCACAGTGAACTGTGACCAAAAGACACTGACATCATCAATGAATTATCAAAATACAAAACATCTGAAAAACAGTTTGCTTCAAAGCATATGAATCTAATATATAATCAATAGCAAGAGCAATTCAGGAAACAAATGATAAGTTGAATATTACTTAATATATCACAGACACAGAGCAAAACATAAATGTTAATGGATAAAAAAAAATAAAGGTATCCCACACTACTTGTTCCGGTCTTACTGAAGCCCAATGAGCTACGGCATGATTGAAATGCAGTACAGAAGAGATGGGTTTTTCTCACCAGGCTAGATGGTTCACAGCGGGCTCTCTCATCTCTCCTCCTAATAACTTCTGAAGTGAGAGGTTGTGGGACTTTCATCTGTGCAGAAAATATGCCATTACTGTGCAAGTCCAGCTTCTTAATTCTAAGTGGCTGGAGAAAGGGGAGGCTGCAGTTGCTCAGTGGTTAGGGGGAAAGCACTCTGAATATCCCCATAGGCACACTCTGTATTATTAACAGGGGGGTATAGGGTTGTATATTTAAAAGCTGCCTGATGAAAACAACTCGCTACACAGATGAACACAAAAATAACATTATTAGTGAGAGACCAAGCTGAATCTTTTCCCCTGAAATATGTTAGGTTCATTTTCTCTTTGGAGGGGTAAGGTTATATTTCCATAGAGGAGTATTCAAATTTGCAATTCCTTGCTTGCTAAATGTAGTGTACAATATAGGGGAAATGCTGTACCACTAACCCCCAAGCATAAAAGTTCAGATAAAACAAAGCAGAAGTTGCACCTGCTGAAATCTTTCCAGAGTTCCAGAGGCCTATATAGCATAGCAGATTGCTATTGCCTTTATTCTTTTGTTATATGCTAAACATGTGTCTTCTGACTACCCAACATAAGATCACCGAAGACAGACTCCAACTAAACTGATACCAGGAGTCCGCCCTGGCTCTACAGTGACTATCATAAGCCTCAGCCCCTAGTCTGATGTGGCTCCAGTCAAGGCAAGTTTCCGTATCAATTGCCATAAAAGAAGGTGCAAGAAAATAATTCATACCCCCACTGAAAAAAGAGTGGGAAGAATTTAGTCTAGCATATTACTGAACATATTAAATCAAACTGTCTTAGAAGCAAATATTCTGAGAAATGATATCATGCATTAATTACAATTTGTGGCTACAATAAATTGATATCCATTTATCGAAGTGCGAATGCAACGGACAACTGGCAGGCTATTTCATGCCTCAAAGAATTTATAGCAAAAGGGACACAGGGACATACTCAGCACAAGCGATTCTGTATTATTATTTTTTAAGCTTTTGCACATTTGGAACAGAAAATAGACCAGTGCTTAAAATGCCTGAAAAAATCCCAATTTAAAAAACCGATACTAAATTGTAATTTACTTATGACTATGGAAAACGCTTACTATTGCAATTAAGAATGGATGTCTACTGCTCTCTAATGAAAACATACTACCAGTTATTTTTACAATTAAAAACTAAATGCATACATGCATGGCTGAATATTAAATAAACCTACTATCAGCACCCATATTTACATGAGCAATAAAGAGTGTGTACAGGCAGATATGATAATTATTAATTTATATGTGAAGGAAGGCAAAAAATAAAAAAGAGAAGTGAAATAATTAATTAGCCTGCAGGAGAGTTGTTCCACATGGGCAAGCCTTGAAGCCCTTAATCTAACAAAAATAACTTACTAAGGGAATAAGGACACTAGAGAAGAACCTGGATATGTCTGCTGAAATATTGTTGAGCTAGCCAAATTTGTTGAGAAGCACAGATCAATTGCATAAGATAGTTGCACCCAATACAGTTTTGTGTACACTCCACCCCTGCAAATAATAGTGTCCCCAAGTTCATCTTACTAGTCCTCATAGGAATGGATGGCAACCATCCACTTATGTAGGAGATAATGAGAGCATGAAGCCTGGAACATCACTATGGTGTTGATTAGAATATCCTTGGGTGATCCTAGTGGGTGGAATAAGAAGCATGTTTGAACCTCTTTCAACTCCCTTCCAGGTGACAACCTCCTTAACTTTCTCCACACACTATCAGAGCACTGAAGAACTAAGTCAGCACGTACTTGCACAGTCCTGTTTTTCTGGGTTCTGTTTCTCAGATCCACTAGATCAAGGCTGAGGAACTTGTGGTCCTCCAAATGTTGTGGAACAGCAACTGCTATCAACCGTGGCTGGGTTGCTTACAGGGGCAACAATATTTGGTGGCCACAAGCCTGTACACTCTCTCTCTCTGAGTGAGTGAGTGAGTGAGTGAGTGAGTGTGTGTTTGTGTGTGGAGCATGCTTCCCACCAGCTCAAGCTACATCCATTGACTATTTGCTCCCCACCCCCATCTGCTAACACATATGGCCCTTGTAGGCAAAAAATATGACAAAACACTGGGAAGCAAATTTTATATAGATCTGCAAAAACATTATATTAACAGGGACACTTACTAACTCCTGTGACGCTATAATTAATCTGAAGTGACAGCATTTCAACCTCTCCCAAAAAGTTCACGTGCATTTTTTAAATAATTAATAATGATTTCAGCATTAAGTTAGCTCCAGATTCACCCCACGTTTAGACAGAAGAAATAATTGCTTATACAATTAGAAAACTTCAAAACTGAGTACAAGTTGACCAGCATTTACCAGCTGAAAAGATATCAGGTAGAACATTTAGTTTACTCCCCATAGAGTAAATATCTTCAGCCAATGCCTCTTCATTTTATCTTCCCACATCTAATAAAAGAGGTTTGTAGCATTCCCTAGTAGCTGTCCACTGCTGAACAGCTCTTACCATTAAGGATACTGTATTGTAAATGAAATCTACCTTCCTGTAATTTAACATCATTGTTTATTGTCTATACTAAGGAACAGTATATAGTGAATAACTATTCTCTCCCATATTTCTGAAATCATCATAAAATATTTGAGAATTAATATTTAAAGATTTCCCATTTTAAAATTATTTCCTTACATTCCAAGTTGATATTTTAACAGCCAAAAGCTGTATACATTACAATGTTGCCTTGCTAGCACATTGTACCATTAAAAAATATTGCTCAAAAGAAATTACCAGCGAACTTATTAGTGTATCCAAAGCAAGGAGACTTCTGTGCAGTTCTTAAAACATCAGCAATCTTCTACATGTTTCATTAAAAATTTAATTTAAGCAGCATTGGCTTATCAAGACATAAAACAAGGGATTATCCACAGCAAATACTTAGGGTAATTCAATCAAAATGACTGCCAAGGAAATAAAACCTTTCATGGGAGCTCGCAAGCCATCTACTTGCAATATCCAAACTGTTTGAATGGACAGCTATTAGCCAAAAAGCTACATCATCAAACATTTGACAATCTGCCTGGCACCATTCCTTCACTGTGAGCTTAATTTGTCCTTCAGGAGTGAGCCAGTCTGGCTCTGACCTTCTCCTGTATTTTCTGTGTTGTCTCCCTCCCAAATGCTTACCTGGCAATTCCAGGTGGAATACTAAGGGGATCAGGCAAAACACCGGCACTAAGCTTGACTGAGGTCTTGATTTCTACCATAAAATTTATCTTCGACAAACAATTGAATTGACTGTCTTTTTTGTCACGGACAAAATGCTAGTTCTGGTTCTTTGGATATTCTCCCATTTTAGCAGCAATACCTGTTGCAGATGGGAAATAGGTATTTTAATTTAAAGAAACAGCCAGTCTGCTTTCAGGACCACTGTTCTTCCAACATGTGGAATTGTGTAAATGCACATTGAAATATAGCCGAAGTAGCCAACATGGTGACCTTCAGATGTTTTGGACTACAGTTCCTGACTACTAGCTGATGGGAGTTGTAGTCCAACAACATCTGGAGGGTACCTCATTGGCCACCCCAACTTAGAGTTTATAAAATACTGTCTTTTCAAACATTTTACTTAGACCTGCAATAATACTGTGTCTAATTAATTTTCCATTAAACTGTGCCACTCTACAGATCAAACATTTCAGATCAAAATAATTGACCATTTGTTTATTTAGGTACATAAGAACCGATAGACTGCCTTTCTAACACACGTGTATTACACCAATTAAAATCGACAGATAAAAATATCAACAATACAAAAACAAAAATGACATATATCCATAACATATTAAAAGCAGATCAGCATTATCAAACAAACTTGACAAGGTCAAGCACATCAGATAAAACATAGTTTCCCATTAAAACCAGATCAGCATGACAAATGAAAAGCTGGCTGGAAAAGATAAAAATAAAAATTCTAAAGCTGGCGAAAGGCTCAATGAACCTCATGGGGCAAGGTTTTCCAGAACAGCTGCTGCAATGAATGAGGTGGTGCTGTTTCTTCTCCAAATCAACCTTACTTTCACCTTAGGTAGGTAGGAGACAAGAAACTGGATGTCAGGAAGAAGAGCATGCCGCCTTTCTATATACACAGGGTTTGTCTTTTGAAAAATGAGTTCTTTGTCGTAGAGAGATGTATTAATTCATATGATCACCCTCCAGTATTTCAGATCTATATGCAGCATCCATGGATACAGTGCAAGGGGGGCAGGAAGCGCAAGCCCAGGAGCTGAATGCCTCCCTTCAGATCACTCTATCTGGCCCTTGGCACTCTTCCCCAGGCCAGACACTTACCAGCCCTGTCTCACATTCCTGGAGTGTTTTTGCCCTGCTAGAACGTGTCCTTGAACGTTGACAACTCCTCTTGTTATCCAGGATGGAGGATAGAGAACTGGGAGAGTACTGTACAAAAGTAAAATTTACATTGGTTGCCCCACCCATTATTGCCTCTGTCTCTGCCCCTGGAAGATTGCCCAGGAGGAGATGAAGCCCTCAGGCTCAAAAAAGTTTTCCACCTCTGATGTGGTGGATGTAGCTCAAGTACAGAGCCTCCTTCCCAAAGTCTAGCCAGTGCTTTCCCAGCTTTGGGGAGGAGGTAAAAGGGCCCTAGGACCCTGCCAGAGCTTTGCGCCTCTTTCCCAAAGCCAGGAGCCTCGCTTAACCAGATTTGTGAAGGCAGCACAAGGCAGGAGAGGTGTCAACTTTTGGTTTTGCCTCCACCCCCCCCATCCCATGCCCACGACAAGGTATTGTGCAGCTCATGGGTTCCGTGTCAATGTACTCTTGTGGCCATTGGGTATGAGAAGTTGGAGTGCCCTGTCATAACAGATAAGACTTAAGGCCACTTCTGAAAACACCTCCAGGCAGACTGGCAGGGAACAGAAGATTTCCCTCATGAAAGGCATCATCCAAATATTGTAGTAAAAGAAATTCCCTATTTCCATCAAGCGAACAAAGACTCTTAAGGGCAAACCAAGCTGGATGTAATGAATCCCCAACTGCCCCTTCTTCCTTTGCAAAGTGCCTTCAGGAAAGAGTGATTTGTATCAGAGAAAGAATAGGAGGGATTTCCCTGAAAACATTCCTCAGGTATCCACTCACATTTCCTCTGTACAGTTCCAGGCCTATGTTTGTAAGGTAAGCTAGAGTACAGAATGCTAACGTGGGTCAAAGAAGATGGAGAGAAGATGTTTCAGAGGAAGAGAGGCTGGCAAGGTTTCTATCCAGGAGTACATTACAAGAGAGAATGGGTCACCAGGGTTTTATGAGGTATGCCCCAGCTTGAACTTGACACAAGTCTTGTGGAGGGAATACCAGTTACAGACCAATGTGTACTGTACACAGATGACCAAGACTGCAGAACCATGCAAAGGATGAGGCTTTAGCCACTGCAAAAGGGATCCACTTAGCCAAGGCAAGGCAACTGTCAGCCACCCCCACTTCCAATCAAGGGAACAGCTCCATAACAAACCTAGGTCAGAAAGGTCTGAGTACTGCAAGGAGACACAAGACTGATTCTGAAAACAATTACAGTGGTACCTCGGGTTAAGTACTTAATTTGTTCCGGAGGTCCGTTCTTAACCTGAAACTGTTCTTAACCTGAAGCACCACTTTAGCTAATGGGGCCTCCTGCTGCTGCCGTGCCGCCGGAGCCTGATTTCTGTACTTATCCTGAAGCAAAGTTCTAAACCTGAAGCACTATTTCTGGGTTGGCGGAGTGTGTAACCTGAAGCGTATGTAACCCGAGGTACCACTGTATTCAAAAGTCCCACCAAATTTATTGGAACTTCCTAGCAAAGGATTCCCCTCACCTGCTTTAGAGTAACAGCCACCTCTGCTTATAGCAGGAAACGAGAGCAAACCACATCTTATGCAATACCATCATATCCCCTGTTGACTTTCAATCATGAACCGATTTCCCATATCCTTATAACTTCTCTTAAAGGACTGTTAAAAGCTTAGCCTACTTATGGTAGAAGATTTTACACTCTATATAAACTGAAGTATAGCTCTGCCAGAACTGATTATACATATAGTACAGATTAAGGAGGAAAGAGAAACCACTACTTGTTGACTTTAATGGTAAAAAATATTCCATCATGCTATGCGTAGGGAGGAAATTACACTTTACTATAACTGGCTGTATTGATCCAAGGCTCACAACATATAAAAGAACCAATCTTGGAAGCTAGAGATAGCCTTGTTCTGTAATATAGAATGGAGCTATTACGGCGAGCTTTCGGCTATCTATCAGTCTGAGATATAACACGCTCTGGCTGTTTATGTGTATTTATAACCACAAAAGTGACTCAAACCTATCCTTATTAGCTATGGAATCTAAACTACAACATGCTGTCATACTTGGGTCTATAAGCAAATCCTCCTCATTCAGGCATATCCCGAATCACAAATTGTAATATACACCAATTTTCAGAAAACTGTTGCGAAGAATATTTATACTCCAGGCAGATTATAAATCAAACCAAAGCATAAAGATATCCTATCCAAGATGTAAAGAGACTCTGAATAATATAGGACTTTGAAAGCAAGGACATGATACAACTGGGTGTGTGATACAAACAAGAACAAAATTAATTGACAGCAGGAGAGGCATGGGTCAGAACGATAAGAGGAAGAGAGATTATAAATAGGAACACATGTTTTGAAAAGGCCATTGTTAGCATTGAAATTGCTAAAGGACCGTTACTGAAACAGGAGGTGTTTAAGCCATGGAAAATATATTTAAGGATAAAAATAAATACATCAAAACTATAATGAAAAGACTCCCCAACTGTGAAGATAAATGAAAATCCACAACAGAAGCAAATATGAAATCAGGTAATGTTAGACTCCGGACATTACAAAAAGTCTGCTCCTTACTATTACAACGTGCCACAAAACTGAAAGATATGTGCTTAAGCTTCCATCTAAACAAATAGTGCTTTAATTGATCCACCAATTACTCCTGATATCCCAACTCAGAATGTTTGTTATATAAATTTATTGCATTTGATTCCTTGATTTACATTGCATGTGTCCAGGAAATCTATACCTACTATAATCTGCACCTGAAAACTACCCTTTCTTCCTAGCAGAATCCTTGGTCTCTTCTACAATCAGACTAGATTACCATAAATTAGCACACAAAGGGCCTCATGTCTTACTTTCCCTATGCTTCTAGATACAGGTAGGTAGCCATGTTGGCTGACACAGTCAAAATAAATAAATAAAATAAATAATAGTCCAGTAGCACCTTAGAGACCAACTAAGTTTGTTCTGGGTATACCAGAACAATTTATTTATTTATTTAATTATTTCCCTATGCTTTTCAGCCATGTCTGTAAAAGAACATTCATATCTAACTCACTGGGAAAGCTGACTGCATTGAGAATTCATACACCTCTGGGGGATGAGGTGGAGGGGAGATGCAAAAGGTCTACTTCAGATTAAGGCAGCAGCAAGGAGACAGGAAGTGGATGGAATTTTGGCTTCCAGTCTGCTCCAAAATCTGAAACAATTCTCAGAAACGTTCCAAACATTAGCCAGGATGCTACTTCATGTGAACCTACATTGGAATTGTTAACATTTTTATTTAAATAGTACAAATTCAAATCATACCACAAGTGATTTTGAAAACCCCCTGAAAAGATCTGAAGGTGGAAACCAATGTGGAACTCCCATAGTTATTTTGTCCTTTGGGCAAACTTCCTTAAAAGCTGAGACAGGTTTTCCATGCAAGATGTGTAACATAATATGTTAAACATTAGAGATAAATATTCAAAATAAGTAGAATATTTTTTCCTAGGCCACAAAAACTAATATCATTTTTATATATGTACAGTTACAATAATGTAATATCATGCAAAACTTCCAGTGATCTTACATAAAATACCCCCCTTTTACCTTCAGAACAATAAATGGAAACTAATTTGCAACTGCATATTACATTAGCTATTATCCATATTTTAATATCTATTTTTCCCTCACAGCACTTATTTTCATTATGAATTTAAAAAAATAAAAATTTACCCGTAAAGAAAAATAAATGAAGCACAGAGTGTGTGCTAATTTGCTATGTTACTGCCATTTCCTCTTGTCCCCCACAACCCTTATGTGCTAAGGATTTTCCTTTGGCACATATTAATATTTATCGAGTATAGAGATTCCACTTTTTTATTTTACATGAGGAAATGGCAAGCTCAGTTTATGTCTTTTAGGCTGTGAAACTCACCTTTATTCTGAAAACATTTCCTATGCAAATAGCAACATTGTTACATTGTCTTACATATCACTTGTTAGATTTTGAACATTTTTTTAAAAGAAAGCCTATCACCACTCAATAGTTAAGAGTAGCTCTTGAAACAAACATTTTACCCTTTTGAGATACTGAATCATGCAATATTTGAAAGGATGAAAGGAAATCATTTCACCACAATCACTAGGTGGCTATGAGCAAATGGTTAAGTATGAGTGCCCATCCCTTTCAATGTGGTGACAGAGAGCTTTATGCCCAATCTTAATCTTCCCCTGCCCTTGCAGACCAACTAATCATACTGTAATATGGTCAGAACATAGCATTCAATGTGACAATTCATGCAGTTAAAAACTAGAGGCTTAAGTATTTTTTTATGTATTAACAAATAGACCTTTTGTGTTCATGTACTGCCACCTATTGGAGATTTGTTATAAGATACAAAAACACAAAGCCACAAGAAGAAGAAGAAGAGTTTGGATTTGATATCCCGCCTTTCACTCCCTTTAAGGAGTCTCAAAGCGGCTAACATTCTCCTTTCCCTTCATCCCCCACAACAAACCCTCTGTGAGGTGAGTGGGGCTGAGAGACTTCAGAGAAGTGTGACTGGCCCAAGCAGCTGCATGTGGAGGAGCAGGGACGCGAACCCGGTTCCCCAGATTACGAGACTACCGCTCTTAACCACTACACCACACTGGCTCTCAAAACACAAAAGTTTATGTCTAATGATGCTATTCCAAGTCTACAAAATCCTAGTGAATAATCTTATAGCGAAAATAATAAAACTTATGGATACATCAGTCTAACTCAATATCTGGCACCTTCTTAAATTCTATTGGTCCATCATCTGGAACAACTGTGGAAAAGGTAAATAAATTTGAGTCTGACCTAAAAATTTGAGACCATTTAGCTTATAACAGCAAGAAAGACACAGTAAACAGCAGGGAAATAACAACAGGAAGAGAAGAGAATAATGCCAATGTGGAGAAATGAGGGCAGTGGGGAAATCACCAGTGAAATTATTTGAATGGCTGAAAGATGACCAGAGATTTGAGTGACCAAGAAAAATGCTTTTCAAATTATGAACAACTTGTGGTTACACATTTGGCTACAAAACAAATAGGAGACGCCTGTCAAATGTCATTGGGAAAGACCAGTCAGTGCTAGTCAGTGATAATGCTGAGATAAACTAGCATGGCCCTTTTGGCGGTACTCCAATTGAAATTTTAGCTAATGAACAATCTTGTGGCATTTACCTCCACAACTTGCATATGTGAGGGTGAGCTTTTCCCCTCAGAATCTGCACTGCCTTTTCATTCCACCATTCTCAACCGGTGTGAAAGACATTATTATTTAACATCTATGAAGTGCCCAACTTCTTCTAAGCACTGTACAGCTATTAAGGGATCACAGACGGTCCCTACCTGCAGGCTCGCTATGCAGTAGGACTCAAAAGGAATGGAGAGGGAAGCGGAGGGCAAGCTTTGGAGCAGCTACGAAATCACTTCTTCAAAAATCATAGGATGAAACACTTGCATGCTTCAAGTCATAGCTTGCGTGTATAAACATGCCATCACAAATCTAATATCACACAAGAGCACGTTCATATCACCTCACACTCTTCATCACTTGAGTCACTTCCAGCATCCTGCCACAAGCCATCAAGTGCTGAATAATCTTGTAAGGAGAGGCCCATTGTTTCATCATCACATCTTAAAAACAAGGGTGGTTACCCTTTGGCCTTTCATATCCTTGGGCTACAGTTCCCATAATCCCTGACCACTGGCTGTTCTGGGGCTGATGGGAGCTGGAGTCCAACTTGCAGGGCACACAGATTGGTCTTAAATTTGTGCCTATCTGGCCAAAATGCAAACCCACACCATGAGGATGACTACTGTCTCAGTGGCTGTGGCAAGTTTCCAATACCAGGCGGCCGCCTCAATCTATGCATGCGGCATACTGTTCCTTTTTAACCAGGCCTTTGGTTGATTTGATTGACATCCTATGTACCCTTTTAAAATGTGGTTGGTGTTTTGGGGGAGGGGCAGGGGTTACTGGGTGGTTGTTATTTTTTTAATTTATGTATTTTGTGGTTTTATATTTTGATTTTATTCTATGAACTGCCCTGAGACCTCTGGGTATAGGACAGTATATAAATTCAAATAGTAGTAGTAGTAATAGAGCGCCAGGTTTAAGTCTACCCAGAGACAGCAGCTACACTTCACAGCGTTGCCAAGACCACTTCTGCTTGTGACCTATACTAAGGAACAGTATATAGTGAATAACTATTCTCTCCCATATTTCTGAAATCATCATAAAATATTTGAGAATTAATATTTAAAGATTTCCCATTTTTAAATTATTTCCTTACATTCCAAGTTGGTGTTTTAACAGCCAAAAGCTGTATACGTAACAATATTGCCTTGCTAGCACATTGTACCATTAAAAAATATTGCTCAAAAGAAATTACCAGTGAACTTATTCGTTCACTGGTAACTTACTAGTGTAGCCAAAGCAAGGAGACTTCTGTGCAGTTCTTAAAACATCAGCAGTCTTGTACATGTTTCATTAAGAATTTAATTTAAGAAGCATTGGCTTTTATATTTTGATTTTATTCTGTGAACTGCCCTGAGACCTCTGAGTATAGGGCGGTATATAAATTCTAGTAGTAGTAGTAGTAGTAGTAGTAGTAGTAGTAGTAGTAGTAATAGAGCACCAGGTTTAAGTCCACCCAGAGCCAGCAGCTACACTTCCCAGCGTTGCCAGGACCACTTCCCGCCCCACCCACTTCCAGCCAATTCGCCTGTGCCTGCTGTACTGAGGGGCAAGAGACTCCACAGCCGCAGCAAGGAAAGGCGGTGCTGGAAGGGAGCTGCGGCGCATGAATGCCATGCCCTGCGCTGCGCAAATGTTCGCGGCACAGCAGCGCCGCCCAGCCAAAGAAGGTAGAGAAAGCGGGCGGGCGGGCGGCCGACCCGGCGAGGGACGCGGAGCGCGGGAAGCCCAGCCAATACCTGCGCAGGCAGCGCTCGCACACGCCTCCCAGGCGCTTCTTGCTGACGGTGTAAGCGAAGGGCTCCGCGCGGTACAGCAGCTCTCCCGGCTTCACCGCCTTCGAGGAGCGCAGGCCGTTGCCTTTGCCCGGGCTGGCAAACTTCTCCATCGCCGCTTGCACAGAGCGAAGAGAGGCGCCCGGGCCCACAGGGCCCTTCCCGCCTCTGGCCCCACGTGATGCCGCTTGTGTCGCCGCCGGAGCCATCTTTGGTACGGGCAAGAGGCGCCCAGCTTCAGGGCGCCCCCGCCCACCCCGCGGCGTCAAGCTCAGCAAAATGGGAAGCGCATGTGCACTCCTCCCCGCCCCCCCCAAAAAACCGGGTTTAGACACTCGAGGATGTGGCCTTTAAAGAAGAAAAAGGGCAATTAGAATTATATCTTGCACCGTCTGTAGGAGGCTAGGCTCTTCCAGAAGCACATTGGGAAATCATTTCCCAATTTATGGCTGCAATCCAAAACGTGCTTAACCTGGAGATAAACCTCATCACATCAATGGAGATTACTTCTGAGTAAACATATTCGGTATCGGGTTGCAAAATCAGATTTAAGCTTATTTAAGATATTGCCCACAGTCACTATGTCAATCACCATTTACAGATCTGTGTCACCTCACAACCCTAACCAACATCATCTCATAAATAAGACATACTGAATTAATGTGGGGCTTGGACTGGAGCCTTAATCTCGGGGTTGGCCCACTCATGAGGCAAGGTGAATTACTGCCTCGGGTGACAGAAGGCAGCACATCCAGCCTCCAAGAAATGCATCACCCACTGCTGCCACCTCAGCTGCTGCCACGTGCTTCTTGGAGACCAGATCTGCCACTTCCTTGGCAGCCCTCCCCAGTGCCACGTCTACAGTAGCCTATTAAGGAATAAGAGGAGCTGCCGGTCTCCCACCCTTCTTCCTGCTGTAGATCTTCATTCACCCCTTCTTCCCTGGTGGGTCCGTTGCAGGACGGGACGGGACGGGACAGAAAAGAGTCTTGCAACATAACAAAGCATAAAAGAAAGAAAGAAATCAAAAATTGAAACAGTAAAGTCACAGCCCTGGAAGGGCAGAAGTACTACAAAGATACAGATGAGCTCTAAAAGGATAGTAAATTATTAACTCATACAAAGATTCCCTTTACAAATATTTTTTTTTAAGTATTCTTCACCAGTGAGTTCCATCATACTGAGAATAAAGTTTCTATAAAGCCTTAAATGATCCAGACATTTGCATATAGTGATGGCATTGAGGTAAAGGTAAAGGTAAAGGTACCCCTGCCCGAACGGGCCAGTCTTGACAGACTGTGGGGTTTGTGCGCCCATCTCACATTTATTGGCCGGGGGCCAGCGCTGTCCGGGGACACTTCCGGGTCACGTGGCCAGCGTGACATCGCTGCTCTGGCGAGCCAGAGCCGCACACGGAACGCCGTTTACCTTCCCGCTGGTAAGCGGTACCTATTTATCTACTTGCACCCGGAGGTGCTTTCGAACTGCTAGGTGGGCAGGCGCTGGGACCGAACAGCGGGAGCGCGCCCCGCCGCGGGGATTCGAACCGCCGACCTTTCGATCGGCAAGCCCTAGGCGTTGAGGCTTTAGCCCACAGCGCCACCCGCGTCCCTATGGCATTGAGTTACCAAGTGCCATAGGTCAAAAAAGTGCCATAGGTAAAATTTGAGCCCTGCCCTTTAGATACGTATATGTAGGAGATATCTCTTCAAGAAGGGCAATTTGCCAACCCCTTTAATACCAGCAATCCAGATTATTAAGATTAAAAGTATTTTTAAAATACAAATACATTACCATTATGTGTTTGGCTTACTTGCAATTTGAATGCTGTTTTCTGCTCCCTTGGGCCAGGATACCAGAGACTAAACCCAAAACTCCATGCATGCAAAACACGTGGCCTGCCACAGAACTGAGTCCCCCAATCCTGGGCTTGTGCATATCAAATATAATTTGGAAAAGAAGTATTTTGGAGACACATGAACACAGGTTTGAAGATACACATGAGAATGGTGTCAAGTGTGCCCTCAACTGAAACTCAGTGTGGTGCAGCAACTAGAATGTTAGAATGTTAGATTTAGAACTTGGGCTCCTCACTCAGCCGCAAACAGCACTGAAAAGGCAACAAAGAATGAGTGACTTTAGGATTGTAACATCGCAGCTTAGTTTACCTTATTGGTTTGTATGAGAATAAAATGTAGGAGCTCTGAGCTCCTGGGGTGGGACAATAGGATAAAAATAAAATAAAAGATTTTTTTAAAAAAATCATCTTGCCATATTTTGCTTACAAATGGAAAATGTTATCTTGTTTTGGATTGTTGTGACCTAAACTTTGCATTTGTCCTGGAAACAGCAAAATATGGCTAATGCTTACATTAGTAGCTATTTTATTTTTATCTTTACAGTCAAGATATATATAATTTTTGTTAAAGAGTGTCCTTTGTAAACTAGCACACATTCCAAATGACAGGCAGGTGGCGCAACAACACAATTTCTCAGATTCCTTAGCTATTTCCTGCTTTCACTTTGATTCAAATATTAATATACAGAGTCAAACTAAAGAGATTACAAAAGTGGATGTATTTAAAATAATGTAAGGTGCTAAGATATGTTATTTGCTTTTTTAATGAACACCTTAATTCATCTCTGGATTTTAATATAGTTGTTTAAACATCTACAGGTAAAACAATACAAATGTTTCAACAGCCTATTTCAAGACCTTTTTGTTATATAATTTCAAGCTCTGCATACTTGCATTAATAAAGCCCTCTGCCCAATGAAGATAGTGTTTTAGATTATTATCTGACCTTCAAGGATAGTTGTATAATGTTGCTCCTGTACAATGTTCTTTGTGACTTACTAGCATGACATTGTATCATTGTCAAATGAGATCATGTTGCTAAGAATAGTGTTTGCTACAGGTAACCGATTCTACTTTGCAATGCAATATGACTCCTTATTCTCAAAGGAAAAATTGTCCCTCCTTAAATAATGCAACAGTCAGACATCAAAAGTTTTCTGAGCACTTTTACCGGGTTGTTAAATTAAGATTAGATTTTTCCAACCGTGTTGACTGGAAGAACTTGGTGTGTATTGTAATGGGTAATTCTACCATCCTTCTGCCACCCCCAATCTTTCTTCCGATCTTAAAAAACAAGAAGAAAATGGTTGTTGTACTACTAATGTGGGCCACTTAAAGTCAAGGTCCAACTCACAATTTAAAAGGCCAGTTATCTATGTCCCGTTTCTTGATGTTCAGCAGTTTTCAAAGTATTTTCAGCATGTTCCCTGTATTAGGGCTATAACTGTTTTTATCAGCACACCGCCTGCCTCTTCCTTCCTTCCTGCCCCCACCCCACGCAAATATGTTTCAGCGTATTTTATTTCTGAAGCATTGATCTAGCATATTAGTTGTCCCACACATTAAGGATTGCTTTGCCTGTTAGTGGTTTACATAATGTTACTTATATAATGCTGTAAACTGGCTTGGGCACTTGGGAAAAGTTGGAAAGGAATTATTGGTAGGGTTCAAATTAATATCACAATCCTATACATGTGTACTTGCAGCATGAGCACTCTTAGATAATGTTTTGATTTTTTTGATATATTTTAATATAGGGTTTTTTTAAAAAAAATGTAAGTCGCTTTGAGACAAACATTTTGTACAACGCAACAAGTAAATAATAATCATAATACTCAAAAGGAAGCTCATATGGTTCAGTGCTGCTTATTCCCAAGAGCACAAAACTGCAGTCTTCGTTAATTGCATTTCAATAAATGTGAAAAGTTAGTAATGACTTAAGCTGCAATACTAGCCCTACTTACTTGGGTGTAAGCTCCACTGACATAAATTAGACTTACTTTAGAGCAGGTATAATTGGACTATTAATTCCCACTGAAATCAAATGAAACTTAAGTACAGCTAACTTACAATGCAGTTCTGTACATGTCTACTCAGAAGTAAGTCATCACTGAATTCAGGCAAGTACTTTGAAGAATTGCAGCTTTTCTCTGTATCCAACACATTTTAAAGAAACAAAACAGGAGTTCAACTACTCCTTTTAAATCATTGTAACTCACCCTAAGACGTACTAGTGAATCTAATAATAATAAATTTCATCATCATCCTCCTCCTACATTCATTTCTTATGATTGCAGATTTCCTTGTGCAAGGAGTGATTACAGGTCCTTCCATTTTAATAATCTATCCCCCCCCCCATTTCCCAACTGTCTTTGGCTTTATGTACATTACTTCCTCAACAGCACAAACAGTATCCACAAAGAAGCTTGCAGTATCTTTCCCCCGCCCCTCTACGGCAGTCAAACAACAAACTAGTTCTTAGAACAAGGACTTCGGGCTGTACAAGTTCCCTTCCTTTTCCTCTGCCCCAGCCCTCTAGAGCAAATTTGGGGAGAATGAAGTGGGAAAAGGGAAGAGCGAGCAAGGGGAAAGTTTTGCTGTACAGGTGGAAATTTCTGCACTATCAGAATTACTTAGTTTGATTCTGGCTATTATATTTGAGAAATTTTCATACAGCTCTTCAACAACATTGTACAAGAGCCTGGGTAGACAGGACGATATAGTTGCAAAAGAAATCAGTCTCTTGACTAGAAATAGTGTTTTATTGCATTTTTAATGAAAATATTTACATTTTTATAAATTAGAAAAAGGCTTGTGATGAGACAAACCTCTTTTAGTTTACATAGTAGTTAACATCCTGGTCAGAAAACAGGATAACTGAAGTGCATTCACTATATACTATTTACATAAGTTTATACAATATATATATATAAAGGCAGAGCAATTTTTGCAAACATTTTTCCATGTGGGGGCCAGTTCTAGAGTAACCCAAGTATTTGAGCACAAGTCTTTAAACCAGAAATGAACATTTTCTTGCTTCTTTTGGCAAATTTTTGGTTTACAGTACCTGGTGGTTTTTTTAAATGTGCAGGCCTATGGATTTCAAGCTTTATATTTATTTTTGAGGCAAACTGCAGTGTATGCCATGTTTGCCTTATATTCCAAAAGTAGCTCTGCTGTAATACAAAGGAATAAAAACAGGACTGAAAACAGTTCACTATGTTTTGAACAACAAAGGATTTTGCCTTGCACCTTAGAAAATGCAATGACATGAAATTTCCCATGGAGGACAAATCGGGCATGTGTAAGATGTTGAATTTTCATGTGGTATCACCTTCACAATTTATCACCTGATAATTTATCAACTAAATTATCCTCACTGGTAAAGAGGTTTCAGGCCACTATCATTTGCACCATAACAAGCTCCTTTTCAGTTTCAGTTTAAAAATTGATGCCCCTGCTATCCTCCAAAAAATCTTCATCATAGAGCCAACTTTGGTCAAATTCATTAACTTGTTCCATAATCTCAAAAAGGCTTTTGTACTGCTCTGGATATAGACTACCCGTTGTAATGTTTTCTGGTATCTCCAACTGTCTCAACAATTCCTTCCCACCTTGGGAACTCCATAAACTGAAACAGAAGAAAGGTGGGGGGAGAAGGAATCGGTCACAATGGGATACTTAAAGATAATGCCGCTCAATACCTTATTAAAACAAAGCCAAACTTTAACATGGATCTCATCAGATTTCATTCCTTAAAACGTCATTATTTTCCATTAACGGTTAGATTGTGAATATAACTCCAACGGCTAAACTAATTATGCAACACAGGGTCTCTTGTCACCATCATGAAACCCCAAAACGCAAACGCTGATTTCAGTGTTTAAATTAATGCATCACAGCATGTTTCCAGGATGCTTTTGAGGATACATGTATACAAATGAAGACTGTCTAAAACATAAAATGGCCAATATTGAAACCTCTGGTGGTGGTTGGAACTTAAATTTATCAAGCACCAACCTCCCTTTTCTTACTGCTGCAATGAAAGAAATTCCAGAAGCAGCTTTTGGTATGGCACTGTGACTCCTGTTCAGAGTAAACATTTCTACCTTAGGCATGCCTAAAATAGATCTTTGTTCAGGATCCAAATAACCAAGCAACTAGTTCTACATTCCCAAAAGGCTTTGCCCTTGTGTTTTCCATGCCAAATAACCAACCATGTTTAAATAAAAGCAGCTTTTAAATATAGTATTTGATATGGCAATGGGACGGAGGGCCTCTGCTGTTTTAAAAAATTCAAAAGTCAAACTGGCTCAGTAACCACTTGGCTGCCAGCCACTGTGCTCAGGTATCCAGCCACAAAGCCAACTAGTCTTCCCAAACATTAGTCACACATCTAAAGATGTGCAGCATTTTGAAACTTAAGCAAATTCTATACAATATTGTTCAGGTTTACGCCAAGTGCCATATCTGACTAAATTATTTTCCATGCTGGATGTCAGCTAAAGAAATAGACTCTTACTTACTTTAATTTATCTATTAGTTTAGTCTTGCTTTTAGCAAGGCATTGTTTCACCATCACAACAAATATTCTTGAATTACTAGTTGTCAAGCTGTCTGTAAACAAATTCTTCCTTGGCGTCAGCCGTATTAAGCATAAGTGGTCATTCTGCAGCAGCTGCATATAACACAAAAAATTAAAAAACATATTAATATAAGAATTTAATTCATGTGTGTTTTACCCAATAGGTCTTCCAGAAAGGGCAAACCAACACTGCAAGTGTGTGGGGAACCCCTCATACAACAGGGGTCTCAGTTGCTCATTCCCTCCCCTGATGAATTATGGTAATTCTTAGTCCATGTTTTATGTGGATCTGCCCATATAAACAGTGAAATTGATGGAAATGTTTATCCGATGGAAATGCCCAAACCGCTGATCTTCGTTGCCCGACTGTTACAAAAGACATACCCAGGTTTCTAAATGATTCTTTCTACTTTTTGTGCTGCTATCTGGTTTGCCCACTCTAAGGACTGGATTTGGTCTACCGCCCTATGTTTGACAACTATGAATTTTGATTGCTCTAACATGCTAGGAACTTAGAATTATTTCACAACTAGATGGGCTGGAGGAAGACAGGAGTTGTTCCTTATCTAGATTGATTGCTTTGTCAATGCTGCTTTTTAATTCAATGACAAATGTTAACCCATATGCAAATCATACCCAATTGCTAATCATTTAATCATATTTTACTGAATACTGTATTAATTCTCTCATATATATATATATATATATATATATATATATATATATATATATATATATATTCCATTTTCTATCTTACTGTATGATTCATAATTCTATTTCATATCATTTCCATTTTTCATTTCTTTCCAGATCAATAAACTGAATAACACATAGAATCATAGAATGGTAGAACTGAAAGAGATTCCAAGGGTCATCGAGTCCAACCCATGTAATGTAGGAATCACAACTAAAGAATCCCTGACAGATGGCCGTCCAGCTACTATTACAGTTACAATCGGTATTCTGTGCTCCTTCTCTCTCTTTGGATTTTTAAATGCTTTATTACTCATTTTCCGTATATATACAACTTGTAGTTATCTTCATTTCAGTCAGTCTAATAAGGATATCTATGTTCACAAAGAAAATTACATATAATTTCAACTATGTGTTTTCTACACAAACATAAGACCTCCCATTTTCTCCGTGTTTCCCTTTGTAATAAACATATTACTTTAATTTGTCATTATTTTTTAAAATTCGCTTTTCTATTTTGATGTCATTTTCCTTTATATATATTATTTACAGAAATCATTCAAAGGCAACTACCATGCTTATATTACAACTATTTTTCAAGTAGTTCTTCAAATTATCCCATTCTAGAATGAACTCCTGTCTGGGTTTGTGTCTGATTCTTTCAGAAAGAGAGGCTAATTCCACATATTCTGTAAGTTTGAGCAACCATTCATCTCTAGTAGAAAGTTCGTCATTTCTCTCTCTCTCTCTCTCTCTCTCTCTCTCTCTGTGTGTGTGTTTGTGTGTGTGTGTGTAAGCTTTACTCCCTGTTCCACTGGGCTGCTACCAAGCAAAATCAAACCTTCACTGAGGTCCAATAAATGCTAGTTTGTTCACTAGTCAGGATTTTGCATAACGTGCACCAATTTTGTTTGGATCACCATATTAACAACCCCCAACCCCATTCAATGACAATGACATGGCAATTATTGCAAAAGTATAGCAACAAAGATGTTTTGCAACCTGGATTTTCAATGAGTGCTGCTGACGCTAGCCCTACCAATATAGATTTGGCTCACGCGAAAAGCATTTTGGAGACTGAGAGCTGATTACTCTACTAAGTGCACAGCTGAATAAGCCTGTGTATCCCACACTAAAACAGCAATCTGGACATTCACATAGCATTTCCTTAAGCATTCAAGAATATTTAGCTTACCACACTCTTTGGTATAGAGAGTCCACCATTTTTTGAATTAGTCAAAAATGAAGGCCAAGGCTCCTAGAAGGAAGGGAACAGTAATGCAACTTAGTATGAATATTCAATAAGGACATGCCACAGAGCACTGGTGGTCCACAGGCCAGTTTGGGAACATCTGCTCTAGAGGTTCCCTCAACTTTCAACAGTACCTATCAGTGAAGCATGTGGTGTTCCGATCATACATGAGCACCACATGCAGCTCTTTGGCTTCTGATTAAGAATGTAAGCATTTGTACAGCAATAAGTGCTAAGGAAATGACAAAATAACTGCTTGAGAAATTATGACAAAGATCTGGGAGAATGGGATTTAAAGTGCCATGGGTAATCTTCCTTTTACACACAAGGTATTTAAATATCTGCTTCCTGTTGCATGCCTGCAAAACAAAAAGCTGCTCCACAAGATCAAGGGACCCTTCTGAATGGCATCCCTTGAAGGCACATCCTCACCTGTGGGCAGGTGGAAGTGATTCCTGCTTCCAAGCAGGTGGGTGGGAGTAGTTTCCAGCCTAGTGAAACCTGGCACAATAGAAATATCACCTTACCATTAAGAGCCCTAAGAGCAGTATTATTGCATTGCTATTCATTGCATGTATTAAACACTCACCATACGCAGAAGCTGAATGTCACAGGCTGTTTGCCATAGTACACTTAGTGCTTGATAGATTCTTGTTTCCCCAGGCTTCGCAACAAGAGTCTGGCAAGAAAAAAACACCAGCGTTTATATTTATGCAAAATTTCTGACTTTATCATGAACACTGCAAGGCTTGATTAAAGCAGGAAGTTCCAAGTAGCACCTGAAAGTTGAATCAAGGTACAAGTCTCGCTTGTCCAAGGCTATATTAGAAGCACTGTTATGCCACAACAGAACTACAGTACTATTTTCAGTCATGAGTAAAAATACAAAACTGTGCCAACTCAGTATCTGTACTACTGTCCCCTTTCTTCCAAAGCAGTTTCTATAGTTCTGAGTACTATTATTATATAACCTAATATTCTATTTCCGACCATCAAGGGGAAAAAACAGCAATATCCACTAACTCATTTACTGGTTCTTAGAAGGTATTTTAAAATGTCATCAGGAACAGAAATCAATGGAGAATCCAGTATCTTCATGTACCTCAGATTGTGTACCAAGTTGCCAACCCCAATTCCATTACATAAGATACCCACAAGGTAATGGTAAAGAATAGAGTTGCTGCTCTTTCTAATTCAGTTCATATTTGAAATGTTGATGATTCAAAGCAAAACCAGTTCATTCACGTTAGAAGGGATTAAGGAGAAGAGTGGTTTATGACAATCTTGGGGTTTATATGACAACAACGAATACAGTTCTGGGTAGTCTATAACAACTCTGCAGTACTGTATAAAAGTAGCAAATTTGCAGGTTTGGCTAAAACAGAGTACAAAAAATGTACAGTGGTACCTCGGATTAAGTACTTAATTCGTTCTGGAGGTCTGTTCTTAACCTGAAACTGTTCTTAACCTGAGGTACCACTTTAGCTAATGGGGCCTCCAGCTGCGCCACCAGAGCACGATTTCTGTTCTCATCCTGAAGCAAAGTTCTTAACCCAAGGTACTATTTCTGGGTTAGCAGAGTCTGTAACTTGAAGCATATGTAACCTGAAGCGTATGTAACCCGAGGTACCACTGTACCTCTGTACCTCAAGCTGGGCTGGGAGAGAACCCTGGGGTACAGTTCACTGCTATACCCTTATTGCAGATTGGAGAGCTATAGGGAACCAGAGGAACTTAAAGTAGCCCCGTAATGTAGTCCACCATTAATACTGCAGGTCAGAGGTAAGGCTGGGACTCTTTTGGATTCCTCTTGGGGTGGAGCAAAGTTCAATTTATTTAAACTAGCCCCTCAGACCTCTCCCCAAGCCAAATCACGCCACTGCATTCAGAAGCCCCATGTCTTACTGATTTGGAACTTTCAAATGTTAAAAAAAACAAAAACAAAACCACAACCTATCTCAGTAAGTTTTGCACATGAAGTAAGGCCCAAGTTAGCGCACGAACACTCATTTTTTATTTTTTAAAAATTCACACACAAACCCCAGTCACCAGTTTTACTTGCACACCAGGAATATACCAACATTTTGTTGCAGAGCTCCACCTTAATGAAATATTAGCTGAGCAGGTGAGTAAACCATTACTTCGGATGAGAGATGCCATGGATTACTAAAATTATTCCAGAGTTTTATGGCAAACAACACTTCCCATGCCTTATTGCAACTGATAGGCAGTAGTGAAAAGCAAATAGTAAAATAAAAAAGTTCTTAGTAACAGGAAAGTGGTATATGTGACCATAAGTGCAAAAAGCACTATATGCAGATGAAATCATTTACATATAAAATAGATCATTCTGGATTAACCCTATTGAAGAGGCAGGACTTGATTAGATTAAGTTTTTCAGTAATTCTTGTTTGTAATCAACAGTTGTGTTTTCCAGTTACTTATCCCACACCACTACACTGAGTGCTTGTTGATCATTACTGTCATCTCCCAATGCTTGCCAGAGCTTAATTACATTCTGTGAAATTAGTCCAGAGAACCTTAACTTAATACAAGGGCTTTGTTCCTCTGAATATTTGTCAAGTACATTTCCCCCCAACTGGGATAAAATTTTCCTAACAGGCACAGAACCTCTGTTGAGAAATTGTCCACAGATATTTGGCCTACTGAAAGAGGAAGCCAAATCTTTTAGGACTGCAACCTATATTTTTCCTACTTGCATCAAAACCAAGGTTGTTTCATTATAAATTTAAAAAATCTGCACTTATCTATTCATTGACTGTGCAACACATAATTACTACCCTACTTGCTGCCAATACGAGAGTTATTAAAACTTTTTTTTTGTTCATGGAACTGACAAGTACAGAAAAGTTATTTGCTTAAAAATTAAAATAATTAATACATCTATACACTGCATTAAAATAACTTTTACAAAGTATATTTGATTATTTTAACACAACCACATAGAAGCTGGCGTATTATCAAGATATCTTAAACATAAATACCTTGTATTCTTTTTCACTGACAAAGAGGTTCAGTTCTGTTCTTCCGTATTTATATATAGAACTGCGTTCATATAAGGCATAGAGAAGCTTCCAAATCAGGTTCCTTTCCTTTCTTTGTGGCACAATTCCAATCACTTTTAGAGGAACATCTGTACAGAAAATCGACCAAAATGAATGAAAAAAATGTTTATATTCACCACTACTAAATAAAATAACCACCAAATAAATAAAGACAATAGCAGAATCATTACAAAAATAACTCCCACTTCATTAATTCCTTGAATATTGCTACCCTTCATATGAGACCTCTTAAATCCTCTAGTGAGGCTTTGACATGCAAATATTAGATTGGCTACCCACAAGATACAGGGCTAGCTCCACGGTGGCACCACAGTCATTTTTATATTTATATACAACCTTTGGATCATAATAGTTCCCAAAGCAGTTACGGAACATTCCCTTGGGAAGCAGTGGCTTTAGACAAGCCATGAAAACTTTCCTCTTCCTAAAAAGCTTTGGAAAAACGTGTTTAACAGGTGCCATTTTACAATGTATTTAACTGCTGTTGTTTCATCTGAAGATATCTGCCTCAAGCACACCAAATGGAAAAAGGCAAATAGAAACAATTAAATATTGATCTGCTAATTATCTACAGTTGATATGTACCAATTTTAAGTACCTGCTGTCCAAGGAACTGTTAAGATGCCCAAGTTCTCAAAAAGTCTTTCAGAATACATAAAAGGTGGCTTCAAGGATCCAATACCCATAGGGTCCAATCTGAAAAAGTCACAATGCACCACTTCTAGCTGGCCATCTGCTTTTTCCTTCAGAGACTAAACAGAAACAAATCATTAGAAGGTGAAATTAACATCTGAATTTGTTTTAACTGAGTCAGTCTATTAACCCATCTAGCCAAATACCGTATTGCCTCTCTCCAACATCTCATGCAGTGATTTTTCCAGAGCTGCTGCTCAAGACCTTTTAACAGGAGGTGCTGGGATTTATCCTGTGCCTTTATCTTGTTTTTAAATAAAATAAAATCTTGTTTTTTAAAAAAATTACCATAAATTGAGTGATAGAGACATATTTGTAACCAAAAGAAAAGAAAAAGAACAATCAACAACTAACCTGTCAGGAAAACAATATACTTTGAGATAAATTAAATCTTTCATTTTTGTCCTTTTACAGATTTTTGTGAGAGGTCTGAGTTTTAAAGCTAAAACATCAATCATCTCCCTATCTTTTTGTTTAGCCACAAATTTCAGTCCCCCATGTACAAACCTACCTCTAAGTCAGGAACAAATGACTTATTACTCTCCAGAGCTATCACATGGGCACCAGCATTGAGTAATGTTCGGGTTAAGACTCCAGGACCTAAAAAAAAATCCAGGGTTAAACACCAGCATTAAACACGGTTTTAGTTTAAAAGAATGACCAAGAAGAACCCAAAGGCCCTGTGAGTTAGGTAGAGAAAAATATAAATATGAATGTAAACATGCAAAACCTCTCAAGGGACTGCACTGGATTCTATCCCTTGCAACATATTATATACAAGCATAAAGAAGAAATAAAAATTGCAGGAAATGTGAATTTTAAAAAAAACTATTGAAGGGGCAACTTTTCAATAGTATAACCTTCAGCTGAAGACAACTGAAGGAAAACAATGGCCACCTTGATATACTTTGGAGTTTCTGCCAGCATATTTCTCTTGATAGCCAGCAATCACCAACAACAAATTTTATAAAAGAAACTGTGGGACATTTATATTAAAAATGAAATATCTCAGGTGATATCAGACCAAGGCCCACTTAGACTAGTATACTGTTCTCACAGTGGCCAACCAGAAGCCACAAAGGAGGACATGAGTGCAACAGTACTCTCCCTTGTACTCTCCAGATGCTGGCATTCAGTGGCATACTGCCTCAAATTCTGAAGGTAGTGAACAGCCATCATCACTAGTAGCTACCGATAAGATTCATTTTGCATGAAACTGTCTAACCCCCCTTATAAGGTTGTTAGTGGCCATTACTACATCTTGGGCTAGCAGATTCCATAGTTAAACTATGCACAGTGTTAAGAAGTAGATGTCTGCTTGGAATCTTACAACATTCAGCTACATTAGATGACCCCAGCTTCTAGTATTATGAGTGGGGGAAATGTCCCTGTACTCACTTTCTCCATATCATGCATAATTTTATTTGCTTTTACCATGTCTCACCATACTTGCCTTTTTTTTCAAAACTAAGAAGTCCCATATGTAGCAATATGCATTCATTTGATCATGATTTTGAAAGCACTCTTTCACAGATCTTAGTTATTTCAATTAAAGGTAAAGGTAAAGGTACCCCTGCCCGAACGGGCCAGTCTTGACAGACTGTGGGGTTTGTGCGCCCATCTCACATTTATTGGCCGGGGGCCAGCGCTGTCCGGGGACACTTCCGGGTCACGTGGCCAGCGTGACATCGCTGCTCTGGCGAGCCAGAGCCGCACACGGAACGCCGTTTACCTTCCCGCTGGTAAGCGGTACCTATTTATGTACTTGCACCCGGGGGTGCTTTCGAACTGCTAGGTGGGCAGGCGCTGGGACCGAACAGCGGGAGCGCACCCCGCCGCGGGGATTCGAACCGCCGACCTTTCGATCGGCAAGCCCTAGGCGTTGAGGCTTTAGCCCACAGCGCCACCCGCGTCCCTTATTTCAATTAGAGAAGTCTAATTAATTGAAACTTCAAGAAATGCCTTGCACTGCATTCAACAGAGAGTTTTGAAGTTCACCTTGTAAGCTTAATGCTGTATGTAGGTTCTGTGGAAGATTTTGTTCATTAGTTTTACTGTTCCATTTGCCAGGAGAGCAAACAGGGGTGAGTTTCACAAGAGAAAAAGGGAAAGGAACAATGGGGCCTTAGATGCTAATGGGAGCTTCCTTAGTACTGTCTAATCCAATAGCATAACAGTCAAGGTACGGAATCACAAGACAGAAAAACATTTGGTTAAAATCTAGGCTCTGAAAGTAATTGAGATACTGTTGGCAAACACTCTGGAAAACTGCCTATATATTGGGCATGGCCCATCACACACAGGCAGGATGTATGCTTTGCATGCAGAAGATGCCATGTTCATTTCCAGGCATCTCCAAGTAGAACTGGGAGACCCTGGTCTGAAACTGCAGGCAACCACTGCCAGCTAGTGTTGTTGATGATACAGAACTAGATCAACAAAAGGTGTGACTCGGTATAATACTTTTCTCCTAGGTTCCTACTTTGAAAACACCCTGTTTCTTTATTCTACAATAATTATTTGCAGATGGTGCAATCGGTCAGCGTATCTGGCTGTTAACCAGAAGGTTGGTGGTTCGAGCCCAACCAGGGATGGTGGCGGGCAGGATTCCTGCATTACAAGACTAGACTAGACGGCCCTTGGGGTCCCTTCCAACTCTTAGCACTAAGATTCCGCGGCACTGCTGGTGCAGCGAGTGATGCAGAAGTCGAAGTAACAGGTAAAGGGGGCCAAGCGTCTCTAACCCTCACCTGGCTCGCATTCCAGCACCACCGTCTCCGGCCCCTCGGAGCCCCTCCCGCTTTGCAGACTGGAGGCCACGGCGCGCGCGAGGTCGGGGCAGGCGATGAACCTTCGCAGGGGCGGCGGGGCCCGCGCCTTCTCCGCCACCAAGCGGGTCGTTTCGGCCTCCTCGGGGATCCGCAGAGGAGGGAAGCGGGGCTTTGCCGGGCCGCGGCGCTGCTCGCTCTGACCCGCCGGGCCTCGCGAAGAGAGCCGCTTCCCAGGCGACAGGCTCAGAGCCGTCAGCAGCAACGGGCGCCCCGGCAGGCCCGACGGGGCCAAGGCCGCCACCGCCGAACGCAGCATCCCGCACGTGGGTGACCTTGCGGGGTACGAGGCCGACCAGCCCGCGAGGCAGCCGGACGACTTTAGCGGCGGGGCTCCGGGCTCCCAGTTCCGTTTCCGGCGCCGCTGTTGCTGGGGCGACGCTCTAGTCTGCCTCTTCTCCGTGGTCAGGCTCCCTTCTAGGCGTTGCGGAGCTCTGTGGTGCTCACTTTCTCGCCGTCGCCGCCGGGCTGAGTCTCCGGAGTCCGCAGCCGGGTCACAGGTAGCTTCGTTCGATGTCCATTCGGAGCCCAGCTGTGCCGGCGCGAGGGGCTGGCCGGAAGCCTCGCGAGGCTGCCGCGACCTCAGGTGAGGGGAGAAGGAAGCCGAAGCTGCCATAGCGGCCGCTGGCGGGGTCCTTCTTCCTCCCGCCTCCCTTAGGGGAGCCTCCGCGGGGTTGCGTGTTTTGCTGCCTCCTGAAATGGAAACCCGGTTTTAAGGGCGAGAAGAGGGGCGAGCAAGTAATGGAGGGACGGTGTGCGTGGGGCACCTGGGATTTGGGGGGGGGTGCGAATTAGGCTGGAATGACTCGGAGGGGGGACGGCGGGAAAGACCCACCGCAGGTCTGCCCTGCGTGGGGAGAGAGTATCAGGCTCATCCTTGGGTCTGTGGGGCGCCTGTCTTGCTCCCCACCCCGTGAACGGCCACAGCTAGCCAGCCGCTGTGCTTGTTTCTTCGTCACCACGTCACTCTCTTGTGGATTCAATATCCTTGTTTTGAATTACGTGTGGGTTTTGCCTGCCAGCTGCTAAGCCTCTTCCGAACAGCGCCGTGCACGCTGTGCTCTCCCTTGCTTCGCCGCGCTTCACTCTCATCCTTCCTCTAAGGGAGCTCAGGGTGGGCAAGCTTTGGAGTTGTTGCCGGTTTTTAAGCTAACCGAGATCACTACGTTAGTGATCTGGTTGTTGCAAGGTTACCTGGTCGACTTCAGAGCGGAGGAAGAATACTGGTTGGCATACAGCTTTGGTCCATCTGGCCCAGTGACCTGTCTCTGGAAAGCGCAGAGATCTAGTCGAAATGAACGTATTTGTAAGATGTACACACAAGCACAATCGTGTGTTTGTGTCTGAATGCAATTTTGCATGCCTTTCCCTAAATTGGGATGTTGCTGTGCAAGTAATGTTTGGAAAAAAATGAACCGCATGACGAATAATAACAGAGTGTTGTAATAATTACTTTCCCCTTGTTTTAAAGATCTATCCTGTATTTAAAGATGCCTTCGGTTGGGCTTTGGTTCTGTTGATATTCCCCGATTTATCAGATGAATGTAAGAGGTTTAAATAAAACTAGATAGGTCAGTGAGGTGCCGTGGTGACTAAGTGTTTACAATACTCAAGTAGTACATTCCTAAACACAGTCTACATTCCTGACCATTGTGTCCCTTCATGGTTGCCTGTGAGCTGCCCAGATCACCGTGTTTTATTACTCTAGCATCAGACTGACTAATGTTGCTGTAGGCTAATGGGCCAAAGGGTTTGTTTTTCTTTAGAAGAGGCTTTAAATTCGGCTCAAAAAAAGGAAAAAAATAGTTCCAAGGCTGGGAATGATCTGTCAGATAAAAATATGAGAAGATGCATAGATGGCACCTGGAACTAAGTATACCCTCTTATCTAATCAATTTTTGGTGTTCTCAGTTGAGGATTTTCTTAAGAGCTATGGAGCTTGATACTTCATATAAATGGAAGATGGCTGATCATTTGTTTCCTTTTTATTTGCTTTTTTCTCTTGAATGGAAACCTTTGTTTTGATCTTTATTACACAAAATGTACTCATTATATATCATTTTAAATTAGATCTCTTTGCAACAGGATATTGATAATGAAAGTTGTGCGAACCAGTTGCTCATCTGCATGAGTATAGTAGTCATACTTGATTTTGCGTAATGCATAAGGTCTAGTCAGATTCGTATTTAATATCAATTGTCTGATTCATATTAGCAGCCTTCTAAATGCTGGCTAAATATTTGCTTTTCTGCCTCTCTCTTTCCTCCAAATAGTTGATTTATTCCTGTATTCATACAGTTGGCATAGTTTCCAAAAGAACTATCCCTTTTTTCCTTTGCCTGCTTGAAGTAGTAGTAGGCTGGGATCCAAAGAATACTGGCAGCTGATTTTCCATCCAAGTTTTCGGACTTGTGTTTCTTAAAGAAAAGCATACTCTGCCATCATTGTCACACAGCAACCCCCTTTCGAAACTGGGGGGACTTTTATAGCTGTTTATGATGTGGCATGTATATTCTGATTCAAATTCAAAGTTCTCAAGTAAAAAAAGAAAAAAAGCTATATTATCTATTTTCCTTTCTTAAACTGAGATAGACAAGTAATTCATATATTCCAAATAAAGATCAGTCTAACTGTACTAATAAATGTTTAATTTGTAACATGCCTTGAGGAAATTGGTTTTAGATTAACTCTGTCCTATCTAGCAAGACAGCCTATCCCCTTGACTTGAATAAATTTCAAGCCTTACCATTTCTATAGAGGCCTATGCTCTGCACATTCTGATCATGACTCACAAAAATGTATTAAAATAAAACCCAACAGGGCTGTTGCTGTTAGTCAATGGAAGTTTTTAGGCTTTCTGTCAGCAATTGTGATGATTGAGTTTGTTTCTGTACAGCACTTGTTATATATACAGTACTGTTTTTAGAAATGAATGCAAATTCTTTGTAAATGGACTGTTGTTCAGAGCCCATCTCTTCGATATCTAAAGGTCAGAAGATTCACCCAGATGTACCAAAAGGATGAATTGTCTCCCTCCATGTTAAGGAATAAAAACTAATTAGTATTGTATTCTGCAAGTTCTGCTTTCCATTTGGTTGGTTTTCAAGGCTGTCCCTTCTAGGTAGCACCCAAATGTACTAGCATTTCTTATAAGATATATTTTAATTTACATTATTTCCTTCCTCCCTCTTTTTTCTCTTTTGGCAGAATGAACAGATACCAGACAGCTCTGTATTAACTCTTTGTTGCCTAAAAGCATCTCCTTTCCCTTGCAATATCTTTAAGAACCATTTTGAAAAATGGTAAGTACTGTTCTCTGGTTTAGAAAGAACAAGACTCAAGGCAATGGTAAACATGCTTAGTATATTTTAAATATTAAAATCAGTTGAACATATTTTTCTTTCTTTTTTTAATATCATAAATGCACATATGAAATTAGAGAGTAATTTCTATGAAATTTATTCTGCTTTGTTGATTGGCAAAGGGACAGCACTTTATACCGACTTTTGTCAACAGCTAAAACTGTAGGAAGTAATTCAGGGGGGAAATCATTTTGATACTTAAGATTTATCTTATGTAAGTAAGGATTATTCAATTAATCTATTATTATGTTTATACGTATGCAAAATATTAGTAATTGTAAAGTATGGAAGCTGTTAGAACTGTAAGCCCTGGAAACCCTTTAACTAGGGAGCTGCTGGTACTTAGGATCGAACATTCCTCCATGTCACCTCTTTCTTCAGGACTGGGGCTTGGCACTAGCCCTAAACATGCATTAGGGGACCACGTTCTTATTTTTATCATATATTTGCATGGTGCTGCTGCTGTTGACCCCTTAAGTTAAGTCATGGGCCACCTGTTGAATACCAGTGCTCTAAAGCATGGGCCTCCTGGGTTTCAAGCACTTCCACCAGTAGTTTTGCCACTCAGTTGGTCATTCCTTTCTCTAATCCTCTGTACATTCTCCCTTCTTACCGATAGACTTTAGCCATGCAGTGAAGCACTCATTGTGTAGAACTCATCAGTTCCATTCCTTGTCTTGTTTCCAGCTTCTCCAAGGGCCTCTTAGATCTCCCTCTCTTTCTTTCTCTTCTTTAGCAGCTGTGCATGCTACACCCTGCCCTGCCTATTGAGGCTGCATTCCTGGAACTGACCTCAACTTGACTTCTCAAGTAAAAATCCCTAAGTAAAGCATATTGGTATGTCTTTCTTACTTGGGATGATCTACCCAGGAAAGTAGCATATGCCCTGATTTTGCAGGGAGGGCACTGTTCCACCAACATGACAGGACCAAAGATATAAAATGTTTGTGACTGAAAAACTGTGCTACAGTTACTCCTTCAAAACATTGGCATGCGTTACACTGTGTATCCGTGGTGTTATGATACCTCGTGGAGAGAATTTGTAACAGTGATAATCAAAATATCTGACATTGATTATGTCTAGGCCATGTGACTATAGTTGCAAACTTTCCACTTGCTGTTGTTTGTTTATATATCCTTTTATCCAAGGAGCCTAATTTACATGCTAGTCCCACCCTGCACCTTAGTTTATAACAGGGGTAGGCAACCTAAGGCGTGTGGGCTGGATGCGGCCCAGTCGCCTTCTCAATCCAGCCCACAGACGGTCCGGGAATCAGCGTGTTTTTGGATGAGTAGAATGTGTCCTTTTATTTAAAATGCATTTCTGGGTTATTTGTGGGGCCTGCCTGGTGTTTTTACATGAGTAGAATGTGTGCTTTTATGTAAAATGAATCTCTGGGTTATTTGTGGGGCATAGGAATTCGTTCATCCCCCCCATAGAGAGAGAGAGAGAGAGAGAGAGAGAGAGTGTCTGGCCCACCACATGGTATGAGGGATGCTGGACCAGCCCACAGCTGAAAAAGGTTGCTGACCCCGGGTTTATAACACCCCTGTGAGATTGGTTGAGTTAGAGACTAACCCAAGGTCACGTACATTGACCTTCATGGCTAAATTGGAATTTGAACCTGGGTATCGCCAGCCCTAGCTTGGCACTCTTAACTACCATACCATGCTGGTGGTGAAAATTGTCATTTGTTGTCACAGGTAGAACATGGGATATTTGTGTGCATAGGAAGGCCTAAAGTCTGATCCTAAAGGCAGACCCTTAATTTTCTGAAAATCGGTATTAAGAAGTTCTGTCATAAAACGTTTAATCTACAAAATGGTTCATCCCATCCCTGTATAGTAGTAGTAAATCTGTGCCTCTATATGATGAAAATATAGGCTTGGATCCTAATTGTTCTTTCTGTGACTGGTAGGACTCCTCCCACTTAAAGGAGCCTTAGCCTGTAGTGGAGGATCTCCGCAGCAGAAAAGAGGAGGCAATTTTTGGTTGTTTTTACAACCAGAAATGAGCACAGCAAGTCCCCCATTCTGCTGGTGAGAGTGTTCTGTGAGCAGAACTTTGATCACATCAGTGGAAAGGAATCCAAGATCTAAGCCATGGTATTTTAGAACCTTTGAAGGATGAGAAATATCCCACCCTTTTAAGATTCAGGTCTGTTGACATACATCAGATTGCTCTGTAATAGTGTGTTCAATAAGAATTTGTATATGTGTTCAGAAAAACAGATGGGCATTCTTTAGAAATGAAAATAAATACTTACCCAGAAGGAAGGTCAGTATTTGCTGTTGCAAGCAATACTTTGTTTACTGAAACCATATGTCGTGGCTTTTAAGAATGGTTAAATTAAAATCTAAACAAAACAGTAGGGAATCATTAATGGTTTCAATTGTGCATCAGTAGAATTTTAAATTATTTTTTTAAATTGAAACTTAGAGATAATATATGATCCCCAGACAATAAAGGCAAAGCTCTAGTTCCTGTAAGTGTAAAATTTTAATACTGAAAGAAAAGAAAATGATATCTTTGAAGAAGATTGATTTTGGTATGCTATCAGAGCACTTCATCAAACAAAATGAAAAAAAATTCAGCTATATATGGAGCAAGTTTATATCCCAATGCAAATATCATTGGTCATATAATTTAATAATAGGCTTGCTACTTCTTATATCAGACATACATTGTCCTTTACATTTAAAGTTGAAGGAGCAAAAAAGGCAGCAGCTGCTCTTCTGCAGCCTTAACTCCTTCATCCCTCATCGGCTCCACAGCCATTCTTTGTTATGAAGATGCTTAGTTCAGCTGGCACTTTGCATATGCCCTAAAAGACCTTTAGCTTCACAGGAGACTGTGAAATAAGCAAGACCGAGAAAGCAAATCTGGTTGCACATTGGCTATCCTAATTTATAGTTGATAAGTCTTTGGACTGGGATGAGCAAGAACTGCAAATGTATGCTAAAGCTTATCTATGCATCTGATCAGTGTGCTAACTGCTGATACAAGTATCCGCCTGTATTTTGGACATTAATTAGCCCACATAAAACAGAAGTCTCCTTCCAACTGGCACAGCCCTACAGGTGACTTTAATTGCTGTAAATTATTATGTTTCTATGCCTCTTTGTTTTGCATGTGAGACGGCCTTGTCACACAAGTTGAAACGTGGTATGGGCTTGGGACTATCTGTTGTGATTGACACACGACATTCACCTTTGCCAAATCATACTGCTGTGGGACGCATGTATTGTCCTACCTCATGTTGTTGGCATAACACCTTTTAACTAAGCATCCTGTCTTTCATAGAATCATAGAATCATAGAGTTGGAAGAGACCACAAGGGCCATCGAGTCCAACCCCCTGCCAAGCAGGAAACACCATCAGAGCACTCCTGACATATGGTTGTCAAGCCTCTGCTTAAAGACCTCCAAAAAAGGAGACTCCACCACACTCCTTGGCAGCAAATTCCACTGTCGAACAGCTCGTACTGTCAGGAAGTTCTTCCTAATGTTTAGGTGGAATCTTCTTTCTTGTAGTTTGGATCCATTGCTCCGTGTCCGCTTCTCTGGAGCAGCAGAAAGCAACCTTTCTCCCTCCTCTATATGACATCCTTTTATATATTTGAACATGGTATCATATCACCCCTTAACCTCCTCTTCTCCAGGCTAAACATGCCCAGCTCCCTTAGCCGTTCCTCATAAGGCATCGTTTCCAGACCTTTGACCATTTTGGTTGCCCTTCTCTGGACACGTTCCAGTTTGTCAGTGTCCTTCTTGAACTGTGGTGCCCAGAACTGGACACAGTACTCCAGGTGAGGTCTGACCAGAGCAGAATACAGTGGCACTATTACTTCCCTTGGATGCTATACTCCTATTGATGCAGCCCAGAATTGCATTGGCTTTTTTAGCTGCCGCGTCACACTGTTGGATCATGTCAAGTTTGTGGTCAACCAAGACTCCTAGATCCTTTTCACATGTACTGCTCTCAAGCCAGGTGTCACCCATCTTGTATTTGTGCCTCTCATTTTTTTTGCCCAAGGGCAATACTTTACATTTCTCCCTGTTAAAGTTCATCTTGTTTGTTTTGGCCCAGTTCTCTAATCTGTCAAGGTCGTTTTGAAGTGTGATCCTGTCCTCTGGGGTGTTAGCCACCCCTCCCAGTTTGGTGTCATCTGCAAATTTGATCAGGATGCCCTTGAGTCCATCATCCAAGTCGTTGATAAAGATGTTGAATAAGACTGGGCCCAAGACAGAACCCTGTGGCACCCCACTAGTCACTCTTCTCCAGGATGAAGAGGAACCATTGATGAGCACCCTTTGGGTCTTTATCTCAGTCCAATCTTCCATCTCAGAAACCAAATTCTTTATTTCATTTAAAGATTACATTATTAAGTCTTTCTTTGTCCTCTCATCACTTAAGCTGTTCCATATTTTGCTGAAGTGTGCTCTTTCCTTGCCTCTCTTCTATGTTTGTTATGTTCTTCGGGTTAGTCAGATCACACAGTGCAGGCCTCAAGAACAACAAATGAAAGTACCTTTGTTCCATCCCCCCAGATCATCACCAGTATTCTTGATGGCAGAAAGTTTGCCTTTCAGTAACTGTAGACTTGTGCCTCTAGTTGCTCTGACAACTTTCGTTTATGTCTATGATTCCAAACCCTTGGATCATGCTGAAATTCTGGAAACCTGCTCTGTTTCTCCCTCTCCCTCTAACATGTAATTATTAGTGTTTCGCTCCTTCCATTTCTGTGCCAATTTCTTAAATCTAACTATCTTTCGGCTTTCACATGGCCCAAGCCTGTGCCTTTTGCAATCAGGCATTCCCCAGGTGTGTCTACTGCCACTTCCTGTTTCCTGCAGCAGTAAGACTTCTCCACCCTATTTCTGTCTCTCTTCGTGAGAAGCAACCGTGGGCTGGGGTCCTTCAATATCAAAGGACATCGCATGCGCAGACACCTCCCACCTTCTGGAGAAGTCTGTCGTCAATAATTACTCAATTTGGGCAATTCAAGCTGCATTTCACTCTTTAAAACTAGGTCTTCTATCATGTGTTTCCCTATCTCTACCCCATGGTCTTACACAAGTATCCCACACAGGGGTTACATTATGCTGCCACTCTTGGTTAAATGATTGGGAGCAGACCACAGTATGACAATGCTCCTTCTTCATGAATTCTAATGTTCTTCCCTTGTTTGTTGTATAGCATTGTGTCTGCATCAGCAATAGTATCTACATGAATGATCTGCAGAAGTTACACTTCTACAAGTGTCATGCAGTGTCTGTACTGCGTTCATTTGGCACCATACCTTACTTTGGAACTCCTAACTGACATTAGGCAGGTGCTTGCTGAAAATATTTGTGTTTTGGCCGGTGTGTTCAGACACACGATTGGTTGAATTCATTTATTTATGTGTTTATAAGCTGTATTTTGATTTTTTAAAAAAGTTTTGAATGGAGTATAACATGAGATTAAAATGTTTCACCGTGTTTGATTTTTTTTAGATGTTTTTATTACTAAACGACTAAACAACAACAAAATTACAAATATATTTGCTGCCTTTGGGAGGGAAGGGTGGGATGTAAATTAGATAGATAGATAGATAAGTATTATGTTTGAAGATCATATGATTTTCATAGATAAACAACTTACACATTGCACAGTTAGTATAAAATGTATTGCTGCATATTTTCTACATTTTGAAGGGACCTCAGAATTTGTATGTTCAGTTCAAGCTCAGGAGAAGGGGAAGTGAAGAAATAAGGAGCTTACTTCCCAAAGAGCTTACAGAGCAGTATTTGTACTCTCAGCACATTATTTTGTGGAGAGAAAACATCCAGCTGACATAAACAGTCAAGAGGTTAGATTAAGGAGATTTTCTGATAGTGAGCATACTCACTAATGAGATTGTACATAACACAATCATCTCATGATGAGAGAAACTACTAATGAGGCCGCATTGTGGGGCAGTTGCACTGAGTGGCAATTATCTCTGTTGGAAAGTTGGGCTGGAAAGAGATTTTGCATCCTAAATAACTTCTTCCTCTGTCTCTCCCCTGCAACCCTAAGCAAAAACATCTGGAGTAATTCCCATTGAATGTCCCTGTCTTTATGATGGTGATCTTGCTTTATTGATTGTTGAGAATTATTCTTAATTTACGAAGGTGGCATTGTGTGGTTTTAAATCATCATCATCATTATTATTATTATTAAACCAGTGCAAATGTTGTATGCTTCATTTATGTAGTGCACATGTTGTGCAATTTAGTATAAATGAGACCTTATGGGTTAATTGCATTTCAGATTATTAGCCATAATAATCTGAGAATTTCCTCCTGAATCTCTTAACCAGAAGTATTGGGCTAAGCAAATGATTTGTTAGTAGCCTGTTGACGATATATGGATTAATTTGTGTATATTTTTACCTTAATTTTGTTATGTGTAAAATAGGGACAGCACTTGATTTTTGTGGTCTTTAACCTGCATATGAAACAACAGGTGTCAAATGTTAGTTAAGCTTCAGCAGTTTTGCCATGCAGCTGAGAGAACAAGAGCCAGATGTTTATTTCTCTCCCCATATACTCTCTTGGGGTTCCTTAGCCTAATCTGGGTTCAGAATGCAAAATTTCCTTAAATCCTTTGTGCACTTTAATCCATAATCAAGCTATTCCTGTTTGTATAAAAGTGTTGAAAAGAGAGAAGGAGTTAAAGTATTTGTTTTAGTGAAACACCCTTAATTGCAGGCCTCCTCAGAATACAATATCACTATTTTTCTTCCATCATATGAATAGCCAGTAATGAAAAACCAACCCTGCCTCTTACAGAGCATTATAATGACTGATATTATAGAGTTTAATTCTTCAGGGTGCGATGAACAACTGCTCGGTATAATTAGGCTAAAACAGAAAAAGGTTCATGCCACATTGCAACCGATTGAAATATCACAAAGTAATGAGATTGAGGAACTGAGAGGGTACTGGTGGGTGAGATTTTTAAAAAGCCCAGTCAGCAAATCTGCAGCCATTTTAATATAGAATAGAGGTGCTCTGCAGACTGAATTAGGCTGGATCATTCCTGATGCAAAAAGAAGTCTTGGGTCACAGCTGCTTATTTTATTTATTTTATTATTAGATTTATATGGCCACACAACAACACATGTTACCTTGGCGGTTTTACAACTAATTAAAATAATATTTTAAAACCTACTAAATGCAGGGTGGAAATCTTTCTGGTACAGTACAAGTTACAGATAGGTAGCCGTGTTGGTCTGCCATAGTCAAAATACACCTTAAAGACCAACTAAGTTAGTTCTAGGTATGAGCTTTCGTGTGCATGCACACGAAAGCTCATACCTAGAACTAACTTAGTTGGTCTTTAAGGTGCTACTGGAAGGAATTTTTTTATTTTGGTACAGTACAAGTTACACATTAAAATGCAACTGATGCACTGAAATGTTTGTTTAAAATGCTACTTGTTTAAAACCTCTGTGTGAATCAAAAGCCCTTCACCTGGCTTCAGCGTCAGCCCTTTCATAAGCCACGTTGAGCCATGTTCCGTAGGTGGTGAACATGCCCTCTCATATATCGCCTGCAGGACCACCTACCACAATGGTTGTGGCACACTGGCCAGCAGTCAGGTGGGTTGGCCGCTGCTATTACTATTTTACTCCCCTCCCTCCCATTTTTCACATAATGTCTGTGCCACCACTATCTGCCATAAGATTTAAAGGTAGTGAAAACATGTAAGTGACCTAAAGCAAAACACAGTATGCCCATACCACAACCCCTCTGTTGGGCACAACAGTGAAGAGGTGACAAGTTCTTAGGTGGCACATTCCCTGGTGCTAAAAATAAGACATGCCAGACCAATCTGATTTCTTTTTTTCGTGGAATCACAAACTTGCTGGATCAGGGAAATGCTGTGGGCATAGTGTATCTTGATTTCAGTAAGGCTTTTGACAAAGTACCCCATGATAGTATCGCAAGGAAGCTGGTAAAATGTGAGTTGAACGAGGTAGCTGTTAGGTGGATTTGGAGTTGGTTGACTGACTGAACCCAAAAAGTACTCATTAGTGGTTCCTCATCATCCTGGAAAAAGTGACAAGTGGGGTGCCACAGGGTTCTATCCTGGGCCCGTTATTGTTCAACGTCTTTATAAATGACGTCAATGAAGGAATTGAGGGGATGCTCATCAAATTTGCAGGTGACACCAAACTGGGAGGGATAGCTAATGCTGCAGAAGACAGAATCAGAATTCAAAATGACCTTAACAGATTGGAGAACTGGGTGCAAGCTAACAAAATGAATTTCAGTAGGGACAATCATAAGGTTCTGTAATTAGGCAGGAAGAACCAGATACACAAATATAGGATGGGGGACATCTGGCTTACAAGCAGTACATGTGAAAAGGATCCAGGGGTCTTGGTGGACCGCAAGCTTAACATGAGTCAACAGTGTGATGCAGCAGCAAAAAAAGCTAATGGTATTCTAGGGTGCATCAAGAGAAGTATAGTGTCCAGATCAAGGGAAGTAATAAAAAGTAAAGGTAAAGGTACCCCTGCCCGTACGGGCCAGTCTTGACAGACTCTAGGGTTGTGTGCCCATCTCACTTAAGAGGCCGGGGGCCAGCACTGTCCGGAGACACTTCCGGGTCACGTGGCCAGTGTGACAAAGCTGCATCTGGCGAGCCAGCGCAGCACACGGAAACACCGTTTACCTTCCCGCCAGTAAGCGGTCCCTATTTATCTACTTGCACCCGGGGGTGCTTTCGAACTGCTAGGTTGGCAGGCGCTGGGACCGAGCAACGGGAGCGCACTCCTCCGCGGGGATTCGAACCACCGACCTTTCGATCGGCAAGCCCTAGGCGCTGAGGCTTTTACCCACAGTGCCACCCGCGTCCCTAAGGGAAGTAATAGTACCACTCTATTCTGCCTTAGTCAGACCACACTTGGAATACTGTGTCCAATTCAGGGCACCACAATTTAAGAAGGATGTTAACAAGCTGGAACATCTGCAGGGGAGGACAACCAAGATGATCAAAGGTCTTGAAACTAAGCCTTATGAGGAGCGCTTGAAGGAGCTGGGTGTGTTTAGCATGGAAAAGAGGAGACTGCGAGGAGATAGGCTAGCCATCTTCAAATATCTTAAGAGCTGTCACATGAAAGAGGGAGCATGCTTGTTTTCTCCTGCTTTGGAGGGTAGGACTCGAATCAATGGCTTCAAGTTGCAAAAAAGGAGATTGTGACTAAACATTTGAAAAAACTTTCTGATAGTAAGAGCTGTTCAGGAGTGTAACAGACTCCCACGAGAGGTGGTGGACTCCCCTTCCTTGGAGGTTTTTAAGCAGAGGTTGGGTGGCCATCTGTCATGGATGCTTTAGCTGAGATTCCTGCATGCAGGGGGCTGGACTAGATGACTCTTGGGTCCCTTCCAACTCTATGATTCTATATTAATGTTGCACCAGCTGCTTTAGTGAGCATGTTTGCTGGTATTTGCTCATGCTCAGTCATCCTTGCTAATAAGCACAAGAAATTTACCAAACAACACCCAGGTAGAATAGCTTGAGCAAGTTCGCTTAGTAAGCTGCTAGTGGTTCAGCAGGAAATATTAGTCTCCCTTAGCTAACTGGAAAGCTTTGCTGGAACACTACAAATATACTAGAGGAAGTAAATAGGAAGAGGGAGATGAGTTAGATTCAGTAAATCTAAAGGTACAATAAATAAAAGATACAAACTGGATACTATCAGCTTCAGTTTAGAAGTCAGAATATAGGTTTTTTAAGTAGTGTAAAATGTGAAATAATTCAACTGAATTAAAAACTACTGCTTAGATCCAGACTAAGCTCCCATTGGCAGGAGTGTCCCATATCTGCATGCTAGAGTAATGTGTTTTACAGCACTGCACTGGTTACAGGCAGTTTGTCCCATTCTGCTGTCATGTTTCCTGAACTAACAAGCCTTGGGTGGATGGGTGAGCCAGCAAATAAATAAATAAATAAATAAATAAATAAATAAATAAAGTTTTCTCGGTCATAGATTATATCCCACATTGATCATATTCAGAAAAGACCCACCAATATCTATTTCTTTTAGTAGGTTTGCTCTGAATATGACTTGGTTAAATATCACCCATTTGTATGTGAAGTGACTGTTCAAAGATCACAGATGTTCATTTGTTTAAGTACAGTCTTGCCTGATTTCCTCTTTGTTAGGCAGTCATTTACCGTAAGTATTTCTGCTTCATTTTCCTCCATTGTAAAAAAAAAAAAAGGGTGTGAAAGCCAATGCCTGCTCATGATAGCAGTTGTGATGTTTAAGGTTTGCAAAGTGCATCACAAATGTGTAATTCATTTAATTGCTAAATGTTAGGGCTGGTAGGACAATTTTCTTAATTATACGGAGGCCCTTTTCTTTAGCTAGTCATTTTGTTGTTAAATAGCAGATTTTCAATTAGTGGGTGGATATGGCTAATCTAAGTAATTTGTAGTTTTAACAAATATACATCTGCATATTTCTGAGCGTTGAGCTTTTATTTGAATTTACTACTCCACAAAGTACGGTGCTGGTATTTTACCACTGAATGCTACCCTTCCTGGATTAAATTGCCAGAATGATATGTACAGCAAAGGCGGATTTAGGGGAGCTCGACCGGTTCAGTTGTACTGAGTGTGGAGCCTTAGGGACGTCAGAACTATGATATAGAATGACAGGCGAGAGGTGGGGGCACTGAATATTCCCGTTGCACAGGGCACCACTGAAATATGAAACTGTAAAGTCTGCCAATGCACACAGTTTAGTTTACTCTCATAGAATCATAGAATTGTAGAGTTGGAAGGGGTCCCGAGGGTCATCAAGTCCAATCCCTTGAACCTCATTGACTAGCCTTGTGGAAAAACAGAATCCACAAAAGTTAAAGGCCTGCAAAAAACATTGCTTGCCTCTGGAGGAGAGCCAGCACCTGGTTTCCGTGGGCAACTGTCCTGTGTTGATGCCTGCCGTGTTCCCCCTTTTAATTCCCCCACAGCCTGGCACTCTGAGCAGCACAAGACAACCCCTTTTTATTTTCCACAGTGTACCATACAGTGTCACTCTGGGGCATTGTTGAGAATCAAAATGGTGTCAGTCCCCTCAGCTGCCTGGCTCTGCTGCCAGGTTGGCCCTTCAGGGCCCACTGACAGAGGAGGGACCCCATCAGATATCACCCTTGCTGAGATCTCTGTGCTGCTTGTCCAAGGAGTACTGGAGGAATGACAGAGCTCTCATCTGCCAAGTTGTTCTCATTGCCTGGGCGGAATTCCATGCACTCGCTTACACGAGGTTCCTGATTACCTATCCTATGGTAACCAGGCTAGTGCTTAAATACAAGGCTGGACTATATAATCTAATATAGCTAGGTAGTCAAAACATGAATTGGATTTTGATTATTATAAATCTCAATGCTTTTTCCCCCCCTTTCTAGAGCTGAAGATCATTTGTGCTAAGTGGATATAAAGTTCACCCTAGGAACGCTCTAATGGATGACAGGGAATCTCCTACAAATGACCTGCAGTTAAGTTTACAAGGCTCACTTCGTACCGACACACTTGTGGAAAAGATCAAAGCTTGCTTAGCTTCTTCACCAGATGAAAATGAAAATCAGCTTAATGGAAGCAAGCACGATACTCTGAAAAGCAGTGACGACACAATGGGAAAGGTTGAGCAGGACAGCATTAATAATAATGAGGACAGTGGAGACTACACGTCCTCCTGCCAAGAAGATGAAAGCGATAAGCCATCTAGAAGCTTCGCTGCAGATGAAATGCTCATTTTAGAAAAAGGTGACTCTGAAAAAAGGAGTTCAAGGAAAACAAAAAGTTCCAGCAGGAAAGGTACAACAACTGCCACAATATACATTTTGTTACTCATAGTACAGGCCTTTAACCTATAACATGACTTGGGGGTATCTCCTTCTATGATTACTGTTCTCAAAAAGTGTGGCCTTTCTATATCTTCTCTAAAAGGCCACTACCTTCCCAGCCAACTCTGCAATCCTGACAGGTGAAGCATGCACCTAGAATGCATTCACCTAGAAGGCAAATGTTAACAAGCCATTTTCTTACAAGAGAGAGTAGTGTTGTTTGAAGAGTAAAAGGTAAAGGGACCCCTGATCATTAGGTCCAGTCGCAGACGACTCTGGGGTTGCGGCACTCATCTCACTTTACTGGCTGAGGGAGCCGGCGTTTGTCCGCAGACAGCTTCCAGGTCATGTGGCCAGCATGATTAAGCTGCTTCTGGCGAACCAGAGCAGCACTCGGAAACGCTGTTAACCTTCCCGCCGGAGCAGTACCTATTTATCTACTTGCACTTTGATGTGCTTTCAAACTGCTAGGTTGGCAGGAGCAGGGACCGAGCAACGGGAGCTCACCCCGTCACAGGGATTCGAACCGCCGACCTTCTGATCGGCAAGCCCTAGGCTCTGTGGTTTAACCCACAGCGCCACCTGCGTGTTTGAAGAGTATATGCTATTAAAAACTACTTTTTGTTTTCAGTTGATAAAAACAATAGGAAGGAATTTCAGTGTCATACTGATTTAATCGCTCTGTCAGTGCAAGCATTTCTGCTTGCCAGGTAGAGTTATCTGCCAGGAATCTGAGCTGAGACGCCCATGTAGCAGAAGTTGCCCCCAGTTCTAGTCGCCACACAGAGGCAGCTTAAGGTCCAAAATAGTTTATTTTATGGCCCAGTTCACACACCACACTCAGGTCCGTGGTTTGCTTCTCTCCCAACAAGCCACAACCAATATTCAAGCTTTGTTACTGGTTTACAACTTGTAGCTCGTTTTGGGGGGTGGGTAGGCAGTGAGCCTGGATTCAGACAAAATGACAGGCCAAACTCTGGCTTGCTTTGTTTATGGTGCAGTGGCAGCAACAACAGGGGAAGTGTGAGATGGGAACTCTTGAGCAGCATACTCCCAACACATTGTTCACCTTAAACCATAGTTTGCTTTCAATGTGGTTTAATGTGACCTATAAAGCAGGCCATACAGCAAATATAATAAATGTAATGTGTTGAATACACCTAAACCTTTGATTTTGCCATCTGCAACTCCCTTTCACAATACTTCTTCCATGAAATCTACCACACCCTCTTTCATAAGGTGTTAGTTAACCCTTTTTATTTTCTGCCTCTGTATGATTTTCTACACTGTATGAAATGCATTCTGTTGAACGTATTATTTTTAATGGCAATCACTCATCTTCATCATCTGGTTAGATGGCATTATCATATTAAGAAGGACTGAACTGGCAAATACTTGGGGTGTATAGAAATGGGTATATGATAAATTCATATTTCCATTTTGAATACTGTCTTGTGTACACTAAGTAGAAAGACAGCTAATAAACTGCTTAAAATAAGGCAATTTAGATTTGCATAGTTGAAGACTGAAAAGATACTTTTCATACAATCTAAGCTCTACTACAGTGACAATTTAAATGTTAAATTTGTTTTTTTCTTGATTATTTTAAGGAGATACAAACATGGGAGAAACAAGTATCATAACGTTAGGATTTGTTGTGCAAGCTATTTCATGTAAAACAGAATCCAGCATTGGCCTTTTTTTTTGCTTATAATGGATGGGAAGTTAGGTTTGCACTTTGCCATCTTAGGTTCACTTTCCTTCCTACCACATGGTTGGTAGAAGGACTCCACCAGCATTCAGTTTCCCTGTGTTAGCTTGGCCGGTCATCTGAACTAGGAATCATAGATTATAACAAATTCTGGTTAGTTTCAAAGCACGCCAACTTCAAACCGATATTTCTGAAGCTGGCTTCTTAGCCAACACAAAGGGTTTAGTTTTGCTCTAATTAATACATTCTTGTTCTGAGTTTGTTTTTCACATATCAGCTGTGGTTTCTGTGACCAAATAAAAATGAGATGTCACATTTATGCATGAAAAGGCAATGCAGGTTTGTTTTCAGGAAGGTAGAGATTTCAAGGGAGGGCAGTGTTTGCACAGTGTAATAAATAAGTCAAGGGTTGAGCTGAGCAACAATCTTCTGTAGTATCTTTTCCTAAGAAAGAATAATACAGTGGTGCCTCGCAAGACGAAAAGAATCCGTTCTGTGATTCTCTTCGTCTAGCGGTTTTTTCGTCTTGCGAAGCTAGCCCATTGACAGATTAGCGGATTAGCAGCTTTTAGCAGTTTATCAGCTTATCGGATCAGCTGATAAGCGGCTTAGCGGCTTAGAAAAAGGGGAAAAAGGGGAAAAACCCGCAGGAACTCGCAAGACATTTTCGTCTCGCGAAGCAAGCCCATAGGAGATTCATTTTGCGAAGCACCTCCAAAACGGAAAACTCTATCGTCTAGCGAGTTTTCCGTCTTGCGAGGCATTCGTCTTGCGGGGCACCACTGTAGTGTTGTCTTACAGATCTATCTTAGGAACCTATTTGGGTCAGTTCCATTCTGAGAATTCACGTTAACTCTTAATTCTTCCTGTACCAAAAACAATTTCCGGCGCTGTTCAACAAATGCTGTATATTTATGTAAATGTTTATGATGTGGATAAAGAGAAACAGATATTTTAGTCTCCCAACAGGTGGAACAGTCAAGTTAAAGATTAAGCTAGTGATTGCAAAGGGATTAGATGTAGAATTCAAAACTGGTGATCTGTGGTGTATGTTGGAAAACAGAAACAAGAAAGGAGGGAACTTAACAGGTGCTAGGAAAGAGTTTGTAATGATGAAATGCTTTCGTTCTCTGTATCAGAAAATGCCCAAACAATGAGGGCACATGTTCTTTTGTTGTAGGTTTGTGTCTTCCAAGGGTAGGTATAGGTGCTTTTTGTATTCTGTTCTTTTTATCTGTGTTGGTAGTGGCTTTTATAGCAGAATAATTGTAGTTTTATAATTACGTTGATGAGCCTAGCTTTCAGGTAGTGGTCCTGAGTAAGGGCCATAAAGGTGGTACTGCTGAATTTTTTCAGCCTGAATTGTATTAATTCAAACAGGAGTGACTTTGGGGAAATGGTTGTAGAATTTAGTCAATATTTGCATCAACAACACTGTGAAATCAATTTCCCATAAAGTTAATTTTTTTCTTCCATTTTAAGTTTGTTTGTTTGTTTGTTTGTTTGTTTGTTTGAATGCCACTTCCATCATTATATGCAACACTCACAATTAGCTTTACAAATGTCTTTGGAATATCTGAAATATATCTGAAAGATATTCCAAAGCATGATAGCACTTTTAAACAAATGATAATTTGGCATGACACAAACATAGTGAAGGTCGCATGTTGCCATGAAAATAACCAATTCTTTTGAAGGTAATCTTTTTATGCCATCTTTAATACAATATTTTATAGTTTATTGGAATAAATCCTGGCTCTTGTTGCTTTTGCTCCCAAAGGAGCATTGGTCAAGTACTACTACTATTAAGCTATACCCATTTTGTAGCCAATGGGGCCTCTTTTGCTACAGCCCATTTCCCTTCCTAAAAGGCCCTTGACCCCCAGAGTGGCTTTCCATGGGCTCAGGGATGAGAGATGGGAAGTCCCCCTGTGTGAGCAGATATTTGCTCATGCAATTTTGAACAGAACCCTATATGTTGAAATGTTTCTGAGACTCCACAACTGTTCTTGTTGAACACTTCGCAGCAGCCAAGCAAGAGAAGACTGGCATTACAGCAACAGGTTCTACATCAGATGAAGATGGAAACAAGACCAATGCAAACTTTCCCCAAAAGGATCCAACCCAGACTTTGCAGGCCCTCTTCTCTCTTCTTCGAGAAGAATTTGAGCAGATGGATTCAAGAGTCCTCCCCCTGTGCCTCCATGAGGTAGTAAAAAAAGACCTACCTTGGTTTCTCTGTGGCCATACTATGATTTTATCAGCTGAAATAATGGAAAGCCACTGACTTAGAGTGAGTTAGAGTCTGTCTCAGTGTAAGGCAGCGCCATTGATTTATGTGGGAGCTAATTTAGTCTGGATCCAACCCATTAGATTATTGAGGGAAGTCCATCATGCCATAAGCTTTTGTAGGTCAAAGACTGTGATGAAATGTGGATTGGTCCATAAAAGTTTATGGCACAATATATTTGTTAGTATTTAAGATGCCATAGTAGTTAAATACCCCAAGTATTTGCTTTCCAGGTGTGTGGGTGTAGAAGGTTATAATCCTGAGGACTGTAGCAGATGTTCTTGAAGATGTAGAGGCTGGAAAGTATATAAACTTTGTGGCTATAACTCTTACTTCTCTGTCTGTATATGTGATGCTTTGATAAAATGAGTAGAAAATAAATTTAGTGCAATCATCTATACACGCTTACTCAAAAGTGTGGTCTCCTGTGTTCACTGGAACTTAATCTCAGATCAGTGTGCCCAGGACTACAATCTTAATTTATTGCATATATGAAACGTCCAAACATATATAATCTCGCTTCTCACAAATAGTATATTCAGCCATGGTTCAGGGTACAACATTCATGTACGTTTTTGGCAGGATATAGATTCTGAGGTGGTTTCTGGAGGATGATATAAAGGGTGATAATGGTAAAATAAATATCTGAAAATGTTAGTTGCTTCTTTGCTTTCTGTTACAGATTGCTGAAACGTATTTTCAAGATGGAGAATGTATCCTTTTTAAAATCAAGATTGATTTCTATGCCATTGCCCTCAGCATATGGCTGAAGGTTTCCAGCAACAGGTCTAGTTAAAGCCAAAGTGGAAAAATTATGATTATTTAAGTGCAGTTATTCAGATTTCTTAATTTCCAGGGGGGGACACTTATAAATATTAAATTGTTATCTCAAATGTGTAAAGAACAGTGTAAAACAGTCTCTGCAAGAACAGTGTAAAAAACAAAAAACAAACCACTAAGGTATTGTTCATGAACCATGAGTGTACATGAGCTTGTTCAATCTAGCATACGAACTTGAATCTAATATAGGAGGAGGTGCTTGCATTTATTCAGGCTTTGCATAGATTCAGTGTGGTATAGTGGTTAGAGTGCTGGACTAAGACCAAGGAGACCAGGGTTCAAATCCCCACTCAGCCATGTAACATTAGATGTTTATAGCTGCTTTGATTTTACTCTTTTGCACTTGCAGTCCGAAGAGATTGATTATGTTGGAGGTATTTGCTAGCTTTCGCCCCTTAATTCTAGATGTGCGATCAAAAACTGAGAAGCTTTTACCCTTGAAAGAGAAATTTATTTCATTTTTGAATTTGGTCATTTGAAGAAATAAGAGCTTCCAGGTGGTACTTGGTTGAATTTTTTCCATAAAGTTGAGTAACTTTAAATATGAATGGCAAATTACTGCTGGAAACACTCATCCTAGAGAATTCATTGCCCAAAAAAGGAAAACCTTCTGACTACAGGGGGGAAAGATTAAGAGAGTTGATTATGGGGTCCATGTAGCACGTGCATGCCAAGTTTTGAGCACAATTATACATTATATCTATGCTGTGCTTTTTTGGGGGGGGTGTACGCAGGGGTATGAATACCCCTAAATGTGGGAGTCAGATAGCCATTTTGTGAATCTAAGTTTGGCCTCATTGAGGGACAGTATTTCAATATGAGTAGGAAAATGAGAGTACCCGTAAACTTTTTTTTTTTAGGAAAAAAACACTGTCTATTCTCAACTGTCATTCGGTGTCTGCATTTTCCTTTAGTTTTTCATTCAGACGAGAAAGCCATGAAATTTATTCAGCTTGAACGGTTATATCATGAGCAACTACTTGCAAATCTTTCTTCCATACAACAACAGTGGGGTAAGTGTGTCATATAGTTGGGAAATCTCTTGTTTTTATTATAATAGAATAAGTTTTGGGTTTCAAAATAAAAATAGCTGCACATTTCCCTAGTGGTGACTGTTGTGTGTAGGCACAGTGATCAGTGGTTGATCTTTATTTTATCATGATATATTTTCCTTGAAAAGGAACATCATTATTTTCAGTTAGGTTTCTGGCTTTTAATGGACCATTGCAGTAACTCTGTGCTGTAATTTTTGTTTTTCCATTATGTTGAATCCACTTTGTCTAGAGACTATTCAAAACATTTTGCTTTTGAAGACACTGAAATATTTTTAATATACAAAAATATAAAATGATTGTGTGTTGTTGCAGAAAAAAAATGGAAAGCAGCAGCATCTAATGAGGTTCCAGCTCTAAAACGTTCTGCTAAAGTCCTGAATAATGAAGAGTTAGACAAACTTGCTAAACTTTGCACATCACATCAAGAGTAAGTAATAAAAATAATACTGGTTCAATTCTCTTTTTGTGTGTGTTTAAATGCACTCAGGGATGCCTTTGAAAAGCAGAATAAAGTGGTTGAAACTGTTCAGATTTTCAAAAGCCATTTGTCAACTTGGCACAAAGAGCTGATGTTCAAAGGGAGAAAATGTTAAAAAAAAACCCAAAACACTAAGCATGAATTCTGGACTGTGACTGGATTTTTAGATTAATTACTTTCCTTTGTTTGCTTGTAATACTTGTGCATTGTTGTATTTCTTGATAAGAAAATTTAAAAATATAATTATTAGAAAATGAAATTGCCAAAATCTTCATGGTCTCAATTCAAATATCATGTTAGGAATCCTCCAAAACAATGGTTTGGAAGAATAAGGAATATACAATGGGCTCTCTTTTCTTTCCAAGGTTGCCTAACCATAGTTTTGCTGTGACAACTGAATAGTGCAAACTGTGTTTAACATCAACCATGGTTTCTACATCTTAACTGATTACTATGATTAGTGCTAACCAGAAAGGGGAAGATGAAATAGTCATGTGACAGAGGGGGTTGGATCACATGGTTTGGAAGATCGTTTACCCAATCTAACCTAATCTTTTACCCAAATTAACTGCTGAAGATAAATGTTTTAAATTCAAAGTTTGGTGCCTGAAGTATTTCAAAGTTAATCAAACGTGAAGGAGACTTTCACAAAAGCATGCTTTCCTTCGCCATACGAGCATAGTAATTTTATTTATTTTTATTTCATATGTTCTTATACCACTTAAGACGGTCTCTGATGAGTTAACAAAATAGAAAATACAATATGAATATGTAAGAAACAATGAAACTGAGAAACTACAATATAATATTATATAATACAACGCACTGTAATACAACTACAATATAAAACAATAAGATGCTCCCAAAATAAAATCATAGCAGCACATTTTGAAAACATCTTAAGATCCAGGGATCCTTTTCCTCTTGTCAAAGGCACATTCTAGCTCAAAACATGCAATACTCCCCCCACAAACGTATCACACCCAATTCTGACTCATACAGGTAACTTGCAGCTTGCACACATTTAGCTTTTGAGCATTACGATTTACATGCTTGGCAGGAAAAAAATGGAAAGGTGGGTGTGTCTGGGGAAAATGACTTTGGCAGTCCCACCCACCATTGAACTCAATGTGTTTTCACTATACGTGATTTTGGCTTTATGCACTATCCCCGGAACGCAACCCCCACGTATTTGAGAGTTGCCTGTATTTACAGAAATCATGTAATATATGTTGCTCATTCAATATCATTCTATTTACACCCTCACACACATCTACCGGTACACATAAATATACCATCTACCCAGTTTTAATCTCTGTTCAGTAGGTTCAGAGTCTGTTTCCCATTATTTCAGCTATAATTGTTCCTGTTTCTTCACTGTCTTCTAGCCCAAATGCTTGCACCCAGAGAGTAAGAACTCATTGGAAGCACTAAGTTTCCAGGCCAATCCTAGAGTGGAGCAGATGATATTTGCTCCAGGGGATGAGTTAGTCACCGGCACACAGTTCTTTTTACAGACAGCTGGCTTGAGGCAGTTGGAATGCTCACAGCCGCCGATGTCAGTAGTGATTCTTGCTGGCTGTGCCTGCATGGTGGTCTTGGTAATGCACACCAGGTCACACTCAAATCCAAGATCAAAGTGTGGATTATATTTGCTTGATCAGGAATTAAACAGCTGCAGACTTCATGGGTGACTGACAGAACTTTTTGGGTACAGTGAATTGGATGGAAAGCCAGAAGAGGACACAGGCACTAATTGTCTGCACAGTCCCCTTTTTACAGGTACCGTCCAACTCCATACTTATTACATATTAGATCATGTTACACCTTTTCTGAGTCAGTTACATTGGCTGCCTATTAATTTCCAGGCCTATTTCAAGGTGCTGGTTTTTGTCTTAAAAGAATAGTTTGGGACCACATTATCTGAAGGATCACCTACACCTGCATGAACTTACCCAAGCATTAAGATAATCATTGGAGGCTCTGCTCACTGGCCTACCAGCAAGAGCCATCCATGGTGGTCCCACATCTTTAGGTATAATAATAATAATTTATTTTTTATACCCCGCCCATCTGGCTTGGTTTTCCCAGCCACTGTGGGCAGCTCACAACAGAATATTAAAAACACCATAAAACATCAAACATTAAAAACTTCCCTAAACAGGGCTGCTTTCAGATGTCTTCTAAAAGTCAGATACTTGTTTATTTCCTTGATATCTGATGGGAGGGCGTTCCATAGGGCAGGTGCCACTACTGAGAAAACTCTCTGCCTGGTTCCCTGTAACCTCACTTCTCACAGTGAGGGAACCACCAGAACGCCCTCGGCACTGGACCTCAGGTATAAGGCAGCTTCACATATTTAACAATGCAGAAAGGGTCGAACACTAATACTGATTACCCCAATACCAGTGCTAGGAGCACACACCAAATTTGCTAAGGGGACTGGGTGGAGTGGAGGGTCAGTCAAATAGGCCAGGAGAGCTTATGACATTTGAGGAAGTAAGTATACAGGAATCTTACTTCCACAAAGGAGAAAGGTTGGTACAAAACCTTTTTCCCACCTTCCACGTTTCTGCTTGACAGGTTGCCTATCATGTCTCCTATATGCCACTTTGATTTTGTTTCCTTCTGTTACCCTTTCTCACCTCCATCATGTCCCTGTCCTCCCCTTATTACCTGCCACTGTTCCAGCCTTCCAACATTCCTGTTAAATTACCTTTCTCTACCCTAGTTCTCCGGTCCCCATACTTTACTCTTATTGCTGTATCCTTCACCGTGTCATTCATTTACTGGCTGAACCGTCCACTGCTGCCTTCCCTACTTCCCCACCCCCTGCTTTTCTACCATTATTAACACTGTCACACAAACCCCCAAGTAACTATTTAAACTCCAGCCCATGTTTAATGAGAATTGTATTTTTAGCTATTAGATTTCGGCTGCCCCAGAAAGCCTCATCTTCTCCAATGTGAGGATTGTTAAAATGGGTTAAGGGGGGGGGGGATACCTTGTCTGGTTTTCTGAGTTCCATTCCCAATTGCATGAGCACTGGAGATTCTCCCTCTTCCACTCACGTCCTGCCTTCCCCGTTGAAAGCTGTTCTGGAAAGCTCACGCTGGCCAAAATTATGTCCTTGGCATGACTTGGCTTCTTTTGTGCTGCTGCTATGAGGTAGACTTTTTCCACTGTTCTTTCTGTGCACTACAGTACTGTAGCATAAAAGCCTAAGAGTGACGTAATATAAATATCACCCTGGCCAAAAATTCACTAGGCGGCTTTCAGACAAACCACTCCCAACCCCTGTCTGAAGTATGGGGATAATACTGGCCCACATTGCAGGATTGTTGTAAAGTTTAATGAGATAGCATGTGTTTTGGGGAAATAAAAATATCCAGTTTTGAGCCTTCTTTAATAGTCAGTGTACTGATCTTTAGCTTTCTGTGTGTTGTAGATATCCACTGTAATGTGGTGGGCTTAGAATGGGGAGATGCAGGTTTAAATCCCTGCTCTTCCTTGAAGCTCACAGAGCAGTCCAAACCCCCTTGTTCCAGGCAGGAATGGGGTAGATTGGTTAGAGATATCCCTCCAACTTGTTCTCCTGGCCTCTGATGGCTTCATGCTGGCTGCAGAGTGATGCCAGTGTCATTCTGCTGATGAGGGGCTCCCCTTTCACCTGCCAAATGTGTGGGCTGGCAGATGTGCCAATGCCAGCATCCCTGCTGGTGGCAGGCAGCAGAAAGCCCCAAAACAGAACATTCCAAGGGTGAAGGCAGGGCTGAGCTGGCTGGGGAACCACCTGATCCCAAACTGGCCCTCCTGCCATCACATGACAGCATAGAGTTCAATCTGGTTCTGATCGAAGGGCAATCTGCCTGCCCTTCCACTTTGATAACTATGCACTATGTTTAGGGAAGCTTTTAATGTTTGATGTATTACAGTATTTTAATATTTTTTCGGAAGCCGCCCAGAGTAATAAATTATTATTATTATTATTATTATTATTATTATTATTATTATTATTATGCACAGCAGGGCTATGGATGCAGTGCTGGTCCTGGCACCCCCATTTAGCTCTGCTGGGAAGACGGGGTAGTTGGGATGGCTCCCTACTACCCCAAGCTCACCATCTCATAAGTGAATCACTCTCACAATGCTGTAAGGATAAAATTGCTGGGGGGAAGAAGTTACGTATGCTGCTCTGAGCTCCTTGGAGCAAGGGTGAGATAGAGAATTAATAAATGAGTCAGTGTGGATGGGGCATTGTTATTATGGATCATAAACTGTTATTCAGTTAGTTGCGCTAAGATCCAAGAGCATGGCTGTGTTTAATGTTATTCTACTTAACAGTCACAATACTTTAAAAGTAAGTGTTACAGGTCTACAGTTGCATTTATCACATCAGACGCTCCAGTAATGAGAGGCTTCTTTGTCACATGCACCAAGAATTGCTTCCAGAACATTTAACTCCCCCACCTCCACCCCAAAAAATGAAATCTCTCTTCAGTGGATTTGAAGCCGCTTCCCACTGTTTCAGAATTTGCTTGTCAAGTGCCATATTGAGGGAGAGAATTCTTAGAGTGCCAGTGTGGAGTAGTGGCCAGAGAGCTGGATGCAATCCAGAGAGACCTGATCTTACATAACCTCTTGGCCATGCAACTTATTGGGGATCGTGATTGTTTGAGGACGCTGTTCCAAGCTGCTTGGTGGAAAGGCAGTGTAAAAATGTGATATATAAGTGACAGTAAAATGAAAGTGCTTGGGTGTCAGAAGCACTGCTTTGCATGCAGAACTCACTGTGCAGCTCTGGACTGCATTGTGGACAAATTGCTTCTTGTCAATGGTAAGAATTGTGTGCAGTTAACATTTTAATAATCACCTATGTTTGTCTTTAGGCTTTTATTTTTACTTTATAATTTGTTTTATTGGAAATAGGCTCTTGAAGTATAAAGCACAACATTTAAAAGGTTGAGCTGTCCTGCCAGTGTTGTGATTTTTATGGTTTTCTTCCACTTTTTAAATATGTTGCTATTTCTGTGGAAGACTAGAAGATTGAGCAAAATGGGGAAACTGAGTGTGCTGCCTAGGTGCTGCAAAATATTAGGAGAGGCTAGTTTTTCACAGCTTCCCATCCACTCCTAACTCTCTTGTGTCGCTAGAAACAGGAAGTAGTGCTATTCAGGTGGTACTTTCAGTGATCTAAAAAGCACTGTTAATTCCTTTGAGTGGTCAATTTCAATTCAGGACAATTTTTTGAAAGCTGATACATTTGTATAAACACATTCTATAAGAGCACTTCTTGTATTGATTTCACCACTTTTACTGCCTTATGGGCCATTAAGTAATAATTGGCAGTTTGTAATGACGTTAGCATATGGTCTGGCTCTGTGCTTTAAAACTATGCTGGCACAGATAGTGTTTCAGTGTTGGAAACTTCTGTGCTAATATTAGAGCATGGAAAGAACTAATCTGATTTGTCGTCTAGTTTTGATGATGTTTTTTGTGAATAATATTTTTGTGGAAGCAGCTGTTTATTTTGTATTTTCTTTTTTGGTTGCAGGCCGCTGGTCTTCCGAAGCAAGGTAAACTGTGAAGTTTTTTCTTGGCATAGTTTTACAAGTAAATGTCCGGGTGTTCTATAATGTGCTAAATGTAATGTGTAGAGCTTACACTGCATAATAACCTGTACTGCATGAAATGAAACAAAAACAAAATTCAGTAATAGGAATTCTGTTGTGTTTTTCAGCTAATAAGTAAAGAAAAATCCCTGAAACGTGAGAGTTTTGTAGGGTTAAGGATATCTGAAGATCTTAAGGAAAGAGGTGCGGCTGCATGTGATTCAGGTATCCCTCTTGTAAATCTTTTCAGTTTTATTTTTAAAACATGTCAGTGTTTAGAAAGCTTTAATTTAGAGTAGCACTAGCTAGGCATTTTTCTAACAAGAGTAATATAAGAAGGTGATTACGTTTTTGATGCCTTAGACTTCTCTTAGAAAACAGCAGAACATAGGAATGAGAGTAGCTCAATTGTTACAGCATGAAACTCTTGATCTCAGGGTTGTGGATGTGAGCCCCACATTGGGCAAAAGATTCCTGCATTGCAGGGAGTTGGACTAGATGATTCTCATGGTCCCTTCCAAGTATACAATTTTATTCTTCTGTGTGAGCAGTGACTTCAAATACTAGACCTAATTTCCCTAACATTAAACGCTGTCCAACTTCAGTACATACACCACTGTTGCTAAAATTAGCATGGAAATAGAAAAAGAGGCTGAAGGTGGCTGTGGAGCAGTCGGCTGCAGAGATGTTGTCTGCCTGGATGTGTACCTGCCTGCTGCTTACAGATTTTAGCCTTCTCCTTGCTGGTGTGTGGCATCCTTGAGGGTTGAAAAGACTGTATAATCAAGGAATCCTATACCCAGTATAAGAGTCAGCCTCATTGCCGTCATTGGGATTTACTTCTGAGTACAGGACTGCATGGTAAATCGGTTGTGAATTCCAACCACAACGTGGGATCATTAGCAAACAATGGTTTTATGATTGTGAGTATAATTAACACCTTTGGTAAAGGGCCATGGCCAGTGTGCCTGTGATCGTCAGGTGGAAGTAAAATTGGAGCTTTTCCAGTTAGCCCAAGGAAGGCTCTGCTTATTCCAAAGTGCCCTAAAATCAAATACAGTGGTACCTTGGTTTCTGAATGGCTTGGCTCCCGAACAAATTGGCTCCCGAACGCCACAAACCCAGAAGTAAGTTTTCCAGTTTGCAAACATTTTTCGGAAGCCGAACGTCCGACGCGGCTTCCAAATGAGTACAGGAAGCTCCTGCAGCCAATCGGAAGCCACACCTTGGTTTTCGAACCATTTCGGGAGTCAAACGGACTCCCAGAACGGATTAAGTTTGAGAACCAAGGTACCACTATAACCAGGGAGACTTTGTTGAATGCCTTGGTATCAACTTCTCTTCATCAACACAAGCTAGTTGTGTTAGATTATTCTTGTTTAGATGTTTCCCTGTGCTAGCTTTTTCCCTGTGACTATTTTCAGCACAGCTAGTATACAGAAACCTAAGCTGCTCCCTATGCTGTGCTCCAGTACTGAGGTCATCCAAACAAAATGGTGGTGCCAGCAAAGCAGTATATTTCAGCAGGACAATGTATGAATCCTAATCAATCAATTCACTAAAGATCAGGAACATGTCCTCTCGCTATGATCACATTTCATCTCAGGCAACCTCTTAGCCTCTTTGACCCCTTTAGTAATATCTTGTTTCGCTTCCTTGTGGTCCGTGTTCTTCAGGTCCTCTCTTCACGCCTCATATATGTGGCCCCCTGGTAATGTCATCAGCGGTTAAGTTACATGTATTTGTCTCATCACATTAGCAGATGTTTGTTCCCAAGCAAGCTCTGATCTGCTGATTGCCACACTGTGTGCAGGAAAGGTTTTTGCTAGACAGTGCATCCCCTTAGCATCCAGGCCCCCTGGGGAGGCCTACAGTCCTACTAAGGAAGTTTCTTTTGTCAGTGCCTTTTGGTGCGCTGAAGGAATGACTACTTCACGCTATAGAGGCATGACCAATGCTTTTGTTGTGCAGATCTTCAAGTTTCCACAACAAAGCTTCTAGTTGGAAAAGAGACTCTTCAAGTACATTTTTATCTTTCTACGTAGAAAATGTCAAAATATCTATTTGTTCTTATCAACAATTATGTTGTTCTGAGAAATCTTAATGGTTCTGTCCTCACGTGACCTTATGGGAAGGTAGCCAAGTTTTTGTGCCTGCATTTCTATGTATCTGTTGCTCTAAAACTTATAAGCTTTATCTAAATATGGTATGGAAACTGAGCCTAGCATTTTATTCCCTAAGGTTTCTGGTTATGCTTTGCGGCTGAATTTTTTTTTTCTCTCTACATGAGAGATCTTTTTGCTTTGGCGGTACTTTTCATTCTATGAGGTGGTTGTTTTTTATTTTAAAAAAGTATTTAAAATAACCATGTGAGACAGGTTGCGTCAATGAATAGGATTTTGAGCTGTTTCTAGACCCCTTGGATGTCCTGTATCTCCATCATCTCCTCCTTGTTCTGTATCTGTCGATGCTGCACAGGTATCCTGGTGTGATGTACTACATCGGGGCACTGCAAGCATTGGTTCAAAACACAAGATACTGTTATCACTTAAGATCATTTCCATCCACTCTATCAAAGTAAACTTTAAGGGAGCCATTCTATGGCTGATGGCCTAGTTGTAGCAGAAAGTTCCTCTGCCATTGCTCCTTCACTGCTGATGGCAGTAAGGAGTGAAAAGGGACCTGTTGGGTAGACCAGAAGATGCCTCCCATTCCCTTGACATACATACCTAAACCAAATAACTAACCACAGAGCTGTCATAGTTACCGTATTTTTCGCTCTATAACACGCACCAGACCATAACACGCACGTAGTTTTTAGAGGAGGAAAACAAGAAAAAAAATATTCTAAACAAAATAGTGGATATATGATTTTTGTGGTTCATGCTGTGGCCACAGACATGTGATCTGACAGTGAGTTTGGAGTAGCCCAATGCAAAAATCCTGAGGATCCATGTGGAGGAGGGAAGGAAGGGGAACCATGGATCCTCTGCTCACGACTACAGCAGATCCCCCCCTCCCACCCGCAGGCATTCGCTCCATAACACGCACAGACATTTCCCCTTACTTTCTAGGAGGAAAAAAGTGAGTGTTATGGTGCAAAAAATACGGTAATTTGTTTAGAGTCAATGGGAGGGAAATTAGGAAACATCTGTCAATAGCAGCAGGTGGGGAAAGAACAAGCAGCTCCCACCTGCAAGCTGGCAGGGCTTAGGAATCAGTGGCTTCTCTGCCAAGAAATCTTCCTTCCCCTCCCCCCCCCAGCCTTTACTCTGCCCAATAACAACCCATTGCATAGTTAAATATACTTTTTTAATGGTACCTATGCATACTTAGTAGTGCATAGGGCTGCAGCAGTAAACATCATGGAGATTTTATAATCTTTCATATGAAGGCTTTTTAAAAATTTCAGTAAACAGTATGGTTTGTACCTTTTTAATTATAGTTACTGAAGCTACCATTATATTTTTAGCAACCAATATTCATCACAGTTTCCCTTTCCTTTAAAATGTTTAAAGCAATTTGTAATTTCTGTATAAAATACTTAAGTGAAATCAAGCCACTTAGTGCCAAAGCCAAAGGAAAACTTGCAGATATGTAACTAATCACACCCTTGTTCAGCAGGGTATGTAGAGGTGTCTTAAGTGCTCTAAAAGTCAATAGAAAACAAGTTAGCTGCTTCACTTTAACTATGATTTGTATTTTACACATGAAAATTAGTGGAGCAGAGCGATTGCTGCCAGACAGGAATTCAGTCAAAACATGAACGGGTAGTGCTCTCTCAGGTTGCTGATTTTTCCTTCTTCTTCTTTGTCCTACAATGCTGAAGTATTGAATCGCTTCTAAATGCTTGAACTCTTTCCCTGTTGCATTAGATACTCGGACTTGGCCTGGCGCTGAACCAAAGAAAGAGAACAATCGCAAAGAGAGTGAGAGGTGTGAGAGCTTCCAACCCGAAAAGCGTCATAGGCTTGAAGAGAAGGCAAGTCTTCGACTCTCTGTGGGGAAGCACCACATGGAGGAGGAGCGCTGCAATGATGAATCAACCCTGGAGCCAGCCACCCAGCCCACAGAGACACTGGGCACGCCTCAGCCAGGCTGTTTATCTACAAAGGATGCTAGTGAAGATGACGGGCTGCAGCCAAGAGAAGAGCAGTTCTCTGAGGATGTAGCAAAAATAGAAGCAGCTGCTGAGGAGCCTGCAGCAGAGTGCTCTAGTGAGCCAATGGTAGACACATTGGTTTTGACAGAGGCCGATTATATGCCTCCTGATCTAATTCCCTCAGATGAAACTGTTCAGTCTGAACAAAACTTACTCAGGTCAGCTGGCTCTATTGTGATTTCCAGTACTCCGTTGGGGAGCAACGTATTAAACAAGCACCAGCAACAGACAGCTTATGGAAGTGATAAGAAATCTGTGCAGGGCAGAACATCAGACATCACCGGGGATGTGCATGCTGAAGGTAACATGCCTGAACTGGACAGTGTTCCATATGAAGGGATACAGGAGGAAACAGCAGTACTGGAAGAGGAAGGTGAAAATGAAGAACCAGAAGACCTCTTTGATCGGTTTTTAAATGGTTGCATAACAGACAGAGAGGAGTCCCTTAAATGCCTAGCAAGCCAAGGGGACTCCGAAATTCTTCCACATATGCCTCCTGAACAAGCACTTTATAGTTCACCGGAAGGTTATTCACTGGATGAAAGCTTTTCTTCACTTGATGAACTTGCAAAACGAATAGAGATTGCAGAGGTAAACACTGGCAAAAATAACTTCCAACACTGTTGGCACTATTCGTGGTTTATATTATTTGTGTTCTCTAGCATGAAAAAAGTAGTGGTTTTTTTCCTGAAAAGAAGCCATGTTTAGGAGGATGTGTTGTTTATTTTTCCTTTCCAAGTTTATTGATTAAGTTTTAGGTAAGTAAAGTTTTCTTTATGAAAAATAAGAGGATAAAATAAATAAACTTATGCATCTTAAGAGGCCAAACAGTAGCAAAAATAATCATGAGGAGGGGGTGCAGAATGAAAAAAGCTCTCTGGGGCATTTGTAAAAAAATACTTGAATATTTCAGACCTTTTTGCTTTACCTCAAACTGAGGTTAACAATAACATTTCAGTTATTCTAGTCATGGCTGGCTGATGAACAATCGTGAGTGTATTTTATTCTCTTTGTGAGAATATCTTTGGTTCTACCATTGCTGTTTTAAGTTGAACAGCAAGAAAATGGGCAGAATGACTTAGCAAAGGAGTTTTAAGCTATTCTGATTGATTTAGGTACCGTTGGTAAATGAAAGGCCTGAGGATATAATGGCTTATCCTTTTTACTGCTGTTCCAAAGCACATAGTGCCAGCATCAGAAGTCAGAGATTGAGACAGAACACACCATACTTTTATAGCTGACTGACATATTTGAGGTCACAGTGTACTTCTGGGCATGCTAAATGAATCATCTAGAATATTGTTCACCAAAGGCATTATGCACTGCTCTGTAAAAGATTGAAGGAAGAGAGCCCTCTGTTTAGTTCTGCCTCCCCCCCCCTCAAAACTCTTTTGAAGGCAAGATTGATCCCTAAGGCTAACTGTCAGAAGTAGAATAAATAAACTTGTCTTCAGTAGTCAGTCATTTCCATTTTCGTCCAGTAGCAGTGGCACAGTTTATTAACTGGAACAGCACAGCAAAGAGATGTGTTTGAACAGAGTGTTTGTTTTTGAAGTTTATTAGCAATATTTTAAACATCCTTCTTATAAACCTTCAGTCTTAATACCTAGTTTATGGGTAAGGATTACAATTGGATACATTTATTATCTTCTCTCACTTTTTACCACGTCTCAAGGGAGTATTGTATACAGCCAAAATCTGCTCCAAAATTGCATCAACTTCTATATTTCTAAATACTTAAGAGGAAAGCCATCTTTTATGTTACACTTGCTAAACTTCAGTATCCGTAAACATAGTGAGCCCCGCACCCCATGTTTATTTATTTTTTGCATTTCTAAGTACCATTTGAATGCCATTCGTTCCTACTTCCCCTCATCTTATGTTTACTGTAAGAAGGCAAAAGCTGATGATACAGTGTTCTTATGGGAAACATTATGTAATTCCTAACTTAGGTTTGCTGTTCTCTGGGCTCTGACTTCTTTGCAGGCAGACTTTGGTCTCTGAAGAGGGGACAGAGAGTACCTTGCATCATTCAATAGCAATCTCTCCAGGCCAAATATGGAGTAATATTGGCTCTCTCTAGAGGGAGTTTGTTCCCTAGGATGTGTCAACTGGAGGCATGTGTTTCAGAGATACATAAATCAAGGAAAAGCAAGGGGGTGTTGGAGCAGGGCTATATCTTGTACTATGTAAGACTCTGTAATGTTCTGGCTTATCTGCCTTGGCTATGCATTTGCAGGGGAAGCAAGAGCAATCCAGTAGTTTTATTAGGTTTCCTGTTTTATTCTGATCAGATTTACAAGCATCAGGACTGGAGTTGGTGTAGTTGGGCACCCGCCTAGTTTCACATGACCCCCAAAGCCTTCGTCTCGCTTTTGCAGTCTGTTCACCTGCTCTCTCCAAGCATGTCAGCAGTGACAAGAGCAAAGATCAGGAGAAACCTCCACTTGCCTTGCTCTCTTTTTACAAGCAGTGGTGTGATTTGGGTACAGAGAGTGAGAGGGACAGCGACTGGGTAGGCCCATTTAGGAATGGGACCCCACTGAGGGAGCCTTAGCCAAGGACCCTCAAAGGCTGATAAGAATAGTTGGTTGAAGCCTGTGAGTGATCAGCTGTTCAGTATTCATTGTTTTTAGAATTTGACCTTTGCTTTGTTTAGTTCATAAAGACAGGGGAATTTTCTTGAGTGTAGCATTAAAAGTAATGTCAGTAAAGATTCTGTTGACATTTGAACACATAATTTGACCTTTGACCCACCCTCATGCTTGATCTGCATGTGTGTTCAGCATGAAGCATTGAAATATGCTGTATCAGGATAAGAAGAATGTGATGTACAATGACACCCCATTCAGCTAATCTATGGAAAATAATTATTGTCCACATGTAATGTTCAGAAAGCAAATCTTTGTGTGAAACAATTGGTGTTGGGGAAACCAAAAGCATGTCTATACATTAAAACAGTCTGCAAGATATATATGCACACCCCTTATTTGCTTGAAAGTAAGACCCATGATGTCCATGGAGGCTTACTCCAAGTTAGCAAGGCTTCATTATTTATATAAGTTATGGTTGTCTATTGTATCCATGCTCATGCATTGCACAATGCAATTCCAAAGTCAAGGCAGGGTAATAGCAAATTACTAGGAGCTGAAAGTTTATTTTCAGATATATGATACATGTTCCAAGTTGCTTGGAATATGCAACATATTGTGAAACCTTTAATCTTGCCAGTTGCCTCCATATCAACAGCTAATACTCAAGTTCGCAATCTTCCTGTTAGGGTTTATATTATTATATAATACAATCAAAAAAACAACGATCAATGTTTTGTTTCTAGCCTGACCACATAAAATTATAATAGCAGTAGCATGTGCGCAGCAGCGTCCTTGAATGTTGAATAATTCATAAAGTATTATTAATGGTTTTGCCAAAATAGCACAAATAACTTCTCCCTCTTCAGAGACAAGCTACTAACATCTCTGCTCTGCGTACTTGTGCTTTTAGAAGTTCAGCTTATTGATTTTCTCTTTTCAGATAGAACTAAAACTATTAATACCAGAAGTATGCATTAGAGACATTATAAAAATGTGCTTTGTAATTGTGCGTTTTGCTTTCAAGATTGCGCCCATTCTAATGCTCTGTTACATTCCCAGCATCTGAGCAAGGGGGCACTTGTGTGGCGAAATATCTTCCAACCTGTGCAGCAGTAGCCTGTATGCGTCACAGAAGAATCAAACTGTGTCTGAATTTATCCACACTAGCAGCTGAAAGTGGGCCCTTCACTGGTCTCGCTCTTTCCTCAGTCTTCCTCACTATTCTCCTTTGATTTGCAGGGCAGCAGTTGAAGAAGGAGCAAAAAGGGTTTTCTTGTGTGTGTGTGTGTGTGTTTCTTTGTGGCTGATTAGCTGTTTTCCCTGTGTAAAGGTCAGAGGGGGCAGGGTTTCTGTTGAGGCAGGGGATTAGCTGTGGGAGGAGCTTATCAGAGTTTGCAGGGCAGCAGTTGAAGAAGGAGCAAAAAGGGTTTTCTTGTGTGTGTGTGTGTTTCTTTGTGGCTGATTAGCTGTTTTCCCTGTGTAAAGGTCAGAGGGGGCAGGGTTTCTGTTGAGGCAGGGGATTAGCTGTGGGAGGAGCTTATCAGAGTTTGCAGGGCAGCAGTTGAAGAAGGAGCATCTTTTAGATTTAGGGGAGCTAGTCTCAAACGTTTGTTGGGGGAGACCTAGGGGGTTTTTTTGTGGGGGAAGTTATTTGTCCTGTCTTCAAGCTTTTTATGATGGAGGACCTCTGTAGCCACCCCCAACGACACGATCTCAAGATGGAAGGGGAGGGAACAGCTGCAGTCGCCTGCGATTCCTGCGCAATGTTTGCCATCTTGCCAAAGGTTGCAGGAAGCTTTACCTGCAGCAATTGCATGTTGATTGCCCTTTTAAAAGACAAAGTCCAGCAACTGGAGGAACGTGTAGCTACGCTCCAAAGAATTAGAGAGCTGGAGCTCTTCTTGGAAGCAACAGAGCACACCGTCCCCACCAAGGAGGAGACAGGGGACTCCCCTGAGAAGGAGGCTAGTTCACCAACACAGGAGCCAGATATATGGAGAAACGTGACTCAAAGAAGTAGGAGGCCCAGGCTTCACTCTGATTGTTTAGAAATACACAATCGCTTTGAGGTCCTCTCCCCTAGCATGGAAGACGGAGAGCAGCCTCCATTTGAGGATCTCTCCCTCATTACAGTCGATCAGGTATATGAAGACGAGCAGCAAAGTCAGTCCTCAGGGAATGTGCAGGTGACCTTGGAACGGACAGCTCACGGAAGAACCCCGACCAAACCCAAGAGGAGGCGTGTAGTGGTGATAGGGGATTCCCTACTGAGGGGAACAGAAGCAGTGATCTGTGGGCCTGACAAGATGTCTCGGGAAGTGTGTTGTCTCCCCGGGGCTAAGATCCAAGATGTAACTGAACGACTGCAAGGAATCATAAAACCCACTGACAATTACCCCTTCCTCTTGATTCATGTGGGAACCAATGACACTGCAAGCAATAGCCTCCAGAAGATCAAAAGAGACTACGAGGCTCTCGGCAGGAAATTGAAGCAACTAAATGCACAAATTGTCATCTCGTCTGTCCTCCCAGTTGAACGACGTGGCCCAGGGAGAGAGGGGGAAATAGTGGAAGTGAACAGCTGGCTTCGCAAATGGTGTAAACAGGAACGGTTTGGATTCTTAGATCACGGACTGCAGTTTCTTGAAGATGGACTTTTGGCAAGTGATGGGCTGCACCTCACAACGGTTGGGAGAAATGTTTTTGCCAAAAATCTCAGAAACCTCATCAGGAGGGCTTTAAACTGACTAATGTGGGGGAGGGAGACAGTGCTCCTGAAGGTAGGAGTTTATCAATTAATGAAGATGATCATCCAGATGTCATAGACCAAATGGAGCAAACAGCACGCGGACCTAGTGGTGGGAGGAAAAAATCCTTAAATAAGAGACACGGGGGAATGATTAATGGACTTCAATGTCTGTACACTAATGCGCAAAGCATGGGAAATAAACAAGATGAGCTTGAGCTCTTGGTACAGCAAACTAAATATGACATAATAGGCATCACTGAAACCTGGTGGGATAAGTCCCACGATTGGAATGTAATAATGGGGGGATACAATCTATTTCAGAGAAACAGACCAGACAAGAAAGGAGGAGGAGTGGCGTTATATGTCAGGGATGTGTATACCTGTGAAGAGATCCAAGATTTAGATCCTCAAAGCCAAAGTGAGAGCATTTGGGTCAAAATTAAGGGAGAGAAGAATAACAGAGACCTCATTGTGGGAGTTTACTATAGATCCCCAAGCCAAACGGAGGACATAGATGATGCCTTCCTGGAACAGATGGCCAAGCATGCAAAAGGAAGGGAGATAGTAGTAATGGGGGACTTCAATTACCCGGATATTTGTTGGACGTCAAACTCAGCCAAGAGCATAAGGTCAAACAGATTCCTCACTGGCCTTGCAGACAACTTCATTGTCCAGAAAGTGGGAGAAGCAACAAGAGGAACAGCCATTTTAGATCTGGTCCTAACCAATGTTGATGACCTGGTTAGTGGGGTAGAAGTGGAAGGATCATTAGGCGCGAGTGATCATGCTCTTCTGAAGTTTACTATACAGCGGAAAGGAGCAGCCAAGCATACTAGGACTCAATTTCTTGACTTTAAGAAAGCCGACTTCATAAAACTTAGGGAAGTGCTGGGTGAGATCCCATGGACAACAATACTAAAAGGAAAGGGAGTTCATGATGGCTGGGAGTTTGTTAAGAGGGAGATAGTAAAAGCACAACGTCAGGCAATACCAATGAGACAGAAACATGGAAGGTGCCTAAAGAAGCCAGGGTGGCTATCTAAAGAACTTTTAACTGAATTAAGATTAAAAAAGGATGTGTACAAAAAATGGAAAAGGGGGGAAACCACCAAAGAGGAATTCAAACAAATAGCCAGCACGTGTAGACACAAAGTCAGAAAAGCTAAAGCACAGAATGAACTCAGGCTTGCTAGAGAGGTTAAAAGCAACAAAAAGGGCTTTTATGGGTATGTTCGTAGCAAAAGGAAGAACAAAGAAACAGTGGGGTCACTCAGAGGAGAAGATGGTGAAATGCAAACAGGGGACACAGAAAGGGCTGAACTCCTCAATGCCTTCTTTGCCTCAGTCTTCTCCGATAAAGAAAACAATGCCCGACCTGAAGAATTTGGAGCAAATGATTCAGCAAAGGAAACACAGCCCAGAATAACTAAGGAGATAGTACAAGAATATTTGGCTAGTTTAGATGTATTCAAGTCTCCAGGGCCAGATGAACTGCATCCAAGAGTATTAAAAGAACTGGCAGATGTGATCTCAGAACCACTGGCAGTCATCTTTGAGAATTCCTGGAGAACAGGCGAAGTCCCGGCAGACTGGAGGAGGGCAAATGTTGTCCCTATTTTCAAAAAGGGGAAAAGAGAGGACCCAAATAATTACCGCCCAGTCAGTCTGACATCAATACCAGGGAAGATTATGGAGCAGATCATTAAGCAAACAGTCTGTGAGCACCTAGAAAGGAATGCTGTGATCACCAATAGTCAGCATGGATTTCTGAAAAATAAGTCATGTCAGACTAACCTGATCTCATTTTTTGACAGAATTACAAGCCTGGTAGATGAAGGGAACGCAGTGGATGTAGCCTACCTTGATTTCAGCAAGGCATTTGACAAGGTGCCCCATGATATTCTTGTAAAGAAGCTGGTAAAATGCGGTCTTGACTATGCTACCACTCAGTGGATTTGTAACTGGCTGACTGACCGAACCCAAAGGGTGCTCATCAATGGTTCCTCTTCATCCTGGAGAAGAGTGACTAGTGGGGTGCCACAGGGTTCTGTCTTGGGCCCGGTCTTATTCAACATCTTTATCAACGACTTGGATGATGGACTCAAGGGCATCCTGATCAAATTTGCAGATGACACCAAACTGGGAGGGGTGGCTAACACCCCAGAGGACAGGATCACACTTCAAAACGACCTTGACAGATTAGAGAACTGGGCAAAAACAAACAAGATGAATTTTAACAGGGAGAAATGTAAAGTATTGCACTTGGGCAAAAAAAATGAGAGGCACAAATACAAGATGGGTGACACCTGGCTTGAGAGCAGTACATGTGAAAAGGATCTAGGAGTCTTGGTTGACCACAAACTTGTCATGAGCCAACAGTGTGACGCGGCAGCTAAAAAAGCCAATGCAATTCTGGGCTGCATCAATAGGAGTATAGCATCTAGATCAAGGGAAGTAATAGTGCCACTGTATTCCGCTCTGGTCAGACCACACCTGGAGTACTGTGTCCAGTTCTGGGCACCACAGTTCAAGAAGGACACTGACAAACTGGAACGTGTCCAGAGGAGGGCAACCAAAATGGTCAAAGGCCTGGAAACGATGCCTTATGAGGAACGGCTAAGGGAGCTGGGCATGTTTAGCCTGGAGAAGAGGAGGTTAAGGGGTGATATGATAGCCATGTTCAAATATATAAAAGGATGTCACATAGAGGAGGGAGAAAGGTTGTTTTCTGCTGCTCCGGAGAAGCGGACACGGAGCAATGGATCCAAACTACAAGAAAGAAGATTCCACCTAAACATTAGGAAGAACTTCCTGACAGTAAGAGCTGTTCGACAGTGGAATTTGCTGCCAAGGAGTGTGGTGGAGTCTCCTACTTTGGAGGTCTTTAAGCAGAGGCTTGACAACCATATGTCAGGAGTGCTCTGATGGTGTTTCCTGCTTGGCAGGGGGTTGGACTTGATGGCCCTTGTGGTCTCTTCCAACTCTATGATTCTATGATTCTATGATTCTATGATTGCTGGATGATATACCATCATAGCAGGGAATGACTCTCACCAACTATATAGTCTCAAAATAAAGTGTCAGGAAGCTTTTGAGCACGCCCAAGGCAGTGAGTCCATCTCAAGTCTCACTGCAAAATCTGAAGATTTGCTTTGTGGGTGGAAACTGAGAAGGGTTGTCTTCACACTTTATCATGAGACTAGTCACTTTCAACTCTTCTGTCAGCCATTTCTTTGCATAATGAGCTTTGGTGTTAGTCACAATGTGGTAGGGGCTGATGTGATTGTATCATTCATGAGAAGTGATGTTGTTAGCATTATCCAGTAAGGAATTGTAATACTCATGTGGTCATATTCCAGACAGCAGAGAGTTACATTGTGATTTGAGAGTTGTAGTAAGTACAAGATCCCTTAAATCAGGAACCTATGCCCTCCTGATGCTAAAATTGCATAGAGATGTACGCTGAGCTGAGTGTGTAAGAGAAGGAAACCCCTTTAAATATATAAAGAGATTGTAATCAAATTGAATAAAGGCAACTTTTCAGCTAAGAAAAAGCATAAATATTTTTCATCATAAATAAATAACATAACATAAAGAAAAAATATGACTATTCAGACTGTATGTTACATTGTAATCACAATATAGCACTACCTTTACAGTTTATGGTGATTTAGGGGGAAATTCCTTGCAAAATAACCCATGTTAATTATAAGTTCCAACAACAGCAAAGTTTAGAAGCAAATGTCATAGTTTATTAATATAAATTATATAATGCTGCATAATTATTGGAATATATTGGTGCAATTATGTAGCCAATGAAATGCAGTGTTACCTCTGGTTACGAACTTAATTCGTTCTGGAGGTCCGTTCTTAACCTGAAACCGTTCTTAACCTGAAGCACCACTTTAGCTAATGGGGCCTCCCGCGCCGCCGCGTGATTTCTGTTCTCATCCTGAGGTAAAGTTCATAACCCGAAGTACTATTTCTGGGTTAGTGGAATCTGTAACCCAAAGTGTTTGTAACCCAAGGTGTTTGTACCTCGATGTACCACTGTATATAAAGCCAAACATAGTGGCCTAATTTGCACATCACGGGAAAGCCAAACCACAGTTTACTAGGACCACACAAACGTGCCAACTCCTAGAGAGAAATTCACATGTGCTTTGCTCTTCCCCAGTTCCTTTAGCACAGCTCAGTGTACAGCTAAGCAGCACCAGATTTAGGGTGGTACAGACGGTTCTCCTGCATAGGGAAGTGAGCTGAAGGGGTGCAAAATTAAAAAGATAAATAATTGAGAAGATCCCTTGGGGGCGCCAAATTTGGGACTTTACAGGGCACCATATTATGAAAGATTACCAAAGTCCGCCCCTGAGCTAAACCAAGGTTGAGGTCTCCTCATTAATCATGATTAGTAACCATAGGACAAAAGCTTGCCTATTGGTCATAGGTAAGGAGGAGATCCCTTAACCAGACAAGATGCTGTTCTTAAAAGGACCAAGGAGGAGCAAATAAGTATGAGCTCTTCTCTGGGAGCCAGCAGTAAACCATAGTTTACTATATTGTGGTGTGCAAGGCAGTCCAGTCACTTAATAGTCTGTCATTAAAAGCACCTCTTTTATCTTTCCTGTTAGACTGTTCCTGCGGAGGGGCTTGTGTCAATATTAAAGAAGAGAGATGATAGTGATGCTCAGATCCAGCGGAGAGAGTCTAAAAGAAGAGTAAGATTCCTAGAAATGGAAGACACATTTGACCAAGGTACCCTGCTTTTGTTTATCACAACCCCCCGCCCCTGCCCCCCAAATTACACAATATGAGTTGCAGTCAACTAAGGCATACTTGAAATCTATTGAACAAGGGATCGTCATGTCTCCTGCTTAAGGATGGACACAGACTAGTTCTTGTGTTCAGAAATGGAAAATTAGCCATTTTATGCTTCTCGTTCACAACAGGCACTGGTGCGAACTGCTACCCACATAGCCCTATATAGCATCCTTTGAATGTCTACTAGCTCCTTCCCCATTTCATTGTAAGACTGGTACCGGATACAGATTCCATAGCTTCAGCCTTAGGCAAAATATTTTTGTCCCTCTCTTCTCTCCCCACTCCATAGTTGCTGTGTTTACCATCTAGCCTGATGAACAATTCTGTAGAACTAAAAAACTTACACTGTATTCAATGATGTTAGGCATTGCCCTACATTTTAGCTACTCGTGGCATAGATTATTATAAATTGTTCTCTTCCAATTTTGTTTCTATATTTTTATCGGGGGAGGGGGGCGACATACACAGTACATTCATTCCATTTCATGCAAAGTTTCACGAAGAGTTTCCATTTCACGCAAAGGCATGTTGACCCATAGTAAGGCAATGCCTTTGTTACACCAACCCACGTGTCATAAAATGGTGAGCAAGGTGCTTTTGAGTCCTCCAGAACTCATCATCAGGCTGGGTGGTAAACGGAGGGGGTGGGGGGTCTTGTAGAAACAAGTGATAAAGCCATGCATCTTTATCTTGTAAGAGTCCAAAAGTAGTTTGGTTGCCTGCGATTTCAACAGCTGTGTGTTATGTATCTTATTTTTACAGAGGAAGTTGGAGGTGGCTCCTGTGTTCTGCTGATCTTATTGTGCGTAGCAACTGTATTCCTTAGTGTTGGAGGAACTGCGCTGTACTGCACGCTTGGTGACACAGAATCTCCTGTATGTACTGACTTTGCTGCCAATATGGACTTTTATTATACTCGAATAGTGCAGGGTGTAGAGGAACTTAAGCACTGGCTATCCTTCACATAGAAGAAATTGCTGACAGCTCACTGACAATTGTTGAAGAGAGAAAAATATTTCAAGCTGCTTGTACCATGGCACCTTCAGAAGAGTTACAGTGAATGACATAGGAAGTACCTCTGCTCAGGAGATACTTTCCTGTAATCAGGGGCGCATAAGTGGAATTCATGCTACTATATCATGAGGCAGCATGACGGACTGATAAACTGCCCTACTGTTACCTTTGTGTGATGCTTTCAACAGCAATCCACCAACCTTAGGAAATGAAGAAGAGAAAAAGTTTTATCACCTACCCTACAGTTTCCAGTCCCCACATAATTGTATGCAATCCATGTAAACTTAGAGCAGGACTATATTGTCTTTCTGGCTGATCATGCAAAGATGTTGTCTTCAACTATCATGCAATAAGTTCATATTTTATGGAAACGTACCTTATTTGGGTTTAATTACTGTTTGTCCTGATTTTTAATTGTCCTAGTGAGTTTTGTAATTTTATTGGAGTGGTGCAGCAGAAATCAGAGCCCTCAGCCTAGTTGTTAATTAATTTGTCTTGCATTTCAGATTGTAGCAGCTGTAATGAGTGGATGCCTCCATTGCTTCATATACAGCTTTTTAGTTGTAGATTCCTTAAAAGTGGATTTTTAGAAAACGTTTGCCGCAACAATAAAAAAATGGCATTTTAAATAATTTTTACGGCCAATAAATGGTACCATCTGCATCCCTTGTAAAGGGCTATGTCAGAAATTTCTTTTTTAGATATACAACTATTATGTTTTAAGTGTACATCTAAGAATGAAAACAAAACTTTTGCAAACACCACTAACATGTCCAGGGAGCCATTATCAGCTACGCTTCCCCACTGAGTCTATGCTCAGTGGCAAATATGGTTTCTTCTTTGTAGTGAGCAAAATAAGCCTCAGTATCAAAACTGCCTTAGCTTTAATAAAGCAATTGATTTCTCCTTGACCAAATTATGAAGGAAAAGGGAAAAAAATAATTAAGAAAGCTCTGAAAAAGCTTGCATATCAGCTTAAGAATATCTGATATATATTCTCTCACCCATGAAAAAGATGAGCATCAGTCTATCTTGTGGTGACAGTACATTCTTAGTTTTCCTTTTGGCTGAAAATTTTGTTAATTCCAGAACTGAAAACGACAACAAACACCGGACTCATGACTGACACCTGCCGAAATCTGTTTGGAACTTGATTCTTATTCTGAAATCACTGAAATTATTCGGTGTCAGTAATTTTTTCTTTTTAAATATCCACTGCATGCTGATTCCTTCTAATCTGCATTTCTTAAGCTTTCTGATAATGATATGTGAGACTAGAGAAAAGTTGGATAAAATCCCCAATTCTCTCCCTACCAAGAAGAAATTGCTTATATAATAATCAGGCATTGGAGCCTGCTGGATGAGGCCAGTGGCCCATCTAGTCTAGCATCCTGTTCTCCTGGTGGCCAAGCAGATGGCCGTGGGAAACCCCCTGCCATTTCTAGCCACTGGTATAAATATACATTTGTACTGTAAAACTGGAATATAATGTCTATTTTTTAAATTAATGGTATAATCTGTTAGTTGATAATGAAATTAAGGGCTTGATTGAAGCTCTCAGTCAACAGTTATGTTCGTATTGGAGGAAGCAGGTGGGAAGGCAGTTTTTGCTAATCTCTCTCCCCCCTGCAGTCTTCTTTGTCCCCTGAAAACCTGCCCAGAGCGTTGTGGAATCCTCTGAAACAGGGTGGGAAGTAGCTTTGGGGGCAGAAGACAAAAGAGGGAATTGGCGAAAATCACCACCCCCCCTTCCTTCATGGGCAGCCTCTGCTGGATCCCTGTTCCCTCTCTAAAAGGAAGGAGCCTTTCTGTTCACAGAGGGGCAAGTATGGATCCAACCTTATATTTTTAGAAACCAGTCTCCAGGACTCTAGTGCATTCCACTAAAGGTGTGCGCAGAATATGCTAGTGGTGTATGATGCAGAGTGTACCAATATTAAGGCCTTGGCTGTGCAGAAAACAAAAGTGCAATGGCAGTGAAAGTTAAATCGTGAAAGCGGTGTTCTGAATGTTAAACTTCACAAGGGAAGGCTTTGGGGCATTTGAAAGGATTTCCATCTTAATGTGAATTGGTAAGAAAAAGATTCGTTTTTATATCACGCTTTTCCTTCAGAAGAATGACATGTTAACTACACTGGCAGTGCTTCTTCTAGGTATGTCCCCTCTCTGCTAAGTGGCCGGTGTTATGCAACTAGATTCCCCCCCCCCCCGTCTCTATCTATGTGATGAGAAAGAGAGAGAGTGCACACCTGGCACACCTGTTTAATTAGCAGTCTGGATATGTCTTTTGGATTGGATCTCCTCTTTCTTCCCAACCCTTCTTGGAGAAGACTCTTTTGCATTTTGACCTCTGGTGCACCAATCCCATTTAGTTCCATTGGCTGGCCAGCCTGCAATGTTGGCAAAGCAGTTAGTTGTAGAGTTATGCTGGCATAGCTGTTGGTATACTCCAGCCCATGGTTAGGATCCAAAGAGCTCCTTAGCTGCCTGTGCACAGATCTTTCCACATTAGTGTTGTCCTCTCTACCCCTCACCCCCACCCCGGCTACAGTTTCTCACACCGCACCACCAGAGATTGCTCTTGCAGTTCTCCAGGGTATAGGAAGTCTTTTTGGTGGAGAGGATTCAGAAACACACTTGTTCCCCCTCCCAACTATACTGTACTTTGATTTCTTGGCCTGAAGATTTATGTGCTGACAGAGCAAGTCTTACAATGGGGTAGTTAGCAATTTTATGTGTTTTGTGTCTAATGGGGGGGGGGGCTTCGTTATGTCTAAACACAGTTTTCCATGTGCACTCCAAAGGCCTTTTGTGTTCCACTCTAGCAGTGCTTGAACCTTCTAAAAGGGAGGCATGAGTTTTTAACCTGATTACTGGCTGGTTCAGTACATCACTTTTGTCTGCTCTTATTAAGTTAGCTTGATCTGTAAAGGAATTTTCTTATTATTTTATTTTGTAATTTTCTGATGGATTGTTGATGAGCATGCCTTCTGTAGCTATAATGTTGTATCTATAATTATGTAGTTACTATATATTTTGGGGTTTTGTAATTTTCAGTTTGATGTTCTGTTGAATATTAATGTTTAAAGCAACCACGAGTTTCACCTCTGTTTTAAGTGTTTGTGCTCCTGATCACCAAAAACATTGAGAATGATAACTTGAATTTTTTTTTTAAGTATGCCATCAAGAAGCCTTGTACTTAGGTTCATTTTGGCAGAAGTAATGTTAAAATTATTTTTATTGCACATTTAAAAGAGAAATACAATGCAGATTTTAAAATATCTCACTTTGCACTAGGGTTGCCAGATGCCCCTTTAAAAAAAATATATAGTTGTTTGATTTTAGATCACAGCAGTACCATAGAACAGAACTGATCTCCTTTATTTTGTAACACCCTGTTCCACCAGACTCTGTATATTTTTGAATTTTTACTATGGCAATCCTATCGTTATACCACCTTAAACTGACATACTCTGCAGCCACAGAGCCCAGGCCACAGCACCCATATTGCCCTTGTTTGAGGTGGAGGGCAAACAGAATAGGCAGGTGTCATGAGCTGGGTTTAGAGCAGTCTTATGGTTGATCTCATTTATTAGCACTATATGGAAGCAGTCTCAAATTTTTGACCATGTTGCATGTGCTGCTTCATCTCTCTGCTGATCATGTGATCCTGACCTGTAGCTAGATATTCCAGTTGGTTCATATAAGAAATTAAAACATCAGTAAAACATTGGTACTAATTCTTGTTTGGTATGATAGTTCACATGCTGTGTGGTGACCTTTCAGGTGGTTGGCTGCGTAACAAAATTTGCTCTACCTGGCCTTTAAAATATGCTGAAGTTGCTCTCCATAGTATCTCAGGCTCTTATTCTGCAAACATTTTATGCAAATGTGACCAATTTGAAAGAGAAGGCTCTTGTATAAAGCTATGTTGGGTCTCAACCTCCATGTTGAAACCGCTCTAAATGAAAAGCGCATCTCCAAATTGCTGTGGAATTGAGAGGAACTAGAAGGTAGGAAACAGTTTTTCTCTTTCATTGTAATTCATGTATGCAAAAGGCCTTGAGCTATAACCCATTTCTCATGGTTGTTTCCTCCTAGTTGTCAATGGCTGGGTCTTGTAAATAAAGCTAAGTGAGAGAGAGCAGAAAGCTAGGACAATACAATTAGATTGTTCCAAATTATACTATAATACATGGGATGTGGAACTTTTATAAATTTATATATAAAAACAATTGGCTGAATATTAAGCTACATTTGTTTAAAAGAAAATTCTAGTTGCTTCTACTTTAATAAGGCACATTTCTTCCAATCACTGCCTCCCAGCTTGCTAATCTTTATACAGTATATTGTACATGTGTGTGATTGTGCCTCAGTGGATGTGCAATCAGTTACTGCCAACAATGGGAATGCCTTAAGCTTTTTTCAGTAAAACGCAAGTGAAAATCCTAAAGCCAAATTGGGTATCAAGTTGAATTTTGTTAGTCTAGCTAGCTCACATACTATTGAACTTCCAATAAAAGGGCTGTTACACTCGTAAGAATAAGAAAACATAGCAATTTAACTTCTGCTACTGTGTAAAGTCAAGGCAAATCAAAGTCAATAATAGATGTGATAAATCAAACCTTAGCTACTAATAACATGGGAGGAAATTACTATTTGAAAGCATCAACCAAGCTTGTGATTTCTAAATATAATGAACAAAAATAAAGTGTCCCTGAGAAAATGCATTGAGTCTTTTGAGTGCTGTTATTAATAAAGGATGTAGACCTTAATAATGTGTTCTAGATAACTACTTGCCGTTGTTCTCAAAAAGCATTTTAGTAACTCTGTTATTTTACAGTGACTTAAAAGGAATTAACAAGCAGACCTACAACCAAGCCTTGGAATGAACTTGTTCATTTGAACAAGGTTCACTGAACTACCCATGAGATTTGTTACCATAATTGCTAGGTGAATTAAAGGTGAATTAAATTTATTTTGGGATAACTCTGTGAATGATTTCTTGTTCATCCTCATGTTCCTTCCCTTCCCCCACCCCCTAGCACTCTGCAGTGGGGAACTCTCAGACCCAAGCACTTACTCTTTAAAAATGAAAGTTAAGTTGTTTTTAACTGCTTAATTCTATGGAATTGTGTGATTTCTCTGCCATTCCTAGCCCAGTGCTGCATCTGCTTCAGCCAAGAAATGGTGGCCCCATTCCCTGCTCCTATTGGAGTGCGACAAAGATTTTCCATACAATCACTTAAGAACAAAGTTGTGATTTTGTTCTAAGTAAACTATTTATCTAATCTGGAAGATCGTATTTTGTCATGTTTTCCAATATGCTGCAGTTTCTGAGAATTATTATTATTTATTTTATGAAAACATGTAAATACAAAAGTTGAACTGCAGCAGATAGTACTACTTCAACTTTTGTTTAAGATGCAACTCTGACAATGTGGGTGGAGTTCAGCTGAAATTGCAAAGGGAGTGTTACAAGAGGAAACTAGTGCTATGGAAATAATAATAATTGTTCCACCATATGCTTTAAATTTTCTGTTCCAGTATTCTCCCCCCCCCCCCCCGCATGCACTTTGCAAAGCTTACAATCGATAAGCTAAAAAAATAAGGGGCCTTACTGCCTGGAAATGGGAAATACAAAACCACACAAATGTTTTCTCAGTCTGCCCAGTGTTTTGACTGAAGCCTTTACTGATTGGCCTGGTTTGCATGTCTCATTAAACCATGGTGACAATAAACTATAGTTTATTGTGCCAGTGCCCACTCCTCAATAGCAGGCACTTCACGCCTCTCCTGTTCTTGCAGGGGCCACACCAGCAAGCAAATTGGCTATAATCTGTCTTGTCATTATGTTTAAACTCGGGATCAGGGTTTGTTTCTCTCCAAATGAAAAACAAGCAGTAGCCAAGAACAAACCTTACCATTTATAAGACCTGGATTATAATGTATAATTATAGACCTGTGATTTGCAACATCAACTACATTCTATGTACAATAAGATGTATGTCTACTGCATCTGAAAACAGTAACATGGTGTATGTTGTGCAGGCACCTATAAATTAAACACTTTGTCATGATCAGTCTATTTAGGGAATTGTTTTAGTGTAATATCATCCTTGTGCAAGGCCAACATACAGCCAACCCTGTGAATACCTTCTTGGAACTAAGAACCACTGATTTCATCTAGATGTTTTAAAACCAAGTAAATGTGCATTTGGAAATGCACTTTCCTATAAATTAAGCCCACCTGGAAATTTAAGATCTAAACTAGCCCTGGTTAATCTAGTCCAGTACTAGTTTGTTTTCTTCTATCTGACAATCCTTCCTGTATCTAAGGAGTACTCCCATGTTTTCCCTCTTCTTCAGGTTAAATGTATCAGCTCCTTTCAACCTTTCCTCATAGGCCTTTCCCCCCCACACCACTGGCAAACTGTGTTGCCCGCCTCTGAATCTGTTCAGATTTGTCTCGTGTCAGGAATGGAGAACCTATGGCCCTCCAAATGTTGTTTTACTCAAACTCCCATAAGGCCAGCCACCATGGCCCAATGGTCAGGGATGATGGGAGTTGTAGTCCAGCAAAATCTGTAGTCCAGCAAGATCTGAAGGGTCACAGGTTCCCCATCCATGGTCTTAAACATCTCAGGACCATAGTACCTTTCATATAAACCAACCCGGGCTCTGCGATGATCATCTGAGGCCCTTTGTGTGCCTCCTCCATGAGAGGTCCAGAGGGTGGCAACATGAGAATGGGCTTTTTCTGCAGTGACTCCCTGTTAGTGGAATGTTCTCCCCAGGGAAAATTTTCGGGTGCCTTCACACCCTGGCCAGCCCTTTCTTGATCTCCTACCCTCAGGCAGAAGATACAGAAGCATGATTAGTCGCACCAACAGGGTATAAATAACAGCTTCTATCTGTGGGCTGTTATGCTGCTGAATGAAAAGATAGCAACAGGGCAACTGACTTTCAGGTTTGGTGGGTGTGCGTCAGCAAACGAGGGGAATTAAGACTAAGAGAGCTGGGGCTGGTGCTTGTGTAATCTCACTGTATACAAGTTGTACAAGTGACAATAAAGTATTTCAATTTCATTCAATTCAATATATATATTTAGGCACCAGGTGAAACGGTTCCTCACCAACCAGGCCCTTGGCTGTTTTATATTCTGCAGCCTTTTAAATGTTTTTGGGGTGTGTGTGTTTTTGTTTTGCTTTTGTTCTATTTATTTGTGCTTTTATCCTGCATTTTTATCTTGTGATCTTTGGGTGGAGGGTGATATATACATTTAATAAATAAAATAATATAATAAAATATATCCCTCTTAACTATGATGCCCAGTACTGGACAAAGATGTATTCAGACTCATGCAGAACAAAGTATAATTATTACCTCTCATTTACTTGGAAACAATGTTTCTATTAATACAGTCAAAGATCCCATTATCCTTTTTTTCAGCCAACATCACATTGCTATTATGTTCAGCTTGTGATTGATTACCATTCCAAGATCCTTTTCACATGCACTCCATTCTAGAAGTCTACATTCAAGTTTTCATAATTATATTTTGCCTAAACGCAAAACCTTTACATTTTTCTCCACTGTATTTCATTCTGTCAGTTTTCAGACCAGATTATTTTTGGCTAATCTATAAATTAACCCCAGATACCATTATTATTATCTATTATTATTATTATTATTATCATCGAGAAGGTTCGCTTTGGAAAACAACTTACATCTATTTAAATGCGAACAAAAGATATTAGGAGAAACTGCTTAAAAATAACATCAATGTCTTCAGTCCAAGATGGAGTAACTGGAGTACCTTGTGTAAAAGAAAAACAACCACTACCCAAAACCTTGGAGGAGTCATTGCCTCTGAGTGGTGGACTTCCTCTTCTCCAACCACCTCAAATGTAGTGGCTTTTTTAAACAATGTTAAGTAGCAATGTGAGGTTTGCTTCAAAAGCAGCATGCAAGTATCTTCAGCGAAAAATGAATGCATAACATTTGTTCTCAAACTATTTAATTTATTAATGTAATTGCAAAATAGCAGGGTGCTTTATTCCCTCATGTTCTCACTGCCGGTATCAGCATATCTATTTTCCCCCCAACAGAATTTTGCCTTACCTAATTTTCCCCATATGATGGAAACCTTTGTACAACCTTTTCCTAGTTGCATAAGAGGACATACCTCATTGTATTTTAAAAAGCAGAACTCCTGAGAGGGTCAGAGGAATACAGTCACATGGTACTATCAGCCTTGGACACACACACTCTGCACACTAAGTGAAAACAATGCCATAGTGCCACCTAGTGACTTTAATTTACAAAGTCGCTGTCCCATCTCCAGTCCAATCTATAGTCAGTATTCTTGCAGTATAGAATTTCAAAGATGGATATGTCCAAATTCATTTGCCACAAGGTCCCAGAAAAAAGAAGAATGCTGTTTGTGTTTTCCACATCTCATTGCCTGTACAGAACTGTCTAAGAACCCTGCTGGATCAGATTGAAGGGCCATTTAGCTCAGCATTCTGTTCTCAGGGGCCAACCAGATGTCTGCAGGAAGCCCATAACAATCATTTGTTTGTCTATTGGCTGTTAATTTAGAGGGGGGAAAGTAGTTTGTATAATAATTAGTTCAGCTGATTATGGGGGAGCAAAACTGCATGCAACTGTTCCTCACATTTTTAAGTTTTTTTGTGTGTTTAGCTTTTTGGCAACGGATGTGTAAGTGTAAACAATACATGAATTCAAACATTTGTCGTGTGTATGGCTTAATTTCTAAATAAGAGGTATGATGTCATTCTTTACATATATAAAATATTTTTATTGATTTGCAACACAATATGAACCAAACATTCAGTTTTCTCCATTTCCACCCCCCTGGAACAGAAGAGTAGTAATGTGTCAGATTTTACCATAAGCCTGGTGGTTGCCAGTCTTCCAAGTGTTCATTCAAATATTTACAGAGGGGCACTATATTTCAATAAAATCATCTGCATCAGGTGTGTTGTTCAAAGCATGCACACTTTTTCTCAATTTTTCAGCTACAACAATAATCTATACATTCTGTCGCCTTCATGTGATACGTAGGTATTCAAGTCCTTTCCAGTTTCGTGCTGTGAGTAACTCTGCTGCCACTAGGAGAAAAATGATGAGTTGCTTATGAAGTAAATTGAACTGATCTTCTTTAAATATTTTTAATAAATCCATGCTTGGATTGCATTGTACATGCTGATTTGTAATCACTTATTTCCACAAATAGTCTTTCCCATAATGTCTGCACAAGTTCACGACTGCCACCTATGGAAAGGCATACCAACTGCCTTACTTTCTCTCCAGCACATTGGTAGGTGTTTCGTCTATGCAACTGTATCTTAAAGGTGTAAATGTCATGCATAAATTAACTTAAAATAATTCTCCCTTTTGCGAATTAACACTGATCTTAAAGGGTTTTTGGCCCATAAATTGTTCCAGTCCGTCTCTTCGGTGCTGGCACTTAGGACTGCTTCTCATAATTGTTTGGTTGCTGAGCATCATCCATTTTTTTTTAGAATGCTCAGTCGTATTCAAAATAAAATTTTCAAAGGGTGTCAATGCACAAAGGCCATGGAACTTAACTGCTGAGCTTGAAATAAGATGAGCAACTAGAAAGACAAGTCGCTATTTCACATTGCATCCTCCCATCGTTTCCATAATTTGGTTTTGCTGTGAAGTTATTTTCAGTAAAAAAAATCATTTAGATTTCTTTCAGATGTGTAGAAGGAAGGGTGCAATGTGAGTCATTCTTGTTTGAAAATCAAACCTGGGCCCTCTTACTTGAAAGCTCTTTCTCTGTCCATAGTTGTACAAAGAATAACCTTTTCAAGAAAGGGAGAGACAATAGCATTCTGCACAGTGGCAGAGCTTCATGCTCTGGCACCGGGGGCCGGAGAGCAAGCGGGGGCATGGCTGGCGCACGTCTTGGGGGCGTGGTGCCCAGCGCTGGCAGGGAGGCAGCCACAATGGCACCCCACCAGGATCACACTGCCAGGGGCGGTACGCTCCCCTGCCCTCTTCCTCCGCCGGTGATTCTGCGCATGTGTAAAGGAATACTTTCCTAAGTAAGTGCTTCACAAGGACTTTTGTGATGAAGACAGCAAGGTTAAACACTGTAGCCCTACCAAGTCAAAATTTTACCAGCTGCCACTGCCTGCAACCCGCATCCCACAATGTTTGGGAGAGGGGGCTAACCTTCCAGAGCACCCTTCCTCTGACAAAAGCATCCTATGAGTTTTGTTCACAGGAATTCTGAACCCAGCCCTATAGAAATAACAGTAGTAAATCAGTCTCTAAGAATACAGGAATACCTGTATGAGAGTTTTTGTATGCAATGTTTGGGAGGAAATAAGATGGCAAATAACAAACAACAAACTAAATATTGATGTATGTAATTTTTATTTCTTAATTATATTTAGTGGTAATATGGCTGTATTGTTTTTTGTAACATAAAATCATTCAATAAAAATTATTTTTTTAAAAAAAGAACACAGGAATACCTGCAATAACCAGCAGAGGGTGTGGTTAGGCCTCCATAGATTTCACTGCTTATGTACCAGCTTTGACTATGTGTTCAGGATTTATGCTGCTTCAATTTTCAGGATTAACTGCATTTCCCGCCCCCCCTTAATCTCTTCTTTCAACCTCTTCCACACATTCCTGTTCTTTATCAAAGTCTTCCCTGAACAACTCTAACCTCACCTCTCTGATCTCTCCTAAATTAATTCTTCATATTCCACTGTTCCTCTTCACTAATCCATGAAATCTCTGCCCTTCCCATGCCAGTCTTTTCAGTCAGCCCTCTGGACCAGAACAGTATGTATTAATGAGCTGTGTTGATTTGTCCCTGTTGGTGATAAACATTTAGTAATAGTAATATTGCCAAGCACGCAAAATGCTGTATTACTGTTGAAATACTAAAGATATGTTAAATGCCTCTGGCTTCAGGTGTATCTTTTTCTCACGCTTTGATATGTAGGAGTGAGCAAAGTTAAAGAAGATATGGTGAATTAAAGGTAAAGTATTTTTAAAGTATTGTTACACACTACCCCAATATCCAAGCGGTGTGAGATTCCAGGGATTGCAGGCATGCTTTAACCCAGGGTCTGTTTTCCCTTTGGGGCAATGAGGCACAACAGAGATTGTGATGTCTTTATGATATGTAGTTTATTTACACATATATACAACCTAAATCCAATGGAGAGATCTCCAGCATTACATTCCAAGGGGTTCTGGCTTCTCCCAAAGCCGCAGCACTGGATTCAAAACAGACATCAGCATTCTGCTTTTTGACTCTCTCTCTCCAGCCACTGCTTAGTAACTCTGTTTCTTAACTCCTAAGTGCCATTCTGAACGCTAACTTCCCTAAATACAGTGGTACCTTGGGTTAAGTACTTAATTTGTTCCGGAGGTCTGTTCTTATCCTGAAACTGTTCTTAACCTGAAGCACCACTATAGCTAATGGGGCCTCCTGCTGCTGCTGTGTCGCTGGAGCACGATTTCTGTTCTCATCCTGAAGCAAAGTTCTTAACCCGAGGTACTATTTCTGGGTTAGCAAAGTCTGTAACCTGAAGCGTAACCACTGTAATTAAGTCTAGCATGAAGCTTAAATACTCACTGGGACTGGTCTAACACACATCTTAAGCCAGACAGGTTTGACATCCCCATTTACTGGTCAGGCATTTAGCATCCTCAACTTATAATAATATTAACTACAGTGGTACCTCGGGCTACATACGCTTCAGGTTACATATGCTTCAGGTTACAGACTCCCCTAACCCAGAAATAGTACCTCGGGTTAAGAACTTTGCTTCAGGATGAGAACAGAAATCGTGCTCCAGCGACACAGCAGCAGCAGGAGGCCCCATTAGCTAAAGTGGTGCTTCAGGTTAAGAACAGACCTCCGGAACGAATTAAGTACTTAACCCAAGGTCCCACGGTACTAGGCAGCTGGAGTGGAAAGAGAGGCTGCCAGGGAGGAGGAAGAGTCTGTAGTGGATAAATTTCCACTTCCTAAGTTCTGCTACACTCACACCAAACAAGGTGGAATGGGGAAGGTTGCCTTTTTTCTTTTTCCCCACCCATCACAGTCAATTTTTCTCTTCTTCCCTTCAGTTGAACAGTGTAAGTAAAGTAAAAGAGGGTTTGTTGGAGAAATGGGAGGGCTTCGGATCCTACCAATCCAATACTTCCTCCATTCAATCCCGAATGGAATCAGGACAGCTGGTGGCAGAGCAATAGCAGTGATGGTGTCCTGTGGGACAAGAAGGCTCCCAGCAACAAGAAGGCTCCCACCTTCCTCTCCAGTCTATTCCTTGCTCAGAATTTTAGGATTGCTCTGTAAACCTAAACAAATTTGATACTTAGGCAGTTCATAAGCGGTATTGTACTAATGTTTTAAAGAATAACTCTGAATATTAGGTGTTAAGTACCAGCCGTAAAAAAATTAAAGAACTTTTTCTGTGGATGCTGCTGATATGGATTTGCATGGCACTTTTGTCCACAGTCTATTCCATGCCGCCTCCTTCAATCTCTAAATCTCAATTCAGCTCCCACCACCTTCTCAAATTTTGCTGAAGACAAAATCAAACCTCTCTAATAGATTTATACAAAGATGGTATTAGTCCTTTTGTTATATTTTCTTCCACTATTATTTTTTTAATATGTTGACAACTGCCTTTTGGCTTCGTTTTTAACCTGGGAATTTGTTTTAAAGGACCTTAACTGGTAGCCTAATAACCATGGTATCCGAATATTTCCCAATTGAATTTACATCTCATTAATGGTAAGCGGTTGTCCCTCTTTGTAAAAATATTTCAAGTAATGCAACTGTTTTATTTCCACATATCTATAATTATAGGCTCTATATTTATTTTTGAAAACCGGGTAGAAGTGTATTCCATTACATACACATTACATGGGGTGGGAGGCCTTGGACCAAAACCTATTCTCATTTTGTCCAAATCTTGAAAGTTGAGTGTAAATGGATTTGTAAGCCAGTGTAAAGAGCAGAATTTATTTTATTTTTTAAAAAAGTTATTACTTTTATATGGGCACCATCTATTTTCAAGTTCTCTGATGTGCTCCATTGAGTTCCCTTCTTGCCAGACATTAGGTCTGTCATGTTGCTGAGTTGACATGCATTGTAATCAATGGTTGGGTGAAGGTACAGCAAAGGTTATTTTAATGTGTGACATGTCTGATTAAACATGAATTTGTTAAGTTTTGTTTGCCATTTGGACATATGGTCTGGTGGGAGCCAAACTGGTAATGTTTGAAATTAATACTTTTGGAACAAGTGTCATTTTAGTTTAGTTCCATAACAGAAAGTTTCATTTTGCTCCAGTGTTGTATGCCCATATTTATTGTTTTCCATACTTTGCTATAATTTGTCTGATATGATTTGTTTAAATTATAAGTAATCTGAAACTTTTTCTAGCTATTGGTAAAATGTTGGGAGATTTCCTAAAATTGCAGGGGAATATGAAAGAACATTACTTCCAATTTTTGAAAATTTACCTTAAGTTGAGAGACATTTGAAAAACATCTTCATTTCTATACCTTCTAGCATTAACTGGGTCTGATGTATATAAAACAATACTGTCAGCATAAAGTCCCAGAAAGTATTCCTTTCCATTGAAAGTTACACTATTTCCTGGCAGAATTTCATGTAATCTTGTTGCTGGGGGTTCTATAATTAAAGCAAATAATACCCTTAAATCTTTCTAAATTGTCTGAAGGACAGGCCATTCCAAAGTGAAACTTGGCAACTGATAGTTAACCTACTGACAGCTTTGTAATGTAAATCTCTACAGCAACCCACGCACTTCCCACATATCCATGGGCTGTAATTCGTTGCACCACCACCTTATTAAATATAAACATGTTACCCCTAACATTGTAGTTAATTAGTCTTTTACATTTTGAAACTCATCCCAAGAACACTACTGTGAAACCTGTTTGGACTTTCAGACGCATGGTGGATGTATCAGTACATTGCACTTACCCCTGAAATAATTTTTTGTTTACACTGAAGTAGAATTTGACTTCTTTGGCTAAAGATTTTAAAAGCACTTTAGAATGCAATTGCGTTTTTTATTTTGGAAAAAATGAGTGTGAGGTTATAAGTGTGCAGTTTCTGTCATGCTTCTGTGCCCTTGAAATCTGCAGCAGTACAGAGAATATCATATTGGGCAGATTACTAATACTCTATCCTCCTCTCACTGAGAATATGATCACTGGACCATGGCTGTAGAGAGGATACTACTCCTGCAAAGTGGATACTCTCACATAGGAGTACAGTATTTTACTGTATTGTTGTGTTATTGAGGAAACTATTATAAACATGAGTAGCAGACACAGAACCCCCTAGATGTGTGATTTTGGGGGTGAAATCCTCTAGACGGGATTTTTGGAAATAATTGAATGGAAAAAATTCCTACACAAAGGATTTGCAGATATACTTCACAAACACAAGCTACTGAAGCAATGTGTAAGGTAAATTAAGCTAATGCTGTCTGTCCCAGCTTGTTACTGAGGAAGTTTGCTGTCCCGTGTCAGTTAAGTAAGCGCCAGAGGTTGCAACCCTCCACCAAAGATGTTTTGGGCTATCTCAAGAATACACCCCCACCACTGGGAGGCTGAATCCCATGACACACCCTGGTATTATATGTGGTCCAATGCTTCATTTTACAGAAGTCTTTATCTGGCCTGCTGCTTCGAACCCAATTACTGCCCACGTGGGCCTAATTCCAAGACACACTTGTAACATGGCTCTAGACATGACCCTTGGGCACACTTTCTGTACCATGCACCCAAGCATGGCTGCCTATTTGTGCATTAGCTTTTAGCCATAGCTGTCAACTTTCCCCTTTTCTTGCAAGGAATCCTATTCGGAATAAGGGAATTTCCTCTTTAAAAAAGGAAAATGTTGACAGTTTAAGCCCATATTTCCCGAGGTGTTTCCTGTAGAGGGTCCCCAAGAGACGAGAACAGCTGTTGTGAATGTACTTTATTATTATTACTATTATTGCCCTCAGGAAGCGCAGCTATTGCTTCGAGCCCAACATGCAGCCCTTGTGCCTATCATCCTCCATTTCGCGGCTAGGCTGGCGAGGATTTGTAACCATGCGCCTCGGGCACGAGCACGCACGTCGCCTCCCAACGCGTGGAGAACGAGACTCTGCCAATCCACTCCCGCCTCCTGCAAACAGGCCTCACGGGGCGTGGCAGCGACGGGTGTGGAAAGAAACAGCCAGGACCAGCCGAGACTGGCGAAGGCGCTGCGCTTGAAGCGTGCTAGGGGCGGGGGCCTCTCACGACGGAGCCGCTGGTGGGCGGGGCGCTGGAGGAGGGTATTGGTCACGTGAGGCTGGCGCGAGCAGGGACCGTTGTCCGCGGCGCCGCCCCCTCCCCTTCGGCAGTCTAGGGTTGCCAGCCGTTGCGCAGCGCCTCTCCGCTTCTTCGCCTCGCGCTGTCTGAGCGCGGCGCCTTCTTCGCGTCCCCATGGCGACCGGGCGGCCTTTCGAGGTGGTGGTGTTCGGGGCGTCGGGCTTCACGGGGCAGTACGTGGTCCAGGAGGTGGCGCGGGTGGCCGGCGAGGATGAGCTGCGAGGCTCGCTGCGCTGGGCCGTGGCCGGCAGGAACCGAGAGAAGCTGCAGGCGGCGGTCGATAAGGCGGCCGAGAAGCTGGGTAAGGGGGCGTGCGAGTGGGGGGGGGGGGTTTGCTCTGCTTGGCCCAAGGGCTGCTGCTGCTTTCCCTCAGAATGAGAAGCGGAGTCAGGGGAGGCGTCGCTCCAGGTTGCCCTTCTCGGAGTCAAGCCCCGCCGCGTTCAAGCGAGAGAGAGAGCGCGCCCAGGATGGCGACGTGAGACATTAAGTCAGCGACGTGGCCCCGGACCCTGAGCTTAGCCCGATTGCTTCTCTCCAGGGTGGTGGAAGGGAGCGAGCGATAAGGGTGCAGGCATGTCCAAAGTCCGTTTCGGGGGCCTAATCCGGTCCGCCGGTCGGTTTAACCCGGCCCCTTGTCGCAGTTTATTTCCCGGGGTAAAATCCAGAAAAACCTCAACAACTCCAACCCTAAAAAAAGCTCAAGGACTTGGGGTAAAATCATAAAAAAGCTCAGCAACTTCAATCCTAAAAAAAAAACTTTGGTTGGCCCTTATGGCCCTTCATTTCATCAAATCTGGCCCTCTTTGAAAATAGTTTGGACACCACTGGGGGTAGGCTGCTCACTGCAAAACGGCCAGGTTGCCCATGTCAGCAGCCTGTCAGGTGCCAGGAAGAGCCCTGGTAGACCAGACCAAAGGACCACCTAGTCTGGCTGCATCTTGTTTCTCTGCAGTGGCCAGACAGGTGACTGCAGAAGCCCACAAGCATAGAGCCATGACATTCAACTGTCAGGACCAGAACTGTAGCTAGGTGATCTTGGGCCCCTGGCAGAACCATTCAGATTGCGCCCCCTAGCCATGAACAAATTAGCTCTTCTTTTTGCCTCTCCTCCAACCCCAACCCGCAAATTCAATTCACTCTCTATTTAAAACCATTTCCTATGAGGCAATAATCAATATTTGTATTTATGGACATATTTTTAGCTGGTTTTGCACCTTCCCATCACCTGCGCCCCTGGCGGGGGCCCACCTCACCACCCCTTTGCTATGGCCCTGGTCATGACCAGTAGTTGCTGATAGACAGGATGGGCCCATGCAGGATAGGCCTAATTCTCTTTTGGAGCTATGTGAACCAGTGGTGGTTCCTCCCATCTTACTGATCCAGGGCAGGTGAGTGAGTAGGGAGCATATCACTGTGCAGCCGTCCTCTCCCGAGTTCAAGCAAGCAGGAGGATTTCCATCCCATTTAAGGGCAGGAGTGATGATAGCAGACTATTACAAATCTGATCTAGATAATAACCCTTCCAAGTCCAAAGGGCTTTACAGTTTTTATTGTGCTTATTCTCACAGCAACTTTAGCTGGGAAGTTGCCATTGTTTGCAGAAGGGAATTGGCAAGGCGACCCTAACCCCCAGCAAAGAGGCCTGTGTATCTCCTGTGTAAATTAAGCAGTTTCCTAACTGCTTCTAGCAGGGGTGTGGGCAGGGTAAGCCTTACTCTTAGATTTTTGTGGAGTGAATTAGTTGCACCTTTATTTTTTGGTGCTGCAAGTTACACTGAGCTCAAGCTCCAAGCTCTATGAGCGAGACCAAATGAGTTAGGATGCTTTGCAATTTTCCACCCTTAACACACTCCTTTGTGCCTTCCATGCCAGCTTTCCTTACTCCAGCATAGCTTTCTCAGCCTATGTAAATTGTTACTCCAGGGTAAGCCCATCAGGCTATAGGAAAGGAAGAGATGGGACTGCACAGTGTTCTCATCAGCTCATAAATAAACAGCAACTACCCTCCCCCAACTGTCTTGTCAGGCTGTGAGAGAGAGGGGGAAATGTAACTGCAGATCCTCTCCATCAGCTCTGCTGAAAGAACAGCAGTGTTTGACTCCTTGCCAAATTTTTCAATTCTTGCTGCTCATTGCAGGGTCTCTGTAACTAAGAATTATTGCCTGAGCTTGCTTTTTTCCTACTCCTTCCCAGCCCCTTTTCCTGTTGTGTCATGTCTCTTTGATTGCGAGCCTGAGGGCAAGGACTGACTTTTCTTTGCAAGCCACTCAAGAGAGTAGGATAAGTATGCTTGATAATAATAATTTATGCTCATTTATGGCTGGCAACTGGGGTGATGGGAAGATACATAATGTGCTAACCTCTGCCACCCATTTTACCTGGGGATTAGGCTTGCACTGTGGAACCAAGAATTTGTGATATGGCCATAGAAGAGGGGGATATTGAACCCAAGTTTGCCAAACCCAGGTGGATGGTGCTGTTTGTGATACATATTTTTCACTGCAAAGGGTTCCCCCCCCCCCTTTTTCCTGACTAACAACCGGAATGTTTCCATGACTTAAAATTGTAGCTTCAGGGAGCAATTCTAGCACCCGTCTGGGAGCATCAGGACTGGACTCGGCTGCAAAGCCATTGCCACTTCTGCAGTTCTGCTACTTATGTTCGCAAGGGCAGAAGCAGCTTCATTACATGTTTTCCTCTGTTGTCTTTAGGCAGCCATTTCAGTTGGGCGCAGGTAATGTCTATTGCCTGTAGCTGGACCAGCTTAAAATCTAGTGGATCATTGGCCAGCACAACCAGTCCTCTTTCCCACTCTAGAAGAGTTTGTTTCAGGGGTTTCTGCTTGTTGGTGCTAGCAGTGATTTCTGCCCAGCCATGGTTTTGATAAGGACCTCTGCAGTTGTGGAAGTCCCCCCACCAATGGAGTCAGGCAGCGCTAAGTGGAGAGGCACCTCTGCTACATCCAAACATCCTCCGCAGTGTATATCACCATATTAGTTGCATACATGCGCCCATTTCTTGTTTAAAATGTCAGCTTTTTTCTGTGTTCTTTGTCATTTTGTGACAGTGTGAGTTCTTTAGTTCTTGCTGTTTCAGACATTGTGCGTCTCCAACTATTAATTGTTACTTTGTCCTGACTTGTATATGCTAGCCTTTTCTAGTTAGAGGTTCCCACGCTTGGTCGGTATAACTGAGTTGAGCATTGTTTCAGATTTCTTAGCCCACACAATTTTTATTGTGAAAATTCTTGTTGGTTCATTAATGTGTTTCAGTTGACACTTGTTGCATTCTTCTGCTTTATACCCCAAGGCTTTCTGGGGCTGGGAAAATGTATTGGTTCTGATATTGCATGAATAAATGCAGTCTTGGGAAAAGGTGTGGTGCTGAGGTTGCTAAGTTAAAACATGCGTAAGGGGGGAAACCCTATTGAAACTGATCTTTAAAACCAGAGTTGTTGCTTGTTCTAAGCAAATGACTAAAATAAAATGTCATAGTGATAATCTTGTGACACGCACTTACATAGTTGACTTGCTGCATTGTATTTCTCTTAAATAGTTTTCAATAATTTCTTGAGATTTTTCTGGTCATCTTTTGTGGCAAGAAGTCCCATCTTCCGATTTGCACAGTTGTTTTATACTGAAAAAGCATATTTGGGGGGGTGGATGTTTGAATTCGTATCAGAACAAAGTAACCTATTTTGCAAGTGTACTGTAGTTGAAAAAATAAAGGATTTTAAAATGACCTGTGTTTGATCCATTCATCTAATAATTCATAACTAAATAATGAAGGTTAAGAAAAAGCAATGTGTATATTAGAGAGCAATTATTACACAGTTCCAGGATTCTTTTATAACATTCCTCTTTTACATTTTCAGGAAAGACAGAGCTGAAGTCAGAAGTTGGCATAATACTGTGTGATGTCAGTGATCCATCCTCTCTTGCTAATATGGCTAAACAAGCTGCTATTGTTCTGAACTGTGTAGGCCCAGTAAGTATTTTCCTCTTTTGGAAAATGAATAAGTAAAAAGTTCTCATGGTACTAAAAGCTTTAAAAATGAAGATTCAATATATTGCAATATTTTTATTACCTTAGCAAACATTGAAAAAGAAATCTTTTCAAAGTATGTCAACCAAAATATTTTCTGGATGAATAAAAGTTAAAGGGGCATCTCTGCTGTCTGCCATTGTGAAACAAAGGCATATATTAATCCTATATTTTCACTTATTAATGTATAATGTTTGTATCACTCTTCTATAGTGGTGATCAGATATTAAAAATAATTATGAGGCAGTTGTTATCAGAAAGGGTTGTAATTTGACAGTGTTGTTTGGCATTTGAAGTACAGCAATCTCTCAGTTTACACAAGGGGTCAGTTCCAAGGGTTATATGTGCAGGCAAAAATTGTGTATAGTCAAACTCATGGAGCTGCCCCACAGCTAGCAGGTGAGAGGGAGAGAGAGCGCACCCCCAGTACTCCCAGAGCCTGCACACTGAGCAGGTCTTGCCCAGCAAGCAAGGCCAAGTGCTTAAAAGCTCTTTTCATGCCAGAGTGCTTGGGCTATTCAGTGTGAAAAGAGCTTTCAAACTCCCTGCCATGCTTGCTGGACAAGACCCGTTCTGTGTGCTGGCCCTGGAAGGGTAGTTCATGCAAGATTTTGCATCCTAGAGGCAGCCTGCACGCCCAGCAGGCCTTACCCAGCAAGCCAGGCGGAGAGCTTAAAATCTCTTTCTGTGCCAGGTAACCCAAGTAAGCCTGATGTGAGAAAAGCTTTTAAGCTTTCTGCTTTGCTTGGAACTTGACTTGCGTGATTTCACTCAGCCCACCATCAGCTACAATGGTTGAAATTGTGCAAGTCAGATGTGCATAAAATGAGGGATTATTCTAGTTTGACCTTGTGAAATAGGCTTATGCCCAGCCCTCATTAGCAGATATTAAGACGGTGAAGTAACTTCATTAAATAGGTTTGAATGTGAGCAGAGTGATTCCTAGTTTCACCATTCCACCACTACATATTTGCAAGCTTAGAAATCAGCAAGAAGGGCCTGGCAGTCCTTCGAGGCCATTGTAAAATGTACAAGACTATTAATAATAGCAGCTGAACTAATTCAGTTTGTTTCTTGACTCTTAACCCAGTGTGTATAGTGAACATCTAAATAATTCTTGCCATAATTAATTTCCCTCTGTTTATACTAATTATACTTGCAGTTATTAAGTAAAGCTGATAAATTGCTGTATGTGGAAAATATGCTGCTTTCCCCCAAAACAGTGCCTTTTGCAGCTGTGTGTGGTGAGGCTGTGGAAAGGCAGATGAAGAGGAAGGCATTGTTGCTTCATTCTCAGTTGCAAAGTTCTGCCAGCTCATTAAATCTAGAGCAAAGTTTAATAACTGAAACGTGCATGCTGTAGTTGTGGTAGAGGAGGTAGGAAAGGATTGTGTGCAGAGGGAGATGTTTCTTAAAATCCAAATGCTAGTTAAATAGTTTTAATCATTGTGTTTATTGATTAAAATTTCATTAGAAATTAAAATTGCTTGACATAACCTTATTCAAATATGTAAACATAGTGAGATAACTTACTGTCTTTATTAAAGTAGCAGAGTATAATTTATTAAAGTAGTAATTGCTTTATTTCTTCTTACAGTACAGGTTTTTTGGTGAGCCTGTGGTAAAAGCTTGTGTTGAGAATGGTACAAGCTGTATTGACATCAGTGGAGAGCCTCAGGTATGAGAAACTGCAAAAAACAAGCCAGCTTCGCAATTGTATTAAGACATTATTCATATTTGCACATCTTACCATCATGCAGGAATTTTATTTTTTGTGTCCAGCTTTGTGATACTGCCATTGAATAGCAGCTCCTGCACCATCCTAAGCATCAGCAGTCAGGGACGCTGAGTTTGCTTGTGGTGGGTCCCCCTCCCTGTCATCCATCTCAATAAATGTTTTGATAATAATATAATAACCTTCTGTAATGTTGCAAAATGGAGCATCAGCCACTGAATATAGTGCCAGTGACACAGCTATGAAAGTTACCATCTTCGCTAGAACATTGAGACAGAATATTATCTATTTTTCAGTACAATGTTGTTTCATTTCTTTCAGTTCCTGGAAGGAATGTATCTGAATTACAATGACAAAGCTGCAGAAAAAGGAGTATATATTATTGGAAGCTGTGGCTTTGACTCTATCCCGGCAGATATGGGAGTATTGTACACCAGAAACTCTTTGAAAGGTGACTCTTAAACTTAATCACAATTTTGATATGTGGTGCAGAAATTATTTTCCTTGTGGAGTGTTAAAATGATTTTTGAGTGGTTAGGAACAATAATATGCTCTACATTCTGCTTCTTCTGTAATTCTTCACAAGGACTGATGTTGCTACAAAATATTTGTTATAGTTACCAGAATTCTGCTGTATTAAGCTATGCAGTTATAAATATCTTCAGTTACCATCGTCTTAAAATAATGTACATCAATCAGTATTTCTGCTGCATTAGCAAAAAACAAAAACTTGGAGCTTATGCTCCTTAATGGAATGGAGTACGGAGCTAGAAAGGGATGTAGAAATAACACAGACCGCTCCATTTCTGTATTGAGTTGCTTGCATGCATCCCAAGTAGAAACAGAGCTTGTTACGGCCTATGGAGATTTTTCCAACGTCTAAAGTGTACTTGATTAGAAGTTGCATAATTCTGGAAATACTATCATTAAAATAGGTTGTGTGTGACTTAAAACAAGGTGGCAGGTTCAGTACTGATAGAATCTCAAATGAAATGATAAGCAAGCTGTTGCTTCTCAGTACAGGATTTCCAATGTGTCCTGGTATCTTCATTTATCTGATGCCATAACAGCCTGAGTATAAACTGCTGTTTAATTCTTTGTTACAACCACACTTAATGATTAATTCTCTTCCCCCCGCCCCAAGGTACATTAACTGCAGTTGAAAGTTTCCTGACTGTAAAATCTGGACCAGAGGTTGGTTGATTTCTTGATTAGCTAAGTTTATTATAGGTACTTATCATATAGGCAATATAAAAATAAATTATTACACTGGCTGTTGCATTGGTAGTGGTAGCCTACAAAACTGTCAGACAGAAGAACATCACTCTTTAATGCTTGTTCTGTTATAGCACTTCTAGTACTCGAGTAATGCAATACCAGTTTGATAGCCTTACCTAAGCATATGCTTTCTGTTTTGTTAAGGTTAGGTGGTAAGAAATTGCTTTATTGCTGATGTTGGGTAGATAGCTACTTAACATTTGTTAAAAATAAGTGTTTGGGGAAGGCGCGGACAATAACAATATTTTATAACACTGTTGGAGGAGGAGTAGATGCAATATTAAACTCAGCCCAGTCTAGTAAGACACATCCTTGAGCAGAAACAGGTTACTTTCTGTCTATGCAAACGGTTTTTGTGGGGTGAAAATCCTGCAGACATACATGCTGTGTTCTCATTAGTGCTTCACACAGCTAGCCACCAGAGAAAACTAATGCCAGATTAGTCTAGACATCACTAGAATGCACTCACACTCCTTCCTGCAGCAGACGATAAATGCCATAGGAGCAGACACACTAATCTTTGTGAGGGGACAAGGAGAGGTGAAGTGAGAAAATGGTCATGCTTAGGATCAAGTATATAGCTTTCAGCTATACTTTGATTTAGTCACTGAATCAGGTGTATAAGTAAGGTAGGTTTTCATTATTGTGACTAACGGTATAGATGTGTTGTGAGTATAGTATACTGAATTAACATAACATTTTAACAGGGTTCCTGCATTCATGATGGGACCTGGAAATCAGCTATACATGGCTTTGCAGATCAAGGCAGTCTGAAAAAAATTCGAAGGCAAATAGGACACAAACCCCTTCCAGTGACTGGAAGAAAGCTTAAGAGAAGGTATACTACTTTTGTGGATTAGAATTTATTGTTTACGTAGCTCAGAAGATGTTTCCAGAAGGAATGTAAGGTAAGGAAAATTGTAGGTGCCTTACATTTTCTTGAAAGGAAGCATTCTGGTAGAATTTCTTTATACAGATTTGTGTGCTTGAAAGGACAGGTTTTAGATAGTGCCTTGTCTCAAACACACTTTGCCAAGCTTTGTTTTAATTGTATTTGCTTCTGTTTTTGCAGAGGTGCATTGTTTTACAGTAACGAACTTAAACAATATTCCATTCCGTTCATGGGATCAGATGTCTCTGTAGTAAAACGAACTCAGCACTATTTGCACACAGACCTGAAAGAAACACCTGTAAGTTTACTTAAACATCTATTTTAAAGAATGTCCTATCATCAGTGAAATCTTTGAATCTGATAATGTGAAACTTGCAATAATATGCATAGGTGCCTGAGGGGAAATCATATTGAATTCATGTGCCTAACACTGTAAAGATAGCAGGCCTGTGCTACTTTATGAGCTTCTGGGAAATCTTATTACTGCTGAATGTCTGTCACCTCTGCCACTTATGTGGGAATATTCATGTAGCTCTCTGAAATGGGAAAAAGTGTCAAACAGCAAGGCTGTCATCACTCCTTCTGCAATAGTGCCACATGATAACATATTTGTGTTACTGTAATTGTAGTACTAAAAGAAAATTGTATTTCTTTTAATGCCTCCAGCTGCTTTTACAGTGCCCACAGTTAAAGCTAGCAATCATATCTAGCCTATTTCTGGATTTATTCTTTGTCACCTAAGCAAGGCTTGGTTGTCTGTGAATTGTTGTTCTTTAAGATCTGTATTCTGTTTTCTGGAACAGTTTATACATAAACTGTCAGGTTTTCATTGATATAAAATTTCTCTTTTCAGGTGCAGTATGCTGCTTACGCAACTGTGGGTGGTCTTGGAACTGTTATTAAGCTAATGTTTGCTGGCCTTTTATTTTTAATGCTTGTGAAATTCAACTTTGGAAGAAAGCTCCTACTAAAAGTAGGTTTTGTTTTAAATACTTCGGGAGTTTGATTTTTTTCTGTTATTCTGGAATTTATTATGGCTTGTCTTATTTCAGTATCCCGAATTTTTTTCTGGGGGACATTTCACAAAGGACGGACCAACAGAAAAACAGGTAACTACTTCTGTTCTTAGGCGATTGTATTTGTGATGTGACTGTTTTCTACATAATTACAGTGTCCCAGGACTAGCTTACTAATTGCAGCAATGGAAAATTCCTTAATTCTATGTAAGATTGTAGATTAAATGCTGGGAAAATTGTGGAGGAGGAGGCATCTTGGGGTCTTTCAAGCGGAATGGGTAAAGGAAAGGGATGATGGGGAGTCTGATGTGGAGTATAATAAGCCCACAGTTTACGCTGAGGTTACACTCCAAGGATCACACATGAAGCCAAAATAGTGTACAGCCACAACCCAGAGAGTTCAATGGTGGGTGGGATTGTCAAAGTCATTTTTTCCAACGCTGCACCCTTTTCATTTTTTAATAATTATTTTGCCAAATGCATAAAGCTGAATATGCACAAGTTTAATGTGCTTAAGTTGAGGGCTTACTGTTCTAATATTGGGACACTGTGAATATTGAAGTAAACGTTCAGCAGACATGTTTAACCCATGTATAGCAATGAGTTCTCAGGTGAGCACTAGGAGAACAAGTGAACAGTAGTCCTCCTGTTGCTTGAAGGCAGGAAAATGGCATCACTCCAACAGAATCTTTGACCCACCCTTTTCTTGGGGTGACAGTTTGTTTTCCTACCTTGTTTGAAGTGGAACTATCTTAGTTGTGCTGTTCTGGCCATCCCTTGTTGTTCAACAGCTTGTGAAATTTTGTGGTGTGCATGTTGGGTGAGTGTGTGTGCGGTGAATCTTTCCTTGTGTTGGATCCAGTGCTTACAGTCTTCAATGAAAGTTGACTGGAAAAAAATCTCAGCTTAAATCTGAAACCCATATCTATTCAGACTGTGAACCTTTTCTACCTACTTTGGCAGTTTCTTATTCAGAAACTAGCTTAAAAGCAGTATTTGAGACCAAACGTGTGGCAGGACCACCGAGATAATTTTAACTTCATGAAGGTTAAATGACAATATAAGAGTGCTGGATTGGATTATAGCAAAGACAATCTGGAACCTCAAATATATTTTATGGGTGGTAAATACCACACTTTTTGCAGTGCCAGTCTCACTGTCTTCAAATAACTGGCTTATTTTGCGTAACATTTTACAGTGGGTTTTTTTGTACACAAAACTACTCCCTCAACTTTGGTTGTAGTTAAACTGAGCTGAAATTCAGTGGTATAAGCAGTAATGTGTGTTTGATAGAAACTGTGGCATTGCCTAGAGATTTGATGCTGTTTCTTTCTTGTCTTTTGAATTACAGATGGAAGAGTCATCCTTTGAAATGACTTTTTTTGGTGAGGGATACAGAACACAAGATGATTTACAGCTGGGCAAACCAAATGTTAAAATCTGCACCCAAGTAAAGGGACCAGGTATAGCAAATTGTGTATAACAATATACCTTCACATTTCATAGGTTTTGTACAATATTTGCTCAGATGCCCTCCCTGTTTAGGGGCTTGTTGAGGAAGGTTTGGCTGCTTTTTATGAAATGCTTTCAATTCAGCTGAGCACATAGTGGTGCTGTTTGATTCTGATTATACTGTGATTTGTGATTGAAACGGGCAGATGACTTCTTTATGTACTGTTCACAAGGTTATTGGGAGATTTAGATTGTGTGTGTTACTGCTGCATGTTTAGTTTATATACTTGCTGAAAATAAAGCAAACGGTACATACATTTACAGGCCTGGGGGGTGCTAGCTAGATGGTACTGGCCCAGTGTTTAGGGAGATGCTTAATCTTGAATCAAAGGTAATTCTAGAAATGATAGAAACAGAAGTAATTTTATTTGCATGCTGCCTTTCCACAGTTCAAACCACACTCAAGGCAGCTTACAACATGAAAAAGTATATAACTGCAACATAACAAAAGTAGTCATAAACAAGAAATAAAATGTCAAAAAATACACAGCCTTGCTGAACAATTTCCACATAGCTCATAAGCTCTAAAATTAGGATAGAGAAAACCAACAGCAACAACCCCCCCCCAACAAACCTCCCCAGCTCAAGAGTCAAAATGATGAATGTAATTGAAGTGTTTTCCCCTCCCGCATATTTTTGTAGAGGCTGGCTATGTTGCTACACCCATTGCAATGGTTCAGGCAGCTGTGGCACTTCTGAAGGACAAGCCTTCTCTTCCTAAAAAGTAAGTCTTAATTTTCTTGATGTGAAATAGCTTACACTTTCAGGGTTCCTAGCAGCCTTTAAATTATTTGGCTGTAATAGTACTGTATCTGATTTCTTTCTTTTAAAAAAATCTTGGCATTCTTACCATTTCATTTGTTTGCCATTCCCGACTCTTTGGGTGGAAGGAAGGGATACAACTGAATAAATAATATACTAGCATGAAAGTAAGCAAAGTGATTGAAAGCACTACACAGTTCTATGGTGTAGTAACTTCCTTTTCTCTCACTTTGTCAGCCAGCATTTGCATTAAAAGCATTAAACTTTCTGTCAAGTTGAGTTATTGCAAACATGTGAAAAAGTGCTTAGGTGATAAATGCCATTATATCTGCAAATGACCTTAATTCATGTCGTAAGGTGCAAGCTTTAGGTCATTTAATGGTTTGTAAATCACAATATTTATTAAGAAACAGTAAAATTTCATGTCAAGTTCAGTATTAAAAACTATAACAAAGTATTTCAATCAGTTAATTATTAAGCTTTTCTATGCATAGTTCATGAATTAACTTAAACATTTGTTGAAGGTTCACAGGGGGGAGTGGAACTTAACTATCCCGTTTTCAGTAAGTATTTGTTCATAATAAGTGTTAAGCTTGCTTGCAGCTTACATGTCACTAACCCCAAATGTGTGGCTGTTTTACAGGGGTGGTGTCTATTCTCCTGGGGCTGCATTCTCCAATACAAAACTTATTGACAGGCTCAAGCAGCATGGAATTGAGTTTTCTGTCATTAGCCAGCCTGAAGTCTGAAACAAGAAAAAACATCCTGAAGGCTACATGACCAACAAATCTTTGTATGGTACTTGTATACCAAAAAGATCAGCTACAAATGGTTGCTAAATTTAATAAAATACTGACATAATCTTATGTAATGTGAAAACATGTTTCATATTGTTGCTCAAAATGGAAGTAAGACTGAACTTTTACTACTGGAAATGCGCACTGTAGCACAGCAATAGTTAAATGAAAAGAAAACTATATTAATAGTGCTTTTTAGACTCAAGGGCTTGACTGAACTAGCTGTGGTAACTAAAAAAATCAGTAACAAATTACAACTGCAGTATTTTTATTCAGAATTGTGAAAGCTGACTTTACTATAAAATCTGTGCCTTAACCAATTAACTCCCTATGAAGATCAGCAAACTGAAAAAGCAGAGGGGTGTCTTCAGTAAATTGCGTAGGAATTCCTTCAGACAGGTTTCCCTAGCTTGCTACACCTTCTCATGATTAATACTGTAATTTACACTCATATAGACTGGGATCAAGTCCCCTTGACAACTGCAATTTCTCTGATAAAACATAGTTCTCTTGTTAATGGAACAAATTCATTATGCTTAAGTTAGGTCTCATGGTACTTAGCTGGACTCTGCCTGCAGTGTTTTTTCAATATGAGCTTTGGAGTAATATTCTTGCTTGAATTAGTAACATTCCTTTCCTGTGTACTGAGACATCCTCAAGGCAGGGGAAATATGTCATTGTGAAAGGAAGAAAGATTTCTAGCACTTAATTCCCTTTGTTCTCATTTTTCAGTGTAATAAAAGAGGGTTACAAATTTGCTTGGTTTCTGTTTAACTCAACACAGATCACTGTACTTAAAAGTCAACCATTTTAATTAGCATTATCTAATGTGCTTAGAATAAACTATGCCTTAAGCAATAATCCACTGTCATTTTAGTAGACCATGGAATGGAACGAAAATACAAGTTAAGTCCCTCTTTTAAGCCCAAATTACAGCTAGGGTGCTAAGGGTATTGCATATAATAGCAAGGGCCCTTTTGTGTAAATGATTTTCTGCTTTTACCTTTTAGCTGCTCTAGCCTCCACTCCACACATTGCTACCTTCAGGAGCATGGGGCTGTTTTAAGGAACATAAGAGGACATCCAGGTGGTGGTTTCTTGGAAATAAAACTGCACCATCCCAAATAATGTGACATGCTGCTTAAAAATAAAATTTTACTAAAACTGAAGCAGAGCATCACCCCTACCCCAATTACATTTCCAAGTGTTTTTCAATTAACTAGCAGGAAGTGCACAGGGCTGCCCAGGTATTTTTAGAAACCAAAAAATACTCTTGATTTTTAAATGGCTCGTGCAATTTGTGAGTTTGGACCCATGACACCAAAAATCAGGTGAAGTCATATTTTGGAACAAAATTGTGCACAGCACCCAAACTGCCAGAGACCGCCATCTGCACCTCAGGAACCCTTGTGCTTGAATTTTGTGACAACACCTCAAGAGGCAGAAAACCTAGACCAATCAATGTCACGCCAAAGTCACATTTCAGTCCGCCACCTTGATTCAAAATGGTACCTGCTGTCCAAACAGCGGTATAACCTACTACCTCCCCCATCAAAAACCCTTGTGCCACGTTTGGCACCCCTATATTGAGAAGTGTCCTAACATAGAGGACAAACAAGTGGACAAACGACTTTTCTAAATACTGATCAGTATTCCAACACTAATTATTCTGAAGAAGGCATTAGTGCACAAATTTGAAAGTGTATAAACATTCCTGATGGAACAATTCCTCCTATGTCAGTGTGAGAAGAACAGTACAATGGTCAATGGAACTGTCACTCTCCCACCACAGACACAGTACAATGCCCGAAACTGTTTAGAACTGGCAGACCCATAGCTGTTTCCCATCTACTTCCTTCTCAGGACCTATGAGTTACAGCAGGAGTAATTTACACACAGGAAGCTTAGGAACACTTATGTAGAGGTATCAATGATACATAATGACCAGCACATTCTAATGTTCTCATATGCACTGTTACTTATTTTCTTACATTTCTACACCACCTTTCTTCCATCATGGGTCACCCACCCAGGCACTGACCAGATCCTGACCTGCTCAGCTTCAGCAAGGAGACTGCCTCAGGTGCCTTCAGATCATACCCTGGAACTAGATTATTCCCCTCTTGCGGCTGTGTCCAGGGTGGGTCTGGTAAATACATAAGTTGTGCTCTTAATTTGTAGTGACACAAAACAACATATGCTTTAGCACAGTTACAATTATACTGAAACACTACTGTTTTATTTTGTACAATGACTTTATGGTTTGCTGTAACCTAGCCTCTCCCGTTTCTTTTTAACTATCAAAGCAACATCATTTTTCAGTTTACTTATACTTGACTCAAGTTGCTCTCCAAAGTCCTTTAACATGTGTGACTGTCTCTCAGCAAAATGTCGAAGTAGTTGCACATTATCTTCTTCCTGGAAATGAAATACAGAAGCTGCAGTGTGAAAAGGAAAGAATAGCTTACACCAGCAAATGGGCAACTTAACTCAGCAAGGAAGAACACACCCAAGCAACAGTAAATCCTAAGGGGGGGGTGACCTATGAAGACAGCTCTACAGCTTTATTCAAAAGCTCTTCTAGTCTTGACAATGGAAGTGAAAGCACAGGCGCACTCTGCATTCCTATGTCCCAGTTTCAGCCTTCGTAAATAAATAAACCCTCTCATTGGACACATGTGCCCTGCAATATAATACATTTACAAGTCTGGAAAACATTAAGTACTTCATTATTTGGCTGCTAAGTGTGAGGAACACTTGGGCATTCTTAAAGCTGTAGAATTTAGAGAGCGGTAAAAGAGGAAAGTTACAGTCCTGGAAGGGTTTTCTCCTGGTTCACTGTAGATGTTTTCAAAAGGATTGTACTGATTATTAATTTTTTGGAAAAAAATTAAGGATAGATTCAGCCTTTCTTTTTAAGAATCAGTTAAGATATATATACCGGAGCTCTGCAGTGCTTTATTTTCAAAAACTGGCCTCTGATCACATTCATATTCTGGTAGAAGGCTTTGAGGGCTTTAGCAAATTCTGCATCGCAGCTCATCCGAGAATTGCAAACTGGGTGAGAATCTTTTGACGCTGATTGAGTTACCTTAGCAGCTTGAGGTTTTGTAGGAGATTTTAAGATCTTACCTAAAACAGGAAGATGTGAATATTAGTATCAACAGACAGAAGGAAAGAACCACTTACGGCCAGAATTTTGGTGTTTTTGCTCCCCCCCTCCAGCAAACTCTACAAAAAGTTATGCGAAAGCTAAATGCGCCATACTCAATGGTGCTGAGATTCCTGGCTTTTACTTGCGGCTCTATTCTCATCTTCACTTCCTCTTAAAACTTTTTTAAATTTGAAGTTTCTAGCAGACTTTGGCAGTCGGGCAAGGCCCACTTCCTGTCCTGAGTTTCAATCAACAGATGTAAAAAATAATAATCCTGTTTTTGATTACTTATAACAACCAGAGCATCTTGCACAACACATGTAAAACATTTTTACATAGATAAACAAATTTTGCATTAATATGCATTGATGTGAGACCTTGAGGTGGGCCACTACTACAATAAATCAAGCATGATAAATCTCATCTGAAACATGCCAGCTGTCACCTGTCCCAAAATGCATTAAAGTAAATATGAGCAGTTAATGCTCTATGGCTGCAATTCTATGGCCCTGGGAGGGCATGCAAGAGGACATAGTGTACACTGGTACTCCCTTCTCCTACATAAGGGAGGGGAACCTCCCCTCCTGCCACCAAGGAAACCTCCAAACCCTGAGCCTACCAGCATTGGAGCTCTGACATCTGTAGGCCCAGTAGCGAGCCTGTCACAGGGAGAGGAAGAACCAGATAATGGCTTGAATTTGAAGGATCCAAAGCTGCCTCAGCCACCTGACATATCTCCAAACCAGAAAGACGCTTAAACTAGCTTAGGAGCTGATGTAAATATCTCTCCCTTGTATTTCCTTCCTATTAGAACCAAACTATAGCTTGGTTTATAGCTTATAGTTTAAAAACAAACTATAAAATTGTTGAGGGAATATAAGAATGCTCCTCCATCCTCAGTTCGACCCAGTGGGTCTCAGGGTATGGAATTAAACAGCCTTCAGTTCCCCCTCCGCCCGCCCCCCTCAGGATTGCAGCCGAAGAGGGTCAAATTCAACATAATTAAAGCAGAAGTAAAAGGGGCCGTGTGGCGCTGTGGTCTAAACCACTGAGCCTAGGGCTTGCCGATCGAAAGGTCAGTGGTTCAAATCCCCGTGACAGGGTGAGCTCCCGTTGTTCGGTCCCAGCAGTTCAAAAGCACGTCAAGTGCAAGTAGATAAATAGGTGCCACTCCAGCGGGAAGGTAAACAGTGTTTCCATGCACTGCTCTGATTTCGCCAGAAGTGGCTTAGTCATGCTAGCCCATGACCCAGAAAAACTGTCTGTGGACAAACGTTGGCTCCCTCGGCCAGTAAAGTGAGATGAGCGCCGCAACCTTTTTAAAAGGGGTCAGGTGCTTACTTTTATGGGTTTCCATCTCGCACGCTTTCAATTTATCCTTCAGAAGTACATTTTCTTCCCTTAGAGCTCTGTTAATATCTCTAAGCAGTTCTGTCTCTTGCTCTAGTTTTAACAACTTTTGGTAAAGTTCAGCAATCTGGTTTTCTGTGTCCTAAAAATAGAAGAAATTCTTATCACAAATAAGTGTGTACATGTGCAATAATTCATATGGAAATGGTATTGGTTTCATGGCACATTTGGCCATCATATGGCTGCATAGCCTCCAGCTGTCCCCATGTACAAGGAAAGCCCCTGTTGCCTTGAATTTGTCCCTAGTAAATAGTTATCAGTTTTTTGTCCCTAAGATTGTTTCTGGGGGGTTTTAGATCTTTTTCCATTCTCAACAGCAGGGGGAAAGCAATTCATGTTAGCAGCAAAAAAACACCTGCTATATAAGCTACATGAAATTGGGACACTGCTTGGTTATGATCTTTGACCACATGCAAGAATACCAAAAATACACTTACGTACCAGACTGGTGTGTCTCAGAACCTCAGCTCTGGGATTATCAATGATAATAGAGCTCTCCCTTGTTAATGCCATGTCTTGCCGAGAGGAATCCAGTTGCGCACATCCTTCTGTATTATTGGGAAGATATTGCCATTATAGATTATATCCCCCACATTCCCATTCTATATCACTTTAAACATTGGTAACAAAGAACAGCATGATCCTAGTAAGAGCATCATCAGCCCCCCTATATTACCCCTCTTTCCCCTAAAGCTACCTTATTCTGCTGCTTCAGGTGTCTGTTGCCACTCCACTCCTGTCTAACATATGCCATTATGATACTGCACATGCAAGGTATCCTAGGGAAACAAGGGTGCTGGATACAGGCGCCAGCATCTCCTGGGAGAACAAGTGCACTAGACTAGTCACTGGTCCTAGGTGGGGTTAGAGTGTGGCTGCTGAGTAATGTAATTAACTTTAAATGTAAGATAGGTCAAAGCCTTGTAGCTGTCGTGGTCTCACAATGAACAAGCAGAATCAGCCAGCAAGAGTTCAAAATGTTTCATGTCAATAGTTCAAAGTGTAAAGAAGAGCCGGGGGATTTAAACTCAAGGTCTACCTAGCATCTCGCATAACTGAGCACTCTTTATTCTATCATAAAGGGCCCAACCACACAGAATCAAGGTACATTGGTACCTCGGGTTAAGAACTTAATTCGTTCTGGAGGTCCGTTCTTAACCTGAAACTGTTCTTCACCTGAATCACCACTTTAGCTAATGGGGCCTCCCGCTGCTGCCATGCCGCCAGAACACGATTTCTGTTCTCATCCTGAAACAAAGTTCTTAACCCGAGGTACTATTTCTGGGTTAGCGGAGTCTGTAACCTGAAGCGTATGTAACCTGAAGTGTATGTAACCCAAGGTACCACTGTACAGGGCTAAAAGTCAGCATGATCTACTTGCGGCACCACAAAGCTGTCCAAGCCTTCGATTCAGTTACAACACATACCAGAGATTAATATTAAAAGCAGGGGTGAACTGCCAATCACTTGATGTCAGATGATGTAGTGCTTTGTAGCCTTGATTGTCAGGACTTCAGAATGTAGCATGGGACTGTTTGAAAGCCCTTTTCCAAACAGCCCCATGCTGCTGTGTAAACATGCAAAAGCTGGAGGTTCAAGGAGAGGTGCAGGGCAGCTTGAAAGACCTTTTGCTTTCACCATGCCATAGTCTGCTGCTTGTAATGCAGAACAGCAACTAAAAGCACAGTGCCTGAGAGCTGAATCAGGCAGGTTTGGTCTGACAAGCCAGGAGAGCCAATACACAACAGGGTGATAAATTCTGTAAAGAACTTCATGGGACAAGGAAAGGGAGTTGGCTGTTGATTACAGCTGATTAAAAACTTCAGGAACATTTCCACACATTGTCTAACAGGAATGGGAAAAAGGAAGTGCCATGAGTTGGGCACCACAAAGATTTTTGGGATAGTAGGTAGAGCGACAGGAGATGGTGGAAATAGGCAGGGGGAGGAAATGACTCAAGGTATGATGAAACAAAGGTTTGCTTGATTGTCCGTGGGGCAGCTTATGGCTTAATAAACTATTATTGAACTGTGGTTTAATGAGATGTACATGCCATGCCACCACAAGTTGGAGTAAGCAAGAGTAAGCAAGCCTAGGCAAGAAGGATCAATCGTTTGACTTTGTACATGGCAACTTTATGTTATCTTTCCAAACAAAAGCCATGCTTTTAGATACAAAGTACTGAACATAAAGGTGTATACATAGCTTTATCAAGATAAAAAGTCAAAAGCATACCTTGAAGCCCCCACAAGTCAACAATTAGAGCATTTTTCTGCAAATAGTTCAAAAAATCATGGGACATATTAAGGGTTGAAAAATTTACTAGCTCTTCTATCTTCGGGTTCACATTTTTCCAAACAGGCTTTGTGTATAATGAGCATGGGAGATCATAAAATTTATATCTAAAATAGTAAAACAAACGAAGACCCAATTAAAAACTAATGTCTGTGTCCAAAGAGATCAACTGCTTGAAATAACAGAAATATGACAATTTTGAAGCAACATTTCAAGGTTAGATTTTCCTTCCTACTTATTAATTTTAAAAAATTGTCTTGCATGCCCAATAAATTTCATGAAATGGTTTCTTAATTTCTTTATGGCAGTCATTTTTAATACTGTTTTTCGGCCAAAAATGTCACAATTTCCAAAAATACATTTCCCTTGATTAGAACCCAGTTCTAATCTTGACTACTTGACCTAACAGGCATTGGCGTCCACTGGACACAGTTTATTAGGAAGTTCTTTTGAACAAGCTTCATTAAAATCAGGGATGGGGAACCTGTGGCCCCTCTAGATAATGATGGGCTCCAGCTCCCATCATTCCTGGCCACTGCATATGATGGCTAGTGCTGATGAGAACTAGAGTCCATTAACATCTGGAGGACATCCTATTGCCTACTCCTGGTTTACAGTGCTGTGCAATACTAGGAGTTGAAAAAAGCACAGGCTGACCCTGCAACAACCCATGGAGTTGCCGTGGAGATCATTATAATCTATTATTTATAAAGCTAAATTATTTACTAAATCAGCAACAACAGGAAAGAGATCAGCAAGTCAAGAATGGATTTAAGTGCATAACTGAAGAAATTCAGATACCCAACATTATCTGAAAAGATTGCTATCTTGGGTAAAGTTTACATGCAAAAGAAAACTCAGTTGTGAAATTGTTATTCACTCCGAAGAGCCAAACTGAGAATATTTCACAGGAAGCTTTAAACTAACAATACCCAATCTGAATCCCTCTCTGTGACACTTCTTTTATCCATTTGACTCCAAGGCATTGTAAAATGTGAATTTGGAAATCAATTCTTTTGCCCAGCAATTCCAAAGGATCAATGACCATATCGTCCTCTCCAAAGGCTCTATTTAAAAATAAAATAGGGAAAATGGGAATTAATATGCAAGATGGTAGTGACTTTGATCTTATTTGGATGTAACTCTAAACCAGCACTGCGCTCTGGACTATAGAGCTAGTTAGGTCCAGCAAGGGTCCCAATCTAACTTGCAATACAGTTTCTCCCCAAACCAGACCCATTCCTCCCACATCTGATGCCATACATGTCATCGGATGTGGGGCATGTAAAGATCATATTGGAACTTAAAGTATACCTTGAATTAATCAGCTGATTAGTGCTGCCCAAGCCCCACTGATATCAGTGATGCTACAGAGTTGCTGCACAGCCAATTGGGTTTGCTCTCAGCTTGTCAGCTGATCAAGTCCAAGGCTAGTTTATAGACCATCAAAGTCACAAGGTAAGAGATGGCAAACCTGTGGCCTTCCAGATGTTATTGGGCCCTATCTCCCATCAGCCTTAGCCAGCATGGCTGATTGTCAGGGATTGTGGGAGTTGCTCCAACAGCATTTTGAGGGCCATAGTTTCCCTATTCCTGGACAAGGTTAAAACTGATCTAAGTATGACCCTGATCTATGGCTTGGAGTTGAAAAATGCTGCACAGATGTCAGAGGCAGGACTTTCTTGGTGATAGCCTTGCACTTGTGGGTCTCATTCCTTGTGGAAATCCTTATGGCTCCATATTATTAGCTTTGTTTAAAATAGATTTTGTATTTCAATCTGCAACTTATTCATTGCCATTTTGGATCAACTTCTACAGTTTAATGGGTGAATGTTTTAAACAGGTGGTTTTATTTGTTTTATTTCACAACTGTGCATCACTCTGTGAGGACTATTATGCCCAGAATAGTGGTTTAGAAGTATTTATAAACAAATGTATAATAAATTTATACCTAGTCAGACTTTAAATGTTCTCTGTCGGTTAGAATTTTTATCTGTAAGCTTCAGAAGAGGCAGTAAGAAACAGGGTTGTCAAGTTTCTGCCTCCAAGTTATTAAATGTACAGTGGTACCTTGGGTTAAGTACTTAATTCGTTCTGGAGGTCCGTTCTTAACCTGAAACTGCTCTTAACCTGAAGCACCACTTTAGCTAATGGGGCCTCCTGCTGCGCCACCAGAGCACAGTTTCTGTTCTCATCCTGAAGCAAAGTTCTTAACCTGAAGCACTATTTCTGGGTTAGCAGAGTCTGTAACCTGAAGCGTATGTAACCTGAAGCATATGTAACCCAAGGTACCACTGTATAGGCATGTTTCCTAGGTAGTAGGAAAGATACAGCCCCCCTGTCTTCTGCCCATTGCTCCATCAGCCTCTGCCCATCCTAAAGTCGTGTCTGTTGTGCAACAAATGGGAGAGGAAAATAAGCAATGGGGCTGGCAAATCAGTGAGGGAAGGGGAAGGCACAGAAGCTGCATAATTTCTTGTTGCATCATAGCTTTTAAAGCAGGCGTGGCTGACCTATGCCCCTCCAAGTGTTATTGGACTCCATCAGACCATGGCCAATAGTAGAGGATGATGGGAGTTGTAGTCCAACAAGGCCTAAAAACCCACAGGTTAGCAACCCCTGTTTTAAAGCCACAGGCATAAATCTTCAAGTTAAGCCCAAGTAACAAACAGCAGGTGCTCACCTGCCATTTGGAGAGCATGGAATGATATTGATAAGTATGATGGCTTCCTCCATTCCTTCAGAATTCAGGAGTTCTGTTTGTTCCTCAAGTTTCATGCAATAAGCAAGGGACTGGAGCCAGATGTGAGCAGATCCCAAATGGATTACTTCCACGGGATCCCAGAATGGATCGCTTTCTTTGTCAACCTGCACATCTTCTCCATCTAAGAAACGCTGATAGAGCTCTTCCATTAAAAACTTTCTGTTGACGAACTTGGGTTTTGACCAAACCCATATCTAGAGAAATGAGGTAACTTGAATTATTCTAATCATAAGGTTCATACTGTAAAAACTAAGTTGTATTTCCAAAAAGCTGACTTATGGGCTGCACATGTCTTGAACAAAGAATACACAGAGAAGGGGACAAACCTGGGAGACTGGGGCTTTGGCACCAGAACCAGCAGCCTCCCTTGTCAAACTGGAACCAGCCATTGAGATAGTAGCAGGGAGGACTTTGGATGGGCAGGGAAAGCCCAGCTGGTGTAAAATAGAGTAGCCTGTGAAGTGCGCACCATAGTCTTTCTCAATACAACTTGCCATGACTAATGGTTGAGACTACTTTACCTGGTTTGTAACTTTGTGCGCCACTTTAACTATGATCTCCTTTTGCAGATCATAGCCTCTAGAGTCAGAGGAAGCCAAATTTTTCACTTTCAGTTCCAAAATTATGTCCTGTTAAAAAAAAGAAAAAAAACCACACAAGTTTTTTTCTGTAGCTGACTAGCTTTCAATTTAGAAAGCTAAAATAGAGAAATGTCTCAAGAATCATTAAAATTGGGTATATATGCAAAACACTATAATGCAAATTCCTTTTTAATGGTATAAGAGGTAAATGACATAAACAGTAGGGTGTTAATAGGTAAGATAGATAGATGATAGATAGATAGATAGATAGATAGATAGATAGATAGATAGATAGATAGATGATAGATAAACTCTCTCACAGTTTAAAGAATGGGACTAAATCACAGCAAAGGCAGTTATCTTGCAAAAAAAAAAAAAAAAAAAGGGAGATGCCAAGTAGTTCTTGTGGTTGCCTTCTCCTGTCTAAAAATGTAGTTTTATTTTCTAGGAGAGACAAAATCATAAATTGTGATCTTTCAGATATTTCTGAAATTGGAGAAAAATTCCACCATCTTCCACCAGCGGACTTCCACTATCTCCCCCTCAAAAAAGGAAAAGTAGGCCTCATCCTGCAACACAGTACAACGTAGTACATATTGAACAATGCAGGCAATATAACCCATCAAGGGAATGTAGCTATGCAGATAGCTGCAGCACCAGCACAGGCTGCAGACCCAAACGCAGAGAGACAAAAATAATCAAAGGCACTGGACAAGTTAGTCCAACCCCTGAACACACTTTCGGGAACACATATTGTTAAATGCAGCCCCTCTCTATTGTAAGCGGCATTCACTTTATGTACTCCTTTTGTTTCACCATGCAGTACAGAGTTGAGAATTAGGCTTGCAAGCTTTATTCTCAGCCCTACAGGAGGAGCCTTTTCTCCTGAAGAAAATAAATTTGTTATTTCCCATAGTTCCATGTGATGATATCTGGTTTGGACAAACAGAATTACCCAACAGGTGTAATCAGTGGACTATCAGGTCTGTTGAACTAACAGGATGACTTTCGCCTGCAGTAAACAATGGCACACGCAAACTTACCTTTCTCAGCTCCACACTCATTTGATTGGCTTCAGCAACCAAAGGCATTAACTTAAGATAATCATGGAACACAGCAAGGACACTGGGATCTGGCTTGCCATCCTTCCTGTTTGCAGCACCTGAGGGGGAAAAAGACCTTATCATCAAGTCTAGGCAAGAGCAGTTTTCATGGGTTATGGCAGAGAAATGACTAGGTTATTGAAATTTCAGCTGCTGTGCAACTGAACATAAGTTGGACTTGTGCATTGTTGAAACATACAATAATCATGCTAGATGAAGATTGGTTGAAGTCTTGGAACTGTACTAATTGGCAGGGTTGGACTACCCAGAAAAATATGGACATTTATAACACAAAGATACATCACTCTGATTAAAGGAAGCAAAATTTGATGCGTATGATGAAAGCACTAGGTCCATGTGAGCTGGTGACCAGTCCATGTGAGCTGGTGACCAACCCATTAGGAAGTGAGCAAAAACAATGAGAAGTTTAAAATATGAAACTGCATGTGCTTGAAGTATTTTATTTTTTGCTAATTTTATTAAGGGGTGTGTGGGTGTGGGTGGGTGGGTGTCATCCACGAAATCTTATACCGTAATAAATGTGTTAGTCTTTAATATATTTCAAGATGTATTCTCGGATACCAGTACTTTATTTCTTGCATTCCTTTTTTGGGAGAGGTAGGGGGTGCCTTCTTTTGGGAACTGCACTAGGAGCCCCAACCACCTTAATCCAGATTTGTTCATAGCATATTAATTTAGCACCATGTTTAATTTGTGTTGGGATTAATATGTGAACCATACCTTTCAATCAAGTTATCAGGGTAGGTAGCTTACCATGAAATATTAAGGTGTAATAAAATAACAAATAAGCCAGGAGCAACAAATCTAGAAAATCAACAAGAAAACTATTATATTATAGTGCTTACCAAGTTTATCTACACTGAAACCTTCTGCTGCTGCCAACTCTGACTGAATGAAATCATAATCGTATCTGGTCAGGTCCTCGCTGGTGCGATCTGAAGGTGGTCCAATGTAGAGATATGCACTATTTGACCCAAAAATAATACGGTCCTGAGGGATTGAGTATACAGAGCTTGCTGAAAGCCTTTCTACTGCATAATTGGTTGTTAAGCATTATATTTAATTATATTTTCAGAGCCTGAAAGCTGTCTTCAGAAACCTGGTCTTTACACAGCAAGAGTTAGTATAATAACTAAGAAACTGACCAGTACACAGTACACCGAACTGAGCAGTACACAGTACACCGAAGCATGGGGAAACGGTTAACAAACAAAGAACTTACCAGATGCTGCAGTTTAGTTTTCACAGCAATGGGGACACCATTAACAATGACTTTACACTTATCCCGAGGTGTTATAGTAACTTTACCATCAGCATTTGTGAATGTTGCATGCTTATCCAAAATGCTGAAAGACAGTTGTAAAGCAAGCTATTCAAGATCGTGACAGACATCTTTCACCGCACCACCACAGTAAAATTAGCATTGCTTCATTTCTAGTAAAAATAGGGAAGGAGTAGTAAGGCACCATTTGGAATAAGACGCAAGGAGAAGTGGATGGGAAGGGTCTCAAGCTCAGGATCCAGATGCCTTCCAAGACACAGGTCCTAAGCTGGATCCTTCATTATCCCCAATGAAAAGATCTCAAGGTTCATTAAAAAATCTGCCTAAAACCTTGGAGAGCCCCTACCATATGGAACAAACAGTTAAATGGGTTAGATAGACAAGTGGTTATTAATGTTATTATATATTTTAATGCTAAAGTAGGCATTAAATAGGTGTAAAACACCAGTTACAATAAGCAGAGGAAATGAGGTCCCTTGTGTATTTGAGGCTGCATTCAAGTTTGTTTGGCATTCCCACTTCTCAACCACGTAAACACAGTGGGTTATATGACCGTCACTTACAGAAAAGGCCAAATGATCCAAGACAAACTAAGAGAAAGCAATAAATTAAACCCACATCAAAGTTTTGAATGAAATATCTTGCAATGTTAGACAGAGCCTTAGTGACAGAGACAGATAATAACTTTAGTAAGCATCATCTAGCACAGGGGTCAGCAACCTTTTTCAGCAACCTTTTTCAGTCCACCGTCCCTCAAACCATGTGGTGGGCCAGACTATATTTTGAAGGAAAAAAAGAATGAATTCCTAGCCCCACAAATAACCCAGAGATGCATTTTAAATAAAAGGACACATGTAAAAACACGCTGATTCTCGGACCATCCATGGGCCAGATTGAGAAGGCAGTTGGGCCACATCCGGCCCACGGGCCTTAGGTTTGTTAGGATTTTTATCTCACTAGCTGCTCAGCAAGTAGCACTATGGTTGTTTATATCATGTGAGTGTCTGAGAGCGTGAGACAGGAAGTCTCATTACTGTTGGAGTACTGAGAGAAGTTACTTTCCCTTCTGTTTGAGATGTTGTTCTGTACTGCTGCTGAGAGAGAGCAGACATGCTGATGGAGTCTCTGTATATAAACCGTTGAATAAAGTAGTTTTAAGGCTACGATTGTTTCTTTCTTCTGCAATGAGATACCAGAAGATGAGCGTGCTCCTCTCAGGAGGGAGGGGTCGCTTATCACCGGTCTCTCTGGACTGAGGAAGATTTACAGCCAGAGGGTGACCACCGGAGAGACGCCCCCGTGTCTTGGGAAGGTGGCGGCCTTCCCGGGTGTTTTTCCAACAAGGTTGCCTACCCCAATCTAGTAGCATATTTATTGTTTCTATCTCCCTCCCAACTAATTATAATCAAAACCAAAAAAAGTTACCACACTGTTGATGAAATTTCCTGTAGAAAAGGAATAAGCTCGTCTACATACCCTAAACCTCGGAGGGTTATTGCATTTGAGGGTGATTGACCAACATCTGAAGAACCTGAAATAAAACGTTTCCTGTGTAAACTTTGCTTTGGAAAACTGTGGTGAACATCTTTTTTACGGTGTATATAAACACGATTCCCTGTGAAATGCTAAAGACAAGAACAATCTGGGTGGCTAGCAGTGAGCTTATTTGGGAGATATAATTGCAGTTGGTTAATTTACAAAAAGAAAAAGCTTTAGCAATATGCTAGACAATAAACTAGAATAAGGTATACATTTAAAAGCATGCGTAACTGAAATTGTACATTTTATTTTAAGCATTTGTATGCTGTTCCACAACTCAATATTCTGTGGGTAAGCAAATACACTGCCCTATTGAATTACCCTTTCCTCCCTTCCATCTTGTCTCCCCAGGGGTAAGAGTTTTGTTTGCAACCTCCTTGGAAAAGGACTCACTTGTTTTGGTTACATTACTCAGATGTGTAATAATATAAAATGGATCACCCACCTGAGCAACACACATTTAGCACTTAAACAAAATAATACCGTCTTGAATGAAATATTTGAGAACGCCCGAAAGCTGAGGGTCTTCGTTTATATTCACAAGATAAGGACATGTCTCCATCATCCATCTTTCCTGTGGAATTAATTAAACCTTATTTCAGCACACTCTTCCCACTAAATGACAGCCAACAACATATGTGACACGTGGCTTCCAAATAACTAGTCTCTTCTTTCCAGAGACTGCACCTGCTATCATAAACAAGGCTAGCAATTCTTCCTCTGATGAAAAATCTAGCTCTTTAATAAAAATGCTCAAGGTTAAATGTAAGAATAGGTAAGAATTCATACAGGACATAGCATCTGTGTGGCTATCTGTAACCATAGGATGCAAGAGTTCCTGGACACCTACCCCCCCCCCCCGGTCATTCTGTCACATATGTTTCTCAAGTTTAGATAGTAATTGCATGGACTCCTTGTTCCTATATTTTTGGTTCCTGATAACTGATCACACTGCCCCATGACCAAATGTTTCTGTAGCTATTAGCAACATAGAGGCCTTTTTCGCAATTGCTCTTTCCCATACGCCTGCATGCGTTTTTAATTTGTTGCACCCATATGAACTGACCTGGCCCCTGCAATCATCATCTGAGGCCCGTTTTCCTGTGCCCTCTCCACGAGAGGTCCGGAGGGTGGCAACATGAGAAAGGAGAAAATCAGGTGGTGGCTACTTGTTGGTGGAATGCTCTCCCTAGGGAGGCTTGCCTGGAGACATCATTCTATATCTTTAGGTGCCAGGCAAAAGCTTTCCTCTATATCTAGGCCTTTGGCCTTTAACTATCCATGTTTTTAATGTATTACTTTTCCCTCTTAGTTTTAAAGTATCTATGTGGAGTTTCTTCTGTTTGTTTGTTTGTTTGTTTGTAAGTCACTTTGGATTGCCCTGGGCAAGATACAGAGACTAACAAATTAAATTAATAATATTAATAATAACCATCCTTCAACACTAGTTCTACAGAACGATATTTTCTGAGCACACACTGCAACATTTTATACCCAATAAAATGTGACACATTCCAATATTTATAATCATTATAATGAATGATATAATCATTATAATGAATGTGTTGTGTTGTACTGTTGTACTGTTTTATTGTTGTTAGCCGCCCTGAGCCCGGCTTCAGCTGGGGAGGGCGGGATATAAATAAATATTATTATTATTATTATTATTATTATTATTTGCTGCTGTGGTGGCTGCTATAAGAAGCATAGCTCAATCTTATTAATATATCAGCCACTGCTCACCACAATCCAATAAGTTCTTCAAGTGGAAGGCACCAACCTGTATTGTAGTACCTTACTCCACCAGCAAGAGCTCTCTCACTCATTTCAATAAGAAATGAAGTTTTGAGCAAGCATCCTTTTCTGTATGACGGGCTGCCCTCTCCCTTGAAATTAATGGGGAAGCCTGCTTGCAGAAGTCTCCCAAGTACATGGTATATAGTCATGCTAATTAGGTACATATTGTTTTAAAAACATTCAGAAGAGGATGGCCTTTCTGAACCACATCAAACGAACATTTTGGGCACAGTTTTCCAAACTGTGCGTTGCGACACATTAGTGTGTCGGCTGCAGTGTGTTGCGCAAACACTTCCCGCTCTCCTCCCAGAGCTGGAAAGGGGTTAGTTTAACCTCTGGTTTGCTAGTAAAAATGATTTACTGTGTCGCAAAATGATGCATGTCTAAAAAGTGTGTCACCAACATGAGAAGTTTGGAAAGCTCTGTTTTGGGGTGTATGCACCCCATACATTTAAAGTACACAGCTTCCGTCAAAGAATCCTGGGAATTGTAATTTGCCTCTCAGTGCTATAGTTCCCAGCACCCTTAACAAATTACAGTTCTCAGGATTCTTTGGGAGGAAAAACAGAATTTAACTGTATGGTCCAGCACTTTGCTCCAACAATTGCTACTTTAAAAACACGGGAAAGCTCTCAAGCTGAGGAATGATGGAGATGGACATCCAGTGTCCAGATGTCTTGACCTGAGTTACTGCAGCATATTGCTGCTCCCATTCTTTCCGGGCTTCTTCCAGACGATATTCCCAGGTAGCCTGAATGGCTTGAATCCGCAGCTCATTTTCAGCTAGCAAACAGCGAAGCTCTTCTGGAAAGAATAAACAAAACTAAACTAATTACGGATGCAATATGAAAACAACAATAAAAATCCATTTTATAAACAGCGTTCACTCTTTCTCTCTCCAAATGAATTCTGTGGTACCTTCTTTAAGCCACCCTGAAATAGCAGGCTTGAAATACTCAGATATTTATGATTCTTATATATTCCGTAACTGAAACAAACAGTTCTTAAGCACTAGTGAAATATTTATAGCTAGGAACTTTAGCCATACAGTATGTTCAAGTGCTTCTATCCTACCAGAAAAACTGGTGAAAGGTTTCTGGATCTATTTTATTACCCCTAATTTATGCATATTGGAGATCCTTGAAGAAACTTTGGTTCACATTACCTATGTCACGTGGTAAGCACTGTATTACAAATGTTGTCTACTTATAAGGTCAGGTATAGAGTATTTTATATAGTATTTCAAGGTCTGCACTGCTTGCAAAAGGAATAATCCTTTTCAGACTGAAGCTCAAGCAGCACCGATCCTGTGAGGTTCAGCGTGTTTTTAGTTATTGGGGGTGGTGGTGATGAGGCCATTTGCTTCAGTCAGTGCATCTGACCGCCTACCCTCCCGCACCACTGGGCTGCTGCCAGCCTCCCTGGGGGTTTGTCCACGCTGCCAACCCAGCCCTGTTGCCCTCACAGCTGGCGCTGCACCTTCACCGCCGCTGTTGCGTTGTAGCAGCAGCGCAGGCACAGCGACAGGTGAAGGTACAATGTGTGGTGACAGAACTGGCACCAGCGCAGGCACAATCGCGGGGCAGAAAGGGGGAGGGGACCTGGAACTGCAGGGGGGCATGAGGGGGGCTACATTGAGGTCCACTCACAACCAAGCACTACAGGGAGAGGTGGAATAGTTACCAGACTCATGCTCACAAGCAAGCAGGCTTACTTGGTGTCAGTAGTGTTGTAACGGTGCATTACAGCACTGCTGCTGGGTAAAGCCCGTGAGTCAACCTGCGGGACAAATGGGGGAGCTGGCAGCTGCAGGAGTGCTGCCACAAGGGGGCAGGCAAGATGCCAACCCCAGTGGGCCCCAAATGCCTCAGCATTTAGCTCTTGCATGTGAGTGACCTGTTTCCAAGGCAGGTATAACACACCTAGCTCCGTTCGCCTTAATACACTCCCAATAGGCTCATTCCCTTAAAAACAATGGGTTGGATTCCAAGGACCACTACAGCCCTCTCCACCACCTCCCTGAAACCTGCTCCTGAGGGGCTAGGGGACCTCCTGAAACAGATGGTAGGTCCTCTGTGGGGCTGTAGTTGGAGGGCAGGGTGGGGGAGTGTGCTAAAGAGAGTGTGCTTGAGCTAGACGCCTCAGAACCCAAGCCTCACCACTTTGTGTAAGTCTCTCAGAAAAGGAAAACAGTAGAAAAGACAGCAGAATGGTAACACGAGGTCTTCTAATACAATAATTGTTGTTTCTTCCTCTACTTACTTGTTTCATCTGCTACCGTTTTACCAGAGTTTCCAAGGCCTGACAATCTGGACAACAGATGACAATTTTCTGCCTTCAGCTCATTTATCAGTTTTGCAGTTGGACCTGCATTTATCACAGCTTTGTTCTTTATCTTTTTGGTTCTTTCAGATTTAAAAAAAAAACCGGGGTTGGGGGGTGGGGGACAATGACTATTATTGTGCTGTATAGCAAAAGCAAATAACATAATCAAATGAAACATACCCTCATGAAGCTTCAGTGGCAATTTGGAGGATGCAAAAACAATAGCCATGGCAACATGATTTGTTGTGTGCTGTAAAGCCCTTGTTTTCTCTTGTAAGATAATAAGCAGCCCAGCCCAGTTCTCTTTCTCCAGACAGTGAGAAAAAACACATCCCAGTCTCCCTTAAATTGCTTCCCCTCCTCAACACTCCCTTTTCCCTGGGCTGCAGCAAAGGACTGACATGAGATATAATTAAAACACAATAATGACTTAATTTCCAGAGGGGTTCCCATGTTACTTTTTGCTGCAAGACTAAGACAAAGTCTTGTGGCAGCTTGAAGACTCACAAATTTATTATGACTTAAGCTTTACTGGAGTATAGTTCACCCCTTTGAATGCACGGAACATTATTATGAGTTGCAGATAAATATACACACAGGATTGAACAAATGCACTTAGAAATAAATGAAATGTAGAAAACTTCAGATGGTAAGAATTAAATTCTTAACAGTGGCCATTCACAAAAAAGTAGTCAATCCCATATAAATCCCCTAAATGTGTTCTAGAAGTTAACTTGGTTTGGAAAAAGGAACAGGACCTCTAATTCAGGAGTATGCATTTAAAACTAACCACAGAGCCTAGGGCTTGCTGATCAGAAGGTTGGCGATTTGAATCCCCATGACGGGGTGAGCTTCTGTTGCTCGGTCCCAGCTCCTGCCCACCTAGTAGTTTGAAAGCACGTCAAAGTGTAAGTAGATAAATAGGTACCGCTCCAGTGGGAAGGTAAACGGCATTTCTGTCCGCTGCTCTGGTTCGCCAAAAGTGGCTTAGTCATGCTGGCCACATGACCCGGAAGCTGTCTGTGGACAAATTCCGGCTCCCTCAGCCTATAGCGCAAGATGCATGCCGCAACCCCAGAGTTGTCCGCAACTGGACCTAATGGTCCAGGGTACCTTTACTTAACATTTCTAGGGTGACAACAGTGGATCAGATCTTGAACAGGGTAGTATGTGCCCACACAAATAAATAGCAGCTAATGATTATTTAATTTCTTGCTCTCCTTTGAAATCCATTCCAATCACTTCTTTTACAAGATGTGAAAACAATATACCTCTCAGCATATCGCAAAGTTGACAGCGTCTCCTCATAACACATGTCTGCTGGACTAATAGCTGCAATCTGCAAATATGTTAAAGGACAAGTTTCTTTTCAGTAATTTGTTCTCTACTGTGACTATTACTAATAGAATATGAATTGGTAACTGGCAGACCTCTTAGCCAAATAAACCCCTCTCAGATAAACGTTGATAACAGATTACTGAAAACAAAAACAAAACAAAACAAATAGCAAGCCATGCTGCTCCATTGTGGGGGTGCGTGGGTGGAGAACCTCCAAAATAAGAAGTAGAGAAACGTTTTTAGGGACAACCAAACTACCAAACAAACTTTCTAAAGCAGAAAGACTTTGTGGCTTTAATTTCATGCAAACTTTTGATTTGCTCCCTGTCTCCCCCTGCCCTGTTTTGCTTCACATTCAACTTAATACGGAGTTCTGAACAACAGGAATGCTTAAGACATTTTTGTGTGACATATGGGCTGGTCGTAATTGCCTTACTGCATATTTTGGAGTTTGCATTAATGTTTCCACACAGCGCCTGTGTTCCAAGAATGGCTTTGACTGCACACATACAGGAGAAAGTGGTTTCACAAATCACTAATGTAGCCTTCAGTCGTTTTGTATTACAACTCCTATCCTTCCCAGCCAGTATGTGCTGTAGTCCAAAACATCTGGAGCTTTACAGGTTGCGAAGGCAGCACTAACATGACAAGACACAACAGCCTCTTTACTTCAGATGATATACCTGCCCAGATAACGGCTTAAGAGAATCTGGCTGTGAAATTCTAAATATCTCAGTGATTGAAATTGGGGATGGGGGAGGATAAGATATGCAAATACAGTTCAGTAGCCAGAGCTGGGGAAATATTTCTCATTCCTAGGTGATGTAATCAGCATCCAACTCCCAAGTAGCCAGTGTCTCAGATTTTTTCAGTCCTTTTTACTGCACCCAAACAGCAAATAACACAGAATTATGTACACCGTCTCAAATGTGTTTACAGAACAAGAAACACATTTTTATCTTCTAGTGGGGGAAATTGCTATAATTTACTAAATTTACCGGGGGGGGGGGGAGCTTTACCATAATAGTTCTGCTGTTTCCTCCCAAAGCAGATTGCAATAGTTTTGTTAGAACTGAATCTCTATATGGGACGTGCAATACTTTCTTCCCTACAGCCGCCTCAGCCAGGGCACTAGAAAAACAATAAATGATAGAAGGGAAAGAGAGTGAACAGGAGATTTATTTCTTTAAAATAAATCAGTCATATATCTGAGTACCATATTCACTGAATATGTTGCAAGCTAAAGAGCACAAGAGTTTCTATTTGTTACTGTTACATATGAGAATTAGTCATTTAAGGTCACTAGATGGGATGTGGGCTGATGTTCAGGAAATGCTAAAAAAAAAGTGGCAGTACTTAAAAAGTTTAATATCCCAAATAATACACTAAAATATTTATTTGTCAAAAACATCCCTTAAAGGAAATTAACAGAAAAGTGAGATTCTCTTATCTTTGAAATAAGGGCGTACTACTCAGGGAAGTTTCTAAGTTTGGATTTCTAAGACTGGAAGCTTTGTTTACTACAGTGGTGCCCTGCAAGACGAATGCCTCGCAAGACGAAAAATTCGCTAGACGAAAGGGTTTTGCGGTTTTTGAGCTGCTTCGCAAGACGAAAAATTCACTAGACGAAAAAACTTGCGGAACGAATTAATTTCGTCTTGCGAGGCACCACTGTATAAGGATTTTTTTTAAAAAAATATCATATGTACCTGGTACTTTAAAGACTAATGAGCAAAAAGACAGGAGCCTGCCCTAAGATGCTTATCACCTAATTGAAAGTTACTATTCATGCAATACCCAAGGGATGGTTAGGTCACTTCACAAAATCTATTTTGTACCTGATAACATTTCCCAAGGTGGTCAAACTTAGATTTACACGTGATCCTTCCCTCAGCCTGTCTCCTTCGGATCCTGATGATTTTTGTCTTTCACTTCCAGCCAAGTCTACCAGATTTATAATGGATTGCTTAGTGATGTCTTCTCTAAGAAAAATCTACAAGAAGCAGCATTGGGGAAAGGAGAGAAGGGGAACTTCATCAGTGCAAGTCTTTTAAGTTCTCCTCCTCTCGACCAGCATTTGCAGAGGAGACATTACTACTGGACTCAGCACATCCAACTACAGTACATGCTTCACAAGTTGATAGGGCTCTAACCAATCAAAGCAAAACTCTGTTGGCTCAAAACAAAATAAGTAGTATCCCAGATTTCAAAACATGCAAAACCAATTCTTGAAATTGCAAACCTAACACAAAAGATGTTGCAAACTGTTTAGTGGTTCTAGAATCCCTCTTCCCCCAAGTCATTTTTCCCTGTTGTCAACCATGGCAGGGGCCGGCTTAATGTTATTGCTTAACATCCAAGCCAATGATTTTGACAATGGTGTGCCACAAGCCAAGTCCACAAAATACCAGATAGCAGCTCCACTCTCAGGTCTTGTCCGCCATGTGCTAGAAACTCTTGCCACAGGATCGCTATGCATGACCTATTAAAGCAGTCCTTTGTTTTGATGGTCTACAATATATCCATGGAAATAACACAAACCTCATAAGGAATCCAATTCTTTAAGATCTAACTCTCTGCTTACATTTGGCCACATCTAAAGTGTTTTGTACATACCTGTTTGAACTGAATGGTGATGACCATGTGAGAGCGACTGCTGGTGGCATTCATGCTGGTTGAAGCAGTGGTTCTTATTTTGGTACCTTGTTCCATTAGCCTCTCAATTTGTGCATAACTGTCACAGGGCACCAGTTTCAAGCCATCCACATAGAAGCCTTGCTGTTGATCTTCCCGTAACTTGAGTCCACCCCGCTTCTTGATTTTAGAGAGCAAGTCTATAACCTTGGATTGCAAACAAGTGTCTTTATTAGAGTATTTTTTTAATTGAAAAGAAGGTGAGTTCCTAACAAGATTATATATATATATATATAATTGTGTATATAGTTAGGATTAATTGGCAAAAGAACAGTATATTTCAGAAGTATTTTTAAAAAATACTTGCAGTAATGCCACAAAAACACATCAAATAATCTCATTCATGGACAAAAATAATTGCACCCTTGGTATGTGTAGCTAGAACACAGGCCCATTTCATGGTTTATAAAACAATTGCAACTCTGTAAAACTGACAAGTTGGCAGGAAATATGGATACTCTCAAGGAGTCACGTGATCTGAAGTAAACATGTGCATATACATGAGAAATAAATACAGTCATACCTCAGGTTGAAGTAGCTTTAGGTTAAGCATTTTCTGGTTGCGCTCCGCGGCGACCCGGAAGTAACGGAGTGCATTACTTCCGGGTTTTGCCACTTGCGCATGCACAGACATTTAAAATGACATCAGGCGCATGCGCGGAAGCGGCAAATCGTGACCCGCGGACGCGGGTTGTGTTCACTTCAGGATGCGAATGGGGCTCCAGAACGGATCCCGTTCGCATCCAGAGGTACCACTGTACAATGGTTTGTGCGTGTACACTGTGTACATATGATTCTCCCCACATGCTTCCCAAACTATACAGAACATTTACTATATATTTAATAATAACATTCCCAATAATAGCCATCACACTTGTAGGAACTTGAATATACTCAATACTTTTCAGCTAAATGCACCTGACTGAGACTGCCAGTTTGCTATAAGGTCAATTCATTACTCAGCTAACACAAGGAGATGGAGAGCCTACAATGCATTCGATACTAGCCTCAGAGGATGGAGCTTGTAGATTAAAGAGGGAAATATTTTGGTTACGTATACAAGCCCGTGGAAGCAGCAATACTTGAAGAATGAGAATCCAGCAGTTTAGTATAGAAATGGTTTCTCACCTCTCACCCAAAGTGCTATTAGTCTGGCATTACTTCTCTAAATATGAGACTACAATAGTGTTGGCCCACACAACATTGAAGGTAGGCTACTTAATACAGGTGTTTTCCCTTCCCTCGCCAAAAACCTGCTTCTGCAAGCAATTATTATTATTATTATTATTATTATTATTATTATTATTATTATTACTACCCCATTCAATCTTGAATATGCAAGATAGGTGCAGTGTCACATGACATGGGTGTAAATGACTGGGTTTATTTTTGAAATGTTAATGTCTTTCTGAACAAATTTCAAGTTCTCTGCTATTAGAAAACATCCTTTCTTGTATAGGTTCTAGGGGAGAAACACTGAAAAATAAAAGAATGAAAGAGTGTCATTTACTGCAATTACCTGTTCATTGTAAATTTCCAGCATGCTAAATGTAACCTGCAGATTGAACAGCAAAATACAAAAAGTCACCGTTTCTACTATGAACAGTTTACAAATCAATTTAGCAAAATTCAGCAATTTCATGTGTCAATCTGCATTGAGTGCACTGAGCCTACTCAGCTATAGTGTTTTTTTCAACTCCCTCCACACCCAGTTTCTCTCTTCCTTATCGCATTTTATTCACACTCTTGAGACTCCAACAGCTTGAAAAGTTGCTTTTTAAACAGGTTTTTTTAAAAAAAGATCAACTCTCAACAACAAACCAATACAGCTTATGTGATTTCATACACACAGCCATAATAGAAATTGTGACTTTTTTGTCACTAGAATCTTTATGTGATTAAATCTCTATGGGTTTAGCTACTCAGAATCGCTCCTTTTAGAGCCTAATCTGTTTCATCCTTCAGCACCATGGCATAATATATTTAGATTTACATATATACACCCCTGAAACACAAAAACTGCAATTAATATTGCCCAAATATAGAATATGTTTTAGGCATCCAGCAATGCTGGCATTTACAAACTTTTTATACAACTTGAACCAACCTGATATTGCTTGTTCTGCTCTTGGTTTTGAATTGTTTTAAAGAGCTCTTCACAGACCACTGGGATTATGCCTCTGTTTGCACCATATCCAATCATGGAATAGCTTTTCCCTGAGCCAGTCTGACCATAAGCCAAGAGGGTAGCATTGTAACCTTGCCAAGCGCTGTCTAGAACTCCCTGCCCAAGGTCACGGAAAACTTCCTTCTATAATGGGGTTTAAAAAATAAATAAATCTAAGTTAGATTTATAAGAACACACAAATAAGCTGTCTAGTGCATATCTACATAGAATCTTACTCGCCTGCTCCAGTGCTGCCTTAATATGAAGGCTCAGAAATGCAAGAAAAAGGGCGCAAGGTAACCGGTACGACTTTTCATGTGCATGTGAGTTAGGGCAACTATTTTGGGAAAGGTATTCACAGAAATAAGTAAAATCACAAACCAGAATATACGGTGTAATCCATGCCTAGGTTATTAACAATCTTCAACGTAACCTATTACACAAAGAACTTATCACCTTTCTTCTGGTACAGTGGTACCTTGGGTTACATATGCTTCAGGTTACATACGCTTCAGGTTACAGACTCCGCTAATCCAGAAATAGTGCTTCAGGTTAAGAGCTTTGCTTCAGGATGAGAACAGAAATCGTGCGGCGGCGCGGCGGCAGCAGGAGGCCCCCATTAGCTAAAGTGGTGCTTCAGGTTAAGAACGGACTTCCGGAACGAATTAAGTACTTAACCCGAGGTACCACTGTAGCTGCAAAACACTGGAAAGGACACAATGGAAACAGACAATTGTTTTATCTGAGAAACTACCGTGACTAATAGAGTACAAGCCCTGAATGACATATCTGATACGGATCATTTTTTAAAAAGGAACTCCTTTATAAAATATTCAAATGAACACCCTGATCGCTGGCACCCACTGACTGCACACATAGACTTAAGAGAACATTTGATGCATTAGTCTTCTGTTCTGGAGGGAGGGGAGGGGAAGGCAGGGGAACAAATTATTTTGATAATGCTTATGTTTGTGTTTTCCTTGAAAATCAGTAAAATCTTTGAAACAGAAATGTGAGGAAAATAGTCCTCAGCACCAGAATAGATGCCAATGTGTGTGTACAGTGTGCGCTATTGTACGCACTAGGAAGGACATTTTACTTCTTTTGGCAGCAGCCCCTTGGATATCATGAAGCACTGCAGGTATGGATAGGTTGGTCTTGGTGCACTGACCATATCAGATACTCCAAAAAGTTCAACAATAAGGTGCTCTAACACTGTGCTCAGAGCAATGACAGTTGTAAACATGCAAGCCAAGTGCAGATGTGAAAATCTAGGCAAAGGAACTGGGTTTTTAAATTGAGAACTTTATGTTTTCTTACTGAATCCAACCTCTGCTTTGCCATCCTGTGAACTGGTCCTAGTGCAGAATGAGTAGTTATGCTTTTAGCATTGCATTGCGAAAGAATAAATCACTGTATGAAATGCATTTTACCTGTCCCGCATATTTGCTGTTTGGCCCAGCTGAAATTAGCTTGCCATCTTGGTCCTTTAAAAATCCATTGTGTGACCAATACGCCAGGTCAAAGGTAAAGGTTTTTACATGGCTTGGATTCCTGGGATCATGTATGCTTGTAGTGCTGCAATTCATAGAAATCACACATCTGCTGCCTGCATTCTTCTCTCTCTATTGAAATTTAAAAATTCACATTAATATTTAAAAATTAAAATTCACTCTCAAGAGTGGTTCAACAATTAATCCCTATTTTTATTGAGCTGAGAATTGTAGCTTTGTGGGGAAAATAAGGGTCTCCTAACAACTCTCAGCATTTTCAACTACTGTTCCCAGGATTTTCTGGGGGAAGCCGTGCTTGTTTAATGTGGCATGATACTGCTTTAAATGTATACTACAGGCAGGGCCTTATTCAACATTTCATCTATGCTGCACATTTCAAATGGCCATTTATAATGTATCACACATATAATGGTTGGGAGTTACTCGTGCGTAATCCTGCTCCGTTTGAGCATTAGATTGCCTGGTTAAACCCTCCCGATTGCACAGCCCATCTCAGCGTGGCTGCCCCTTAGTCACTCGTAGAATCTGTCTGTGGGCGTTTCTTAAAGCGTTGCCAACATAAGAGTTGTTTGACGCCCAATTGTTTCCGCCTCTCACTGCGCAGGAGTCTCCTGCGCAGGGTGGGCGTGGGCAGCGGGGTGCTTGGGCTCTCCTCACTAACTTCCAACGAAGAGTCCTGGAGCCCCTGCACCTCCCTGTCCCGTTGCTCTCCTGGATCCCTGGTGTTACACTCATTCTCTTCCCCTTCTTCCCAGCTGAGTCTCCCCCTAGCGCTAGGACCTTCTCCTGCAGAATCAGAGACCCTCTCCTTCTCCCGTGCCTCTGATGGCAGTTCCCTGATAACACACTACCACAGTTCTTTGAAAGTGTTAGATATTCATATAACGCAGTACCTCCCATCACTATCTACATAAATACACCAAAGGGCCCTGCAACACTACAATCCAAAGCCCAGTTGGGCAGCAATGGGGCTGCCCTTGCATCTTTGCTGCTCACTCTGGTACGAAGGCAGTGGGGTGCTCCAACCTGGAGCTAGGACAGCAGTTGGGCCTGATGACATCAAGTGATGACAGGGGGCTCAACTCGGCCCCTCACCTCTAGAATGCCCGGTTTCAGAGCTCCCTGCTGGCATCATTTCTACCTGTGCCATCAGAATACTTTCACATCAGAGGCCAGCAGGGCAAGGTAGAGGAATGCCTCTCTTCCATAATAATGGGATCATAGAATTGCAGAGTTGGAAGGGACCAAGTGGATTATCTAGTCCAATCCCCTGCAATGCCAGAATCTCTTGCCCAGTGTGGGGCTTGAACCCATAAGCCTGAGTTTCAAGCTCAGGGGGGTTTAGATGGTTTCCCAAAGAAGATTGAGGGGGGGGGGAATCTTCACATGCTAAACCATCCAAAAATGAAACACATCACATTTATGTTCCAATCTTCAAAGAAATTTACTTAGAAGTTAGCTATACTGACTGTAGTAAGATCTATGCATGCTTGAAAATGCAAGCTTAAGCAGCAATTATGATTGCTTCTTATACTCACAATCTTTTAAGTGCTGCTAAAAAAATGAGCAATTTAGAGGAAGTTCAAGTTTAAAGCCTGCATTAAAATGTTGTGGGGTGGGGAGGGAAACACACACCATCACATCCATGAGAGACCTATTCAGGAGTTCAGAATAAGGCTTAAAACTTAAACGTAATCATGCCACGAGAGTAGAAGCATGCATGAGCACAGGCTTGGAAGAAACAGTAAAGAATGGATTTTGGACATTCAGAGTTATATATGAAATGCTTTGGTGGTATCAGTAAGGTCATTCCTGCCAGAGAAGACCTTGGGATCTTTGCCTCATGTGAAAAGCTGCTTCCAGATTTGGTTGCTGATGAGAATCAAGATTAATTCAAGCTGATGCAAAGCAGAGAAAGTAGAAGTGTTGCACTGCTAGAGTGGCTAACTTTTCTTGGATCAGAGGTCTGAACTTACTCTTAGACAAGCCTCTGGAGGCCACATGCTGGCAGTCACTTTGAACAGATGGCGGGCAACAGGTAGGAAAATAGGAAGTAATGTCTAACCATTGGGTCCATCTAAACCCAGCATTGTCTACACTGGCTAACAGTTGCCCAGGGTTTGTAGGGAAGGGCTAGTGCGCTCATGCATACCCTCTTGCCCCTCATATGCTTACTTAAGCCTTGGTAAGAATGCCTCAAGACAGATTCATAATTGTATTGAGTCTGGAAGTATCTCCATTAGTCAGTCACATTTGTCTCCTCTTTTCAAACCCTTAGGAGACTGAATTGCTCTAGAAAACTGAAGAGGTTCAGTACTACGCATGCTATCAGCCGAAGTGAGGAAACCAACTGTGAAGGTTGTTTTGTTTAGGGATTATTGGCTTGGCAGCAGCAGAGACATCTCTTTCCAGCTTCCACCCGCCCCACCCCCAGGCAATATCCATGTTTGTTTACCTCACTCCAGACAGCTGAGACAAGCTTTTAGAGCAGGGGTCAGCAAACATTTTCAGCAGGGGGCCAGTCCACTGTCCCTCAGACCTTGTGGGGGGCTGGACTATATGGGGGGGGGAATGATCAAATTCCTATGGGCCCACAAATAACCCAGAGATGAATTTTAAATAAAAGCACACATTCTACTCATGTAAAAACACTAGGCAGGTCCCACAAATAACCCAGAGGTGCATTTTAAATAAAAGGGCACATTCTACTCATGTAAAAACACGCCGATTCCTGGACCGTCCGCGGGCCAGATTTAGAAGGCGATTAGAGCCTTAGTTTGCCTACCCATGTTTTAGAAAGCCTGGCTTTGTCCTGTTGAAAAGCTGCATGACTGACAGGTACACAACAGGTGCAGATTGGGAAAAGCTGCAGCTGTTTACACACTTGCTTGTCATACACATTTAAGAAAGCACAGAAGCCCCGGCAGAATGAAGTGGACGGCTATCAGGCCTAGGACCAAATGGATCCATTAACTGTGGACCAAAAAGTCATGTTACTCCCCCACCCCACCCAGTCCATGCAGTAACAGCAGCCTCTTGCAAATATTAAACTGGCTTTAAAACAAAACAAACACACAAAGGCAGAGAAGGAGAGTTCAGGGTCTTCAGGAAAATTTTGGAATCAAGGGACTACGCTATAAGAGTTTCCAAGACCAAGGGCGAATCTACACTGGTTAGTTTAAACGTTAAAAATGCGTAATAAAAATGTGACACCAGAAAGCACTGTAGAGTAGCGATCTGCCGGCAATGGGAAACTGCAAAGAGAGCTATACTACTTTTCTTTTTTACAGCATTTTTACATATCAGTGTAGATCCAGCCTAACTCTAAAAAGCTTCTGTAATGGTTCTAGGGGTTGCTCGGGCGTAAGCCGGTGCAAACACCTGGCTGAGTTGCCTGAGTGAACCTTTTCTGTCCGGACAGCCACTCTCTCGTGGCTGACTCAATCGCTGGCAGAATCCGTCAGTGGGCGTTTCTTGAACTTCTTCCAGCAAAGAAGCTCTTTGACGCCTAGTCTCCTCCTACTCTCTCTGCGCAAAAGCCTTCTGCGCAAGGAGGGCGTGGGCAGCGGAGGACCCCTATTCTCCCCGCTGGTCCCCGGCAAGGAGTCATGGGACCGCCTCGCCGCTTCCCCCATCTGCCCCCCTTCTCCACTGGTGCTACGCTGATTCTCTTCCCCAGAAGATGGGCTGCCTCTCCCACTCCCGGGACGCTCTCTGGAATCCCTCTGGATTTTGCTCTCTCCCTCCGGCACTGATGGCAGTTCCCTGACAGGTTCCTTCTCCTGTTACTGTTACAGTAAGATAAGAAAAGCAACCTCAGCTAGATTCTTACTTTTATAGGAAACCTTAAGGACCTATCAAGGCCTAATATGAATACGAAGAGACATTTTCACAAACCTGCCTGAACTAGCCAGACATGCCTACCACACCCAGAGAAAGGCACACGGTGATCCAAGGCAGGCCTGATTTGCTACATGAAAGACTTACAGTACTGTGTATGAAGGACTGGCAGCAGGGCAGCTGTTCCAAGCATCACTCTCCCCTCTCTTCACCCCCTCCATAGCAGATGTTTTGCCCTCTAAAAGGTGCCACCATTACCGGAAGGGCTCCTTCTTCACCTTACCAAGTGACACTTCCTCCTCTTTTCTGAAATGTAGTCCCCAGCCTCTCCCATCACCAACCACTCAGCTACCCCATTGTGATCTTAGGCCTGATAGTTTCAGTGAAGACAAAATAAGTGACTAACCTTACTGAAAGGTCTTACGCGTACTGCCACTTTCACACTGTCCGAACCAGGCATGCTTCTGCCGCTTGAACTCTTCCAAGGAATTCAGAAAGAAAACAGAGTGCATCGCTCAAGTTTTCTCTTCAGGACCTTGTTTTGGAAAAAGAAAAGGGTAGAGTGGATCCTAATACAGATGCTGCTTTGTTCCTCAATTATTTATGTGTCCACTCATTACCTGAATGTTACCTGATACATTATGTCTAAGAGGAACTCCAGAAGGTCACATTTGCCAGCAGTGTGTACCGTTTCTAAAAGAGGCAACTGAATATTGGGCATCCTTTGTGAAACTTCATTTAAAGTACTTGCCTCTTTCAGCTTCTCTCTCAATTTGAACCACAAATCTGATTCAACCTGACTCCACTTTCTCTGTGCTGCAGTGATATAGGTCAAACACTACAGGAGAATGTATATTTCCAGACCATTTTATTTTACCAAAATTGTGGTAGCATTTCTCTAGTAACCACAAAGTCTATAAAACATGCATCATTTCAAAATATCAAATTTGGGGGCAAATTTAAGGAGGTGAAATCCCTGAAAGTGTTGAGTCCCATGGTGAGTAAATGCGAACATATAAATATTTCTAATGTTAGAGACTCCTGCTGATGCAGCAAATTGAAAGAACAATGAAACATCTGAGGTGAGATTTTGTTTTATAAACTGAAGAGCAGCTTTCCCAAGTTAAGACAAATACAAAAAAATATTGCACAGCTTCAATACAATTGTTTACATTCCGACTTCAATAAGGTACATGTTCAACCAGGAGTAAGGAACTTGTATGCAATGGATAACCCCTTTTACCAATTCCCAAAAGGTCCAAACATTTTCTATAAATTCTAAAACTGCCAAATTTTAATTTTCAAAAACATTGCAAGATCAAACTGTTAAAAAAGAGTAGCCTCCCATTAGAGAAGCACCAACAGTGACAAGCCATCATTAAAATCCTCTTTAATTTCTTTGCACCACACACCTCTTTTATTCTTTCTCTCTCTCTCAAAAATCTAGTGGACAATAATTGCTGTTATGTATACATTTTTATTTAACATTCCTAAAATAAGATTATTTACATATTATATAAATGTATGAAGTCTTATAAAATAGAAAACCTGCATTGACTGAAGAAATCACACTCCATATGGAGTTACTTATTGAAGACCTTTAGTTTTCTGAAATTTTACAATAATTTATATAAATTATCTTCCAAATTAATGATTTTTTCTTAATATTCCACACAATGATGACTTTACAAGCATTGGTGTACAATACACATATTTAAAAACAGTTATAGCCTCTTCTTCTGAACAATTGGCTTTGGAAAGCTAGTTATTCTCTCGTTCCTATGAAGAGTCTTACGAACAGTCTTTTCTGCTTTATCCACTGACTCCTTCTGTTTGCTTTTTGCTCCATCTACTGGCGTGCCAAAAGGAGAAATGAACTGAATTTCCATGTGTGGCGTTGACCAACTGCTATCTTTCTCTAGGACTCTGCAAGGAAGAGGAATGAGAGGTTACACTGACAAGTTATGTTCCTGTTTAGATGAATGAAGACTGAATAATTAGCTGTAGGCTCAGTCTAAATGAATGAATGAATGAATGTAATATATATATTACTTATATCCCGCACATCTGGCCGTGCCTCCCCAGCCACTCTGGGCGGCTTCAGACAGGATATTAAAAACACAATAAAACATCAAACATTAAAAACTTCCCTAAACAGGGCTGCCTTCAAATGTTTTTTAAAAGTAGATAGTTGTTTATTTCCTTGACATCTGGTGGGAGGGCATTCCACAGGCGGGCGCCACTACCGAGAATAATAACAACAGAGTATAGTCATACCTCCCCTTTGCGTCCGGGATCTGTTCCGGAGCCCCAGATGCTCAACAAAGCGCTGCTCTGCACATGCACGAAGCGAGATTTAGCGCTTCTGTGCATGAACGAGCAGCAAACTCAAAAGTAACCCGTTCCGGTACTTCCAGGTTTGCCATGGACGCTCGATGAAATAGACCCTAAACATTGCGGACTCAAAACGAGGTACAACTGTACGTGCAAATGGTCCCATGTTTAATCCTGAGCATCTCCACATAAGGCTGGAAAAAATGTCCTGTTTGAAACCTAGATTGCAGCTACCAGTCAGTATTGAACTAGATGAACAGGTGGCCTGACTTGGTATAAAGTATTTATTATGCTTTAGGGCATGGATGGGGAACAGAGGCCCCTTTAGATGTTGTTGACCCCTACTCCAATCACCTCCAGCCAACATGGCCAAGATAATGGAAGTTGGGAGTCTGGCAACATTTGAAAGGCCACAGAAGACCAAATTAATGTCTTTTTTCTTATTACGATACCAAATGCCAAATGCATTACTGTGATAATTTCTGCACATGACTGCTTTTGAAATAACAAGTTATTTTGGGGGGAGGGTATATAGAATCATCCCATACTTGCTTGCTTTTTTTGCTTTTGACCTTGTAGCTCTGCTTCTCTTTACTTTCGGCTTCTCTGAAGTTTCTATTGAGACTGCATCCTTCTCCTCTTTAACTGGTAATTCCTAAAGGACAAATGTAGAGTGGTAAACCTGCACAAAGTGAAACTGTTTCTCTGACATCTCCTTTTTATTTACTTTTTAAATTTATTGCGTAGGCACTAGTAGTGACACTGATAAACCAGTGCCATACAGTAGTAATTTAAAACATTCACACTCAAAACAGAAAATACAAAACCCCTTAAACACAAGAAAGCCAACAACAGAGGCAGGGCTGGGACAAGCGTGCATAGTGCTAGGCCAATCTATTCCCACCTTTCTTGCCTCTCCCAGCTTCCTTTCCTTTATGTATGGACCCTCCACACGGACAAGCTGGATAGAGACCATTGGTTCCATAATGATATATGGCTTCCAAAAGCCCACGGAGCTGAGAAGCAGGAACAGGCAAACACACACACACAGAGCACACACAGCAGCAGTCTCAAAGTCGCACCGCTCAGCTAGCAGGGAACCCCGCGATCACTAAAGGGCTAGCGATTGCCAGGCACCAGGAGAGGGGAAAAAAATGGTGGATTTAAAGGGGTGGTTTTTAAAATAGGTGGTTTTAAAGGGGCTGGCGATCGCTCAGGCACCAGGAGAGGGGGAAAATAGGTGGATTTAAGACTGAATGAGCTCGGATTAAGCCAGCCAGTAGCAAGAGAACGCAATACCCCCCCCCAAGCCTCGTGGCAAAGTACTTCCCTGTCTTCCGTGAGCGTAGCGACAATGACCTCTTGACTCGAAGAAAATGTGTGTGCAATGCTGGGGATGGCTGGCGCGGCTGCATTTGAGCAGCAAGCCACGCCCCCGCCGAGCTTCCCTATTGGGTGCCCAACTGGGGAGGGGCGTGGCGCCAGCCCTGGAGTTGAAGCAGGGGCGGAGCACCCCCTGCATGACACGGGAATCGTCTCCCGCTCACAACCCCTCCCCTCCTGGGAGGAGGAAAGGCTTTCCATAATGATGTATGGCTTCCAGTCTTAAATTGGATAATCCAATTTATAAATACAAACTCCTTGCTTTTCCATGTAATTTCTAATATTGACTAATAAAGATAAAAAATAAGCAGCATAACTGCCCTGTGTTGCTTGCTGTCAGCAGTTCTTCAAATGCTATACAATGAACCTGAAAGATTGCCTAAAGCGTGTTAAATACTGCAAAAGCTGGCATCTTTTAATCTTTTAAATCATTTGTCATTCGCTGTATAGCAAAGGGGTGATGTGTATATTGTTTTCGCTTGTCATTTGAGTTGCCCTCCAGATGTTGTTGCACTGTTCCATCATCCCAGCCAGCATGATCGTGGAGAACCACAGTTTTTCAATTACATTTTAAAACTTAAATAAAATTAAGCACTTTAAAAAACAGTAAAAACCAATAAAACCAATTAAGTGCCCTGGACACCCAAGAAGCAACAGCTCAAGGTGGTTCTAGCAAGCTGCAAAACGTGTTGAAAAGCTCCATTGCAATTATAAACATGTGGAAAGCTTAATCTCCCAATCATCACATCATGTCAGAAGGGAGAATCTGGCTCTTTCACTAGAAATTTGCTGGCTTTTTTCTCTTCAGATCTTTGGAGAAGGGATCAAAGGTTTTACTTACCAACTCTTCCACAATCCTTGAAATACTGGACACTTTTTTCTTCCTAGATCTCAAAGCAGGGGGCGAGAAGACAAACTGAGAAGTCAAGTCTGCCTTGAAATCTTTGAGCTGCACAGGCGTCACAGCTTTCTCACCTAGAATCAGAAAGCATGCGTTTATTTTTGAACTTGAAACTAAGCATTCCAGGCATGCAACTCTATCTGCAATCCTGAATAAGAGGAAAGCAGGGAGCAGAGGAGCTTTCCATATACCCACAATTTAACTACTCTTTGTTTAAGCTTCTTAGAACACCTGGCATGGCAAATACCCTTTGAACCGTGTATGCCATGGTAGCCAACATGTCATAAAGCACAGCTTTGCTCCTACCCTTTTTCTGAGAATAGCAGGGACATTAGGGGAGGTGGGAGCAGGTCTCCATTTAAAGAGGTGGGGTCTTCATTTAAAGCAGGTGTGGGAAACCTCTGGCCCATGAGCCATACCTGGCTCACCAGGCCATTTTGGGAAAACCACACCCAACCTCCCTTAACCTGCTGTCATACATAATACACAACAAGTAAAGGAACAATCAGGAACTTAAAGTGAGCTCCAACTGTTTCTTTGCTAAGCAAGGCATGCTTCCGCCATCCATCAGCTGCACCTTGCTGCTAGAGAGAGAAGTAGTTTTCATTGAACCGGCTTCTCCCTCTCAGCAATGCTTCTTGAACTTCTAAAAACTGGAGCAGTGATATTTGAAAGTCCTTTGGCAAGCAGCCCCATGCTCCTCTTTGACCTTCCTGCTTCAAAGGATCACCTGGCAAAATAGTGACATCAGATGATTGACAAGTCTCACCCACCTAACAAATTTGGTCTGGGACTAATGGGGAGATAAGGTTCTGGCCCTCCCTGATTTAAAGTGAATGGGCAGTTAAGCTGCAGTGCTGTCATTACAGCAGTAGTGTACCAGCTGATTGCACATGGACAAGGCAAAGTAAAAACTAATGTCTAATGCTCCACACCCTATTGCACTAATTGCGGTCTATGGCCTTGGAAAGTTTTGTTGCAGAAAGTAAGCTCATTCTACGGCTCTCTTCACATTTTACAGAACAGATGAATCCTAATGCCGCCCCTGCACATGAACTGGGTCTTTTTGTAATGGATGAGGCAATACATATATGCAAAATGCACTCAGAAGTCACAACTGGGTGAAACTTTTGGGTACACAATTCCTATATATGTTCCTATGTCAGGTTTGTGAGGGTTGATTAAAACGTCCTGGTGAGCCAAATAGGAAGGCCCAGCAGGCCTAATTAGGTCCATGGGGTAGAGGCTCCATACCCAGTAGATGGCATACTGATATTGTGCAGTAATGTGGGCAGGGTTATAGGCAGTCTTGCTTTAAGAAAAATCCCCAGTATTTATCCTGCTCTGGTTATGTTTTACCCTCAATGGAATTCATGCATAGTAGGCAATTTTAAATAAGCAAAAAAGCCTTATACAGCCGAAGGCAACATTTCAAGTACCTTTAGATTTTTCTGTCAGTTTTGTAAGAGGAGGAGAAAAACAGAATGTCTCATTTGTATCCAAGTTGGGACTCTGTTTCGTACTCTTTCTGCTGTATCTGGTCCTTTTCACAAGAGTACCACTATGTGCCAAAGTTTTCCCTGTTTCACTAAGCCTTTGTTTGGTCATGTCTGTGGAATGCAATCCTACTGCAATCTCAGCTGCTTGTGGCAAGTGTTCCTCCTCCTCTGTACCTTCCTCAGAAAGAGATGGTAACTGGCTTCTCTTTCTGATTGCCGTCATCTTGGACTGCCTCTTTTTAGAACTCCTTGCTAAAGTCTCTGCCTCACTTGGTTGTACAGAATGTTCTTCTGCATCCATTTTCTCTATACTTGTATTTGTTTTTTCTATTCTTACGGATGCAATTCTTGCAGATTTCCTCTTTGTGGTGTCGACTGGAGTCTTTTCTTGAACAGATCCTCTCCTAGTATTTCTTCTAGGAGTGACAAAAGATTGACTAGGTGTTGGAGGAGGAGACAACAGAGACAACTCCAGTCCCAAATCTGCTGACACATTCAAAGGATTCTTTCTTGGTCTGCCTCTGCGTCGCACAGGCAACTGTTTAATAAGCCCAGTCTCTTGATCAGAAACAGTTTCTGATATACTTGTGCTTCGCGCCCTCTCCTGCTCAGTTGATACAGGTAGCTGTGGTTTACTTGGCTGTATGTCATGTTCAGAAATAGCTTCTGGTAGACTTGACTTTCTATGTCTGCCCCTTCTAACTGGTGAAGGTAATGGCAGCTTCCCAGCTGCACTTTCTGACTGCGCCATCACTTTCAGTTCACCATGCTTTCTTGGCCTTCCTCTTCTTGGTTTTGTACTCAGCTGCTCTTCACGAGGTTCTACCTCCTGATCTGAAATCACGTTCTCTGCCAGGTGGAAAGCAATGCTTTTCAGTTTTCTTGCACTTTTAGGATTTACCATCATCTGAATTGTATGGTCAATGATAAACTGACTACCTTCTTGATCCCCTACTAAACTTCTTGTGCTTCTAGGAGTCCTCCTGCGAGAAGAAGGTAGCTGTTCACTTGGATGCTTATGAAGTTCTGGTGCAAGCTCTTTTGGTTTTCTAACCCCTCTTCTTGTAGCAACGGTTGCCTGAAACTCCTGTGTGATGGGATGAACATTTGTTGATATTTCTAAGTCACACTCCTTTGTTTCCTTAGTATCTAAGACTGGGAAAGCAGGAACCTGTGTTGTCTGTTTTTCTTGAGGTTCTTGTTCAGAACCAAGGGGAAGGCTTTCGGGAATGTTCAATGTTTCTTTTGCCCGCCTAGCACTTCTCCTTGGAGTTGGTGGTAGTAGCAGATCTGGTTTATCCATCTGTCCCAATGGCTGACCATCAGGTAATAAGTCATTTACATTATGTGCCATCTGTTCCACAGTGCTGGTGCTAGACATCACTGAATCTTCAACTTGACTCAATTTTACATCTTTACTTATTTCGGTAACATTTTGCAGAGGTGCCTGTGGTGAACTTAATACCTTCTTACTTATGCTTTCATGAAAAGACTGGTCCACAACCTCACTTGAAAATTCTTTACTTCTTGTGTCTTTGATTACATCCAATAGGTTCTCAGCAATAGCCATCTGAATAGGTTCAGGTACATAAGGCAACACCTCAGCAGTATTCTGTGATATCTGATCACTAGTTACAGTGGACACTGTATTTGTGATGAATTCTGGGTTGTTACTTCCAGGAGTATTTACACAGGCACCCTCTAACTGGTTGGCTGATTTAAGAGGGGAAGTATGCAATGCACTAGAATCTCCTATCTCAGCTTCTTCATCCCCTTCTAATAGTAACGTAAAATTGTTTTGGGACATCAGCAGATCTCCATCTCCTCCAGTAAAGTCAGATTCACCAGGATCTTTCTTGTGTAATTCACATGTGACTTGCTGCACCATAGCATCACTGCTGTACTGATATTTCAGACTGCTTGAAGGACATAGCTCATTGTACGGAAGTGCCTCAACTACAGCTTCTGAGATGTGTACTTCACGTGTACCATCACCAACAAGCTAAAAACAAAAAGTATATAAATTTAATTCCAATACACATATTTCAATAAATTTAATGAATGAAAAGAGTTCTTCCAATTTTAGAGGAATATTCAAATTGTTTAAAGTTAGCCATTGTACTCAGCTATTTGTACATTTCTCCGCACAGCACAGCTCTAGGAACACAGCCACATGGAATTGGTTTTTCAGCAGTTGCATGCATGCAAATAAATGGCCACTGGGAAGCAGTAGCTGCATCTGTGGGTACTCTGGGACAAAAACTGTCTCCTCCTGCAGCTGTTTCCTTCAGAGTTGTCCCACATGTGAAAGTTTACAAATATCCAAGGTATTTACACTGGCAAACCAATAATTCCAAACAGATTTCAAAGAAAGTTCCGAAGTGCTAAATGAAGCCCTTACACTTACTTCTTGACTTGCAGGTTCAATATTAAGTGGTGTTTTCTCTTGCAGGACTGCTATATTTTCTTCACTTTCAGCTTCTTTTGACCCATCTTCATCTAATGCTTCTCTTTCTTCAAGTTCATTTTTGGAATGAACACTGACAATGTCTTCACTATCAGGAATACTTATGACAGCTGAAAAAGGATTGTCATCTCATTAATTTTTTTGTTTTATTGTTTCCACATTAAAACTTTTCAGTGATGATGAATGATGAATGAGGGACTGTCTGGACCTCTGCTCACTTCTGCTTTGCAGAATCAGAAAAACTGAGGTTTTTCTGAGCTACTGTGCCTCTCAGCCAGCAATATGAAGCTACCAATGTACAACAGAAGTTTGCAGTTGGATAAATATTTGTTCTCCCATTAAATAAGCAATTAGTGCATTTAAAGTCAGTAAATAATTGTTAGCACAATTGTGCCTCCTAATCCAAAGGAAAAACGTGTCACCAGTTACAGCTTTTGCAATGTCTGAGATCATCCAGCATATCCCCATTTTTTAAAAAAAAGATGTTAGTCTTTTGCGAAAACGTATCATATGCTAAAAAAGCATCCCAATCTGCAATTTTAATTGGCTTATAAGACAGTAGTGCTTTAGTCCAAAGTTAATTTAATTGCTTAGAAAGACCCCTAAGTCATTTTTAAATAAAATAAAAGCTCATCCAGATTTCCAATTATACAGCCAACTTTTAAGTTTGTACAGGATTTGGAGGCTCATCACTTCCCCCACTGTAGAGTATACCAAATTATACAACAGCACTGCAAAATGTGAAGCACAGATCTTAATAAGTATAGGAAATGTTTTTTGGGTATATACTTATAATTAAACATTTCATTTAATAAAAAATGGTATCTTGAATAGTTCAGAAGCTACTATTTTAACATAAAGTAAATATACCAGGCTAAGAAGATTTTAGCACACATGCATCAAAGGTACACAGTGAGAATCAAATCACACAACTTCAAGCTTTTCAATATTATTTCCCTTGTCTGATCATTTGAAAATTTGCTCGATTATTCAAATATACATACATTCAGCATCTGTTCCTAATGGCTCCAAAGCTTGGGGAGTTGCTTCATCAAGGAGCTGGTTGTTTTCCAACAATGGCAGCATGCTGGACTCTAGGACATTTGTTTGACTTTATAAGAAGAAAGTAAGGGACAGTTTCACTTACGGTTTTTAAATAAAATGAGTTTTATGAAAGCTACTAACACATTTTTGTCCACAAATACTTTAAACCATTCCAATTATTATTGAACTGTACTGCAAGAGATACTGCAAAGCCAGTTCTGTGGAAAAGTCTGGAATCTACCCCTTTGATATATGCAAATTATACAGTTCTGCAGATGTGGCTAACTAAAGTCAAATTTTTACTATCCTGTTTGTTTGATTAACCATTCTCAAGTATTAATGTGCATATTATCCTATGCATATTCCTCTGAGTACACTTCACTCAGGGCAGTTGCTATGCAAAATCCAAATGCACACTAATGTCTAATTTGCACACTACTGTGTGGCAAATTGTCAATTCCTGCCTTAGAGTGGGACATGAAAAGAACTGACTAGGGCAGGGGTGGGAAACCTTTTTTACCCAGTAGGTCAGATCCTTATTTGTTCCCACCATGCACAGGCAAACCTGGACATGTGGATAGGATAACTCACATATCAATCATCATAATTTCATAATTTTATTATGGTCAAAGACCCAATTGCCATTATGATGTCATATGATTGACAGGGGGGTAGGACAAAGGTCCTTGAACTTGCATTTATACTAGTCCTATGCTCTGCGTTTGGGAAGCTCTGTGCAGAGTTCTATGTAAACCCTTTGTCTAGTGCTTCCCATGTGCTGAACATATGGTAGAGAGAGAGAGAGAGAGAAAGCAAGCAAGCTGAACAATTGATACTGCAATTTGTCAATCTACTGAGATTATCAGGGGATCAAAATAGAAGCTTGCAACTATCAGCATGCTGTTTGGGAGATACTTGATCACAGAAAACAAACACTACAATCAAGGCTGTGAAATGGTGCTCCAGCTGTGTTCCTTTTTTCACTAATAAATATATAATAAATATATCATAATCACAGTACTCAAGAAACTGAATGCAAAACAATGTAAAAGGTATGAAGCATGCTGCATCTGGGTTTTTAAAAAAAGATGTACTTGACATGTTCACCTTTCATTAGATGGTATAGAAGAGACCGAAGTGTCAGGAATAGCATTTAAGTGATGCATCACAAATACTTCATCCTCAGGAAGTGAGCCATAGTCTTCACCTTCTCTTTCAGGTAGTCCTATGAATGGGAGAACCCATAAACAAACAGACAGATTGCATCCTTCATGCTAATTTCTAAAAACTGATACAGTATAGCTGCAACCAGTAAGTCTTGATTTTAGTAGCAAGAATTTACAATTTTGGCTTGGCTATCACCAACCACAATTTTTGCTGCCTCTATTTCCTCTCTGTAAGCTTAACTGCCACCAGTAATCTTTAATCTCATAGGTTCTTGTTTGGCAGTCCACACCCCCACCCTCTTCTTGTGATTGACAAATTGTTATACTTCTGCATACCTTGGATGGCCCCCAAATATATTAAGCCACTGCTTCTTTTCCAAATTGATGTGTTTGAGTTTGCTATTAGAGGGAATCATAGAAAATTTCTCCACACACACCCCTTTCCAGTATCTGCCAGATGTACTGTTTCCAAATATGGTGGCTGTGTTTTGGCTATCTCCATCATGCCCTATTTGGGAGTTTGAGGATCTATTTTAGCAGTGTTGGAGAACCAATGCTGGATTAGATGGATCTCTCCTGTGTCACAGCATGCCCTATTTCTTATTAATTCATTTGCATATCTATAGATCACATACCAGCCGACTGTTCTCCATCTGTAGATGTTTGCTGTTCCATTGGCGAAGGATCCCTTGCTACTGCCTCACTGCTTTCTCTCTCAGCTGACACTTGTATGTTTACAAGATCTTCAGGGGAGAAACCCGCTGACTGAGAGATTCTGAAGGAATCACTGTTGTCACCTGGTGATTTTGCATCTTGATAATCTGAAGTAGTTTGATCTGACTTTACAGAACCATAACTAGTTTCTTTGGAAGGTTCAACTTTATTCAAATCATTGCCTGGTACACATTCTGATGACAAACCCGCTTCTTCATAGTCTTCCTGAAGACTGCGTATTGAAAAGGCAGGAGTTTCTCTAGTCTTAGACCACATATCTTCCATGTGAGCTTCAATAATGCATTCAGATGAAACTGTGTTGTGTTTTGTTTTACTATCTGTCATCTTAAAAAAAAACAGTCCAAGTTAAAACCAGCAATACCATTTCCCCAGTGAGCAGAAAATTTTGACAATTCAATGCCTTGATCCAGAAGGCAAACCCTGAACTCTCTGCTCAAAATAGTCAATGTTTTTACTTCTAAAGATGGAGACGTGCATTTTTGAACAAGCAGGCTCCAGCTACTAAAATTCATTGACCAATCCACACATGCATACAAGGGCTTTGCACATCTGGAATGGTAAAGGTAAAGGACTCCTGGAAGGTTAAGTCCAGTCAATGGTGACTATGCGGTTGCGGCACTCATCTCACTTTCAGGCCAAGGGAGCTGGTGTTTGTCCACAGACAGCCTTTTGGGTCATGTGACCAGCATGACTAAACCGCTTCTGGCACAACGGAACACCATGACGGAAACCAGAGCTCATGGAAATGCTGTTTACCTTCCCACCGGAGTGCTCCCAATTTATCTATTTGCAGTGGCATACTTTCGAACTGCTAGGTTGGCAGGAGCTCACCCCATCGCAGGGATTTGACCCACCAACCTTCTGATGGGCAAGCCCAAGAGGCTCAGTGGTTTAGACCACAGCGCCACCCACGAATCCCCGCAACAGGGTGAGCTCCCATTGCTCTGTCCCAGCTCCTGCCAGTCTAGCAGTTTGAAAACATGCCATTGCAAGTCATGGTGTTCTGTTGCGCCAGAAGCAGTTTAGTCATGCTGGCCACATGGCCCAGAAAGCTGTCTGTGGACGCCAGCTCTGTTGGCCTGAAAGCGCGATGAGCCCCGCAATCCCAGTCACCTTTGACTGGACTTAACCATCCAGGGGTCCTTTACCTCATATCTGGAATGCAGATACAGCCATGAGAACATGATGTGGGCTTCCTGAATGTTAACTTAGAAAACATAGAAGACTGCAAAAGAGGCTATAGGCCTGGGAATTAGCATGCATCAAAGCACACAAAATGCAGTTTTAAAGCTCCAGGAAGAAATTCAGTAACAAATGGTATATTAAGGGACTCTTATGCCTGTATGTGTTGGCTCTACACATTTGGTCATCATTGGAATAGGACAGTAAATGCATGGGTGTCAGCAGACCTGGAAACGAACCCAATCACCCACATCATTATTATTATTGCTGCTGCTGTTTTATTATTTATACTTCATTCCAGAAAAGTTAAATTCAAAGTGACTTACAAAGATGAACCTAAAATGCACAATGTATGCATATATATAAACCAGATTTAACTAAAGCCCACCTTGCCAAAAGGTAAGCAGAAAATTAAGGTCCTTTGCACAACTATCAACTTGTCTGAATATGGCTCAAAACGTTCTACTTTCCAGCATCTGTTTCTTCCAACCTACCCCAGCAGTCCATCCTGAAGCTTTGCTTTCTTCCATAAATGATATTTTTGTTTCTTTTGCACGCAGAGGGGGTGTGATAGACCTTCCTGGAGATGCAGTTGGAGTAGCTAAAGGAGTAGTCCGAAGGCTGGATCTCAAAATAGATTGAGGAGTAAAACCAGGAAAGCCAGAGGAAGATGTAGATGTCAAAGCTTTAGCTCTCTAAGAAGAGGAGGAAACATGTCAAAATGGGAGGCAGAACCCACTAATTACATGGCACTTCAGCCTCTGCATCAAACAAGTTCATGAAACCTTCACAATTCTACATACCCTAACGACCAGAGGAGTTTCTAGGAGCTTTAATTCAGGTGCTCTTCTACTGCTCTTGTATAGGGAGCATCGAGGGCTGGAATGCAATGGACTAGAAAGCATACAGGATGCAGAAGCTCTTGGTGACATGTGCAGATTGCTTTGAAGGGAAGGTGAATCAAGAGGAATAGGCTGGACCACCAAGTCAAGCAATCTGCAAACATTTCAAAACGTTTAAGAATTAAGTTGCATTAACATACAGAATACAAATTTAAAATGGTGTTGCCATAAACAGGAGAATATTTTAGCCATCCCTGCCCTACCACTATGACTCATCTAGGCTTTTCTGATTTTAAAATCTGAAGTTGCTTTATGCTTTTATCAATAAATTATCACAGCTCACCTGTCATTTTAGTTTAGTAATTAAAAGAAAGAAGAAGCTTTTTTGAGAATATACTTCCATTTTAAAAAAGGCCCACGTAAAAAATATATAATAATTCAAGGTAACTGTCAAAACAGATTTCCACTCATTACAACTGATGTTTTCAACAGGACTGAAAAGCACCCAAAAGATACAAACACTTATTGAAAATTTTTACCTGGAGCGTTTTCTTAAAGATTTAGTTGCTGGTGTCCCAACAAATGGATCTGGTATCTCTGTGTCAGTGCAAGAATCCACTGTAGGTGGTTGTTCTTCAGTTCTAGGATTTGAAAACACGAGAGTGACAAGCTCATGAAAACCACTAGATGCACAAGTACTGTCTTCCAAAAGAGGAATAAATAAAGAACACAGTCATTCAGAAGCCAGGTAATTATGTTCAAGTTTGGGCGAGGAAGCAAAGGTTAAGCAATGAATTGCTGCCTTTTCAAACTCTTTTGGCTCAACCTTATTCCTTTCTTTTCATACAAGCTATTATAAAAGAGCAGCACACTGCTTAGTATGTTACGTAACGGTAAAGGCCCTGGTATCTGTCAAAGTTTCTACCCTAAAAATTAACACTTTTGTTAATAGTATCAACACCAGGCTATTCATTATGGTCAATGGAAAGAAGGTGAAAAATATGAACAGCTGTGGTGAAACTCTTGTTTTAGTACTGGGCAACTTAAGATGCAGTAATTTCCTACGACAACAAAATGAATACTTACATATCATTTTGAAATGACTTGTTTTTCTGTTCAGTTCCCACCCACACCTCTCCAATTTTGGACAATACATTATTGATTAAAGTTGCTTTTGTGATGACATTTCCTGCAGTAACTTTCTTTGCAACTGTTGACAGTGGTTTTGGTCTTAAAACTTGAAGGGAAAAAAGGAAAAACAACATTAAATACTTAAAGCAAGTTTTGAAAGGTTTCACCACAACACACTGAAAATACTTACTTTCCCGCCGTAGTGAAGTTGGCAAGTGGTAAGGCTTGGCTCGCTCTACAGCAAGCTTCCTTTGTACTCTCGGTAGAACTTTCCCATACTGGTCTAATATGGAATTTCTGGCAACTGATCTCTCTCGCCAGCGGGGATCTCGATCATTCTGTTTAAGAAAGGAGTGATAAGAGGAATTTAAGTTAATATTTTACAGAAATACATGAAATAGTAAACCCAGGGTTAGGAGAGGTAGTTCCACAGTCAAACTGTATAGAACTGCTTATTCATGGGCTCTTAAAGCTGGACAGGAAGATTTTTCTGACCAATATTAATAGATCAACAGTACACTATGCAAACTATATATAAAAAAGTTAAAGGACCCCTGACAGTTAAGTCCAGTTGTAGACAACTCTGGGATTGCACTGCTCATCTCACCTTACAGGCCGAGGGAGCTGGCATTTGTCTGCAGACATGGGTCATGTGGCCAGCACGACTAAGCTGCTTCTGGCGAAACCAGAGCAGCGCACGGAAATGCCGTTTACCTTTCCGCCAGAGGGGTACCTATTTATCAACTTTTGAACTGCTAGATTGGCAGGAGCTGGGACCGGGAGCTCACCCCATCACAGGGATTCAAACCGCCAACCTTCTGATCGACAAGCCCAAGAGGCTCAGTGGTTTAGACCACAACACCACCCGCATCCCATGCAAACTATAATCATGGATAAACCTGGATGCTGAAAGGGTCTCTTTGTATTAAGACTAATACAGTACTAATATTACCCCACATACCCACAGTCTATTTTATACAAGCAGTTCTGCTTATCTTGAGCACTGAGGGTAAAACAGCCTTTATAGTGTGTCCTAGAAGAATTCATTCTGGGACACATGTCCACATTGATGCTGCCTTGTCTGGACCAGTCAGCACTTCATGGCTGCGTAACAACCATGAAGCTGTCTCAATACAGCATATGTCCGACATACTTCAGGTCATGATCAAAATCTGTTTCTTGCTATAGTAGATATTAGAAAGAATATGGTGATCAGGGATGGGGGTGAATACTACCTTGTTATAATATACTGTCTTTTTCTGTGTATAAGATGCCCCCATGTATAAGACGGCCCCTATTTTTTAGCCCAAAATTAAGAAATAAAGGTTTTAAAACCAAACAGAACAACTTTGATATTTTATTACATATTCAATATACCAGTATATTTAGTACCGTATATTGAAACAACAAACAGAACAACTTTGCCGATATATTTGGTACCGTAATTACGGTAGATTTTTTTTATTTTTTGGAGCTAGTCAGCATTATTATAACATGCAGTATAAGAACTGGAGTGGCGGCAGCACTGGAGCAGAGCTTGGAAGCTGAGCTGGAACGAGAACATGTCCCTGACGGCCGGGAACTGGTCAGCGCCACAATGCAAGAATCATAGCTAAAGAACCCTTTGAGAGGGAATTTGTATGCTGCAGAAGTCTAATTGCTTTTTTCTGCTCCGCTCTCAAACACCCAGGGTAGCAAACTGCACTCTGCCCCTTTGGCCTAAATGGCCCGCCTGCTGCCTCCCCCCCCCCCCAGCTGTAGGGCGGCTGAGTGGGAGGAGGCAGGCAGACTCCGGCAAGCTCACCCCTCCCCAGGCGCCGGAGCGGATTCCTCCGCCGCTGCAAGGAGCTGCGATTGTCAGATCTGCCTGAGTGAGTGTGCTTGGGGAATGGGGTCTGGGTAGCCAGGGAGCGACTGAGGGAACCAGGTGGAAAGCACAATGTGGGGGCTGCTGCGGGGGAGTACCAGACCAGGGTTTGTCATGAGTTCAATAGTGAGGGGAGGCTGGGGGGGAAATAATATGGATGGCGGCATGTATTTATTTATATATTTAATTGCAACATTCCATGTATAAGACGACCCCCAATTTTAAACTTGAAAAATATGGTAATACAAACCCTGATGAGGTTTGTATTAACTGTGAATGACTCCCTCTGCAGAGGTGGGGGACCAGTTAGATCAGAGCTGTCACCTGTGGATTTGGAGAAAGGTGTCATCAGCATGCTGATGACACACAACTCTATCTCTCCATTCCATCAGAACCAGGAGAGGTTGTGAAGGTGTTGGTCAGGTGTCTGGAAACAATGATGGAGTGAATGGGGACCAGTCCTGATAAGGAGGAAGTGTTGTGGGTGGGTGGTTCCCATGTCTGTGAGATATGTGTACATCCTGTGTTCTTGGATAAGTTGCTCCACTGAAGGATCAGGTTTGTAATTTGGATTCAAACTCCTCAATGGAGTCTCAAGTGCCTTCTGTGGCTAGTATGCTCAAGCTTAGGCTGGTCCACCAGCAACCAATATTCATGGACTGGGACAGCCTGGTCTCAGTTGTCTATGCTCTAGTAACCTCCTGATTGCACTACTGTAATGTACTCTATGTGGGCCTGTCCTTGAAGACAATCTGGAGGATACAGCTAGTGCAGAATATAGCTGCAAGCAGGGCACTCTGAAGAGACCACTTAACACCAATCTCGAAAACATGGCATTGGAGATTAGTGAGCTACCAAAACAATTTTGAGGTATTAGCTCTAGCATATAAAGCCCTAAATGGCTTGGGACCCAAGTACCTATCAAAAATTTCAGGCCCCAAAATTGGCAGGTGAGGCCTTGATGGTAGTTGATGCTGACCTGTGACATGGCCTTTTCAGTGGTGGTTCCCTGGTTGTGGAATGCCCTCCCTAGTTCAGTGTTTCCATCACTATTAACTTTAAATAAATGGGACCTGAAACAAAATGCTATGGCATGGAGTGCTGTGGTTCAGAATTCCAGCCATTCCATGCCACTCCTCAGCCCACCTGTGATTTTAAGGGAAGCAATTCATAAACGGAATCAATTAAAAAATATTAAGGCTTACCATCAGATTAGCTTTCAGTGATTGATTCAGCTGTAGCGCAGGAACATAGTTGGCACGCTGAAGATGATGAACTAAGAGGAACTCATGATTGTTAACACCAGCGCTTGTCCTCAAGAACTTCTCCAGACACTCCTAAGGGGAAAAAAGAATTTATAATATTAAGCTTCCTTTTCTGGAGCAATAAGGGTCTAATTATGCAAACACACATGTACATAGTGTCAATGAGATTTCCAATCACTTTTTGGAGTAGAACTGTATTTTCAGAAGTTATTCATCCCCAAGATTACCTGTTCAGTTTCTGTGAATGGTAGCTTTAGCAAATCTTCCATCAGTCCCAGCCCCTGACAGGTTTCGTATACATGTTTAAGCATATCTTCTACATTTAACCGAGTAGAATGCTGCCGCAGCACACTCCAAGCTTCCACCATACAACTGCAATCAATTTTTGAAAAGTAGATTAATGTTGTGACAGATATTTCCGCTACAGGAAAATTGCATTAAAAACTAGTATTGCAGATGTGCCAAGGATGTAGGTGTTCATCCAATACATGCTATCATGGCATTTATTTATTTTATTTTATTTTATTTTAATTTAAAAAGCACGCCAATACCATAAAAATGAGTATTAGTATCTTATCAACTGGGGAACATTTTTCTTCTTGAATACAGTGATATCACAAAGAGTAAAAATAAATGCTGCACTTTTTTCACCTGTTAAACAGCAAGACAGTAAGGTGAAGTGTTACTTCACTGTTGCTCATCAATGATGGCTTCATTGTTTGTATGTATCGGAGGGCTCGCCTGTGCTCTCCTTGACACATCAAGAACTGAATTATCCTTATGTGCTGCCAAGGCAATTTGATTGTAGCTGGATGAAACAGATAGGTCAGGGAATTCTGCAAGAGTACAAGACAATATTCAGAAACCTCCTGTGCACTTTCAATCTATTTTCTACTAAACAGTTTTCTGCACTGAAATGAAATTATGGAATTTAACTTATACACCAATTCTATAGGACAGTTAGATCTGTCCTATAGTGCCACCAGTTAGTTGTGCTCCCACTAAAGCAAGTTATACAAGACATTGTAAGCAGGTCAGTTAGTGTTAGTATAGCTAGTGCAGTGATGCTGAGAACTGACAGCTCAAAGCCAGATGATTTCTAATTCTTTCCCCATCTACACTGAAAGGGACTGTTGCCAGGGTAATAGTCATGTCCCACACTGGTGAAGCCAATAAGCTACTGGCAGCATCAGCCCACTATGATCCTGAATCTAGAGCTAATACAGAAACCATTGCACTAGAAAGCATTATAATTTTATTCAATTAGTATGCCATTAAATTGAAGAAGGGCCATAGCTCAGTGTCAGACTAAATGCAAAAGTTCCCAGGTTCAATTCTCAACATCTCCAGCTAAGGCCGTGAGAGACCCCGTCTGAAATCCTGAACTGCCACTGAGCTAGACAGACCAATGAATTATCACTTTATATACCCACCTCAAAGTCATTGTGATCCAAACACCAAAAACCTTGGATTAAGTTAACCAGACCTATAGGAATTGCAAATGCGGTTGGGAAGGAGCCCACTGAAGTATCAGCCTTGTTTGGACAGGAATGCATGATGTCCAATAGTAAATAAATTGTCTAATTATAAATATTAAGGGCAATCATTATTTGAGCTTGTTTTCTATGACGTGCTAGAACAGACACATTGTACAGCATAAAACCATCTTTCCTGCAGCTTCTTCCTTTGGTTTTTTGTCTCCAATAATTAATATCTTATGTTGGTGATTTGCATGAGAACAACCAAAGTCCAAGTATACTGTATTCTTGTTTGCTCAACCACTTATTTGAGTTGAAGCATGCAAACTGCTAGGGAACCTGTTAGAAAACTGCATGAGTTCCATTGAAAGCCCTTGTGGAACAGCAGTAGCTGTTATTTTCGTTTTGCTTACACATCTTTTAACTATATAACTATAACCTTATGCTTAAGTAAAGTAGATTTGTAACAGACATCCTGACTGAGAGAATACAGTGCTGCAAAACGATATTATTAAACATATACAAATATCCCACAGTTTTTTGGGAATGCAGCAATTATTTAACAGCAAGAACTTGCATTACAATGGAGAAAAATGCTAGAATTAAGCAATGCTTGACATAGGTAGCTGACAAACCTTAACTTTGTGTATGAAGCAAAAAAATTAAGAGATAGCTAAAGAATTAGGATGCTGCCTGTAACAGTGAGTTTTACCAAATATTTAAATTTTATATAGTGTCCAACTAGAGGTCCGTGCATTTTGCATCACCTTGATAGACAAACAAAATTTGTTGATGCAACCAACCCAGGTCACTAAGCTTATTTATTGCCTATGACACTGTGTTGAGGATTAGCAGCCAAGTGAAACTACAAATGGGGGGCCACTAGGGGGCGCATTGGAAGATAGCCAACAATACCATCTCTCCAACCCACACGGGGTAATTAAGAGGCTGTTATGGGAGTAGGCAGCCTCCCTTGTTGCCCCAAGGAAATGGGGAACACTGCCCTTGCCTGCTGTGCCCATAAATCACCCCCTAATTCGAAAGAAGGGGGTGAGGGCCCTAGGCAGAATGCCCCCGTGTGGACATCGGCTCTCCTGGACGCTGTCTCTGATCGCGCACTAGTTGCAGCAATTTGGAATAATTAATTACAAAAGAAGCAAATGCACATATTTCAAGTGAAGAAGGGGAGTGAAGTCTGCTAATTTAAGTGACCTCTGCGAAAGAAGACGACGGGCTGGAGAAACAGGAATATTTTACGATGAAGATACACCAAAGGCGGGGTATGTTGACAACGGGGCTGAATGGGGGGACGGGACCTTTTTTACTTTCCTTCTATGTGATTTACAAGAACCTCTCCTCATTAGAATCGTTGGTTGAACTGACCCAAGCAGGATGATTAAGGTCTGTGTGGAGATAAACTTTAACCAAAAGTATGCTTTATGGAGACCGAGAAGCAATAAGAGCTTTTGGGAATGGCGCAGCAATTAATTTGGAGTCGCCATCTTGCCACAGGATTTATAGCCGGGAGGAAGAACGGATTTGTTTTCAGACTGCATTCCTAGTGAATCTCCTCAGAGGTTTTGAGAAAGGAGGCAGATTGGTGAAGATTAATGACGCTAAGACTGTTTTGATGTATGGAAGTGATGTTATATGGAAAACGTCTGGATATGGCTACTGGATAAAAAAAAAATATCCACGCAGGATTACAAACTGTTCTAACCAGCTTGCGGAGACTATCAGAGGTCACAAAGCGAAAGGAAAAATATATGAAAATAACAACAAGAGATGTGGAAAAATAATAAGAAAGGACTGGATAGTACTGTGAACATCATAAGGTTAGATTTGTGGACATTAAAACAGCAGTAAGAAGCAAGAAGTTGATTGAATCCCTTCGGAACTTGAAATATGGGTACCCCCAACAAAAATTTAAAATTCGGCTGTGTAATTTGGAATTTATGTAATTTGGTTTGATTTGATGTGATTGGTCGGTTAATAAAAAATTATTCTTAAAAAGAAACTACAAAGACAAACACTTGCACCTCCCCCGTAAACAAAGAACTGAGCCTCAGAAAGACTTAAAAGGAGCAACACTTGCAGCACAGCAAGATGTCATGCTTGCTTTATAAATTCCTCTGGGGTTCAGACTGAGGTCTGGGAGATCTGAGGGTTTCTCATCAGAGTAAGAGAAATGCAGAGTAAAGTGTCCAGCATAAAAAGCTGGGGGTGGGGTGGGGAAAGAGAATCAACTCAATGTTATTCCAATAAGAATCGAAGCAGTTTATGTAAAAAGGTTTTATTTCAAGAAACAGATTATGCTTATGGTTATGTGAAAATTATGAGGTCCCAAAAATAATATATACAATTAATTTATAGGGGGGAAGTAGAAAAAGCTAAAACTGTGAAGCTTTTAAATAATGATTTAGTTTAGTAATTTGAGATCCTTGGTTATGGTGTGCAATACATGCACAGGTGACAGGACTGGCGGTTCTGTTCTTCACATTGTAGCACAGTCCTCAGGTTGCTATTCTCTAAGTCCATGAGATGGCAGATACTGCTCTTTTTTGCAATTCCGTGCTTTTGGACATCTTACGTTTTCTTCATCACACCCCATACTCCTTAAATTCTACACATTCATGAATTGCCAATAAAAGGCTATTCTCTGTATGATGTATTTTAAAGACAACGTTATATTTAAGTCTTTGAAAGGATACAGTTGCATGCTTGTAGAGATCTTCAATATTTTCCAACAAGTAGAGATCAAGTAGTGCCTATAATGCAGAACACACTGAGTCAAGTACAGTATTCCATTTGTTAAAATATTAGAAAATCTTCACCAATCATACTTACATGCAATGTAGGAGGAGGGTATTTTCCTGTTCCTCCATCATCTCTCTGCCACAACTTCACTACGGAATGGCCTAACTGGGAAATCAATCCATCAATCATCAAACAATCAGGGTTCCATTTGCCTCTACAAATAAAAAAAGTTGTGTTTTTTAATAAAAAAAAACTTATTTCCCAGATGTTGAAAGCATATTTACCATTTCTATTCAATGACTGTGCAATTTAGATTTCTCTCACAGAGAGCGAGAAATCTGAAACAAAATTTGAAAACTTGAATTCATTGGAACAGGGATCTCTGTAGGAAACCTTTCAGGCCTGACAGTGACATTCCCTTCTGTATAACCTTCTTGGAGCTGCATGTCAGTGCTGGGTGGGACCAGAGGAAAAAGTGGGTGGGAGAATGAATGCTAATTTTACCTTAGTAAAGTAGCCGAGTTTCTATGCACAAACAGACACATACCCTATTCATCCATCTAGGCAAGCAATAGGTATCCTCAGAGTTCAAGGACACGTTTCAGTCAAAGAGAACATTCAAGTGGCATTTGAATCAGGGTCAGGGAAGGCTATAGCTTGGGAGAGGGCATGTGGCTAGGAAGAGTCCCAAGTGTCATAGACAGTGGAGGAATGTATTTGGTCCCCTGGCCTGAGGCTCCTCACTCTGACTGTAGACGTTCCTTCTGTAAAGCCACTAAAACCAATTTAAGCTTTCCTGAATATAGGAAGCAGCTGGATTTTATTAGGCATAGTTTTTTATTACATGCTACAACAGATCCTGACAGAACAGCTTACAGTTCGACAATATAAGAGAATGGAAGAACAAAAACTGCAGTTAAAGTGCTTGTAGAAGTAATGTTTATATACGGTAAGTATTTTGCAAACAATGAGTGTCCATAGGCAAACATTTTGCAATTTTTGAAATGAAAGCATGTCCCTTAAGCAATCTTGCCTACACCTTGGTGCTTATCTCCCTGATAAAGAAAACCCATAGGCTATGACGTAATTTGAAACCTCATTTACTAAGAGATTACCTTGATAAACGTTCCAGCTTCTGACGACACCCAGCATAAAAATGTTGTATATGCTGATAATTATAGAATGGTTTTGACAACTGCATATCTTCATCTACCGACAAGAGAGAAATGCTCATTTTAGAAACATTGTTGAACAACTAAAAACAGAACACAGAGAAATGATCATCTCTGCATTTTGAGAACAAACAGCCTCAGCCCAGTATACCTGAAGGAGCGTCTCCACCCCCATAGTTCAGCCCGGACACTGAGGTCCAGCGCTGAAGGCCTTCTGGCAGTTCCCTCACTGTGAAAAGTAAGGTTTCAGGGAAGCAGGCAGAGGGCCTTCTCGGTAGCGGCACGCGCCCTGTGGGACGCCCTCCCATCAGATGTCAAGGAAATAAACGATTATCTGATTTTTTTAAGACATCTGAAGGCAGCCCTGTTTAGGAAAGTTTTTAATGTTTGATTCCATTTTTAATATTCTGTTGGGAACCGCCCAGAGTGGCTGGGGAAACCCAGCCAGATGGGCAGGGTATAAATAATAAAATGTCATTGTTGTTGTTGTTGAAAACAGCTGAACTCTACTGAAGCAGAGAAACTACCAGTGTTACCACATTTTTTGAAAACTACCTTTGCAAACCACTTGGCTACTCAAATCACTGAAAAGTATAAATGCTGTATTAGTCAAATTTTAGCCAATGGGATTAGAATTAAAGATAGGCTTGTTCATGTATCAGGTTATTTTGATGCAACTGAGTTGTGTCCGAGAACTGAAATACGATTTTTAAAGGCTTACCTAAACTTTCTGGAAGAAGGCTGGATCGACAGAACCAGATGACCACTTGCACATACAGTGAAAGGAGACTGGTTACAACCTGCTTATTTGTCAGATCTGTAATGCCTGAAAATAAAGCAACAAAGCTGTGTCAGCTTTTAAGCATAATGCATCCTTTTGAAAGCACTGATAGATCACAGCAGATCATTCACTGGTAAACTGTCACAATGCAAACTGCCATCGTCTATCTACTTGGTAGATTAACAGTCTACTTGGGTATGCATTCCTTCTCGCATCTTGGTGAACAGAGTCGTCAATTCTGGCTCTACTTCCCTCCAGACTGATTTTAAAACATACTACTCCCATCCCAAGTACAGCCATAAAAAGATACCAAGCCAACTGTATTAGAAGTTCAAGACCCAGAATTAAAAGTCTAGAAATTCTGAAAAAGCTTTCCTTTAATCTTTTTGGTATAAACATCCTATGATTTTGCAATCAGACACCAGTTATTATTATTAAAATAAAATTTAAAAATAGAGGCCCTCTCTCTTCACCAAGGAGATGAAATTTAAAACAGCTGTAAATGCACATACATAAACTGACTTACGGGGGGGGGGGGATAACATTCCTATTCATTAGAAAGTTACATAAAATGTGCACCTTAGATTGGATCTCATTTACACACCTTTTTCTGTGAGTTCTTGTGCTTCCATTACAAAACAGCTCAAAACAGTGCTAAGGTTGCTAAGAAGTAACTCGCAGTGCTGCAAAGACTGTAGAGTTTGTGGACCAATATAGTTAGATGACCCATCAAATAGTGGGACACCTTTTAAAACAAAGACAAAAATTATGACAATATTAGTTTAAGTGAGTTTAAACATGCTTTCCCTTATCACTAGATGAACAAGTAACCCAGCCCATTTACTAAATATGCTCAACAGAAACTTTCATACCACTAAATCATACTACTTACATAGTCGAACGAAGTCTTCCTTAGTGCTAACCACTTTATTCCATGTCCATTCAAGAACAAAGCGCAAATTAGGGGCAGAATCTGGTTGCTCTTAGAAAGAAAGAAAGAAAAAAGCAGAAGTTATGATAATAAGTTTTACGTGCTAGAGGAAATTTTAATCAAATTGTAAGGCTTTATTTACCTTCAGCGGTCCACTGTTTGATGAAGCTAGTGAGAAGTCCTAAGGAACTAGTTTGGATAGCAGCTGACAATACAGCTTCAAATTGCTCTTCCTAAAACAAAATAATAATAAAAACTCATCAATCACTCCTAATGCTGATTCAAGTATTCTCATGCTTATAATAGGTACAGGTACAGATAAAGGTAAAGGTAAAGGTAAAGGACCCCTGGAATGGAGGGATGTGACTGGGAAAAGATGAAAAAGGAAGAAAAACAGATATCAAAAGGATCCTCACAGTGTCTGGATAGGTCAGTTATTGGTTTACACTGAGAAGCTATTTGAAAATGTGTTTCTAGCCCATAGATATGGAGAAATCTGGAATATGGAAAATAAGTGCTTCCTTCCATAACATTTTGTGGCAAGGCCCCATTTATAAAGTTTTTATGCAGATGTTAAAGGCATGAATACTATATAATACAGTGGTTACATATGCTTCAGGTTACATATGCTTCAGGTTACAGACTCCGCTAACCCAGAAATAGTACCTCGGGTTAAGAACTTTGCTTCAGGATGAGAACAGAAATCGTGTTCTGGCAGTGCAGCAGCAGCAGCGGGAGCCCCATAAGCTAAAGTGGTGTTTCAGGTTAAGAACGGACCTCCGGAACGAATTAAGTACTTAACCCAAGGTACCACTGTACTGGTCAGACAAGGATGTGCATCACCAAATGATCCAGACAGTCAAATAAAATGAGTCCTGAGTGCACACATTTAAGCCTACTTTCATGCATGCCTAGATCAGGAACAATATCTGAATTTAACTAGATTTGGGTGTTTAAAAAGAGAGGCATTGTGAAAACACGACATTTTCTTTTCCGTATTTGTCATGGACGCACCTGGCTCAGACTTGAAGGCTGTACATCGATAAATCTTGGAGAAAGCAAGCCAGCGACAAGACATCTGTTATAACTATCAGGAATGGCTTCATTTAAGGAACCACCAAATTTTTTTAAGAAATGCAATGTCTGTAAATAACAAAACACTATTTATTAAGACAGCAAAAATTAAGCTGTCAGAAGTAAACTGCAAAACACAAGTCATAAAAAAGATTAAACACTCCCTGCCAAAACAAAGGCTGATGAGTAATAGCTATACTTATCACTTTTCCCTATAACCATAAAGGGAAGATTTATAGAATTCATTGTTTTCTTTCTGTGGATAGGAAGGCTAATAAGAATCTTGGAGCCAGGAACTTCTGTGGACTTTTTTGTGTGTTACTGCTCTGGAGTACCATTTTGGCAGCACTCCATAGAGATTCATGGACATTTAATTGGTCTGTACTCAGGGTGTTGCTCCCTGTCGAACCTATGTACTACTGTTGTTAGAGATATACTGGATACAGGAACAAGAACCTTGTGCATGCATGGAAAGCACTCTGAGTACACATAGACACAGGGCACTTGTTTTCTATTCCACCTACAACTTACATAAACTTTCACAGTGGAGGGTCTCCTTGAATAGCCTTTCAAGGTTAGAGGGAAGGATGCATCAGGAAAACCCTATTACGAAGCAGGACTGCTTGCTTCTTCTGCATAAAGCACTCTTATGCATTCTGTTATTCATCTACCCATCATCTTCCAGGGGCAGTGTGCAGAAGTATGAAAATTCACAAAACATATAAATACAGTACAGCATTTCTTTTTAAAAATTCAGGCTAAACGCATAAAGCTAAACAACAACAAAAGGCAGTTTCAACTAAAATTCTATTTAAAATGCTTGGGCAAACAGGTCAGTCTTAAGTCATGAGCAGACTGGTATGGGAAGAGGCACTCCCCTCAGGTGTCTGGGTCCCTATTTAGGGTTTTGAAGGTAAGGACCAGCCTTTAAATTGGACCCAGAGGTGAATAGGCAACCACTAAAATTCTTTCACAACAGGTATAATATGGGCCACCCTAGCTGTACCAGCTGGATTTTTCCACTAACTGAAGCTTCTGGGTCATGTTGAAGGACAGCCACACATATAATACATAACAGTAATCCCACTCAGAGGGTAACCAAAGTGTGAATCACCATGACAAAGCTATCCTGCTGCAAAAATAGTCAAGGTTGGCAAAAGGACTAAAACAGATAAAAGGTGCTCTAGGCAACCAAGGTCACCTGAGCCTCATGTGGTAATTATGGATCAACTAGTATCAACTGTGTATCTGGTCTTTAAGGGGAAGAAAAAAACCTGCCTGAATACCAGTTACTGAGAGATGAGAGCTACCTACATACACTGCCTTCTCACGATTCAGTTTCAGTTCACTGACCTTCATCCCAAGTCATTATTAAGTGCAGAATTGAATGCTTCTGATAAAAGTGTATAGTACGATCAGGTAATCACAATCTGACTTTTGATTGGGAAGGCCTTTGCTTGCTTTCGGTGAACATTCTCGGACACATTAGAATAAAACTGCCATGGTAGAGCTTACTTCTACCAAATGTTATATGCTGATGACTGCCAAAATTAGTAAAAATGTGAACAGGAAAACATCATAATGAGAGCAACAGAGAATTAAAACTTACATCCTTTTGAAATCCTGTGCAAGTGACATGAACAACCCCAGTGTTCAGCAAACAAGTGGCATCTAAAGAATAGAGAATTTCGTTAGACTATATTGCTGCCAGCAACATTAAATAGGTATAATGCTCAATGAGCTGAAAGGTAAGACAAGTTCCTTATTTGCTTCCTATTCTGACAACTTCCAAGCTTTTCTCTAGATACGATTGATGACACAAATTGTGCAAGAGACCCATAGCAATACAGATTAACTATTTTGTAGAGATTTGTTAGAAATGTGCAGATGTGCTTGCAGCCTACATGCTGGGTGAGAGACTGAAAGGGTGTCGAACTTTGGAGCAGAAGTGCTCAACTACATAAGGACCTCTACTTACTATATGCTTAACAGAGGCAGGCACAGCTCGTGTTCAGTAAGGCCCCTCCTTAAGTCTGATTGCATGTTCAACTATCTCACGTCTCCCATTTGCCTACATACAGACTACATGAATGCCTTTTCTAAAATAGTGCAGGGAAAGGTATAAAATACTAGTGCAGTTCACAATATAAAAACACATAAAAAGTTATACAGCCACCATACAAAAGAGTTCACTTTTTCCACCAATGATATTATTGGTAACGACCAATAGGTACCCTGTGACACAAAGACAACCAATTCCATATGAAACTGCAGCAATGTGTTGTTAGCTGGGTAAAGAACTGGATTTTTCTACCTTAAAAATACCAAAAATGAAATGAAGAAAAAATGCTTTCCCCTCAAACTGACATTTGGACCACCTGCAATAGAGCAAGGGCTGTGCATTTTTTGCCTAACAAATCATCTAGAAATTCCCTTCAATTAGTAGCAGTCCTAATTGCTAGAAATGATACACAGAATACAAATTTCATCTCTGAATGTATTCCTGAACATGTTCCTGTAGAACTAATTGATGGTACACATACCAAAGTTATAGGTGCTTGGGTTAAAAAATTGTTCAGGTGGAGGATACGAAGGAGGTACACCACGACTTAAGCTTCGCTCATGTACCAAGACATCCAGAATGTGATGTGGAGAAGTCATGCTCACTACAGCATCCAGGGACCATAATGCAAAATAGGGGCAATTGTGTAGAAATTCCCCAGGCCTTGAGAAAGCAGACCAAAAAAATAATTAGACAAGCTGTTAACATACTAGATATTATTTCTGAAAATCTATGAAGAGAAGCTGCCATTTCTTACCTTAATGAATCTGGCATTTGAGCATGATACCAGCGATTTATGTCAAATATACCTAAATAGGTAGATGGATTGCCTTGACCATATGTGTTTACTTGCCAGCTGAAGACTGATACACTTGTATCAGGTGATATGACTAGGAGGAAGAAAGAGATGGTACTACTATAAAAGTGCTGGCAACTACCAATTACAGCCCAAGAGCAGAAGTTCAGAAACCTTTACTTTATCATTATTTGTTGATACAGCACTGAAAATATTAACCAAAACTTATGTATAAACGCATTTATCACAGAATACTCAATGCAGAATTAGGAGGTTTTTACACAGCATGTTCTCATTCTTAGTTCTAATGTTTAAGTTTTTTAATGCTTGCTGTACCAACCTTCATTAATACCATCTTCTCTGTCAACATGGCTTCGAAATTTCTCTACTGTTTGACAACCGATCAATTTGGTGTTGCTAGTCTGCCCTCTTAAAGAGAAAACTCCACCTGTGAGGTCTAGGCTGTACCTTTCTTCACAGTATTCTAAACCCTGAGGGGGAGGGAAGTAATCACGTTAAGTCAATGTGCAGTCTACAGATTAGTAAGATATTAAGAAGTTCTGTTTTCATAAAAAAGGAATGCTTAAAATTAATATCCCAATTATGACACAGAAGAGTGAGATTAATACAAGATAAAGTGCACAAAAAGGAGGGAAAGACTGATGCCAGTAGCAGTCTTTTTGCTTCGGTTATACATGTTGACAATTTTCACATTTTTTGAAAGGATGTCAAAGACAAAACTGGTTCCACCAAGCACAAAAAGCATATTTAATTATGAGAATAGCCTGAAGGAGCATTCCAACAATGAAAGAGTTCTCCTGGAAAGCTATCCTATGCAGGTATTTTAAATAAAAAGTTGATGTTCAGAGTTGCTTTAGGGACAAAAATATCCTGTCTCAAAGTGGAGCTCTTATTGTATGAGTTCTCATATCCTGTAAAACCTCTTATATGGTACACACTGCAGCATTCCATGAAATAGAAACAGTTTGTGACAACCAATATTAGTCATTCAGAATCCACCCACTGAAATAAATAGGGTCTATTCCTAGTATGACCCACACTGGATATCACTCAGTGAAATTTGCAATATATTCTTAGTAAGTTGTAGACAGAATGATAAGACAAAATCCTCTTGGCATTAACCAACTGGATCAAGTAAACAGAACTAAACACCGTCAAATAAGAGTTAGAAGTAATTTCATTTTTTGACAATCAAAGAAAATTGCTATGAAATATAAATGTGAATGTATTTTTTCCTATATCTTGAAATGTTTCATCAAACAAACATTTAATTATTGCCAGAGAATGTAAAGTTAGCATAGCTCTGGAGATAAACAGGAGAAGGAACCTTTGCAACTCTTCAATTTATACTGTGAAAGTCATTGAAGGAACAAGTATGAAAAACATGCAATGCAAATGGTAACTGAAATATCAAAAATAAGACAGAGGAGGTGTCAAGTCTGAAGCAATACTTAATCAAAGTTAGACCTTTCTGTGAGGTTTCAACAATCCATATGAATTCATGTCAATTTGTTAGGCAAACTGTGCTTGAGCTGTAGTATATGAATATAACAGTATTACGTTTAAATTAAAGCAATATTAAAAGAGGCAAACCCAAGAAAAAAATCACTTTATAATGACAGGATGTCGAAGCACATGACAAACTAGGAAGCATCTGGGGAATTAAGCCCAGGGGAAGAAATAAAACACAAGCACAAAAGTTCTTTTTAAGCTAGCCAGAATGCTTGGGGCACTGTTAAAAAACAAAGCCAGAACTCATACAATCAGTGAGTGACAGGCAATAAAAATACCTGCTCAAAACACAAGTAGATAAATCCAGGAATTTGTTTTGGCTTTTTATGACAGTACCTGAGCCTCAAACAAACTAGAATAGAAGTAATGACTTTTGCATACAGGACAAGTTGATCATTTACATGAAGCATTGTTACAGACAATTCAAATCACTATAAAGAGATCACTGAAACTGCTTCCACGTGTTTGTTCTTCACAGGTGTCTCAAGTCTGGAAGCTGTTCACCAAAAGAAAAGTCTTTGGCTAGTGCCATGAGCTCCATTTCATGTAGTAACTGACTACATACACCTTCAGGTAGTATCCTAAGGATTATTTTCCACATATTTGGCTTCTTATAGATTCAATGCCAGGAGCACTCACAATGGGTGGCAGGAAAGAAAGCTAATTTACACCTATTTTTAAGCCAATTGCATTATATTATTGTGCATACAAGTTTCATTTTATCATTTCATTTTTTAAGAATGCAAACTCAATGATACAAGCACACTCCAGATTTGTTAATTGGATTAATAAAGAGCAAATGTAGTGAACATTTAAGAATTAAAAGCTGAGGAAATGTCTTCTGAAACATAAATACATCTCTCTCTCTCTGAAACTAAACTCAAACTGATTACATCAATTTTATCAGTGCCATTAGGACATCTCTACATATTTGTACATCTGTAGCACAGTAATACAGTGGTACCTCGCAAGACGAATGCCTCGAAGACGGAAAACCCGCAAGACGAAAGGGTTTTCCGTTTGCGAGTTGCTTCGCAAAACGAATTTCCCTATGGGCTTGCTTCGCAAGACGAAAGCCCATAGGGAAATCTCCGGGGACCTCTTTTAAATGCTGGTGGTGGGGAGCAAAGCCTTTCCCCCCCTCCGGCCTTCAGAAGAGGTCCAGGAAGGCCGGCGGGGGCCGAAAGGCTTTGCTCCCCACCGCCAGCATTTTAAAAGCAGTCCGGGATAGCAGGGAAGAGCTTCCCGCTATCGCGGACGGCTTTTGAAGGCAGGCGGGGGGAGCAAAGACTTTCGCCCCCCGCCCGCCTTCAGAAGAGGTCCTGGACCTCTTCTGAAGGCCGGCGGGGGGCGAAAGTCTTTGCTCCCCCCTGCCTGCCTTCCAGGGAGAGCGGAGAAAGGCAGCGCGTTTCTCCGCTGTCCCGGACGGCTTTTGAAGGCACCTCTTCTGAAGCCTGCATCCCGAAGCAGGGGGTGAGCTGCGGAGCCCGCCCCCTGCTTGGGGGAGATGCCGGCAAGCCTTGCATGCAAGGCTCGAGGCGGCAGCCTGCATCCCAAAGCAGGGGGTGAGCTGCGGAGCCCGCCCCCTGCTTGGGGGAGATGCCGGCAAGCCTTGCATGCAAGGCTCGAGGCGGCAGCCTGCATCCCGAAGCAGGGGGTGAGCTGCGGAGCCCGCCCCCTGCTTGGGGGAGATGCCGGCAAGCCTTGCATGCAAGGCTCGAGGCGGCAGCCTGCATCCCGAAGCAGGGGGTGAGCTGCGGAGCCCGCCCCCTGCTTGGGGGAGATGCCGGCAAGCCTCGTGTGCAAGGCTTGGGGTGGCAGCCTGCATCCCGAAGCAGGGGGTGAGCTGCGCAGCCCATCCTCTGCTTCGGGGAGATGCCGGCAAGCCTTGCATGCAAGGCTCGAGGCGGCAGCCTGCATCCCGAAGCAGGGGGTGAGCTGCGGAGCCCGCCCCCTGCTTGGGGGAGATGCCGGCAAGCCTCGTGCGCAAGGCTTGGGGCGGCAGTCTGCATCCCGAAGCAGGGGGTGAGCTGCGGAGCCCGCCCCCTGCTTGGGGGAGATGCCGGCAAGCCTTGCATGCAAGGCTCGAGGCGGCAGCCTGCATCCCGAAGCAGGGGGTGAGCTGCGGAGCCCGCCCCCTGCTTGGGGGAGATGCCGGCAAGCCTTGCATGCAAGGCTCGAGGCGGCAGCCTGCATCCCGAAGCAGGGGGTGAGCTGCGGAGCCCGCCCCCTGCTTGGGGGAGATGCCGGCAAGCCTTGCATGCAAGGCTCGAGGCGGCAGCCTGCATCCCGAAGCAGGGGGTGAGCTGCGGAGCCCGCCCCCTGCTTGGGGGAGATGCCGGCAAGCCTCGTGTGCAAGGCTTGGGGCGGCAGCCTGCAGCCCGAAGCAGGGGGTGAGCTGCGCAGCCCGTCCTCTGCTTCGGGGAGATGCCGGCAAGCCAGGACCTCTTCTGAAGGCGGGCGGGGGGCAAAAGTCTTTGTCCCCCCTGCCTGCCTTCCCAGGGGCTTTTAAATCGCCCCGGACAGCGGAGAAGTCCTCCGCTGTCCGGGGCGATTTTAAAATGCCGCCCGCCAGCATTTTAAGATCGCCCCGGACAGCGGAGAAGTCCTCCGCTGTCCCGGGGTTTTTAAAAATGCTGGGGGTGGGAAGAAAAGCCCTTGACCCCCCCCCCCAGCCTTCAGAAGAGATCCGGGGACAGACTGTCCCCGGACCTGGTCTGAAGGTGGTTTCCCTAGGAACGCATTAATTGATTTTCAATGCATTCCTATGGGAAACTGTGCATCGCAAGACGAAAAAACCGCAAGACGAAGAGACTTGCGGAACGAATTAATTTTGTCTTGCGAGGCACCACTGTAAATACTATCTAATCTCTGATGAATGGAGTAAAATCTTAAAATCTAAAGTATTCCCCTATTAGCAAGATTACGGGTGGACTACATATTTAGAACCCAGTTGTAGTTTTAGAGAACACCAGTTCAAGTAAAGCAGTATTGAATTTTAGTATATACAAATACTTTACCTCATACATGATTTGTCCTGATGCCAAACGCCTTCTGTCACTGAAAGCCAACTGCAGTAGATGTAAACTAACAATATCCCCTTCACTAGAAAGAAACAAGTTAAGAGTTTAGTATAAAACCTAGGCACCTTTGTTATTTGTCAGGTAATACTACTTAATATAGTTACTATAGAATATTTTAAAACACAGCTGTTATATAATAAATATTCCTAATGTTATGCTTTAAACCAAAAGAAATGCCAAGTCTCTGACCAGAAAAACTGCTGAAAAACTTTGTTATGCAACTGTAGCAAAGAGAACTCTGATTAGACAAATTTTAAAAGTCCTCTAAAACAACCTGCAGTTTAAATGGAGTAGAGGTAATTGGATAGTGGTTTAGTACAGAGGTAGAAACAACAGCAAGTCTACAGACACCTCTTTAAAGCAACAGAACCATTTGTAAACAGTTATTAAACTAAGTATTGTTATGTAACCAACTAAGTACTGTTATATAACCATAGCCAACCTGAAAATAAACCTATTATTTTTTATCACAGTAAACTTTAGTAAGCTTTAACAGAATTTGTTAACTTTCAAACCATAGCCTCCTAGTTTGCTCGTGACATGCCTATATTGGCATGGCCTCTGTGACATGTGCATAGAAATAGTCCAGTCTAATCTATATGGACATTTCGTTAATCACATAGATTCATTCCACTGAATTGATGGAAAACCCTTGCATACAAGAGAGATCTGCAGACACTTTTACATCCCCATAGCAATCAAGAATCAGGCATATTATCACTGGAACACTTAAAATCTAAAGTAGTGTCTAAAACATTCCACAAAGACTGTAGTATTCCATTTGTAACAAATCCAACTTTCCTAGTATACAGGTTCTCAGTAACTATGATGAATCATTCATTATTAAATGATTCTAAATATTTTCTGCAAGATTCACAGATATAGCTAAACATTTTGAATTCCGTTTCCAAAATAATTATTAATTCAATCACCATCAAATTATTTTATCATATTTCACAGGCAGAAGTCAAACACATGAATCTTACCATGGAAGTTCCCTAGCTTTTGTTACCAAGACCTTAATTCTGGACTTGTACTCAATTTACTTCTGCTTTGAAAATAGTTATTACAGAACATGGGTGGGGAACAGAGACCTGTGGGGCTGGCTACAACCTCTGAAGCCATACAAATGTTTTTTCAAGCCTAATTGTGACAGGGTGGTCTATCTCATAGCTAGGGGTGGATTTAACCCCTCTGTGTACTGTGACCACCTGGCAAAAACAGCCCCCAATACTGCAACTAACTTTGAAAACAGCTTTTTACTGGTGCAAATGGAAGGGTTAACTCTTCCCTTTCCTGCTGTAGTCTTCATAAAGATCATCCCACTTTTTAAAATCTTGGGGAAGGGAGCAATGAGAATCTGTACTGCGTGAGCTCTTGATAGCAGGAGAGTGAGATTATCACAACCACTCTTATTTTGGCCTCTGTTACTGTTGGCAAACAGCACCCCAGATGGTTAGGTCAAGAGATAATGCAGCTCTCAAGCATTAAAAGTTCCTTATGCTTGCTACAGAAGGCTTTGGTAAAGGATTTCATTCTGACCAGAAGATTAAGTACTAGAATGTAGAACTAGATTGACCGTGCAGGAATAAGCAAAGCCTTGCAAGCAAAACAAGTTAAGACTTAACTTACATACAATTTATTATCTTGACAATAGCCAGCTACTATTTTCTAAATTTGTCAGAATGCCTATACATACCTTTCTTGTGTTGACTGAACAGCCCACAAGTAACAACAATTGCGAGGATCATTTTCAGGTTCTTGAAAAGTAACAGTGTACACAGGAATTCTACCTCCTTCTAACTGGGAGTGGTATCTAAATGGGTAGAGGAGAAAGGTAGGTGGATAAAACTGTGTAAATCCGTTGATTGTTATGCATTTAGTAATTTAACCGCTTTTTGTTTTGTATTGAATATGCATCTAACTGATGTACTTTTATTCCATAATCCAATATTTTATGATCAGTACACAAACTATCAACACATCCATTCAGTTTATTTCATTAATGAAATACTGCACTTTTCAGATACATATACTCACTCTTTCTTCAAACTTTTCATATTCCACAGTGAGAGATATCCATCAGAAAACCCCACAACTAACTGGTTGCTCCTGTGTATGTATGAAAGAGTAGTCACAGGAGTTCCTGATGGGTTCAATAACTGGAAACAAAGATGGCGTCCTTTCCTTGTTATAGCTTCCCTTATTTGGGGGATTTCAGGAGGGATTCCAGTGATGACTTCTAGATCTGTATATGAAAGTATGCAACACAAACACACAATGCCATGCTTTAAAGTAGCTACCCTTTAAAATGTTAGTTCAGAGTGTCAAGCAGCCACTACACAGTTAGTTCAATTGAGGAATGTACATGTAAAAAGTTCCCTATCCCATTAGTTTTCATTCATACTGTATTATTTATTTTGTTTTTCATTTGTCAGAACTGTATTTATTCATTAGTTCATTTGTTTTTCCATATATGTCAAATTGAAGATCCAGCCATTATTATATATAGTCTAACTCTGGATGCATACCTCTAGTTAGTGTTTCTTAATATACGGACAGTTTTTGATAAATTGTTCACATCAATATCTGCTCCAGTATCTGAATAAGCACATATCACAAACTGAAGGTTCACAATATAACAATCCCAAAATAAAATTTGTCTTTTAGCTAGGTTCTTGAAGAAACAAGGAGGTCACTGTATCGTGCCCCCTAATTTTGGCATAGATTTCAGCAGCAGCAAAAAGTGTTTGCTTAGTAAGCCAACCAAAATTTGTGGAAATTCCTCCCCATGATTGCAAAAGAAGACTCCCAGGTGCTTTCAGTGCCAACAAAGGTTATACATGCTTTAGATGAACTTCAAGTCAGTCGTACTCTGACTTGACTATTCTACTGCAGCAAAACTGAAAGCCTAAATCCATTCATCCAAACATCCAGCCTAGAGAACTGATACAGTGAACCTACTGTTCTGCCCCACCATCCATGGCAACTACAGTGAAATTACCTAAACCTCAGATTTTCTATAGCCCAAAAGGATATGCACTTTATAGGTTGACAGATCAAAGCCAGCTATCCTATTGTAGATCAGCAGAGACTGAACTCTAGCAATACAGGCATACTGTACTTCCTAGCCCACTTATCACTGGATGTTGTATTTACTAAAATATGTGAAATGGCACACACATTGTGATCAGATGCCAAGGCATGGTATGTTTTAACCATTATTTAAGCAATCCAAAAGTCATCTCACATATTTAAAAACTAGTCATGTATTGCTTCTCCAAAGCTTGGCTCCCCCCACCCCTCGTGTCTCTGCAGCTTGGCAAACATCTGGAGCAAGGTTGCCAAACAAATGAAAGTTAAGCAAGATTGCTGGATCTGGATATTATACAAAATTATGGTTTAAATAATTCATGGTTTGCAAGTCAACAACAAAACATAACTTAACAGTTTGGTGCCAGAAAACCAACTATATTTAGATTGATTGGCTGAATTTGGACATTCAGAGTAACTGCTTTGGCTGGACATACAATGGACTGTGTGAAAATCAGGTCACTATCTAGGAAACTTAACTCTTGTTTTTCAATAATCAAGCAATATTACAAGGAAAAATTAACTGAATTTACCAGATGCCTCTATTTCATTCTGGCTACATGATAAGTCATCCAGACATAGATCAATCAGGAGGACATGCCCAACATCTGTAACCACAGCAGCCACACCGAACAGCCACCTGAGACACTGGTGCAAGTGTTGCGTTGTCAAGCTGGCTCCTCCATGGTTAATTATGGGTTCAATGGCAGTAACCTAGGAAAAAACTGAGTATTACTTAAGATATTTGACAAATTGCAAGGTAAGCAACATGAATTCCATTTAATTTTTGTATTTAGTCCAGTTCTACCACCCAGCATTGCAATCCCAGGTATAAGGATTTTGTCATGGCTCCATCCATTACTTAGCATTCCCAGAATTATTAAGTTTACCCCCCCTTTTTTTTTTTACATTTATATCCCACCTTTCCTCCAAGGAGTTCAAGGCAGCGAACATGGTTCTTGCTCTCCCAATTTTATTCCCACAACCACCCTGTGCTGAGAGACAGTGACAGGTCAAAGGTCACCCAGTGAGCATCATGACCAACCAGGGATCTGAAACCTGGCCTCCCAGGTCCTAGTCCAACACCTAACCACTACACTGGCTTTTTTTGTTATTCATACTAAGGATTTTTGCCCAGCAACTGGGTATTATTGAATTGTTCCATCTCTCATGTCAAGCAGAGGGTGCAACTTCAGCCACAGATACATTAATAAGTCCTGGAAAACAATTTAAATACGTTTTTTAGTTTATCAGTAAAAATGTATTGGTCAGATAAGTATCATCCAAGTAGTTATATTGAGTACTAAATTTTTAAAAGCTTTTAACTCTGGCCAACTTTTAAAAGGTATTCATGCTATGAGACTATTTTACCATCCTAGGTTATTGTCTGAACTATTATATGCACCTTTTCAGTTAGCAGAAGAAAAGCTGTCTTCAAAGGAAAGCAAGTTTTCCTGAGTTCCAAATAATTTTTGAAGCTAATGAGATTTGATGCACTGTTAAAACACAAGCCATTGTGCTATAGAGAACTCTTTTTGGACAGAACACAATTGCTCATTGAAATGCCTCACAAATTCAACACTATCTGTACTCTGCTTGTCTTTGAAGACCTGAATTAACCCCCCTCCCTTAAAAAATAAAAGCTTCCTGATGTTGGAGCACAGAACTCTGCATAAAAGCTTGGACATTTCTTCACAGAAACATTTCTATTTAAAAGCCTTTACACACAACTGCTGCTTTAAAAGATAAAACCAAGGAACATAAATGACCAGAATAAACATTTTACACTTGTGAGAACTGTAGCCTTTAGTCTATTTTATTAAGATTATTCAGAGGCCCTCAAAGTGGGATTAAGACCGTGTCTCTGGCTCATTGTAGAAAAAGTGCAGACATCTCATATTTGAAAGTGAGATCTCCATGTCCTTGCATGCAAGATCCCATCCCAACAAGACAGACTATTTGAGAATTACTTGGATTCAGGGGAGAACATTATACTGCCACAAAGAAAATGTATCCTCAAAGTACTACTGACTTATTATTTAAGGTTATTCAGCAGAAAAGTACTTTTCGTACTTACTGGTGTTCTCCAGCATTTTAAGAGCTGACAAATGCTGGAGATATGACAGATTTCAAGTGACAGCAGCAAGCACTAAAAATTGATTCTTTTGGGATATTGAGTAGATCAGGTCATTATAAAATATTGCAGGCCACTGAACCATGGAATAAGAGTACAATTAGAGTCACAGAATGATAATGACAAAAATGCTTAGGATCAAGCAAAAAGTCTGAAAATTATTATTGACAAAGAATATGGCTAAAATTCTCAGCACTCAGGCCTAGAGATTACCACCAAGAGATATTTACTTCCATTCCACAAGGTTAAAACAGATTACTGTAATCAATAAATTTACAAGTTTCCATTCTGACTTCTATCAATTCTTCCCGAGCCTCAAATCAAAAATATTTGGATGTGCCTGGAGATAAGAATTCACCCCATTTGACTATTTGGCTTCATATTTTTGAAACCTCTCTGAATACTCTTTATTAACATCTTCCCAGTCCTTAAATTTATACTGATTTCCTTGAACACACACTTGAATAATGAGCTTAAAAGAAATTTGGCCCAGAAAAATCTCAAAAGAACTATGATATGCCACTCAAAGTCTGGCTTGCAGTTCAGAGAATTAAGGAGAAATCACAAACAAAATTCATGTAATATCAAAATGAAGCACGGTACATTTTTGCAGATTAGAGATACACAACCATGACTCTCTTGTAAGTGGCTGTGGAAATGGAAAATACGATGCGCTTGCAGATGTTTGCTTACTATCTGCAACAGGAACCTCCAGGCTCCGAGCTTTCAGCATCAACACTGTGGACACAATTGACCTAAATATATTTGTTCTAGAAGCTCAAGTGCCAAGAATGCCAAATATTTTAATGATCGGGTTTAATACAAATTTGGACTGCAGATGACCAAATATACACCAGAGAACAGCTCACCATTTGAATTTTGTTTTCCATTGCCATACGTTAATGCTTCTCTGCTCATAAATTTTTACTTTGGTCTCTGAACCCAAATATTATCTAAACTAAGTATATAGAAAACAATGCATATAAGATATTTTACCTGTGGCATAGGTTAAGAGAACATTGTTTATGCAGGTTATCCCAAACCCAGGGCAATAGATAGCATTCTCATTTTGAACAGGCCATACAAATAAAGCAATGCAGTACCAAGGATATACTGGGGTGCATCCAACCTAGTACAACTCTGAGGAAGTCTCAAGCTCGGGAATTTTTCAATGCCTATCCACACTGTATAGCAGCGTCCCAAAGAACCTCTCCTTAGGGAAAGCATGAGAGTTGCTATGAACTTAGGAAGTTCCTTAATACAAAGTAAGGTCATCTATCCAAACAGTTTAGTATTGCCTATGCTGACTGGAAGCAACACCCCAGGGTTTCAGACAGGGTTATCTCCAGTCTATGTTCCACCAAGAGCTGCATTTCCAGTTTCACTAAGCGCTTGGCCTGCTTAATGCCCTCATCCTTGGTACTACTACACTCATGCAACTGATTTCCCAAATCCTATTAAAGGATCTTAAACTGCCTTTCACTTGCTGAGAAAAGGGGGAGTTTGTCTAATCACTGTGAAGATAAGACCTGGATTTCAGTTTTAAAGGGTATCACTAAGATGTAGGGGAGAATTTGGTTTAATGCCAACAGCAATCAAATTATAAATAATATCTAAAGTATACAACAAAGCAAAAGTCTTGATTTTTATATTTAAAGCCATGTATGTACCCTTCCAGGAAGAACAACTGCTTTGACGACTCTTGATATTCCAAGGTCATACAAACACAGAACACTTCCTTCTGCTTCTTCCAAGCCAATTAGTAGTCCAGTTCTTTTTTGCCAGGAAAACTCTTTCACTGCAAGGATAGTGGGAGGCTGTTCAGTCACTCCACTAAAATGGTATGCAGACAGCCGTTCTCCAGTGACTGGGTTTACTACCTCAAGCTGAGGCCCACAAGCCAAGCAGGCCAGTCCACTCCGTCCTAGAAAAAAAAGAAGAAATATACATAAGTAACAGGAAAAATGTGGAGGCATTATTGTAAACCTGGGATCTGGAAAGAAGGGCTGAAGAAGAAAAGTATATTTCCTAATAAACATACTCAAAAATAATGCATATATTGCATCTGCGGATGAAAGGTATATACAATTATTACACTGGGCAACAATTTTTTACTTTTTGAATGTTGTCTAGATTTCTACAACTGATTTAGGGTATTTTTGCACTGCTGAATCAGGAAATGGCATCTGTTTCTCTCCATCAGGTCAGGTTTACTGTAAATTGAATGGTGGGCATTGATAAAGGTAAGTACACATAAATTGCATGTTGCTTCACCATTTTTCAAACTTCAGGGCTTGAACTTCCGTTTCTTGGAACTCCTGGAATGCTCAGCGGCAGGGAGGTCTCTCTTCAGAGTCCAACAGTAGTCAGTCATCATGACTGCGTCCAAGCGACCCTGATACCTGGTCTCCATCTCTTTCATGTCCTGATGGAATCTCTCCCCCGCTCGTCACTCATTGAACCCAGGTTCTCAGGAAACCGGTCCATATGTGAAAATAGGTAGTGCATCTTGACGCTCATGTTGCAGCCCAGGTTTCTGAAAGCAGTCAGCATGTTGTTGACAAGTTCTGCGTAGTTTCTGGCCTTATTGTTGCCAAGAAACTTCTTCACTACCAGAACAAATGCCTTCCAGCTTCCAGTTCCACGTCGTTCATTGAGTTTCCGAACTCTGGATCTCTGATGAGCTGACGGATCTGAGGACCGTCAAAGATGCCAGCTTTCAATTTCTCCATGGTCAATCCTGGAAAAGCCTGGCACAAGTAAGTGAAGCAGTCACCATCCTTGTCCAGAGCCTTGGTGAACTGCTTGATTAAGCCGAGCTTGATGTGCAGCGGTGGGAAGAGTATTCTGTCTCTGTCCACCAGAGGGTTGTTGATGACGTTCCTTTTTCTGCAAGGCACCAATTACTCCCGCACAGGCCAGTCCTTCTTCGTGTAACACTGAGCACGGTCCCTACTATCCCACATGCACAGAAAACATGGGTACTTGGTGAAGCCAGACTGTTGTCCCAACAAAAAGTTTACTATCTTCAGGTCAACACAAATAAACCACTTATGCTGATCATAACCAATTTTCTCCAGCACATACTTCACCGCTTCATAGTTCTCCTTCAGTGTACTCGAGTGAGCCAGGGGTATAGAGGCAAACTGGTTGCCGTTGTGTAGCAGAACACATTTCAGGGATCGCTTGCTGCTGTCAATGAACAGTCTCCAATCTTTGGGTTCGTACTGTGGCACTCCAAGCTTGAGCAGAAGCTGCGCAATATCTGCACAGTACACCAAGTCCTTCTCTTCCGAGAAAAAACAGAGGTACTCTTGATGCCTGTTGCGGAAGAAGCTGATGCGAGCACTGTCAGAGAGGAGGTTTTTTTCCTTCAATCTGGATGCCAACAGTTCGGCAGAGTCCTTTGACAAGCTGAGGTCGCAAACTAGATCATTCAACTCCTTTTGGGAAAATGGATGTGGAGCATCATCTTCAAGAACCACTTCTTCTTCATGTCCTTCAACACTGGAGGCATCTTCGTCACTAATGTCAGGAAGTTCTCCGAAGATAGGCACTGGAATTTCATCACAATGAGCTACAGGACTACGTGCTGATTGAAGATCAGGATACTTCGTGGGGCGGCTGCCCCATTAACTTAGATTTGATCCCCCAACTTTATGCTTTGCCGCACCAATTTATGGAAGATTTCGAGGTTTTATGACTTCAAACTGATCCCTTTTTGACATAATCACCCAGAACTATCGGACCTGAATACTTCTTGTCATTAAAATAATCATTTCCAATCAAAACAATTATTCAACATGGCATTTTACCCCCAACTTCTTCTAAAATGCTCCACACAAGCGTACATGTGAACAAAAACGTAAAAAAATGACATGTGGCCATAGCTCAAAAACCTGACCTGATTGAGCAAAACCAATGTGATTTTTGGATTCAGTGCATCAGATTCGTCCTAAATCAACTGAAAAAATGCAGACAACAAATTTGTTGTTGACCAGTGTTATTATTATTCTTAAGCATCTTTGTATAGTTATATATATATATGGCTTTTCAAATGTTTTTTGATACATTAAAAAAACAAGTTCCTGAATAAACACAAGAAACTGTAATACAAGCATACCTAGCCAGTTTCCATCTTACTACCTATGACAGCATTTCCAAAGAGTTGGGACACTCTGCAGAGAAACATCCATGCATATTTACAAAAATATATGCAACACTGCACACAAGCACAGTTGCTTCCGAGCGGACCACTGTACTAGCCCTGAAGTTAAAGAGGACAATGGGACTAAAAATAAGAAAGGGGCCAAATTACAAGCAAAAACTTAGAAACAAATGTCTTTTGCCTGGACACAAAAACTCAGTTCCAGGCTTATATTGACTCAGGTATATGGGAAACACAATGCCAATGAATATTAAAGGGGAGAAAATGAGTTCTGATTCTAGATTTACTCCTGGCAAGTACATACATTTTCAGTCAATGGAAACCCTTCATACTGAAAACTTCAGTGAACAGTCAAGCCTTCTTAACTACAGTTTATCTGTTCTGAGGTACAACATGGATTTTTCTGAAGATTACTGCATTTAACATCTCAGTCGGTAGAGCATGAGACTCGTGGGTTTGAGTCCCACATTGGGCAAAAGATTCCTGCATTGCAGGAAACTGTCACCTTGAGTTGAGATAAGATGAACCAATGCAAATAATCCAGGATAGGAGTGATTTGTTCCCCTCTTCACATGTGTTTGGTTGCTGCACTCTGTATTAGCTGAAGCTTCCAATGTTCAACAGCAGGCCAAGATTGGACATTTTATAGAAACTAATGAGAAGTTACTGTCGCATGTGTTATATATGAAAGGAAATCAGCTGGTATAATCTACCCAAGCTAGTAAAAAAGTGTCCCTTAGCCCACTGCTACCACCTAGGAATCCAGCATCAGAGCAGGACAAAACTGCTGTTCCAAGCAGTGTTTTTCTCTCTTCATGGGCATCATGACTCTGCTGTGAATGGGCAATATCTGACAACCATTAGCAACTCCATCCTGCCAGAATTTAGCTTCAGTGTCTATGAAGACAGAACCGCTGCAGCATTAAATTCAGTTCCTGCATTTGGACTCGCACAGATGACCAAATGCTCAGTGTCTTCATTGTGGGTTCTGATAAACTGTTCCCTACATGGACCCAATTTGTTTTCCCCAGTTAAGGGCATTCTTCTTTGCTCTAGTGATCATATTACTGACTATGCATTTATACATAAGAACATACATTTAATGTTCCTAACAGATAAGAAATGAATTCTCAAAGTTTTACCTCCAGTGAATTTCCCATGAAGTACCGAATCTATCATTATTTCATCTTCCCCAAGAGCTTGTATAGTCACTTCTGGAAATTGCAGCAGGCTGCTGGTTACGTGAGCTGTTAGGTCTCGCATGCTTCACTGTAGAGACACAATAGGAAGTTTATTCAGCAAGCAGACTGTTCCAGTAAGTTATTACAGCTACTACAATACTCATGGTCTAAGGGAACTCAAAATTCTGCAGTCAAAATAATTGCTTTTTCTGCGTAATTTACTCCTTTTCAATTATCCTTATCTGTAAATACCAGAATTTTCTAGCAAAGCCTAGAGGAAGTAAAGGATATTAATCATAGGGGATAAACAATGTTACTCACACTCAGAGGAGACCCACTGAAATCAAATGATTTAACTGATTTAGCATTAGATATCACCCTTAACTTTAGAAGATGGTAATCTGCAAGGATTACAGATGAAAGTCAATAGTAATGGATCTATACCTGGTTCCAAAGTATATCTTATGTTATAAACACATTTCCCACAAATTGTAAACTTTCATCAGTAGCCAAGAATCAAGTTTACTAATCACTAGTATTACTAAGGTTCATTAAAATAAATGTCAACAGCTTCAATCTGTCATTGCCTATGCCAAACACTGAATGTGTAAGACGCACAGGTAGCACACACAACCTTAAAAAGGTAAAGGTAAAGGACCCCTGACAGTTAAGTCCAGTCGCAGTCGACTCTGGGGTTGGGGCGCTCATCTCACTTTACAGGCCGAGGGAGCTGGTGTTTGTCCGCAGACAGTTTTTCCGGGTCATGTGGCCAACATGACTAAGCCGCTTCTGGAGAAACCAGAGCAGCGCATGGAAATGCCATTTACCTTCCCGCCGGAGCGGTACCTATTTATCTACTTGCACTTTTGGGTGTGCTTTCGAACTGCTAGGTTGACAGGAGCTGGGATTGAGCAACGGGAGCTCACCCCGTCGTGGGGATTCAAACCGCCAACCTTCTGATCGGCAAGCCCAAAAGGCTCAGTGGTTTAGACCACAGCACCACCCACGTCCCTTACTGATACTGATTTGGGAGGAGGGAAAAGATGGGGAAACTAGAGCAAGAACAACAATTAAGATGGTTTCCCACCTCTTTTTATAACCACAGGGGGGGTTTTAAATACCATATTGACTTGCAAAGTTACAGCAAGAAACAAAGTAAGCTGGGGGGAGAGAGAGAAAAGATGGAAGGACATTTGCTATGATTTCTCATCACTTTAGTTCTCCTACAACAACTTTTTAAAAAAATATGTGCACATTGTATATAAATAAGAGACACTTAATACACATTGTTTACATATTCATTGGCATAGAATTACTGCTATCCTGACAGTGGCCTCGTTGCTTCCCTTTTTTCTAAAATATTGTTCACTGACTGTGCGGAAGCTGCATTCTTTAATCATGTCTACTCAGAAGTAAATCCCATTGAATTCAATGGAGCTCTTCCTCTGATAAGTGGAGCTATGATTGCAGCCTTAATCTGCTTCCTACTGTGAATTTCAAAGACCGATAGAAGGAATAATTCATTATTGTTATTTTCACATGAAAAAGTGACCTCTTTTGTTAACTGCTGATTTTGTGCCTGTTCCTCAGTTGAAGTCTGAGGATACCAAGCTGTAAAACAAAATCATGCTTACTGAGAACATTCTGAAACATACATTAGTTTAGGCACTGTTTCAGCAGATACACATAGAACAAATTTCTGTATAAAACGTGCATTTATGAAATAAAGAGCTGCATTACAAAAATGGCTTATAAAAGGGGCATTACACTGGTACTGGAGCGCCTGTTAAATGTTTAATATACCCACAGGAATTCATATAACCTAGAAAAGAAAGAGCAAAATATCAACAGGGTACTAAACTATCACTCCCTGATGTCTGGGTGAGGGGGAGCCAGAACTAAATTTATGTCGAACTGCAAAATCAAGTTAGCAAGGGTACAAGCCCAACCCCGCTTTCTGGGGGAGAATCCCCATTGAATTCAATTGGAATTACTGCCAAGTAGACATGGGTAGGCTTGCAGCAATAGGTGGCTTTGTGATGGCCCATTAGCTACTTCATTCACTTTGTTTTTAAGCTGCCACAAGAGTTTGTTCTTGCTACAACTGATAAATAGGGATACCCCTCTGAAAAGTCATTAATTTTGAAGTCAAACACATAGGGAAGGGAAGAGTTGTAAATATCTACAAAGCCACATCCATCAAGTTCTGTGATATACATAAAAGATTATGTATACTTCTACATCAACAGACAACAAAATGAAAAATAAATAATTGTGTAAAATAAACCAATTGCAGCATAACAAAGGCAAGGTAAAAATTAAAGGACCCCTGGACGGCTAAGTCCAGTCAAAGGCAACTATGGGGTGTGGCGCTCATCTCGCTTTTCAGGCTGAAAGAGCCGGCATTTGTCCAAAGACAGCTTTCTGGATCATGTGACCAGCATGACTAAACTGCTTCTGGCGCAACATAACACCATGACGGAAGCCAGAGCACACAGAAATGCTGTTTACTGTCCCATCACATCGGTACGTATTTATCTACTTGCACTGATACGCTTTTGAACTGCTAGGTTGGCAGAAGCTGGGACAGAGCAACAGAAGCTCACCCCATCACATGGATTTGAATTGCCAACCCTTCCATAGGCAAGCCCAAGAGCAGGGGTTCTCAACTAAGGTTCGCGGGCCGAATGCAGCCTGCCAGGGTCCTAAATCTGGCACACCCAGCCACTGTAGAACCTGCTGGAAAGCCACTGAGGAGGAGACTCAACACGCTTTGGAGAGCTTGTGCCACGGTGCCTTTAAGCAGAGCAGGCGGGAGGGAAAGAGGCAGGTCAGGATTTTCCCCTCCTGGCCCTGCCCTGCCATCTGGCCTGTCCCTCCCCACGTGTGTCCGCTTCCCTCGATCCCCAGCCACCATGCTGTTCACTTGCGCCCTGTGGTCCGCCGCCCTCTCCGCCGTGGCGCGCTGCCTGATCCAGCCCCAGCCGCTGTTGTCCTTGCAGCCCAGCTCGGCAGCCCCAGCCGCCGCCTCCTCTGGCCGGGCTCACCCTCCGTCTCCTGCGCCTGTGGCAGCCTCCACACGGATGGTGAGCTACGAGCAGAGGACAGGGGAAGGGGGAAGGTCACTCACAAGGAACACAGAGCTCTGGGGCTTACTCGCAAGCAAGCCTCCCTTGGGGCCGCTGGGGATCGCATCCAAGGAAAAAGATGGCCGCCATCATCCTAGGGACTTTTTGTCCTGGGATAAGTGCTTGGGGGCTGGGCTGCGATCCAAGGTGTGCTTGCTCGTGAGGAATCCCCCTCGGCATCAGGTTGCTCGTGAGTAAACGTCTGCCTGCCATCGAAGAGGAGACCACGTGGACGCAGGCTTTGGGGGGGGGGGAAATGGGTATGGGTTCATCCGAACCCGCCTGCCTAGAAGCGGGACAGAACAGTTACTGAATTTCCATCCCACATTTTTTCTCCCAGAAGCTCAAGGTCTGTGGTTTTCACCCTCCACATTTATTCCCCACAACCCACATTCAAATCAAGCCACCTCACTAATTTCTATGCATGTTTCCCCTCTGAGACATATCTTAACCATGCACTCAAAATTGCAACCTTCTTTGGAAGCACCTATGTCTGTGAACAGACTTTTCCCCAAATGAACATCTGAAATCTCCAACAAGATCCAGACTAACTGGTGAACACTTGCATCACTTGCTATGACTAGCAGTGACAAATATGGAACCGGATATTGACCATTTCATTAGCCAAAATCAGGCCCATACTTCCTATTGAAATACTTATAAGTTTATGTTGATTAAAATTGTTCTTCATTTTAAATATTGTATTGTTTTTCCTGTTTTTCTGCACTACAAATAAAATATGTGCAGTGTGCATAGGAATTTGTTCATTTTTTCCCAACTACAGTATAGTATGGCCCCCAACAGTGTCTGAGGGACAGTGAACCGGCCCCGTTTAAAAAGTTTGAAGACCCCTGCCCAAGAAGGTAAGTGGTTTAGACCACAGCACCACCCACGTCCCACACAACAAAGAACAGCTGGTGAATGCATGAATGAGTACTGGAATGGATTAAGGCATATTCATACATCCCTACTAGTAGTTCTAGGTAGTTCAAAAAGGGGTAGTTCAAAAAGGGGAAAAGAGAGGACCCAAATAATTACCGCCCAGTCAGTCTGACATCAATAGCAGGGAAGATTCTGGAGCAGATCATTAAGCAAACAGTCTGTGAGCACCTAGAAAGGAATGCTGTGATCACCAATAGTCAGCATGGATTTCTGAAAAATAAGTCATGTCAGACTAACCTGATCTCGTTTTTTGACAGAATTACAAGCCTGGTAGATGAAGGGAACACAGTGGATGTAGCCTACCTTGATTTCAGCAAAGCATTTGACAAGGTGCCCCATGATATTCTTGTAAAGAAGCTGGTAAAATGCGGTCTTGACTATGCTACCACTCAGTGGATTTGTAACTGGCTGACTGACCGAACCCAAAGGGTGCTCATCAATGGTTCCTCTTCATCCTGGAGAAGAGTGACTAGTGGGGTGCCACAGGGTTCTGTCTTGGGCCCGGTCTTATTCAACATCTTTATCAACGACTTGGATGATGGACTCAAGGGCATCCTGATCAAATTTGCAGATGACACCAAACTGGGAGGGGTGGCTAACACCCCAGAGGACAGGATCACACTTCAAAACGACCTTGACAGATTAGAGAACTGGGCAAAAACAAACAAGATGAATTTTAACAGGGAGAAATGTAAAGTATTGCACTTGGGCAAAAAAAATGAGAGGCACAAATACAAGATGGGTGACACCTGGCTTGAGAGCAGTACATGTGAAAAGGATCTAGGAGTCTTGGTTGACCACAAACTTGACATGAGCCAACAGTGTGACGCGGCAGCTAAAAAAGCCAATGCAATTCTGGGCTGCATCAATAGGAGTATAGCATCTAGATCAAGGGAAGTAATAGTGCCACTGTATTCTGCTCTGGTCAGACCACACCTGGAGTACTGTGTCCAGTTCTGGGCACCACAATTCAAGAAGGACACTGACAAACTGGAACGTGTCCAGAAGAGGGCAACCAAAATGGTCAAAGGCCTGGAAACGATGCCTTATGAGGAACGGCTAAGGGAGCTGGGCATGTTTAGCCTGGAGAAGAGGAGGTTAAGGGGTGATATGATAGCCATGTTCAAATATATAAAAGGATGTCACATAGAGGAGGGAGAAAGGTTGTTTTCTACTGCTCCAGAGAAGCGGACACGGAGCAATGGATCCAAACTACAAGAAAGAAGATTCCACCTAAACATTAGGAAGAACTTCCTGACAGTAAGAGCTGTTCGACAGTGGAATTTGCTGCCAAGGAGTGTGGTGGAGTCTCCTACTTTGGAGGTCTTTAAGCAGAGGCTTGACAACCATATGTCAGGAGTGCTCTGATGGTGTTTCCTGCTTGGCAGGGGGTTGGACTCGATGGCCCTTGTGGTCTCTTCCAACTCTATGATTCTATGATTCTATGATTCTATGACACAGAACTAGTTACCAGGCTGCTGGTGGTGGTCTGTGATGCAGTATTAAGTGTATTACTGTGGCTAGGAGTGCCTTCTACGAAGCTTTGTCTGTTCACTAGTTATGACCATTCCTGGATAGTATGACCACTGTAGACCAGGCGTTGCTGGTAATCTCCAAACTAAATTAATGTAATGCACTCTATGTGTGTTTGCGCTTGAGCCTGGTTTGGAACCTGCAGACTGTACAGAATGTGGCTGCTAGGCTATTGAAAGGATCAGTTATCCAACAACACGCAACTCCATTGTTAAAACATCTGAACTGGCTGATCTGCTGCCAAGCTAGGTTTAAGATTCTTGTATTAATTAATAAGCAACTTAGGTACAGAGTACATTAGGGACCAGCTGAACTCTAATATCCTAGTTCAATTACTGAGAGCATCTATAGGAGTGTTGCTGGTTGTCCCTTGAGTTGTTGAGACTAATCTGACGACAACATGAAACAGAGCTTTCAGTGTTATTGGTCTAATATTGTGGAATACTCTGCCAATAGAGATTTAGCAGACCTCTTCTGTATTCATTTTTTAAGCATTTGTTGAAAAATTCTCTATGCTGCCAGGCTTATGCAATTAAAGAAAAAAATATTTCTCCTATAGTTAGTCTGTAATTTTTGTTTTATATGGTTTTTATTGTATTTGTTGCACACTGCTGATATTAAATACTTATATAGTGCAACTTCACAAAAATAAGCCATTATTTGCATTTTTCTAGAAAGAGTACATACCTATTGATGTATTCCTGAAGTATTTGCGCACACTTGCACACACAATTCCAAGGACAGGATAGCTCAATGGATTTGTGACTCACAATTTTTCAGCCAAAGTCTTACCAAAGGAACTTTCTTAAGTCAAAAAAGAACTTTAGTGCAGTCCAAATCTAGAATTATATCTTCTACAGGCAAACCTACTCTCAAGCTGATGAAGAGTCTGATCTGTATTACATAGGTTCAAGACGTGGAAGTTAATACAGTAGTCCCTCTTTGTCCTGCCCTGGAAGCTGGCTAGATATCCCTTTTTCTTCCCCTGAAAGGTATTAAATCTGGATGCACACATATTTATAGAGCAGCAGTACTTGGTTGCCAGAATCTATTAACTGTTTTTTCTGGCAATTAAAATATTCTTAGTCTATGAAAGCTCTGCAACTTTAGTATTTGTTCCACTTTAACTGCTTAATATATTGTTGCATGCTGCTTCTTCAAAAACAAAATGGGATTATGTTTCACAATTTTGCAAACCTTGATAAAACTTTTTTAAAGAGTTCATCAAGCTCTTAATAAGCTTTTGGTCAGGAAGGTCACAAGTTGTGCAATAAGCAAGTTGAGCAAAACATGGAAACATAGCCCAAACATATGAAATGTGCATCATCACTCAACATTTGCAAGGCCAGGAACAGACCTGGTTACCAGGTAAGTTTCCTGGCACCTCAAACATTATAGCCAATTAGATCCTGAATGTGAGCACTAGCACCATCCAGAAACATAGGAACATTTCCTTTACAGAGAGTGAAAAGACTTATCACACTTATAATGGTGTGTGTGTATTATGTGTGAATATAACCTGCAATCTCAGTATTCTTTTTAAACTCAATTTAAGACTAGAGACTCATTAGATCTACAAGAAAATTATTTACACATGCCAAGTTTTGCAAGTGTTCCGGCACAGGTGCATAGCAGGAGCTGATGTGCTCTAGTGAAAACAGACTGAATAGTTTCATTGAGCTCACCGTGACCGCTAATTTTACAGAATGTCCTCAACGGGCATTTGCCTTTACCAGATTAGACCCTGGGGTCTATGCCCTCAATTCTCCACCACCAAAGTTAAGGAGGACATTGTTGTAAGTTTCAGTGACTGCCAAATCTGCATAGCCCAATTACTCCTCCTCCTTCCAAAAGTCAAGATACATTTCTTCTAAGTCTCTGTTTTATAGTTAACATTACAGTGGTGCCCTGCAAGACAAAAAACTCGCTAGACGAAAGTGTTTTCCGTTTTTGCGTTGCTTTGCTAGACGAATTTCCCTATGGGCTTGCTACGCAAGACGAAAACGTCTTGTGCTTTTTTTTTAAAGCCGCTTGAAGAGGCGCAGTTCCGACAGACCGTGCTTCACAAGACGAAAAACATCGCAAGACGAAAAGACTCGCGGAACGAATTCTTTTCGTCTTGCGAGGCACCACTGTATATTATCTGTAGGAGCAACATGCCATTTAGTTAAAAAAAAATGTGCCGTACAAATGGAGACATTCAATATCATTCAATGTGTCATAAATCAACAGGTCTATACATACTGTTTTGTAGTTTTTAAAACGACAACAACTCAATATGGATAGCAAAGGCTTTTTTATTTTAAGCAAACTACTATTAATCTGAAGTTTACAAAAAGGCTACCGAACAGTGGAGAATATTAAAGCCCAAGGCCTGCCAAGCACCCTGCTGCTTTTTGGAACACCTGGAATAAACTAAAGGATATGATAATTAAAAATGTACCAAGATATTCAGAAACTAATTCAAAAACAAAACAATATTCTGAAAGTATGTTGCCAATGGCAAGGACAATAGGAAAGACAACATTACCACAGTCACTTTTCCACTGTTTTGTATCCTTTTTCCACAGCATGTGAAGTACATCAGTACAAGCATCAAACATGGCAAATGGAACAAGAATTGGATTTTTTAAAGTAACTTTTCTTTACAATGTTTTCCTTAACAGGAAAGCACAAAAAGCTAATCTCTCAATTTTCTTTAAAAGCCATGCACACTCTGTCTACATTTGTGTTTACTAATCAAATGAGTTATCTAGATAGGTAGTTCTCCCTCCTTCTCAGCACATTAAGGGTACATTTTTGGTCTGTAGGGAAAGGGAAATGTTAGTAAAGTCACACCCACACCTTAAAGCACATGGCTTCCCCCAAAGAATCCTGGGATCTGTCATTTGTAAAGAGTAATACAAATTGCAGCTCTGTGAGTGGTAAGCTAGAGTTTCCAGGCTTTTAGGGGAAAGCCATGTGTTTTCAATGTATGATGTGAATGCAGCTGAAGGCTACAATTTTATCAGTGTTAGACACTCAGATATATAAACTAGGTGCCAAATTGCTCCCTAAACCAGGGTTACTTGCCAAAACAGAATACCTAGTTGCCATTTGGGGGCCAGACAGCTGAAAAGTTGAATTTTTCAATATGACTTTTTGGTTCCTGAAATTCATTCTGATTGTGCAAAATATAACAGAATTCTACAGGATGTGTTCCTTGTGTGTGAAAACAGTCAAGATCCAAGGATCCCCAGGCATGCACCTCCAAGTGGTGGACCATCCTTGCTCCTGGGCATCTTCACTTGGTCGCAAATGGCCTATATCCATGTGCAAAACGCGCCTGGCAAATTTTGAACACTTGATTTTATATACATTTACTTGAGCATAAGGACTACTTAACTTTACAGGACTTCCTTCTCAGTTACACAGGATCCCTAAATGACCATTGCTTAGAGGATCTCTACTTGGAAGAAATGTACATCTAATATAGATTTATTCCTCTCTAACTCTGCTTATGGAAGCAAATCAGGATTTCCCCTTCCATTTTTAGACTGACTTGCATTTGAACAGCTATTTAATATTAAAGAGTAGGATTTTTATCCTGAAGACCACCATCCAGCAGAATGATAGATCACTCATTTGTGGCTTGCAAAAATTTCTGACTTCAGGCTACCACCTTCTGAAACAGTTAAACGTTCACTATTTTTCTATTTTTATTTAAGGCATTTATATCTCACTCTTCAGTTCTGGATAAGTTGTTCTCCTTTGGCAGCTACTTAGTTGTTTCAAAATATTTTACAGTTGCAGTAGGGAGTTAAATTTGATGAGTGCCCAGAAAAATCATGAAATGTGTGGCATTAGGGCTGGTTGCTTTTCTATTCACATTGCAATGGGGTCCATGAGGCATCTATAAATTAACTGTCCATTCTATTAAAATCAATTTTCTGCTTCCCCACCCCAGGATATTTTTACATCTATTTTGATTCCAATCACGCTGTGTGAAAGACTACTGGGGTGTACAGTGGTACCTCGGGTTACATACACTTCAGATTACAGATGCTTCAGGTTACAGACTCCGCTAACCCAGAAATAATACCTCGGGTTAAGAACTTTGCTTCAGGATGAGAACAGAAATCGTGCTCCGGTGGCGCGGCAGCAGTGGGAGGCCCTATTAGCTAAAGTGGTGCTTCAGGTTAAGAACAGACCTCCAGAACGAATTAAGTACTTAACCCAAGGTACCACTGTATTCTATGTGGGGCTGCCTTTAAAAATGGTACAGAAACTGAAGGTAGTTCAAATTACTGGGACTGGACATTTGATTATATTATGGAAGAGTTCTGCCAATGCTGATTTTAATCCATAAAGCCCTAAACAGCTTCAGGCAAGGTCACTTGAGATATTGCCTCTTCCCGCATATGCCTGCCTAAATCCCCTTCAGGCTCTGCTGCAGGTGCACCCACCAAGTGAAGTGAGGTAAGTGGTTACCAGGCAGAGGGCAGTGGTACCCTTTTACAGAATAGTCTCTCCAAAGTAGCTTGGCTGGGACATTCTCTATGAATGCAAGGTCAACACCTTTTTTTCAACCAAGCTTCTTAATTGCATTTTAAAATTGACTTCAAGCTGCTGGGGCTTATCGTGGTTTTAATTTGAGTGGCATACCACTTACGCTGTCTCCTATAAAGGAAAGTATTTGCTATCTTATTGCTTTTTGTTGATTAAAATTAGTATTTTTTAAAATATTGTCATAATTGTAAACTACCCAGGGAATATTTACTGATACGGAGCCATACGTATTTAATAAATGATAAATAAAATAGAATATATTCCAATGCCAGCTAAGGGTAGAAATAGATTACTCCCTTACAGGTTACAAAATCACACCCCCAGTTTCACCCTTCAGCTCCAATCCAAGAAGGTTCACTAGGTGCCTTCATTATACACCTTTAGGCACCAGGAAATAATGCTCCTCCTTAATCAGGCCTTTGCCTGATTGACATTCAATGCCCTTGGGGGGGGGAAGGGTTATTGGGTTGGTTTTGTTTTTATTTTGATTATGTATTTTGTGTTTTTATCTTGTGAACGATCCTAACACCCACAAGTATAGGGTGGTATACAAATTTAATTACAGTAATAATAATCATCATCATCATCTCCCTCGCTTTCTCCCGCAACATATAATGAACACTAACTACCACAACTGAACAATGATGATTTCAAATAGTAAAAACTTCAAACTGGTAAGACATTTTCTGGCTTATAGTCTCAAACTCTTCAGCTGCCATGCTTTCAAAGATGTTTACTACAACATCTTCTAGGAGATAAAGCTCAACTCAGGAATGGCTGACAATATAAATCATTTTTATTTGCAACTTTAAAAGAACAGGAGACCTAGTCATTAAAGATACCTTAGGTTCTTTTCCACTGGGTTATTACACTTCCCTAAATGAGTCATAAGAAGAGATCCAAGTGCTGGTACAGAAGAAAAACAAGCAGGATGAGGAACATATTTATACAGGAAGTTCAAGTAGGGTGGTCATAATGTTCACTCCATATTGAACTGATTTCATCCAGCTAATGAGCTGGCCAAGTATTGCAGGACAATGGGATTCTACATGTTGCGCACCTTGTAACTTAAAGGAAACATTTGACTGAAACACACAGTAAGCTATTTCAGATTGATGCAGATGAAACATTTGAAGTTATGGACATAGCTTTGTTGAAGTGAAATACTTATTTTACATTAAAATTGTAAGTGGGGAATTTGTGGCCCTCCAGACATTATTATCCTCCAACTTCCATCAGTTCTAGTCAATGGTCTAATGGTCCAGGATGTTGGGAATTGTAGTTCAGCAACATTTGGCAGGCCACAGGTTTGCCAGCCTTGATTAATAGGCTTTTAGAGTAGCCTATTTTTTCTAAATAGAAATGTTTCAAGGGCACCTAACAAGTTATATTTTAGTTGTATACATGCAATAAAGGTACAGCAGATATGAGCAGAATAGTACAATTTTAAAAAGAAGCCTAGTAAAATAAAATAAAATAAAATAAAGAGGTATTTGCCCAGTATAGAAAAAGACCAAGTGGGCACTGAATCTACCAGGTCACACACAGGTTGTATCAGTTTATTTTGTTAGGACCAAGAATTAGTATTGTTCCCACTATATCAGCAAGCAAGCATATCTAGAAGTATGCACAATAAGCCCAACCAAGGACCCAACAGTTACACCTCAGTTAAGTCTGAACTGAAACAATGAAAGCCAGTTTTACAGTAAACTCAAGGATAGTAAACAATAAAATAAGGACCCAGTATGATTATTATTTGGGGTATTATTTTACACCAACCTCTCTATAGTCCTGCCAAATACAGCATGCATGTTTTTAAAACACACCAAGAGACAGGCACTAAAAAGTTACATGGATTTCATGGCAATATTGAACAACATCTGCATTGTAGTCAAACATTCACAAGAGAAGACTATTTATGAAGATGGTTGAAGTTCTCTGCGTAATGCATTCTGGTACTGTATAGTTCTTATCGCACACTGAATTCAAAGCAAGATACCAGTCACCTATACCCATCCATTGATACAATTTGGTTGTTTATGGGATCCACCAGCATCTGCCAGATCTAGATCTGCTAGATCTCATCCTATCATGCAACTCTGAAATGTTCAACTTTTGCACACTAGCTAAGACTCAAGAAACAAAAGAACATACGATGGTTTTCTCTAGTCCCCATTCAGAAATGCCATCTCCAACCTGCAGCCTTGAGAGGCGATATCCTCCCTGACTCAGGATTCTATCACACCATTCCAGCCCAATAACATCATGATTCTATGATGCCGAGTTAGAACCAAGCCCGGGTTATTCCAATAGTACTTACTCCCAAGTAATTAGGGCCTGCAATGGCACGCACGTTTCCTTGCAATCAAGTCTCGCTTTGCACCCAGAATCGGGCTGCCCACGTGCCCTCACCTCAAATTAAAACCACCCAGCCTGCAGAACCAGGAATCGGAAAGCAAATTATAACTCTACGCAATGGCCCTCGAGGGGGGGAAAATGGCTGTTCCTCCACCGTTTCAGTTGTTTGTCACGAACTGTCACATGTTCGCCGTGTTGTAGTTTTAAGAGCGCAGGTTCAAAGCGACAGGACCGCGAGCGGAACACGAACCGGGAAGCCCCCCCGCCTCAGCGGGCAGAGGTCGGGCGGAAGAGCCCCTTCAGGCCGCCGCCCCCGTCCAGCCACGCTCGCTTAAGTCGCTCGACAGCAGCACGCCGCACCCCCCCCCCCCCCGCCTGCAGTTGCCGCCTTGCTAGTCTTCCCCAGCCCGACGGGCCGTCTCGGCGTCCCCGCGCTCGGGAGGGCAAAGGGCGAAGGAGAGGCCTCGCCCCCGTCAGCCTCCGAGGCTGGGCGTGTGCGAGGGAGGCTTCCCCGGGGAAGGCAGGCGCCTGAAGCGCCCGGCAGAGCCATGTGCACCACCCGCAGGCGCTTACATAAGCAGCCTGGAGGTGGCCCGCCTCAGGCCGCCCGGCCCAAAACAGGGCCTACCAGCCTGGTCCGCCGCCCGCCGGCCCGCCCGCCGGCCTCCCTCTATCGCGGGCGGTACCTGCTGCTCAGGCGGGTGTCGCCGCCTCCGCCGCTTTGCCGCTCGGCCTCCCGTCAGAAAGGCGACATCTCTTCTCTCCCTCTCTCGCACCCGCCGCAGCGGTTGGGGAAGGCCGGCGAACGTGCGCCCCTCCTCGGGCGGGCTCTCTGCGCCGGGCCTGCTCAGTCGCCGGCCGCCGCGCGCGCTCTCGCTCGGTATCTGTCTGCGCAGCAGCAGCAGCCGCCTCGTCGTCGTCGTCCTCTTCTTCCCCCCCTCCCGCAATCACTCACCGGCAAGCAGGAGGAGAGCGGGGGGTGCGGGAGGAGGAAGGCTGACCTCTCGCGAGAACAAATCACAGCCGCCGCGGGAATTTTCAAATTCTTGAGCTCTTGCTGTTGTTTCTTTTAATTGTTCGCCGTGCGAAGCCAGACGAAGCAGTAGGAGCGGAAAGCACCCCGGCGCTTCCTTCTCCAAACTACAAGGCCCAGCATGCACCGCTTCGAACGTAGCCGCGGAGGAGACAGTCTCGGGCGTCTTGAAGGCGGGCGTTTCCCTTGAAGGTTTAAAAGGCGGCCGTGGCCTTTCCGTTGGCCATGTGCTCACGTGGGCCACGATCTGGCGCATGTTTACTTAGCAATAAGGGCAGCTGTGTACCATAGGAATGACTCTCCTTTTCTTTTTCTTCTATTTCCTTTCTCCCGGCTTCTTTATGTTTCTTTTTTCTTTTTTGAAGCTGTTTTTAAAAATTATTATTTCCATTCGTTTTCTGTATCTTACCGTATTATGATAAAACTTTAATAAAAATCTTAACATACGCAGGCTTACTCGCAAGTGAGTCCTCCTAGGGCATTATTATATTTACATTATCTTTTGTCAGGTGAGCAGCTCCCAAACCTCTTGTGAACCCACCTGCCGTGAAATTTATTTGTTCACACATTCAAGGTAGCTGGAGTTGTATATTGCTGTCCCTCTTACATAGGAAAGGCCTACTGTTAGTTGCAGTTTTCACTTGGATGACAAAAATGACATGATTTGGGATGAAAAACAAATGCACAAAAAGATTACTGGTGATAGAATGGGTGCCTATTGTACTATATTTTCTTAGTGTTCAACTGCAAACAGAATGCATCATAGTTGTGCATTTCCATCTGCTTAAAATTACACATTTATGTTTGTTAATTTATTTATTTTTTTTGATACTAATAACATTGCAGCAGTGGCTATGTTTGTTAATAAACAATTTCCAAAAATATTTTCCAACTTTACACAGCATTGTAGAGTTGGAAAGGACCCCGAGAGTCGTCTAGTCCAACACTCTGCAATTCAGTAATCCTGCCCACAGCTATCTCTGGGTGGGTTCGAATCATAAAAATGCATTGCTCTGGTGCTGCTGAAGGACTGCCAGAAGCCATTTGAAAATAGCAACCTGTACAGAATGTCTAGCCATTCCCCCACTCTCCAATTCAAAACCTATATCTCATATGCTATGCAAGTGGAAATCTCCATTGGTAATAACTTTCCTACTGAAGTCTATTACAAGGGCAGCACTGGTAGGTGTGTGAATGTTTTCCTGTTCATGAACTGATCACTCCAGAAGTGAAGATTGTAATTGGCATTAGTGCTGTTCTTAGGACCTGGAGTTTTCCCCAGCCCATACTGACTGCCTGTATTCAGTTGTATTCAGTTGCATTCACATGAAAACCAGGAAGTGATGAGGTCCAAGCTACATATTACATTAACTGCATAATTTGCCTTTTTGTTTCTGATTTTTTCCTTTTACAAAAGAGCTCTGAAGGTTCAAGTACTGGGTTGGAGGAGCAATATGAATGCTTGCCTCTTGTGCTGCAGCCCCTATGAAAATTGCCCCTCAACCCCAGCTAGTATTTGATATTGTTGGGAAGCCGTTACTGCAAGCTAGTACAGTGGTACCTCAAGTTACATACGCTTCAGGTTACAAACGGTTCAGGTTACAGACTCTGCTAACCCAGAAATAGTACCTTGGGTTAAGAACTTTGCTTCAGGATGAGAACAGAAATCGTGCTTCGGCGGTGCGGCGGCAGTGGGAGGCCCCATTAGCTAAAGTGGTGCTTCTGGTTAAGAACAGCTTCAGGTTAAGAACGGAGCTCCGGAACGAATTAAGTACTTAACCCGAGGTACCACTGTATTTGGAGTTGCCAGTCAATTTGTTTATCAAATCTTGCATGTGTGAAATAAGCTTAACTGAATTAAGTGAGATTTACTTTTGTGGGATATCCAGCTTTGTATAAACAAGATGCTTAAGTCTAATTCAGGGGTAGACAACCCAAGGCCTGGGGCCTGGATGCAGCCCAATCACCTCAATCTAGCCCGCAGATGGTCCGGGAATCTACATGAGTAGAATGTGTCCTTTTTAAAAAAATGCATCTCTGGGTTATTTGTGGGACATAGGAATTCATTCTTTTATTTTCTTCTTTTTCTTTTTTCAAAAATTAATGCACAAAAGGGTTAAAACCATAGTGTAAGCTGTCCTGCCAAGCTTAGCTCGCCTTGGGAAGGGACTAGGTAATCAAGACTTTGTTACCTGTGAAGCTCAACCTGTGAAGAAGCTAAGCTGGAGCATCCAGTTTAGTTGCATGGCTCTCACAAGCCATTCTTGTTTTCCTATAACCAATAATTTAGGAACTTCCACTGCTTTGAAACAAAGCCAAGTTTTACTGTCTGTGGAACTTTCTGAAGCACATGAATCTGACCTTTGAAGAGTTTGTAGGTAAACCATTTTAAACTTAACTAAACGGGTGGCAGGGGAAGAGGGAAATTTTAGAACTTACAAAGGCATATTTTAAAGGTTTAACAGTCTATATTTTCACGTCTTACTTTGCTGCATATTTTGTGATTTTAAATCTTTGCTGGGGTTCTCTCACCAAAGATTATTTGCCCCAAACTTGGATATTGGCCAGGAATTCTTCTTTAGTATACCAATTTTTTCCTTGAACCAACAACTTTCAAGTAAGAGTCTATAAACAGACTTTCCTAAAGTGTAAACTCTAATTCAGCCACCACACTCATATGCTAATATAACAGAATATTTTACAAGCATAAGAATTCCAGCACAGGCAGACATCTACAACCTAACACATTCATCCATACATACCTAATGATACCTTGTTGATAGGTCAATGTTTTTCATGTATGAAAAACTTCTCCCCCTCTTTGTGTCAAGAAAGAATGCCACAAACCTCTATGCTTCTGTGGAGATATGAGCTAGTATTAATTGTGCGTGTGGCCTTGCCTGCCCCCCAAATGTTACAATCCACTTTCTTGTTACAATATGTGCTTCCTGACAGCATTCATAACCTTTATGCTTTTCAGTAAAACAAAGAACACTTATTAGGCAGTGCACAGTGGAACAGAAAAGCTGCCTTTGCATTCTCTGGATAAAGTAAGTTTGACAGCCATGAATACATTATCTGGAAGCCTTTTGTCCCAGTGTTTTGCCTTACACTGTTCCAGGAGAACCATGTTATGTAACCAATTAGAACTTAAATATATACCATTATTTACTTCCTCAGGCAAAGGTAATGACCATTTTAATGTAATGCAGGTCTTGTCATAAAATGATATGTCATATTTAATTTAGACAAGTTTCTCTCCTGTGTTGTACTTTGGCATTTGGGAAGTCTATTTCTAGTGCTCATAAAACAGAAGTCAAAAGGAAAAAGGGGAGATATACTGTTGCCTTGTTGAAATGCATTCATAAGTAATGAGCACTTTTTATTATATAATAGTATTCCTCCACAGACCTCACTATATTGTATCAGCTTCTGACACAGATGAGACCACAACTGAGTACTCTGAGCTCCTTCAATGGGACTTTAGTGTGCTTTTGTTGATTTGTGAGTTGTAAACCACCTTGAATTCCCACCAAGTAAAATGGTGGTGCAGAAATGTAAAACAAAGAAACAAAATTATTAATGAGCATGTCTACAAACTAGCCTCCGGTATGTGTTTCAGATTTACAGATCGCTTTGGGAGTATTAGATACGATGGGTTGTATCCATTGCTGCCTTCAACCCATTCAAAGTCAGGCACAGTTTTTGCCAATCCCTGTTAAATATTGCAGTCCTCCAGACTATTGGAAAGATGCTAGCTAGCCACAAGAGCCTGAGAGACACTACTGCAGTATTGCCTATGTGATATAAAAACAGCTTCAGTTTGGTTTACTTTGCAATAAAAGGAAGGAGGTTGATGGAGGAATATTGGCCAACTCAAGGGAGGTGATATCAGTCTTCTACATAGGTCACATCCAATCAAATTATCATTACAATAGGCTGCGCCTCTGGGCCCATTGTTTGAATCCAAATCCATTCATGTCAAGGAGAGACTGACAACTAAAGAAACAAACAAACAAAGAAAGAAAGAAAGAAAGAAAGAATTAACTCTTTTAGTGGGGTAGCACTATTGCTTTGGAACTCCTTGGAAGCGAGCGCCTTTGCAGTATTGCTTTTGGTGCCTGTTTATAACACTTTTGTTTAGGCAAGCCAATTCAGACATGTAGAAGTTATATATGCCTTATCTCTTTTTAGCTACTGTTGATTTTAATAATCTCTTGAATCTTTTTAAGTACCTGTTTTTAACTTTTATACTGAGAATATTCTATTTTATATTTTTATGAACCGCTTAGGTTTTCCTATAATCATTCAGTATATAAATTTTGTTAACCAAATGAATAAGTGCCATCCTATCGAGGAGAGAACCCACCCCATCTTGCTATGAAATGCAGTCGTACTAGGTATGTTATAGCCTAGGGCTGTCCATGAATAACATCTCCTGTATCTAACAGTAGTAGTAGTAGTAGTAGTAGTAGTAGTAGTAGTACCCCGCCCATATGACTGGGTTGCCCCAGCCATTCTGGGTGGCTTCAAACATATATACATTAAACATACACCTTTAAGTGCTTCTGCTACGGTAGCACTGCACTCAATGTCAGGAACCCATTTACAACAGGGGTGGGAATCCTCAAGCTCTGGGGCCAAATGCAGTCCCCAGAATATACCATGCATTGGCCCTGCTCCACACCTTCCTCAAGTGCTTTTGCCTGCCTGGAAAGTCCCCTTGAATTGGGATAATGCCTCTTGTTTGCCTACATGAAGGGTGCCTTGCTTATCATGGTAGTTTTGTTTCATTTTTAAAAATCCTTAATTCAGCAAGATCCTGTACATGCTTGCCAACAATGGTTTAGAGTAAAACATGTACAGTGCAGGGGATTTTGTAAAAAATTAACGTTATGTAAGATTCTGTTTTACCGAGAATACACTACTAGCCTAAAAATGGAGATACATCTCAGTCTTCCTGGCAGGATTGTTAATTGCGTGCTCACATGATATTTTTGTGTTGACTCTCCTTATTGGCAGCTATTCAACCTTGATGATCAATAATAGATGTGCTTTGCAATGTGTAATCAATGCATGTATGTTTTGTTTGAAAGCTGTGCTCATCTGCTGATTAAATGTTTAATCGGTGATAAATGCTTACTGACATCAAAACCAAAGTAATTACAGGCTCAATGAGCCAGAAACAGCATAATGGGAATTCTACTGTTCTCCAGTAGAGTAGGAATAATTTAATAGAAGAGGGCATTGCAAAACCTAGAAAAAAAAGCAGACCTAATTGGTAGCAGAATGAGCTGCCTAGGAAAAGTGACTGAAGTCACTGAAAGCGGAACTTAGAGCATCGCTCCCAAGAGGCATTTTACTCCCTCATACTCTGCATAATTAACTTATGGGATTTACTACCACAAGATCCAGTGATAGCCATTAGTGTCACAGTTCCAAGTAAAGCTTAGGCCAATCTATGGAAGAGAAGCCTATCAATGAAAATTAACCAGATAAATTAATTGCACATCCCACCTTTCCTCCAAGGAGTTCAAGTTCGCATATTTGTAGCTAGTGATGAAAATAAGATCTTTTCTTAGGGTCTTCTCACCAGACTTCATATTCCCATTGGAAGCTTCCCCATAGGTATTTGGATGACCATGATGGGTAATAGGATGTTGGACTAGTTAGGCCTTTGGTCTGATCCAGCAGGGCTCTCCTTTTAACTGTTACAGGCTGTTGTTTTGTCCCTGTGAAGTAGTACATTTTACTTTTGTTCTTGCCATTTAAAATTAGGAGGAGGAGGACTACATATACCACCCTGACGACTTTGGTGAAAGGGAGTTACACTGCATATAAATGTAACAAAAATAAAATGAACCTGAGTTAGGAACCCTTAAAGAGGCCTTTTAGATTCTATCTCCCTCTCCAACATTTATAGAGATAGAAGTGGAAATGGGTACCATGAGATTGTTTGTCTTCCATAAAACAGAGCAGGTATGCAATCAGTTGATTCTGTCTGTATAACTCCAGTGTCATACAGACTAGCAGGGTAGTAACAGATGTATCTGGTCCCTTAATGATTTTGCAGCTCAACGGACCATTGGAACTGCAACAATATATTCAAATACAGATCCATGTCTATGCAGGAATTCAAGTCTAGAATCATAGAATCATAGAGTTGGAAGAGACCACAAGGGCCATCGAGTCCAACCCCCTGCCAAGCAGGAAACACCATCAGAGCACTCCTGACATATGGTTGTCAAGCCTCTGCTTAAAGACCTCCAAAGTAGGAGACTCCACCACACTCCTTGGCAGCAAATTCCACTGTCGAACAGCTCTTACTGTCAGGAAGTTCTTCCTAATGTTTAGGTGGAATCTTCTTTCTTGTAGTTTGGATCCATTGTTCCGTGTACGCTTCTCTGGAGCAGCAGAAAACAACCTTTCTCCCTCCTCTATGTGACATCCTTTTATATATTTGAACATGGCTATCATATCACCCCTTAACCTCCTCTTCTCCAGGCTAAACATGCCCAGCTCCCTTAACCGTTCCTCATAAGGCATCGTTTCCAGGCCTTTGACTATTTTGGTTGCCCTCCTCTGGACACGTTCCAGTTTGTCAGTGTCCTTCTTGAATTGTGGTGCCCAGAACTGGACACAGTACTCCAGGTGAGGTCTGACCAGAGCAGAATACAGTGGCACTATTACTTCCCTTGATCTAGATGCTATACTCCTATTGATGCAGCCCAGAATTGCATTGGCTTTTTTAGCTGCCGCGTCACACTGTTGGCTCATGTCAAGTTTGTGGTCAACCAAGACTCCTAGATCCTTTTCACATGTACTGCTCTCAAGCCAGGTGTCCCCCATCTTGTATTTGTGCCTCTCACTTTTTTTGGCCAAGTGCAATACTTTACACTTCTCCCTGTCTAGCAGGACTCTTGAGTCTATAGTTTCCTAGCAGCATCAACCTCACTCCATCTCTTCTCATTCTACTACACATTTGAGTGAAGACAGCTTGGCTGAGCCTGAAAGATCAGCAAACTTGTTTGCTGAGTATACCTGCCTGTAAGGTGCAATTTCAAGTGATCTGAAAGAGAGGACTCACCTGATAGATGCCTCCCTTATATTAAAAGTATTTTGGTACAGCACCATTTATGTTACAAGCTCAAACACAAGTACAAAGAGCCTGTGGAGGAGTATGAAATGCATTCCATTGGAACAGGCACATTTGACCTGGGGCATCGAAAAATCTAAGCATTCCTGCTGCCTGCTGGCCATTTGTATGATAATCCTATGGCACTAATCACTACTGGGAAATAGGCAGCTATTGCTTCCTTCATGATGCTGCATTCGCAGGACTGCTCTGTGTGGGCAGTGTTAGAATCAACCTAAAATGTTATGGTCAGAAGACAGAATTGTCAACTCAAAGCTTTGTTTCAAAAGCAGTACTTTAAAAAGCATCAGAAAGTGGTCTGAAAGCTGTGCTGAAGTTAAGCAGCTCTGCATCTAGTCAGTGCCTTGATGGAAACCTCTGTATGCTTCATAGGAGCAGAGGAAGACAACTGGGTCATCTAGCTCAGTAATGTCTGGCAGCAGCTATCTAAGGTTTCAGGCACGGGTTTCCCTGGACGGTTAAGTCCACTCAAAGGTGACTGAGGGGTGCGACGCTCATTTCACTTTCAGGCAGAGGGAGCCGGCATTTGTCCACAGACAGCTTTCCGGGTCATGTGGCCAGCATGACTAAACCGCTTCCGGTGCAATGGAACACCATAATGGAAGCCAGAGCGCACAGAAACGTTGTTTACCTGCACCTGGACCTTCTGCATACAAAACACGTACTCTGCCACTAGGTGACAGGCCTCCCTAAAATTCTACCTTGAATTCTATGGAGGGGAGATAAGATATAAATGTAATGAAATACAAAATGCAAGGAAAGAGTTTTACATTGTACAGTAATTGCTTGGTCCAACACCAATAATTGAACATCAGTGTAGTGGGTCATAGCTCAATGGTAAAGTACATGCAGTTGATCCTTCTTTCTTCCTAATGTGTTTTAAAATATGTCTTATACTGTAAGCTTTCAGGCAGGACCTGATCTGAAATAGAGTGGTACCTCTGGTTATGAACTTAATTAATTCCAGAGGTTCGTTCTTAACCTGAAACCGTTCTTAACCTGAGGTAGTACCACTTTAGCTAATGGGGCTTCCTGATGTCGCCGCGCGATTTCTGTTCTCATCCTGAGGTAAAGTTCTTAACCCGAGGTACTACCCTGTTAGCGGCGTCTGTAACCTGAGGTGTCTGTAACCCAAGGTACCACTGTACTTGTTTCATTTATTATTTAAGTACATTATGTTCGCTGAGCGTTTTATTTTTCTTGTCTTAAGTGTAAGTAAAAGTGGATGCTTTAGCAGGGATGTCCAAAATGTCAATTGCAATCTACTGGTTGATCCCTGCGAGGTTTTGGTAGATCGCAGTAGATGCTTTTCTCCTCCCCCCAGAAAGCTCAACAACTTTGACCTGAACCCCTAAAAAACGGGGGTAGATCACTGCCAGATTTTGATTTTGAAAGTAGATCGCAGTCTCTCAGAAGTTGGCCACCCCTTTAAAGCAAATAAATCTGCATGATCCGAAACAACCAGAAGATAACATTGAACAAATTATGAATAAATCCATATATTGTATGATATAAGATGCTATGATACAAGTGCTCTGCTAGAACAGGTTACCTGGGCTATTCTTTTAGTAAAATGAAATGCTAAATTTGGAACAAATTTTTTATTTCTTATTTAGTTAACAAGCCATGTTTTACAAGGAAATGACACATTCACTTAAATTACATAACGGTTTTGGGAATACAGCAGCCCATTCTTGATCATAATCAGTCCACCTGGAGGGGGGAAAATATGAAATATTGTTCTCCATCAGCAAGAGGCCTTGGAACCAGGAATTACTTTTTCATAGACGACCTGTTGCTCTTTATAGGGAAGACCACAGGAGCAGAATAGAAAGATTACCAGTAAAAAAAAAGCAGATATTTTGTTTCAGAGTCTTCAGTATAGCTACAGCAGTGACAACTACAGACAGGCCCAGATGAAACTTCAGTGATTCCTACTAACAGAAAAACAGCATTGCTAGGGATAAAAGCAGTGTGTGTGTGTGTGTGTGCGCGCGCGCAGACATTTTGAGTGGAATAATGGTGCACAATAAAAGCATTAGGCGCCTCTGCAAATCACTGACACTCTGCTTGACAAAACTTGTTTTTTTGTTGTTGTTTAAAAAATCAAAAACTGTGACGATGAATCACAGAACGGTGATTACTTGTTTCCATCCAGCAACAACACTCTGTATAACTGGCAACACAGCACTATTCAAGTTTCTTTCCCTTTGAAACTCACATCAGCATTTTACACATTAATAATAAACTTCATAATTAAAATTATACAGTAAAATAACACACAAAACACACCCCGCTGCTCAAAAAGTCCAGATAACTGGCCTCTAGAATATGAATGGAATCAAGGCTTTTCTAGATCTTGGATAGCCAGTGAACCTCTTGTGATAGTACCTGAAAAGACAAAAGGAACACACAATGAAAACAAAAAATGGCCAAAATGATATAGACCTGCACAGATTGCTTTAAGAAAGTAGAATCTTGTTTTTCAATATCTTATGCTGCTTGTGGCAAATATTTAAAATGTTTTGATGAGAGGGACTTTGAGTTTCCATTCAACTTTCAGATTTGAGCAATGGTGAACATAAGTATTGCAGTGGCAGAAAATAGACATCAAACCAAACTATGGTTAAGGATGCTGTGATTTAGTGTGATGTCTATACTGAAAAACCATAGTTTTTGACAGGCTAGCAAACCAAAATCAAACCATAGTTTCAACTGAATTAGGTTTGCAAACTATGGTTTGTTACAGCCGTGGGTTGGTGTGAAATACGAATTTACCAAGTATACTTACAGTCAATCCTCCTCCATAAGCTGCTGGAGATGGGAGTGAATTTATGAATCTATCAAGATGAGACCCGAGAAGACAGAAAACAACAGCGGACCAACAACTCTGTGCTAAATGTGTGTTGTACAATTAGAACAAAGAGCAGTTCCATGCTTAAAAATCTCTAAGCCATCTGACATCAACTGCCCTGTGTGAAGGTTATTGATGATGTTATTATTATTTCATTGTATTTCAGAACAGATTAGAAACAAACTTTGAATAAAAACAATTATCATCCCAGCAAATGTTTGCTGGAATTTTTTTTTAAAGACTAGCTGGCAGAAGATAGTGAAAGAGGGTAAACTTGATGGGGCAAGGCATTCCACACTTTGGATGCAGCTACTGAGAGCTCCAACTCTTGTCACAGCCAACCAGGCTTCCACAACAGGTGAGACATGTCTAAGGGTTCCTCCATCAGATCTTAGGCAGCAGGCAGGCTGATACAGGAGGAGATGGCAGGTATCCAGGACCCAAGCTTTTCAGGGTTTCAAAGGAAATTATTTTGAATTGTGCAGTTGTTTGTCTGTATAGGGCTGCATACCCACAGTACAATTAAAGCGCATCTCAAGCACACACACACACACTCCAAAATAATACTGGGAGCTGCAGTTTGTTGAGAGTGCTAGAAACTGCAGCTTTGTTAGGGATGAACTACAGTTCCCAGGGTACTTGAGAGGGGGTACTTTCAGTGTACGGTGTGTAAACTAGTGTTAATCAAGAGAAGAGGCCAGTGTGTTTGTGTGTGTGTGTGTGTGCGTGCTTTGTGTCTCACCCTGGCTTCTTCTCTCGTTTAACACTACAGCCCTATACACTGACCTGAGAATAAGGCCCATTGATCTCAATGGGACTTGCATCTGAGTAGGCCTGTACCAGATTGCACTGTAAATCTCCCTCTCATGAAGCAGCTTTTCATGTATATATCAAGCACATGCATTGAATTATCTGCCTATTATAGGTCAACTGGACAACAAAAATGGATTCTACATGCCCTAACAATGGCCAAAAGACTGGTATTGATGAACTGGAAGAAGAAAAATATGCTCCCCTTTAATCAATTGACTGAAGACATAACAGCACTCGAAACATATGGACGGATTGCTTATAGGTGCAGACTTTATTTGGATAAATATATCAATATTTGGAATGAGTTTATACAGAATTTAACAAATTATTAATAATCATATCTGTATTAACATACATTACATATATATATATAGTCAAAGGTGAATAAGGGTTGTGGCATTCATCTTGCTTTCAGGCTGAGGGAGCCAGCATTTGTCCGCAGACAGCTTTCTAGATCATGTGGCCATCATGACTAAACTGCTTCTGGTGCAACGGGACACCATGATGGAAGCCAGAGTGCACAGAAACGCTTTTTACCTTCCCACCACAGCAGTACCTATTTATCTACTTGCACTGGCATACTTTCAAACTGCTAGGTTGGCAGAAGCTGGGACAGAGCAATGGGAGCTCACCCGGCCACAGGGATTTGAACCGCCAACCTTCTGATTGGCAAGCTCAAGAGGCTCAGTGGTTTAGACCACAGTGCCCCCCGCTATATATATCTTCTTCTTTTTTCACTTTCTTTTGTATAATTAATTTTTTAAAAAAATATTAAATAAAATAAGAATAAGGGACTTCCAGCGAGGCAAGATGGCGAATGCCATGGCCGCGCGGAGCTCTTGAGGACCACCAATATTGGTAACAATACTGACAGCATTGCTTATCAACTTTACAGCCGACACAAGCACTTGTCGCTGTCTCACTGACCCACCCCTACTGCAAGCAAAAGGGGGGATGGCCTGTTCTCAAACAAGGCCATCCATGCCAGCTGAGACACAAGACCAACTGGCTACCCCAAGCTACCCCAAGCAAACACCTATATAACTACATATAGGCTACTCTCTACAACCTACTCCCCAATCTTCAGCCCATCCCTAACTCTAACCCCCCTCTCCCCCAACCCACCACACTGTATGTCAACACAGCACACTAGGCTCAATAATATAAGGTGAGAAACACAGGACAACCTAGACAGGTTGGCAGGGAATCATCCTATAAAATAGACATACAAAACGGCTAGCTTAAAAGCAATTGCACTAAATGTGAAGGGATTGGGAAACCCTATCAAAAGAAAACACATCACCTCGTATATAAACACCATGAAACCACACATTGCCTTCCTACAGAAAATACACAACCCACCCAAAGGAAGCAAACTCCTGAGCAAACCCTGCTTCAGTCAACAATGGGTGGCACCTTGGTCAGGAAAGGCCCGCGGAGTAGACATACTACTCAGTAGAGACCAAAATTTTAAAGCCACAACAGTGGTAAAAGACAAAAAAGGCAGATTCGTTTTTGCTAAAGAGGTACAAGATGGCAAAACTAAACTGACAATTGGCTCCATATAGTGTATGCCCCAAACACACACAAAAATAAACACTAGAGTTCATCTAGAAAGCACTAAACAAATTCATCTCCTTCTCTGAAGGGGAAGCAATCCTAGGAGGTGACATCAACCTAAATATGAGAGGCACCTCCCTAAAAGACATCCATCCTACAACCCCCTGGGCAACCTTCCTCAGAGGGGAAACCCCAAACAATTAGAAATTCTTACAAACTACTAAAAATGCTAAAAAAAGACGGAAGCCTTTATGACATCTGGGGAGAAAAGAACCCGGGAGACACCAGCCACACATTCCAGTCTGGACACCATGGCACAATGTCCATACTGGACAGCTTTCTGCTCACACAAGGCCTGATCCCCCTGGTAGAAACAACAAGCATTGGTAACATTAAAACCACAGACCACGCCCCAGTAGAAGCTACCTCAAAATAGGAGAGGAAGCACAAAGTACGTACCCCATTGTGATCCTTCAGTCCCATCCTAACCACAAACCAAGTTGTTACAGAGGATCTCTTGAAAACTCTCCAAAACTACTTTAAGGACAATGATGTGGGTGACATAACAACCCCTTCCTCTGAGATACAATGAAAGCAGTCACCAGAGGAACCTGCATAAAGGAGAGGGCATCCCTTAAAAAACAAACCCCCTCAAAAAAATGGTAAATTAGAACAATACATTAAGCCCCTCTCATCACACTACAAACAAACAGGAGCAAAAAAATAATAAGAATAAGAATAAGAATATACAAACAGCATGCTTGATACCTGTGATGGTGATAAGCACGAGGCCCAATGACGCAGAGTGTGAAAAAGGCAAAGGCAAAAGCTGGCAGGCACCAGGTTGCTATAGCATAGCCAAACCATTCCAGTATCTCACCAAAGAAATTTGCTCCTGATACATATGCAAACAGTCCTCCTGCATGAAAGGCAACTAGTATGAGCACATTTGAACAGTGGAAAGTGAGCCTCATTTACACATCCTAAGGATGTTGCCACCAGGGCTGGCATTAACCCAACGGAGTTCCTGCTGCCATTACTGCAGCCATGGCTGTGGCCAGATGGTCTCAACACCCCCTAGCCATTATAGCTCCCAGGGCCCATATCCAATTGTAAGCAATTGCAGAACAATGTTGTACAAAGTTATTTTGCTAGTGTGGCAATGGCAAAAAGAAGGCAGAGTTTTGACTTCAGTACTGCTGGTCAAGAGGATTTAAAGAAGGCCAGACTAGGCTTGATGGGCCTGTCATCAATTGTTCCACTAGGCCTGAACTACCAGATGTAGGTTGGGGGTCTTGCACAGTCCAAGAAGCCCCCAAACAACTGGGAACATGTCTCAGCAGTAAACCATTTGTTGCATTGGCAACTGAGGCTTTAGCTCCAGGGGAAGAGTGGCAGCGGGCTCAGCCAATCAGACACAAAACAGGGCCAATGTGGCAGTAAGGAGGGTGCTTAGCTTGTCCCCTTACTGTTCTAGCACTCTCATTGGCTCCAAAGGTAATAAATGATTGGTTGGCCTCACCAGGACCTTTACCTGTGGTCAGAAATATTTTTGACTTTCTGCTCAGATAAATTATCCTAGAAAGCATTCTCAGCTTCCCACCACGATCCTATTACTTCAGGGGTGGTGAATATGTGGCCCTCCAGATGTTGTTGGACTCCGTCATCCCCAGCTGGCATGACCAATAGTCAGGCATGGTGGCAAGTGAAGTCTAGCAACATCTGGAGGGCCACAGGTTTCTCATTCCTGCATCACTCTGCTTACTATTGACCACTTCTGATGAATGACAGGTGACTAATAGTGTGACCTGCTAGTGTCTTCCTTACCTACCCTCATGTTTCTCAAACCATAGGGACAGGCTCCCCACAAGGAAATTGGGAAAAGAATGACATACCTTGTGGGATTTTGTAAGTGAGCTCCCCAGGTTTCCTTAGCTGGCGCAGAATGAGGTCACTGTGAATATTGACTCCCATGCCAAACAAGAACAACAAGAGACCTAAAAGCAGAGAATGAAGTATTTATTTATTGGTTGGGTGACTAAAATATTTGATTTCAGGCCCTGTGCTCAAACAGCCAGTCTGTTTAACAAGCACTGTTCATTGCCCCATACAGGCAAGCAAGGGAAGGGAGAATCCATATTATAATGAAACAGGGCAGTTTGAGACCTGGGAAAGTGGGGTCTGCAGAAGAGGGAGACTGCTGGGTTTCTTTGTTAAGGAAATAGCCTTGCCCTGGTGTGTTTGGTATATTGTTTCGTAATGTGAACTTGGGACAGAGCATTGCCACAGAAACTAGATGGCGGGAGAAACTTCTGGAAGGTGACTGTCGTGACATTCTTTCTTTCTTCCCCTCCATTTTGCCTGGCTAAGGTGATGTCATCAAGAGGTAGGTGTGTGTGTGTGTGTAACTGGCAATCTTGGAAATGGGTCTGGAATAGAGTTGTCACCTTAGTTCTGGAAAAATACACGGCAGGGAGAGCAGTGATTTGGGGGGTTCTTTTTTGCCCCTTTGGAATTTATCACATGCACATGCACATACACATAAATTTGGAAATCTGTCTGTGCTTGGCTACTCAGAGCTTAAATACATGATCTTTCACACACCCTTTCAAACACATGCATTTGGAGAGGATCCCTAACTTGGCAGAAAGAGAGAGAGAGAGACACCTGAAATACAGGACAAAACTGTATTGATACAGGATGTAGCGTTTTACATTGGAATACTGGACAATCCTGTACAGTGGTACCTCTGGTTACGTACTTAATTCGTTCTGGAGGTCCATTCTTAACCTGAAACTGTTCTTAACCTGAAGCACCACTTTAGTTAATGGGGCCTCCTGCTGCTGCTATGCCGCCAGAGCACAATTTCTGTTCTCATCCTGAAGCAAAGTTTTTAACCCGAGGTACTATTTCTGGGTTAGCAGAGTCCGTAACCTGAAGCGTATGTAACCCGAAGCGTATGTAACCCGAGGTACCACTATATTATAAAGGGCAGGTGGCAACCCTAGTCTGGAAGAAGACATAAGAGGCTCTCTGTCTGTGAAGAGCAGCTGTGGTTGGCGCCCATTGAGATGGGTGGAGAGGAATGCAGGGAGCTCAGACAGTAGGTGAAGCCAGAGCCAACGTCAGATCCAGATTTCTCTCCATTCAGCTGCCTGCTGAATTCTACAAGGGCAACACTAAGACTGAGAAAAAGGAAGTTGGCTGGCAGTGTCACTCCCTGGGACAGACCTAAGTAAAAGGACAGCCAGGTGGCAGCATGGAAACTTGGTATTGGCTAACCAGTCCTCTCTCCCTCAAGAGTTTGGAACAGTGTCTGCACTGTGTAAGAATGCACCATGCAGAAGGAGAATTCCTGAATACCAGCACCTCCAGTGTAACCATGTTTACTGCTAGCCAACCTCTTGTAGTTCCTTTGGCCTTTCAGGACCACAGCCTGGCCACATGGAGCAGAACACATGGCCACTGCACACAGGAGTGTTTACCGGGTAATTAGAGGTAAGTATTACCTGTCTCTCTCTCTCCCAACAGGGGCAGGCAGGCAGGGCAAGGGGACTGGAAGAGCATCTGTGCAGCACTGCTTGTGTATCTAGCTCAGGAACAGGGTGCCTGCAGCCCTCCCGAGGTTGCTGGACTACAGCTCCCATCTTCCCTGACCATCGGTCAAGTTGGCTGGGGCTGATGGGAGATGTAGTCCATCAATGTATTGAGAGCCACATCCCTGATCTAGCTGCAGAAAGCACACACTGCAGTGGCTGAACTTTACTCTTCTCCTGGCCATGTCTCTCTTGGCTTTCCATGGTCAGACCTCCAACAGGAGCAGAGACAAGCAAATTCCTCCTCCAAGTGCCAGGCAGACTCCAAGTGAGGCCTGCAGCAGTGATCAAATTGCAAAGTGATTTCCCCTATAGTGATGGTATTTTCACTAATATATGTATTTATCTGCACAGGGTTTATTTACAGATAGGTAGCCGTGTTGGTCTGCCATAGTCAAAATAAAAAAAATTCCTTCCAGTAGCACCTTAAAGACCAACTAAGTTAGTTCTTGGTATGAGCTTTCGTGTGCATGCACACTTCTTTATTTATTTACCCAGGGTTTCGTTTGAGCTACAGTTCAGCCCTAGAACTTAATTTGCATGGGGGAGGGGGTGGAACCAATAAAATGTTTTTTTAAGTGGGTGGTGGGTGGGAGAGAAGACATGTAGAAGGAAAAGAACAGATAAAGCAAATACAGTGGTACCTCGGGTTACATACGCTTCAGGTTACGTACGCTTCAGGTTACAGACTCCGCTAACCAAGAAATAGTACCTCAGGTTAAGAACTTTGCTTCAGGATGAGAACAGAAATTGTGCTCCAGCAGCACAGCAGCAGGAGGAGGCCCCATTAGCTAAAGTGGTGCTTCAGGTTAAGAACAGTTTCAGGTTAAGAACGGGCCTCCGGAACGAATTAAGTACTTAACCCGAGGTACCACTGTAGAGGATGACTAGCAAATGTCAATTGCGTAAGTCTGAAACATGCAAATTGCTCCCTCTAATGGCCTGTCTTTATGGTTACACAGCTTGTTCCCCATGTGTTTTCTCTTCCACAAGGGCAGCTGTGTGGGCCTGTTGCAGCAACAGTAAGTCTTTCGGCACCTTGGGTTTTGCAAAGTGTTGAACTACTGCTGTTATTCATACTATTGTTTTCTTGCCTTGACATTGTGACAACATTGTCTATGATTTGACACTCTATAAATTTGGTGGAGCTCATATTAACTAGATGGCCAGATGCTTGACTTCTTGCAACTATAATTACCTGATGTAAATCTGATGTCATTGTACCAGTCATCTGGGTATTCGGCACAGTAAATCAAGTAGTAACCCTGAAGGAAGCCATTAAGGATGCAGAACAGCACACCAAAAAAAAACTTCTCCAATGGGAAAGGCCTGCCTCTTCGGAGGAAGGAGTAAATGAATGTCCTGAAGTAGTAAAATAAAAAATAAAAAAGGTAGGGAGCGGAAATGGGGGGAAAGAAAAGTGTGGGAGAAGATACAGCATTACACAGTTGGAAATACAAACCAATGTACCATATATAACATGTCTGAGGTCGGCATCAATAGTTTCAGCATGCTAGGAGGTAACCCAAACTTTGCATGTTTTCATTATGACCCACCAAATAATCCCCTTGCAACTGCACTGTTGGTCACCTTGTTTCATGTGCCATTGACATGAGCTCAGTAGGCTCCAGATTCTAACCTACTTCAGTTTCAGTTCTGTCCACATGGCAAGCAGAAGTAGAGTTTGTGAAGCTCTTATCAGCACACATCATGTATCCAGGGGCGTTGTATGGGGGTGGCCCGTGCGTGTTTGTTGAACATTACGCATCCCTAGGTCTTTTGCACTGAACCGCAGATCTCCCTCTTTTAAAAAATTCAACTTCAAGAAACAAAACCCCTTGTTTACAGGGTGGCTTTCTCTCTGAAAACGACCTAAACATGCCCCATTTATGTGCAGTGGAACTCCTGCCCCTGTGTGCACACCCTCCCCAAACCTTCACAGGCTTCTTTTTTGGGGGCGGAGAACCCCTAGAACAGATTTAAGGAGTGCACAGGGGGAGGAGAGGGGAGAAGTTCCATTGCACATGCAGAAACCCTTGCACTGATGCTTGCTACACAGTCCCAAGGAAACCTTTATATCCATTGCTCCACCCACTTTTGCCTCTGGCCCCACCCACCACTGGCACGTGTGGCCCCCAGAAGGTTGCCCTGAAGGGAAGGTGGTCCTCAGGATGAAAAAGATGCCCCAGCCTTGGCTTAGAGAGAGATCCATGCCTAATATTGCAGATAACCTCCGTGCAACCAGAAGAAGCTGTGGAGAATGCATACCCACCCACTGACATTTGGGCTCTTGCCACAGACCCCTTCACTCCACTAGTGTTGTTTGTATTATTGCATATAATTAGAAAAAGGCACAATAAATAGAGATGCTTCACACAGGAGAAACTGCTTGAGCACAGTTCACTGCTATATGGGGAAACTGTTGGTTCTGTCACGTGCAGTACATATAACTCTGCTTTCTATTTTGCTGTGTGTAACTTGCCTGACCTGCTTTCTTGGAGAGCTAGGGCTGCATCTGCAAGACTGCCAGGTCATGGTGATGGCAAGATTCATTTAGCTCTTAATACTTCTGTAAAAGAAGTGAAGTGAGAAGTGCTTTCCGGCCATTAAGTGTAATCCCAAATAAACATTTTGCTTTTTAAGATGGGAAATCCAAAAGTAGGTCAGCAACCCGCTAAGGCACAGTAGAAATGGGATCTCTCAAGTGTGGCTCCATTAACCAATTCAAATATAGCACTCTTTTAGCACCAGACCAGTATTGGAATTTCAAAAGCTGCCGGATTAACAATTTATACTGCAGAGGAGCAAATAACAGATTCAGCAAGCGAAACAACCTGGCAACTTTTCAAAGAGAAAATAAACCAGTTCCCAGACCAAAGGGAGAACAGGGTCCCTGCCAGAATAACAGTGGTTGGGTTGCCTGCCAAGAAGAGAACAAATTGATTAGCAGGAGAAAATGCCTGGATTATTGTTTTAGCAGGGATATTCAGCCTTCCATGATCGCAAGTTCGTACAGACCTCACCAGAATATTACATGAGAGACAGGAGGCATGGCCTTTTAAGGTAAGCAAAGTGGGCGTCCTTAGTTACAGCACCAGAAAGAGGGAGCAGCTTAACAGAATTCCTTCAGAGCCCTAAGTCTATTCAGTTTTGTATAGGAAACTTGGTGAGTCACTCATTCTTTTCCCAAGGAAGTCTGTGAGGCTTAACTCTGCAGCTGTAATCACCAAATAAAGTTTCTATAGGCACTTTTCCACACACCCCCAGGTATCGCCAGTGCTTGGAGCTCTGTAGTTCCTCCACTTACAGTCCTCTATTTTAGCTGTTCCCACTTTTATGTCTGTCTTTTCTCTGCTTTCCTTGCTGCCTCTCAGGTTATGGCAAGGTTCCCTCACAAACTTCTGTTGGTTGCTGCTGCTGCTGTGTTTGTTGTTTTCGTTGCTTGCCTCTCTGCTTCACAGCCATCTCATCACCTTATACACAAGCAGAGGCAGAGTCCACATCCTCAGACTCCTCACTTCCATTCTGGCCATGTTTACTTCTGACTGCCTCAGATCTAGCATGGCACAGAGGCGAGGACTGTCCTCGGCTACCTCACAATCTCAGGAATAACTTTCAGCCAAGCTAGACAAATGTCAATGAAATCCCTTGCACAGGCTTCGATGACAGCTTTTGAGGTTTAATTAATGTGGAATTTGCTAGCTTTAGCAGACGCTGTCACATCATATCAAGGCTGGGCGGAGGGTGGCAGTCTGAGGTCAGCCAAGACCAATAGGACAAAGCTTGCAGGCAGACTGAAAAATAAATCAGAAACAAACCCAGAACCAGAGACCAACCAAACAGTACACCAGAGCTCCCAAGGACTCTGTTGCTTGAGAAAGGCTTAACGGGCATGGGAAGCCAGCTTATAGTAATAGGATCCCCCCGGGCAGGAAAGACCAGTTTGGGGTGGGAGGTGTAGAGTCAGTCCAGGGCCTGAGGGGGTACTAAATGGCATAGGCAGAAGCTGCAACTAGTAACTCACCTTGCAGAACATTATCAGCTCTCTCAGCCTTCCCTCCACATTTAAGCACAGGCATCTCCTGACACATCACTACTTCAGGGTGGAGTGAGCATATCTGGAGTTGGTTTTAATAACATCCTGATAGCTAATTTGTGCCAGAACATGGTCTACTGAAACTGGAGAAAGGGCTGCTCTGCGCCCACATTCCACAGCCTCATTTGCTCAGTAGCCTCAACAATAGCTCCTCTCCCTATCATCTTTCACAGTTTGTAGGGCACCTTGGCTATACCCTGTGCAGTGTCCCACAAGGAACATTTAATATTGGGGAAATGGAGGCAATCTAGCCACCACCTTCCTTTCCTATTCCAGGAGAGGGATCTTTGTGTTCTCTGGAGTGTTACTGTACTGTAAGCAGAAATGAAAAAAAGAAGGCCTTTCATTTTGATAGTGAGATGAAGATGATGATTATTATTATGAAAGAATGCAGCATATATGGTGCTTTACAGACTTTATAAGCAAAACAAGTCTTTTTTATGATATGGATATGACCAATGAGAACAAACAAAACCACAGCACTTATCAAAACACACTGAGAAATTAAGGCTGCAACGTATAAATATAACTGATTTTAAAAGTAACCTCAATTTATTGGGTAACACACATAAAATATAGCATATAATATAGTAGTAGTAGTAGTAGTAGTAATAATAATAATAATAATAATAATAATAATAATATATTATTTATACCCTGCCCATCTGGCTGAGTTTCCTCAGCCACTCTGGGCGGCTCCCAATCAAGTGTTAAAAACAGTACAGCGTTACATATTAAAAACTTCCCTGAACAGGGCTGCCTTATAGCACCTTTTGAAGACCTTTCTATGCTGCCAATTTATGCTGGCAATTAAGAAATACTCTTCTGTAATAGGGACGCGGGTGGCGCTGTGGGTAAAACCTCAGCACCTAGGACTTGCTGATCACATGGTCGGCGGTTCGAATCCCTGCGGCAGGGTGCACTCCCGTCGTTCGGTCCCAGCGCCTGCCAACCTAGCAGTTCGAAAGCACCCCCGGGTGCAAGTAGATAAATAGGGACCGCTTACCAGCGGGAAGGTAAACGGTGTTCCGTGTGCTGCGCTGGCTCGCCAGATGCAGCTTGTCACGCTGGCCACGTGACCCGGAAGTGTCTGCGGACAGCACTGGCTCCCGGCCTATAGAGTGAGATGAGCGCACAACCCTAGAGTCTGGCAAGACTGGCCCGAACGGGCAGGGGTACCTTTACCTTTACCTTCTGTAATAGTTGATCTCTGATTTTAAAATTTTCATATGGTTTTATTGTATTGTGTTATGTATGATTGTTGTAAACCACTCTGACTTTTTTTAATGAATAGTGATCTAGAAATATATGTATAAATAAAATAAATGAATAAATAAATAAATATCACCATTCTCTCTGCTGGCTGGGGCAGATGGAAGTTGTAGTCCTTCAACATATAGAGGGCATCAGGTTGGCAAAGGCTGATATATATGTTAAAACTAATAAAACACTTGAGATGGCAAGCACCATCTTAAGAGCCATTCTGACTTTCATCTCACATTGGGGGGGATGCCTCTTTTAAGATGGTACCTTCTAGGACCCAGCTGCAAACTATCTAAAGGCATCAAAGTATAATTCTTGCTTTAAGAAATGCTGCAAAATTTAACCATCAGATTAAGTGCCAAAGGATGTAATCATACATCCGTTTACCTGTGAAATCAATTGAACTTATTTCTAAGTAGACATGTGGCGGTACTATTTGAAGTCATGATTAATTTAACAAGGTTGCAATGCAAACCAATATCTACTTACTTGGGAATAAGCCCCAATGACCTCAGGGAGACATACTTCTCAGTAAGCATGCATAAAATTGCACAGTAAGATTTGTCTTTTAAATTAGGTTGCAACTCTCTACAAAAAAAAAACCCCTTGTTGTGAAAGAGGAAGTGGTTGTAATTTAATACTCCAGCTACTGTAGTGGCTAATAATAAACTGCTACTTAAAAATGTGCTGATCTGTACACATGCATATCAAATAATCCTATGACTCTTGGGCAAATGATATATAAAGCCAACTCGTATTTTTTCAGAAGTTCAGTAAACTAATGCTTCCATAATGCAATGTCATTGTAATCTGAACATCTAATCAAGCACAGTCCAATTAAGGAAGCTGGTGCTTATCAGCATCCAATAAATGAGCACTTAAATTTGGAGACTCAACATCAGGTGTAGAGACCCATCAGCCTTTCAGATGTTGCTCAGCCACAACACTCATCACCCCTAGTCATTCGCTATGCTTGGTGGGACTGATGGGAGTTGTGGTTCAGCAACACCTGGATGGCCAAATGTTCTCTACCACTGCGCTGCATAATAGAATGCATTTTAAAATGTCAGGAGTTTAAAATCCTCAACATGCTTCTCTATTTTGTGTTGACAAAGTGCCAGGAGATGAAAAGACCACAGACATCAGAAAACTATCTGAATTCCCCTGACAACCTCCAAAGTAGGTCAGAACTGAATGGGGAGGGGTGGAGAATTCTATATGTTGTTGGAACTTTATTGCCTCTATTTACATTTCAGCACAGGAAAGCTTTAAAGACAAGGTGGCATGTGACTTTATTCCCATGTCTTTGCTGCACAGACATACAGGTAAGCAGCCACTGGTCCATGAACACTTTCAAGCTGTCAGGGTAACTGGAAACTTGAATGCCTAATGACACATGGGTAAAAGAAAGGCAGATTGGCAAGGAAGGTTAAAAAGTATGTACTTGTATTGGCAATTTTGTTCCACCTGTCGTAGTTAAGCACAAAGCACATGTTTAAGGTTAGCACCGGAATCTTTACCATCTCCAAGACGTTCCACGTTGATGAAGAAAACATTTGATCTCGGAGATCCTACTGCTAAAACTGCTATTGAGCAGGTAATTTCAATCTGTTTTAGCATTTTAACTTGTATATGTTTTAAAGTACAGTTGTATTTTATTTTTTTACTTTATTGTTTTATCTTCTTGTAACTGGCTTTGAGGTTCTTCTTACAACCAAGTGGTGTACAGTGGTACCTCAGGTTACAGATGCTTCAGGTTACAGTCACTTCAGGTTACAGACTCCGCTAACCCAGAAATAGTACCTCGGGTTAAGAACTTTGCTTCAGGATGAGAAGAGAAATCGCGCGACAGCGTGAAGCCCCATTAGGCTAAAGTGGTGCTTCAGGTTAAGAACAGTTTCAGGTTAAGAACGGACCTCCAGAACGAATTAAGTTCTTAACCCGAGGTACCACTGTGTGTGTGTGTGTGTGTGTGTGTGTGTGTGTGTGTGTATAATGAAACAAACAAACAAAGTCCATAGAACTGTCATCACACTGAGAGCCAAACTACACACTATGCTGATTGGACTTCCTTTTTATTTTTTGCTTTCAAGGTAATCATGGCGAGTTTCAACTTTGACCTGACTAGTGGTATTTGAGTGGAGGATTTCTAACCCTTTCTTCCACACAGCTTTCTGTGATCTAAATGCTGCCCACCTAGTTGCTGTTAGTGCTGAAGCAACAAAACCAAACTTTCCCAGCAGTGCTCTTCCTTTAAAAGCTAGAGCTCCCCACTCAGTGGGGCTAGTCCACAAGGACAAATGGAGCTCTGCTCCACCACCCTCGGTCTACCCTTGGCCAGCCCCCTCTTGTCTGCCTTCTTACTTGCAACCAGTCCAGGGTGTGGCATTCCCCATCAGCCAAATCCTCTTTAGTCTCACTGCTGCCCCTGTAGGGAGGATGGAGAGATAACTAGCATTCATTAGCTCTACTTGTCAATGGTTCTGGCTCAACCTTACTGTTGGTCTTCCTGCCTTCCGCCCTACCAGTTCCAATGGGCACTAGCCTCCACTGCTGCTTCAAAGTAAGCATTTAAAATGTTGGGAGAGCCCAGCATAGGTCTCCCACCTAATGTGTAGTTTTCCTCTGACACTGGCAGCAGTGTGGAAAGAGCAGAAGAAGAACATGTGTGAATGGGCTTTGTGTGAATGAGTCTGAAGTCTGGTCTTCTCTAGGAGGCTGTGTGTGGCCAGTCTGTAATCTAGCCAAGGCTGTGGCAGAAGGCAGCATCCATTGGTTGCCACCATTGTTCCACCTGGCCAGCTGCCCAGCTCCTTCTCAACCCTGACAAACTAAGCCCTACACAAATGAAGCATGTTGCTTCTTGGAAAGCTTACATTCTTTAACAGATGGACAAATCTGCTATGGCGTGTATCTCTTCACTAAGGTTATGAGCTCTTCAGTTTTTTGTCCTGTTCACATCACCAACACCATATGGATCAGATTCTTACTTTACCAGCAAGGCTAAGGAGCTGTCCACCAGAATAAGAAGCAAGGCTTTCAGAATAGCAAGGGAGCTGTCCAGCTACAGAGCCACACTGAGCTGAATAACAGGAGATGTTGCATCAGCAAGTGCGAGGCACCAGCTGGGCAGCTTTATAGCCAGCTTTGCTGCTCCACTCCTTTTCTGAGCATCAAATTATGCTGGGGACCCGTGATTGGATTTCCTTTTTATTTTTTGCTGCATTTTTTGCAACCATGGAGAGTTGCAACTTTGTCAAAAGAGATGGAAGAATTGTGGTGATCAATCGATGGTAGTGCCATCCGAGAGGTGGAAGTGCATCTTCTTGTTGCATTTGAGAGCTGTATTCTCAGTCAACAGCTCAGGACTTGCTTTTCCTCAGTATATTGGAATTGTAAAGATATGATACTGTACATAACCTCATGTAAAAGTATCCCTGTTACACACTGCGAGAAATATATGTATATATAGAGAGGGGGGGAAGAGATATATGAACACAAACATTTTGTTCATCATTCTAATAGAAAATATTTAATAATGAAAAATCATTTCCCCCCAATTTTTCATAAAGAAATGAAGAAAGAAAGAAAGCCTTCAGAGAAAAGGGGGGGGGAATCTCTCCCTACCCCCAAATTTTTCAGTCCCCCCACCAAGGCCTTCACATCTCTAACTCCAATGTACTCCTCCTTCAGCCATCTGTCAGCACTTCCTTTCTGATGTCCCTCACAATTCAAATTGAAAATAATAAAACAGGAGTCACCAACATGTGTTTCACTCCCTGACTTAACTCGGGCGATATCGCAGGCAAACCCATTCTTACAGACTCACCCACAAGTCATAACAGGCCAAACTCATAGCACCAACCTGTCCTAAAGGAAGCCAATTAGATAAACAATCTCATTAAAACCTGCAAAGAGTTCATGCTGTGATGCCGCAAATGTAGCTTTTATCTTATTGTGCATATTAAGCAGTGAATCAACCAAGTACATGCTGTTTTCCTCCATTTATGAATTGGAGCTGAGAGCCAAGTCTCAGGCAATTATGAGAGAACTCCATGGGCAAAGGAAGCAACAAATGCTTCCAAAGATAACAGCAAAAACACCAACGTACCATTTCCCCCCCTACACCACCGAAGTACACTCTGAAGGCAGCATACATAATACAAAATATGACTGCCAATTCAGTCCTACAGTACACAGAATATTTATGAGATGATAGCGATAAACACAACTTTCACTAGCAAATGAAAAATTATCTAATGACTATACTTAAGTTATTATTAAATGTGTATGTGATAAATTTACATTAGAAAGTCAACTTATGTGACTTATGTCAACTTAAATTTACATTAGAAAGTCAACTTATTAGAAAGTCAAGTATGTGATAAATTTACATTAGAAAGTATTCCCATTAAATGGTCTTCCAGGTGCTGTTAAACTACAACTCCCATCATCCCTGGCCATTGGACATGCTTGTTGGGGTTGATCTGGAGAGCCAAAGGTTCCCCAACACCTGCCATTCAATAAAGAGATTTTATCTAAGAATCAAAAATGGCAGTTCCTCAAGGGCTGCCTCTCCCCATAGGAACCTACTTGAACTCCTAGCTCTGTTGAGGGAGTAGAAAGGCTTATGGTGCCACCTAGTGTTTCTTATTCCTGCTCATTTTCCAGGCCATGAAAGAAAGATAATAAACACATTCATGCATGCATACAAACAAACAAACATAAAGTGGTGATGCTTTTACTGGCCTTTTTTCAGTAAGTGTCACAAGCATGCAGACTCTTCTGTTAATACAGAACGTTACAGTCAGCAGAACACAAAGATTTATAATTTCACTTTTAAGTCAGATAATACAATACTATTTATTAAACCAAATATCTTAAATTTAGATTTTAACTGCCATGGCCCCTCTCATTCTGGCAATTGTTGAACGTAACATGCTGACCCATTTGTCCTTTATTGCACAGTACGCCACTTTGGAACATCCAAGCTGAGTCAAGCGGGGCTGGAAGTTGCCACAGATCAGCTACAGAGAACTGCTAGAAAAGCAGAGCTTGAAGTCAGCACAGCAGCTGATGGGTGGTACCTTCAAGCCCCACTTGACCGGACTTGGGTTTTCCTTTCTGGCACAGTGTGCCCTGCTTCAAAAGGGTGGGTGGATCGGGTCACCTGGTACTGTATCACTGTTCTGTCAAGTGATTGACAGGTTGGTCAATCCAGCTGTTACAATTGTCTGCCGAGGGGGAGGAAACACAGGGGTCAGTTTCACACCCCTGTTCTAGGGCCTCAGAAAATGTTCCAATGCAAACTGGAAAAAGTTCAGATGCAAATTGCTCTATGCAAATTATTCTAATGGGCATAGGAAATTTCCACATAAATGATCCTTTGACCGTCTTTCCAGGTACTTCCCTTTGCCTAACAAACTTCTGCAAGATGTTGTTGGTTTATGATTTAATAGTGCTTCAAATGGATGGTGCATACTAAATGCAATGGATCTATGTTTCAACAAAACATCCCTTGCCATTCTTCTAGAAAATAGCCATTTGGCATTTTATGAAGACAGATCAGTTTGTTCCTCTTGCTATACTGTTTGTCATATATCTGCCCAAATAATGAAAATGTGCCAGAATGACTTAACCAGACCACAAACTTCAAAAAGTTAGGTGCTTTAATGGAGCAGGAAGTTCCAAGATTTATTATGCAAGCTTAACTGTGGGAAGAACAAAAAGGGACTGTTTGCTGTGTTAAAAATGGAATATAAATGTCATTATTATATGCAAGTCAAGTTTAATCCTCCATGTAGCAAAAACGCGTGATTACTTTTTTGTAGCAGGCCTGTGCATACATTAAATGAATAAGGGAAACACAAGGAATTTGGTGAACGTTTGTGGTCACCACCCCTAGCTGCAAAAAAGAAAAAGAAAAAAGAATGTGGGACTGAAATGGATTTTTAAAGAAGCGATGTAAAAAACTTTTTTTGATTAATTTGTCTCTTGGCTTCTGCTCCTATAAGTCAGTATATTACTGCAGTCACATTCCCACCCTCTCCTCTGCAAATAGGAGGGGAAATGACAGATTCTTGATTTCATTTTGTGTCTTGATAAAATCTTAAATCATGAGATGTTAAATAATTATTTTTGGATATAAACTGTTGTTTCCATACTAGTTCCATCAAGTAAAAGTTTCTTTCCAAATCTTATTTAGTATCTGACTGAAATTTTGATCACAGGCAAGCAGTAAACAGTTGTGCTATGTGATATTTTCCCCTTCTTACAGGCATTCAGAATACCAGCGGATGTTTGCTCTCAGTAAAGAAGATCCGATAGCCCTGAAATTACACTTTATACCAGCGTGCCATAGGAGACACTGTAGTGCAAATCTTAAATATATGCACAAGCAGTGTAAGTGAGCTTGCTCATGGTTCTCCGCCACAGTTGCTGCTGCAAAACCACTTTTAATTTTTCCTGTTTTCAGGGCCTACAGTAGGACTCCTATGCACACTCAGTGGGGAGAAGTAAGTGCACAGGAATCTGTCTTCCTGAGTAAACATGGGTAGGATCCGTTTTTGATCCTCAGCATGCCATGCTTAGCCCATGTTTGTGCTGCTCTCACTCTTCTGCTTTGCAGGTTGTTTCAGGGCAATGCACACTGTTGGAGACTTGTACCAACCTAGCATGGAGGCGCCAAACTAGGAGTGTGATGAACTTCCATGGACAGGAAGTTTAATGCTACAGGATGTGTACCTGTCCCAGTAGAGTCATACCAAAGAAGCAGACGAGTGTCAGCTTGCTGACCTTCTAATCTACAGTGCACTTGGTTCATCCTGCTTCTGTTATAATGCTGTCTCATCGTAATTGATGGCTTTCTTACCAAACCCAGACTTATAATTACAACAGCACTGAACCCCCCCCCCCAAAAAAGTAATTGACTCGAAAGCACAGGAAATGGAAATCTCCAAATGCCATATTGTAAGATTTCACTGCACCCAACTGGAACTGCTTAGGAAGGATTGTACCAACCACTTCCACAGCACACATGCCAAAAAAATTGTGATGATGTGGTTTTATCACATGCAGAGATGTTAGAGGAATGGTTTGTGAAGAAATCTGGCAGTGCTTGTATTAGCACGACGATTTAGTAACAGCAGCTCTAAAAGGACAAGAAAACCACCCATGTGCATTTGAACCAATGACCTCATAACCATGTATTCTTCTTTTTGGCCCACACCACAGGGTTCTCTTGCTTGTTGATGCTGCCTGCTTATATGTTTTTCTTCCACTGAGGACTGAAGGGAGGAGGCAAAATGTTTTGCTCAGAGGAGCACTGAAAACCAGCTTTTAATAGACCTGTTTTAATACAGTGCCATGGGGAAACGTCTGTGGGCTTCACACATCTTGCAGAACTCTGGAAAACCATGCAAGGAATGCAAGCACCCTCTAGTGGAAGCAGCAGAGTTGGAGTACTCATTCTTGCCCCTCCTCCCCCCGCATTTGATTTTGACAGCTTCCTGAATGCCTGAAGAGAGTGATGGTTGTTCTGAAATCCCTTCCTTTGGCTTTATTTTTAATACTCAGTTGACCATGAGCAGCAGCTTTGAAGGCTTTGATGTTTGACGTATGTTTTGGAATGCGGCATCACACTTCCTAGACCACGTGACCATGCTCCCATGTGAAAAGGGATTGAAGTGTACACAAGGGGGATCCTAACCTAACACACATTATGATCAAAGCACATAGGCTAGGGGAGGAGCTTGTTATCACAATGCCACTGTTATGTACTGAAGTTCTCACCCTGGGCCAGCAGGGGGATACTGTAGATAGTTATGCAAATGAAGGATCGAAAGTGACGTTCAGTGATTGGATAGTTTGTATGCAAATGAAGGATCGAAAGTGACGTTCAGTGATTGGATAGTTTTAGAAAGTTGCTACAGTTACGTTGTTCTGGAGCTCTATATAAGCAGGCTGACTGAGCTCCTCAGTTCAGTTCTGTTCTGGCCTTTGAATAAACAAGAGCTGTTTGAAGAATCGCTGTGTTGTCTGATATGTTCGCCCACAACTTAACAGCCACCCCTTCATCTTCTGTGACCCAAAGGCCATGTTTGCGCACAATGGAGCTACCCTTTGGCAGTCACTCAAAAGCAGCCACCTGTCAAAGAAGCAGCCTGTTTAAAACCAGATCACGTTGCATCAGGTTTGTTACCAATACTGCCAAAAAACATCTCAGTCCATTTCCCATTAGCATTTCCCATTTAAGGAACCAGGCAGAGGGCACAGTGGTGCCACCCTGTAGAATGCCCTCCCATCAGATGTCAAGGAAATAAACAACTATCAGACTTTTAGAAAACATCTGAAGGCAGCCCTGTTTAGGGAAGTTTTTAATATTTGATGAATCATTGTATTTTAGTATTCTGCTAGAAGCCGCCCAAGGTGGCTGGGGAAACCAGCCAGATGGGCGGGGTACAAATAATAAATATACTACTATTATTATAGCATTCCTTGGTGCTGTGTTAATAATTTTTTGTCTCTTTTTCACACTAGCCAATTTAAGTTTGTCTTCTACACAACTTTATTAATTTCACCCCACTTAAAGGATCTGCCAGACCCATCGTTTTAATCTCAAGAAGCCAAACTCAAATGTCATATTATTACATAGCTTAATGTAATAAAAAGTCTAATTAGGAGTATACTTTCATTTTATCCTTGCCAACATTAAAGTGTTGATAACAAGATTAAAACCACCCTTAAATACTTTTTAATGAAATCACATTTAACATGACATTTAGAGAGTGCCTTTAACACACACATTAAAGGTTCTACTTTTGCTTGTTCTTTCAAAGCCAATCTTAACATGAATTGTAATGTCAGCTTTATTGGTGCATTCTAAGTCTTAAACACAATTGCCTGAAAGCAATCTCTATTAATCACAGCCGAAAGCTGCAATCCAATGCACAATTCCATGGGAGCAAGTCCCCTTGAATCACTGCTAGACTGATTGCATTTGGAGTCCAGTGTGGCTATTTATTTATTTTTTAAAAATACAAATGTCAAGAGATCCAATCATGGCTCTCCCAAGCAACATGTAGTTTGGTCCCAGGTTTAAACCTATTGCCTGCCGACAGGGATGTTGTATAGGGATTGTCCAGCATCTTGAGCCCCAATATCTTTTCTGCCAGGCTCTAGATCTTCTGCCCCTGCCATGATTAAAATGCATCTTGTAGCGATAAACATGGTTTCGGTAAGTTGGCAGCCCTAATAAGCAGAAGCACTAGGGCTAACTTGTGTGTTTGGCAACCTAGGAGACTACTGTTTGTTCGAGACATTTATGCATATGGTATATTCATGTGCAAGCTTTTAAAACTTGTATCAAACTTGTTTATTCTACTCTATCCTTTTAAAAGTTAAGTACAGTTGTGTTTAATCCAGTTGGATTGAAAACATAAATTGTGAGCTTTGTAGAGTGGAATTATGAACTTTGATTAAGAAATAGTTCGAGCTGTAGTGAACGCATAGCTATGGTTGCCATATGTCCTCTTTTTCCAGGACACACCCACTTTTTCAGGTCTGGTTGTAATATGGTCCTCCTTCCCCCCAGAAACACCCTCTTTTTCAGGACTGAAATTTCTGCCCAGGCAGATTTTATTAAATTTGGCAAAATGTCTGGAGGGTTTTGTGGTTTACAGTAATCCAAGAAAAATTGTCTAGTGCATTAGACTCAAATCTAAGGCACCTGGCTAAGCTAGTCTGCAGCATAGAATAACAACAGAGCAGCATCTTATACTAGCTACATACTGTATAAATTCCTTCTATTGGATCAAAGGATGCTGGCTAAGCTACAAGATCTCGGAGAAGTCTGGGAGTTCTGGGAGGGCAAGAACTAACATGCCCCTGCCTTTAAGGCAAGTCCATATGTACCTGTTACGTTAAACAGTTTAATAAATTTTTCTGTGCACACTTATGTTCACAAAGATGTGAACATGAGCCCAAGTACTTTCATGTGGCAAGTGAGGGAGCAATCTGTATTATTATTATTATGTTGAAGGTTAAGAACATTGCTACTAGCAATATATCACAGCTTCTATAACCTCAGGTTGTGATCTGGGTATCCATCCTGGTATTTTTGCATTCCCTTTGGCAAATAAAAATTCCCACATGTATGAGGCCCGATCAACTTGGCACATGCAGAAAAACAGTTTTAAAACAATTTGCAGCTGGCACTACATACTTGTGAAATCAAAGAATCATATAATTGTAGCGTTGGAAGGGACGTCTATGGAAGGAGGGTCCACCAGCTTCCAACGTAGTGAATTTTCTTACCATCAGAAAGTCTGTCCTAATGTTTAGTCAGAATCTCCTTTCTTATAATTTGAATCCATTGGTTCAGGTTTTGCCCTCTGGAGCAGAAGAAGACAAGCTGGCATTATCTTCCATGTGATAGTCCTTCAGCCCTTGAAGACAGCTATCATGCCACCTCTCAGTCTTGTCTTATCTAGGCGAAACATGCCCAGCTCCTCTTCATAAGGCTTGGTTTCCCAACCTTTTACCACATTATTTGCCTTTCTCCTCACATCTTCCAGCTTGTCAAATATCCTTCTTAAATTGTGGCATCAAGCACTGGACACAGTATTCCAGATATGATCTGACCATATTGTTGACTCATTTTAAGCTTGTGATTTACTAAGATCCCTCAAACCCTTTCACATGTACTGCTTTCATGCCAGGTGTCCCCAGCTTATGTTTGTGCGTCTTATTATTCCTACTTAAGTTTAGAACCTTACATTTGTCCGGATCAAAATTCACTTTGTTAGTTTTGGTCCGGTTCTCCAAACTGTTAAAATAATCTTGCATCCTGATTCTATCTTCTGAGGTATTAGCTACCCTTCCCAGTTTGCCATCAGCTGCAAATTTGATGTGCAGCCCCTCAATTCCTTCATCCAAGTCACTTATAAAGATGTTGAACAACACCAGGCACAGGGCATAACCCTGTGGCACCCCACTTGTCACTTTTTCCCAGGATGATAAGGAACCATTGGTGAGCAGTCTTGGGTTCAGTCAGTCAACCAGCTACAAATTCATCTAATAGTAACATCATCTAGCCCACATTTTGCCAGCTTCTCCCAAGAATATAATGGGAGACTTTGTCAAAAGCCTGATTGAAACCAAGATACACTACATCCACAGCATACCCCTGATCCACTAAGCTTGTAATTCTATCAAATAAAGAAATGAGATTAGTCTGGCATGATTTGTTATTGAGAAACCTGTGCTGGCTCTTAGTATTGTTTTCTACGTACTCACAGACAGATGGTTTAATTGTCTGTTATAGGACTGTTTGTCATAATGATGATGTAAAGCCAACCAGTCTAGTTTCCTGGATCTTCCTCTGCCATACTTTCTGAATATGTGAAAACATTTGCTCACCTCCATTCCACAGGGACTTCACCTGTTCTCTAATAATTCTCAAAGATTATAGACAGAGGCTCTGAGATTACACCTGCAAGTTCTTTTAGTATCCTTGGATGCTGTTCATCAGGCCCTGGAGATTTGAATTAATTGAAACAACCTCTTTTCTTATCTTGAGCTGCAGCTTCCTCTCTGATTTATTTATGCCCTAGATTAAGCTCTCATCCAAGTTTTTAAATTGGAGAGGATGTCAACAGTTAGGTTCATAATTCCATGTGGTGGGAATGAAAATGTATACCATTGTTTTAGAAAATTGTCTTTGAAGAATGTTCTTCTATTACAAGACAGGTGATACAGCCTGATCTGAGGTTAGCTTTATTAAATCTGTTTATAGATTACCATAAGAATTTACTGCTTAAGAACCTAATCTTTCTCATGTCTGCAAGTTAGAAATATATTACTACAACACTGTAAAACATCTTATAACTTAACTCCAGAAGTATGGTGGGATGGATTACGGAATACAGCCCTTATGGAGAAACTAATGAAGCACCTTAGAGCACTCAGAAACACAAAGTCCAAAGACAATTTTGAAACTGTTTGGTACATGTTTATTCAGTACACTGAAAAGGACAGTGTTGTTCCCTCACCACCAGTTACCCACAACTCACTCTGGGACAATCTGTTAAGATGGGCAGTAAAGACACCTAACTGATATAATCAGCTCTAAACGATTTAAAAGTCTGTTAAATATTTGACTGTATTATTGACATTGTATATGCACAGAACGTTTATTGTGGGTGGGGATATACAAGGGTTGTTTGTTATATACATTTTCAGAAACTGAAAAATTAAATTACAAAGATGATTTGGGGCGGCGGGAGAGGGGAACAAGGCTGTTGTTTAAAGTTCACTAACCAGTTCCATTCCCGGAATTGCTCATGACACCCCATCTGTTTTATTTTACTTTGCTTACAGGGTGGTTTGGCGTGCTACAAAATGCAGTGGCAAAGAGAAAGCAGGCACTTGCCATCATAAATTTTCCCGGAAGCACTCTTGCACATTGACACAGATTTATGTCACAGAATGTGTCCCAGTCCATTAAATACTTTTCACTGCCCTATCTAGCAAACCTGTCACAGCCCTCCCAATAAACTCTGTCCATTTGTCCATGCTTATAACAAACATCTTTACATTCATTAGTATATATATTTGTGAAGTAGAATAAGACAAGCAGATACATGCAGTTGTGAAGGGTGAAAAATTAAAGGTTGTGGGGAATTATGTGTGTCAATTATCATCAATAAAAGATTGACAACAAAAACCCACACACTCTGGCGTCAGAGTGAAGCTATGAAGCAAGTGGTTTTCATTCCAACTCCTGCCTGATCAGAAAGCCGGGACATCCTGTGCATGTTTGCTCAGACAGAAGTAAGCCAGACAGAGTCTTCCAGCGCAAGCCTATGCCTGCCTACTCAAGTCCCACTGAGTTTCAGGGGACTTGGTCAAAGGTAGTGTGTATCAGGGAGCAAGTTTCACTGAATACGATGGCACTTAGGACTGAATAAAATCACAGAACTGTAGAGTTCTGTGGGGCCACGGGGGTCATCTAATCCAACCCCCTGCCACGCAAGAATCTTTTGCCCAACATGGGGCTTGAACCCACGACTCTGAGATTAAGAGTCTCGTGCTCTACCGGCTGAGCTACCAAGGGGGAATGCCCTGCCCTGCCCTGCCCCCGCAATAAGCGATTTACGACCCACCTTGCTTGCAAGCGGTCGAAATCCTAACGTTTACCTTTGCACCATGGGTGGGATGGGACCACGGCTGCAATCCTGGCCCCACTTACCTGGGAATAAGAAAGTTCCTTTGCTTCTGAGCAGGCACGGCTAGACCTGCGCTGTCATACCTCAGCCGTACTTACCGGGCAAAGCAAGCGCCCAGCGACGGGGACTTGGGACGGCTCGAAGCCGGGCGCCCTCGCGACTGAACTAGACGGAAGCCGAAGGGGCGCGCTCGGCGTCGCGAGAGCCAATCAGAGCCCCGGGAAGCCGAGAGCCGCGTTGGACCAGAGAGGCGCCTGGCGGCAGCGCGGACAACGGGGGGCAAGCGCCGCTGTGCCCTGGGCTCTCCGGCCGCCCCTCACCCCCTGAGTTACCTGTGGAAGTAGTGGCCGCAGAACATGCCGCCCAGGAGCCGGCAGCCCAGGGGCGCGAAGCGGGGCGGGCTGCGCAGCGCCAGCAGGAGCGCGGGCACCAGGAAGGCGGGCAGCTCCTGCAGGAACCAGGCGCAGCGAGCGGACAGGTGGGCGCCTCGGCGCCTCGGCGGAGGCTTCTTCTCGCCCTTGTCCAGGGGGGGCGCCGGCGGCGGCGGCTCCTCTTCCTCCTCCTCGTGCTTGCCGTAGCGGGAGGGCGTGTGGCTGTAGAGCCACAGGTGCAGCAGCCCCAAGGACAGCAGCGCGGAGCTGAGGGACCTCACCAGGCTCGGCGAGCATTGCATGCTGCTCGCGAGGGGGCGCTCGGCGCTGGCGGCCGCGGCAGGGCAGCCCCGCCATTAATAGGGCCGCCCGGGCGCCCGCCTCCCCCTTCGCGAGGAGGGGTGGGGTGGGTGGGGGCTGGCTTGCTGGCAGCTGAGGCGGGAGCCAGAGGAGGGGCGGGCGAGCGCTTCCTCGAGGTGTGCTTTCTCCGTCCTCGAGCATAGACTTCTCGCTCTGCTCAGCCCCCTCGGAGAACCAGGAGCCATCTCTCTAGCAGAGAGAAAAAGATCGAAGGGTCCGAGCCACCAAAGCAGCGCAGGACGAGTTTGCTCCACGCTCCTCTGTCCTCGTGTGGCCCCTCGCGCTTGTCTTCGTGGGGCCACGAGGTTGCTTGTTGTTGCCGTGCTCTCCGTAACAGACAGACGGTGCTGCCTTTCTGGGATCTTGTCAGCCCGGTGCTAAACCTGTGCTGCTGCTGTTGTTGTTGTTTAAAGAGCGGTGGGCAAGGGCTGACCTGCAGCATAAGAGCCAACTCCTAGGGGCAGAGGTCCCTTGCACCCCCCCAATAAAATATTTGAGGGGACACCCCCCCAAAGTTGATGGGCATTGCTATTCAAATAGTGTAGATGTGCCCCATCATGTGATCGATGATGCAGTGCAGGGCTTAGTTGCTCCCCCCCCCAATATTTCATTCAAGTTCGCACCCCTGGCCTGAGGCAAAATGGTTCCCCGTTTCCATTCCATGACCAAACTGGCAGCTGAATCTAACCTCCAAGCAGGGGTGAAACTAGGCTTTCTTTCACCCAGGTCAAAGAACCAGTTTGACACACACACACACACACACACACACACAGGGAGCCTCAATGGCGCACCCCTGGAGGCTTCACCTGGGACAAAAAAACACCTAGCTAGCTGCCCCCCCCCTTTACAGCTCTGCCTCCAGGGGACACTGTCCTATACCTGAATCTGAAGGCAGCTGGCTAGCTTAGGGTACCCAGGGCCCATTTCACACATACACCTTTGTACCTCAACACATCACTGCCGCTTCTCTCCCCCCTTGCATTAGACTCTGCCTACTCTTGGGGACGGCCTTGGGGATGGGAACCAGTGGCCCCCTAGGTGTTGCTTGACTTTGGCTCTCATCAGCCTAGTCTGCATGTCCAGTGGTCAGAGGTGTTGGGGACTGTAGTCTAACAACATCTGGATGCTCATAATTTCCTCAGCCCTGGCTGTTGTTTTCAGCCTTTCTAGGTTATTTCGGAGTGTAACAACATGCTGGACTTTGTGGCCTTATGGTTATTGAGGCACAAACCTTCATCCAGTACACCCTCCTTGCCTTCTGGAACCCTCTTATTGGGCAGGTCCTAGCAGCAGGATCAGATGAGAGGATACTGCAACGCCAAATAATGAAATGAAAGACCCTGAGAGTTCAGCTCCGTCAATCCCACCAGAAAAAAAATCCCACAGAGAAATGTCACTAGCAAAGCTGGCCCAATACACGCATGCTCCTTTGCCTATTCCACATACAGAATCCAATCAGAGTGGCACTTGAATCTTATTTCAGCACTGTCAATCAGACAGCATCCTTCACACCTGAGGGCATCAGGCTAGCTTAAGGGTGTAATGTGCTCTGTTTTCCCACCTGATCTGATAGGGTAGAAGGAGTGGGTAGAGTAGAACACTGCAGCTCCTTTCCCCTTCATCAGTACAGAGCTGACTTGCCTCTTACAAGCAAGTGTCCGGTCTCCTAATTAAACACCCTCTCTCCCCCTGCTGCTTCCCTGTTCAAAACTGCTCCTTCCCATACCTGATCTTCTCAAATAGGGGAAAAAACACTATCAGGGTCTGTTATGTGTATTTGCGTATAATGTGTAGTTCCAACAGCTTATACAGTGGTACCTTGGTTTAAGAACAGCTTAGTTTATGAACAACTTGGATTAAGAACGCTGCAAACCCGGAAGTAGGTGTTTTGGTTTGTGAACTTTGCCTTGGAAGCAAAACACGTTTCGCTTCCTGTTAAGTGTGTTCCATTTGTAAATTGAGTCCCCCGCTGCTATGGGAAAGCACGCCTTGGTTTAAGAACGCTTTGGTTTTAGAATGGACTTCCGGAACGGATTAAGTTTGTAAACCAAGGTACCACTGTACAAATAAATGTCAGCCAGGAATTCTTTGGATCCATCTCCATGCACCATCCATTAGCTTAGGCCTCACAAAACATTTGGGGCCAGTGGGTTATGTGGGTACATCTTGAATTTTGAGAGTGTGCTGTAGGCACTAGTCACAAAATGGCTGCCATGGGAGCTTGATGTAAAGCAAAACTAGAGTACAGTCATGTTGACCTATTTGTAATTCCATAATCAAATAAAGACTCCTGTTCTAAAAGGGAAGGTTAAATGATTGGGGGAGGGATACCAGAAATGCATGTTGTCAGAGCTGCCACCCAGTCCCAGCTCACATAGGACCAAGTCCGCCAGCGTTCACTTTATAAGAGTCTTTATTAAGTTACAGGTTTCATTTCCGAACTGCAGCGTGCAGCTCTACACCTTCTGCCCTAGGTCGGCGAAGACCCGTCTGAGTCCCCGCCTCTTGCACACCAGCTTAATACCCTAGCCTTGCTCCACCTCCTTCGCCTCTCCCTACGTCTCTGGGTCCTTCTGCCCCCCTGGGCCTCCTCCCTTCTACTCTCCTCTGACGCTGACCCCCCTGATCCTTCTGCCTCCTTGCGGCGGGCTTTGGGACCTGGCTCACTCTCCGGGCTGCTTACTGCTCCAGCTTCCGCTGCATTTGAACTTGGCGCGCGCGCCCAACTCTCTACTTTCCTCTTAACCGTTGCCTCGCTCTCTGAGGAGGGCGTGACCACCCCTGACTCGTGCCCTCCCTCCTGCTGACAGCCTCCGGAACCCGATGCCTGGCTACCTTCCTCCCTGCTGCTCTCAGTCTTGAGCGTGGGTCCCGACTTCCAGCTGCTGCCGCCCTCAGTTATGAGCGTGGGTCCCGACTTCCAGCTGCTACTCTCTGAATCTCCTCTGTTCCCTTCCTCCTGGGGTGTCCCCCCGGATCCCCCCCTTGCTCTGCTCACTGGGGCTCCCTTTTGGGAGTCCTCTGACTCACTGCTTAGGCTTGGAGATCTCGGGTCGTCATCATCACTCATTTTCCCTTCGGATTCCTCCCCCTCGCTCTCTGCTTCCTCCCTTCTCTGCGTCTCTGCTCCTGAACCCCTGACACATGTGTAAGCAGTTTTATTGGTGGTGGTTAAGAAATGTTTTAGGGGCAGGCTCCTGTGAAAGGACCTTGAGAAAACTTGTAAGGAACTGCAGAGGATACATACACAGAAGAGCAGAGTCTGCAGATTTGCTGCTCTGCGTGTGACAATGACCTTAAGAGCTGTTAGTTTCCATTTCTCTTTGCACGCTGAGCACCAGCAGTAGAACCACAATATGTGGAGGAAGTTGTGCCATTCATGATCAGTGATGGTGGCTCTAAAATCGGGGGGGGGGGGGTCCACTTTCCAAGCAACAATGTATTACAGCTTGATTTGTGATATTCCTGAACCAAAAGCAGTTCCCTCATGGAAGACATTTGAAAGCTACAACTAATGAACAACTGCAGTGCCTGATCTTGTAAACAGATGGGGTCAAAAGGTACTAGAATTTTGTGGTCTTGGTGGTCATGATACTCTGTTAATCCCAGTTAGTCAACAGATTACATGCATGGAATGTATATTTAACATGACGAAAATGTTTGCTTTTATAATCCATCTTTACAGGTGAAATTAAGGTTTAGAGGCAATCAAGAAAACAAATCCTCTGCAATTTGGATTTTGAAATTTGACATCAACATAGAAACTTCAGCATCAAAAATTAACACACAATTTGACTGGTTTGTTTCCCTTCCACCATCTTTTAAAGAAGAAGGATGCCAAGTGTCAAATCCAAAGATGTGCTTGCAAAACTTGTAAAGGCGTATTCCACCTCCCTGGAAACTGTTGTGGGTCAAATTCATTTCAGCATTACCAATTTCCTTGTGTCCATTTGAGAGCCTGCTATTTCTTATTTCTGCCTAGTGGAGCACAACCCATAGGTCTGCATAGCCCTTCACCAAGAGAAGGAAGTTTTTTCAATAACGATACAGACATATTTTTGTGTATCTTGACAGTGTTACCATAACAGAGGCAGACTCTGCCGCCACAGCTGCGGCCAAATCCCTTACCTAGCCACATAATGTGGTCTTTCAATGGGCAGCAGATGCAGTCCACCACATTCTTTTTCATTAATCCAAAAGTTATATTAATCTCTAACTAGGCTCACTGCACAGATTGTCAAAAGAGAAGCTGTGAATTGTAGCAATAGTGAAGAATGTGATTTGGGAAACATTAACAGAACTACTGAATATTGTAAGAGTCACACAGAAAAGGGTCAAGTGGGGACAGAGTTCATATTTCCTGACTGAAATTGAGCACTATTGAAAAGACAAGTTCGTTTCTTCTGCTACTGGAATCTTACGTCCCATTGAACAATTTTATTTTTTTTAATTAGCCTAATAGTCTTATGTCTGCTGCTGCTCCATTACCAGATTGGCATGTATTTTATAATAGAACACAGCATACTTTCTAGTCTTCCTGCATTCGAAAAAAATTTGATGGAGTAGTTGCCTTTACAAGCTTCCAATTTGTTTGCTCCAGGCAATGTAACAAACTATGCAGGAATTATACATGTATAATGTAATCTTAGAGTACAGAGAGAGTTCTGTCTAGCAGTTGGGGGGAAAAGATATAATCATCCTATGGGCAAAAAGGGGCATGTACTGTACACTAACTTCAACCAAGGACAAGATAACACTATTTAGTACAATTAAGGGTGATTCCTGACTCACTATTTTGCGGGAAAGTTTCAAGCACATGCTGGAACTTTAGATTTCCACAGTTAAAGGGTATTAAAGCATTATGTCACCCTAGTGCAACAAACCCACTTTTTAAAAGAATCGGACTTCTTGCTTTTTGGAAAGTAAATCAGGATGAATGCTCAATGTACAGGTCAACTGGAGGGGCTCTAAGATCAGTTTTCTAAAGAGAAAAGGCCATATATAAAGGAAAATACTGTACATGCATTGATACTTTTAAAATTATTATTATTATATTATGGAAATACGGTGAGCAAAATAATTATGCAAATGTGTATACATCTAAAAAATGATCAATTTGGCATACTTTTACTTCTTTTCCACACCGCAACATCCCAGTCCCTTAGTGTACAATAGGGCAGGGTCTATCTCCCAGTAGAAAAGGCCCAGAGAGGGAAGCTGAGAGTGACAAGGACTGCAGAGATTCTGCCAAGCAATTGTTGGATGCTTCACCCAAAATATTTACTAGTCTCTTCATTTCTAACCAGGCATGGCCTATCTTCAGCTGAAAATATTTTCAAGTATTTTGGCATATAGTACATATGAAATTCAAAGTTGTAGCAGAAGTCTTAAGGCTATTGTATGAGACATATGATGTAACTCCATATTCCACACTACCGCTCATTACTATAAGGCTGGGATGAGGAACCTCAGGTCTGTGGGGCAGATACAACTATCTGGCCCTTGGAACGCGCTCCAAGGGTACCCCCACACTAACCACACCCCCACTCCCAGGCCACGCTCCTCCTCACTGGCCCCACTTCACACTCATTGGCCATTTGTGTAAAACCTACTTTACTGTACAAAGGTAAAAATCACACCCATTGCTCTATTCTCCTATGCCTCTGAACCTGCTTACCACTGGCATGTGCCCTCCTGAAAAGGTTGCCCAGAAGGAAACGCAGCCATTGGGCAGAAAAAGGTTAGTCACTCTGCCACCCCCACTATAAAGGAACATTACTGTCAACATGCCTGCCAACCTAGCAGTTCGAAAGCACATCAAAGTGCAAGTAGATAAATAGGTACCACTCCAGCGGGAAGGTAAACGGCGTTTCGTGTGCTGCTCTGGTTCGCCAGAAGCGGCTTAGTCATGCTGGCCACATGACCCAGAAGCTGTATGCCGGCTCCCTCAGCCTGTAAAGCGAGATGAGCACTGCAACCCCAGAGTCGGCCACGACTGGACCTAATGGTCAGGGGTCAGGGGTCCCTTTACCTTTACTTTACTGTCAATATTGTTTTCCTCATCAAAGATGGGCCAGGATCCAAAGAGCTTATCCTGGCAGGCCCAAGGGCTTGGATATGCCTCATAGGGTTTTTGACTTCCCCGTCTACTTTGAATAACAGACACCCATATGCTTTTAGAAATCCAACCAGGTTCAAAAAAGTTTTCTAGTGACGTAAGCTACTGTTGGGGTTGGGGAAATCAAGCACAAAAACCCTGGTTTGCAGCCAAGGTCCCTTCAGCCCTCCCAATAAAATATTTGAGGGTGCTGGGCCCCTCCGAAGTTGATGGGCATTGCCATTCAAATGGTGTCCATGTACAGCATCATGTGATTGATTATGTGGGGCAGGGCTTATTCAAGTTCCCACTCCTGGTGTGCAGAAATAGTCAAGCTGTCCTCTGGATGCTGGCCAAGGAATAATCCCTATTACATGGCTTTAAAGAATAAACAGCATCAGCATCTATGTTGTGACAGGTGCCTAATTTAAAAGATATGCTGATATTTATTGCAATTAAGTAATGTCTGTTTCGCTCACATGCAACTGGAAGGTGTAGTAGTTTCACTGGAAAAAGCAACTAGTTGCACTGAAAAGCAAAGAGTGTGTTAGATCTGGATACAAACTGGAAGAAAAAACTAACTTTTGTTTCTTTTTCATCAAGTTTTCAATACAGTGAGGCATAGGAGCCAACTCCTAGGGGCTGTGGGAGCTTCAGCCCCCCCCATAAAGAATCTGAGGCAGCTGCCCCCCCCAAAAAAAGTTGGTGGACACTGCCATTCAGGTGGTGTGTGTGCACCATGTCATGTGATTGATTATGTGGGGTGGGGCTTACCTGGGCCCCACAATATTTTATTCAAGCTGGGACCCCTGCAGTGAGAGAGGAGACAGTTCATCTTTGCAGCCCGTAGGCACCAGGTCCTTCAAGAGTCTCAATGTTAGAAAGAAACCATATTTTAATCTACAAAGAGATCTTTGCCTACACTGGGGGGAAGGTCCCACTGCACTCTTGAATAGACATATATAAAATTACACTTAGTTGATCAAGCATGTTCATCTGGCAATTAACGCAGGGTTGGTGCGTGATAGTTCTGAACTGCAACTGGATCACATGCTAAAAAGTGGGTTCAGAGATAGCCCTTGATCTGGAATAATTCTTGCTGTCATCTAAATAAAATGGGGAGGGGATAGGGAACCAGCGCTCTCTGTTATGCTCCCCACTACCTGTGCTTATGCCTACAAGAAAAGCTTTTGCATTCAGAAGCAGTAGAAAAGCAAGCCCTTATTCTCACACCCAAGCTCAGACTTTGAGTATATATACTGTGACTGCCATCTCAGCAGTATTGCAGAGACCAGATATTTACTGATAACCTACATAGACACTTCACTTAACATTTTGGCACAACCACCATGGATTTCAACCTGAATAGCAGGAAGACTTGTCCCCAGATCTGCTTGTCAGTGTGCCAAAAATGTCCTCACGCTTTCCCCATAATAAAGACTTGAACGTCAAAAGAACAAAACAAAATAACCTTTCCTACATGGTCTCAGAGTCTGGCAGCCGTTCGCATCAAGGAACAACCCCCAAATTCCAACTGCAGTTAAGAATACTGACAAAACTCTTCTTCTGTGCACCTCTCAGGTAGGCACCATGGTCATTATAAGTTCTGGCACCTATTTTTCTAGAAAAATTGCACTTTGAGGGGTTTCCCCCCCTTAAAAATATAAAGCGGTATGGAAATTAATAAATTAATAATGTGCTGCTTAAAGGATACATAGGCTCTCATCAACCACAAACTATCTGGTGGGATTCCAAGTGCTTTCTTCCTCACAAATATCCAGGTGACGAAAGCATTGGGTCCATTAATACCTCCTCTTCAGTAGGCATCTTTTGTGAGGCCCATTGCACACTATGCATAACAAACAAGTGCACTGATTGGCAAACATTCTATCAGGAAAAAGCTCTTCCCACGTACAAAGCACAGCTTTGGCAATTCGGTTCTCTTGGGAATTTTCCCAAGTCTTGAAATCTGTAATTGTGGCTGCTTCTGTCCCCGGGATACTAGCCAATCTGTATTAGGACATTAGTTTCATCTGCATACTATCTTCAAAGGGAAAATGTTACACTTTTGGACTGACATCCAACACTAAATGTTTATGAAATTTCTCCTGGAGTACAACTAGTCCTGGTGACTAATTGCAGTGAGCTTGCTGATGCAGTGCATAGGCGTACCTCGAGGCGGGCAAAATCAGCCCTCTTCCATCCCTAGCGTGAAGTGATTTTGTCCAGATTTCAAGCAAAATTTTCATTTCCTTCCTCTGCAACAGCCAGCATTCCATGCCCACTAAGCATGTTCAGTCTTCACCAGGTCAGCTTTGGGGAAGTTTCCACCCCTCCTCCTCATTTTTTATTCTAAATATATTATGCCCTTCTGCAGACTTCTGAGTCCTCCCTCACAAGCATACTGGAACTTCCCTGTTGTGTGTGTGTGGGCCTATTTTGGCAAAATAAAGAAGCCTTTCAGAGAATCGGGAGTACTCTATACATGGCTAAGATTTAATGTTCTTGGGAAGCTTGTAACTCGTTCATCAGTTCAGGTGCACATTAAAATATAAATTATTTGCTTTGACAACATATCACAATGATATGTGTAGGTGTTCAGATGGTGGAACATCACATGAAAGTTAAGGCAATCTGTCCTTTCCATACTATGATGCAACAAGATGGGGAGGAGAAAGCAATGGTGCTTGCTTATATGAACTGGGGCAGAAGGAAATTAACGCAAATGATTTGCCTTGGAATGGGTGCTGAATAGCACAGCAAAACAGGGAGAGAAGCCATTATGGCCATTGCAGGGGCAGTCTGGGTGGATCCTTCTCGCACGCAGCATAGATGTCTTGCTTTGGGCAGGATTGTTTTAAGTCTATTAACATTCCTTGGAGCCTTCATTAGCAATGATGGGCTTTGCATTGCATTCCAGTTACATAACTGCAGCCCATTCCCCTTCTGGTTCATGGCTCATGCCATGAGTAATAGGTGTGTTCTTTGGCCATTCAGTGATGCAGCATTAAATGGAGGCAAAACTTCTGCTATCTGAGATAATGGCCTTTGGAAAACACACACACACACACACACACACACACACGCTCAGGCTGTACACTACCATCTGGATCTCTGCAAGCTACAAATAAGTTGGGGAAAGATTTGAAATGTTTTGTTTTACAAATGGCCTGGCCCAGCTTCTCATCTGAACAGCTGAATTCTAGGATAGTTAGCAAGTTAGCATTTTCTTTAGGCAGATATTCAGACCTAGATTATCGTGACCAAAGAAACTTTGTTGGCCGGAACATCCTGGCTCTTTTCTGTTTTCTGGGTAAAAGCTCAAAATAATCAGTTCCGTTCATCTCATCACATTGAGATAGTTGAAGTGTTTTGAGTTTGGCTTTCTGATTATCTTCCCAGACATTTTTCAATCTCCAAGTACAGACACAGATTTTATACCAAGCCATAAACATTGTATGTCTGTATTTTATCATCTGTCCTTTTTTTGCTGAAAAACCTCATCACTCACACTGGCCCTCATTTGTAAATTCACAATCCGTACCTGAAATCATCGTTTGCCTACTTAAAGGATTTTTCTTTACCATTCCCCAGGAATGCCAAACTGATTTGTTTTGCAAACCCTATAAAAACCTTGTGCGATAAAATTTGTTGCAATAAGTCATGTATACAGAAGATGAAATTGGATGCTAGGACTGGTGGGGGGGACTTTATAAGACATTCTTTTCAGTATAGCAAAGCTGAGGAAACCTTTCTTAGCCCAAAGACCACATCCCCTTCTGGGCAACCAACCAGAGTCCTGCAGATGTCTCTTCCTGTCTCTTGCAACTCTTCCCAGACCACACTGCCCACTGGTCTTTCTTCACATCCTCCTTGACTGATTTTGCCTGGCTAAAATATGTCCCTGGTCTTTGATAGTGACTTTTGCTTGCCTGGAGAGAGTGTGGGTAGAAATTTTCCTGTACTGTACAACATACCCTCCAACATTTCTCAATCTGTTGGCTGCCCTACATCCTCCAACTGCCTCCTGACACCCACACAAGATGTTTGCTGCCTTCCCCCAAAGTTGTTTGCAACCTTTCTCTTTGGACCCAAGGCCCTCAGCACAAAAACAAAGACTTGTTTAGATGATTTCCACAAATTAACCTCCTTTCGTTTAAGTGTTTTGCTGACTGGAGAATCTCCGCAGGCCTGTGCAACTGTGGTCAACAGCCACTTGACTCAGCCATCTCCCAAGTCCTTTTCCAAAAGCTATTGAAGGCTTGTTTATTTGCCAGATGCTCTCAGGGAATCAGCTGTGGGTTTTCCATTTCATACATTATCTCTTTCCTTTCTTCATTGTAACATTTGTTTTAATGTTTGTATGTGAGGTTGCTTTTTACTGCCTTATGTAAGCACATTTTTATTATAGTATGCAGGCCATAAATTGCATTTTATGGCATTATGTAAAGTTCCAACTGTTGGAGTGGCCAATATGGAAATTAAATTATTTTCTGCATAAATTAGTCTAGCTCTAAAATGACAAATCCCCTGCCTCCCAGCACCACATTTTAAAAATGCACAGCTGCTCATTACAGGCAGTGACCCAGGCAAGGCTCTTAGGAGCTCAGGCAAACAACCAAATAAACAACTTCACATAACCTAGAAGTTCTCTTACTACTAATTAACTTTTCACGTGATCTGCTTCAGCCTGTCCCTGGTGTTTGGCTAGACCAGAGCCCTCTCAAATGTAAGAGAAATTTGTCAGTATGGAGCCTCACAACAAGCCCCAATTGGTCAGACTTTATTCAGTGATGGATTACAGGACAGAGTCCAAAGAGTCTGTAAGATCTTTCCATAAGAACATACTCTATATAGGACAAAGATGTCATCTTAGTGGTTTCATCCTCTGACCAACCACCTTCTGCCACCCATATCTCTTAATCCAACCACAGTCCTTGAAATGCAACTTCACCCAAAACATTCTCTGTGCAGAACCCTCCTTGTATCTTATCTGGAGTGGTTTTTCACTCTGCCAGTGTTAGGTTCTTACCAGTTTCTTTTATCAGGCCTTACGGATAATGGGTTTTACAGAATTTCTACCTCACCAGACTGGTGTATTCTGCAACATGCCATGGAAGCAAAAATAGGGCATTAGGTGGTGGGTTTAGTGAAGCTTCCCCAATGCTACTACATTATTGCTGTCTGGAGGGGTTGTGGTACAACAAAAGCAGGATTAAAAAATAAACCAGAACATTTGTGACATTAATAGTTACAAGATTTCATGAGGAAGTTACGGGATATGTACTGATTGGAAATGAAGCCGTGTGGCTGCCCCCCAGCCTCTTCAGGCACAGACAGTATGGAAAGCAGGAATGTGTGTGATTGTCCCAATACCATTATGAGCCCAAATAGTCAGAAATGCAGAATAAAAAAGACTTCCAGAGGAGTCCTTTGTTGCAATGACCTGCCATATTCCGGTTTCTTTCTCTAGAGAGCTCAGGAACATCAACATGCCACATGCAAAGATATATAATCAAACATCAGCATTTTTGTTTAAATTCTATATAGACTTGACTTTGATTAGAAATGTGACCTTTCTTCCTCTGTGCTTCAGCCCCGTCTCTATGTAGCATTCCAAGAATCCCCCACATATATTTTAATTTTTCACTCACTTTTACTCTAAATTCCCCACATTTCCACATCCGTTTGCATTTTTTTAAAAAATCCTTATGAAAATTCATTAGCATTTAATCGTGAATTTCTCCTCCTAAGCACACCTTTTTGCAAAGCAATTTCCCCCAGTGGTGTCCCCCCCCCCACTAATCTGTGTGTTTTTATGCACACTTTACTCTAGTATATCCATTTTTGTACACATTATTTGGATGGAGAACTGTACTGCAAAATTCAGAGTACATATTTTGAAGGATGGCATACTCATTCCACCTTTAAAGCAGATTTGAAGCACATTCTTCCCCTCAAAGAATTCTGGACACTGTTGTTCACCCCCTCACAGAGTCACAATCCCCAGCGAGTCTTAACAAACTATAGTGCTCATAACTCTTTGAGGGAAATAATGTGCTTTAAAGATATAGTATGTATGCAGCCTAGAACCCTCAAGCTCCACAACCTGGAGCCAGATGCAAAATGGCTCAAAGGGGGGGGGGTGCACTCATAATTAAAAAATAAAGTGCCTCTAAGTGCAAGCTTAGCCCAAGCATTTGTGATTAGTACCAGAACCAAGCTCATAGGTCCTTTCACATTGAAAATTTCACTCCTAGTTTGTCCTCCACTCCGGATTCTTTTTCAGCAACCTAATTTGGTAATTGTGGTGGTGTGGTGGACTCCCTAACTCCTGCCATTCTTAGAAAACTGGAAATCAGAAACCCCTTCTAAACTACTGCAAGTCTTCCAAGAATCTACAACAAGCTCCTTACCTGCCAGTTACTCACTCCTAATGTTTAATGAAATCAATATAACATACCATTTTCTTGGAATAATATCCCTCTGCCTAATGTTCATGTGGCTGTTTTTAAATGTTCCTTCCAGAAAGTCAAACTGCTTCTGTCTATCCAGAACTCCCAAAGAACAGGGCACACAATTTATTAGTTACCGAAATCAGGGCCAGATTAAGACCCCTAGAGTCCCTAAACACTGAAAAGATTATGGTGCCCCCTCCCATGTAAATCAACATAAAGATTACTTTTAAAAAGCAAATTAGGCAACACCCACTATTTTATATATACATATACCTATATATGAATCAAGTATGTATAACTCAGAAGAATACATCTATAACAAAACATAGGTTTATTGGAACACCAGACAGGATCTGATTTCCTTGCATTATTTTGACCTCTGTTAGTAGGACACCTCAGCCCAGCCCCATTTTGGTGGGGAAATGTAATAAAAAGAGAACAGAAAACATGGGGGAGTGTGTGTAGTGGAGCATAAGGAAAACTAACCAAGTTATGCTTTTTCCAGATATGTATGATGCTTTGTTTCGGAAATGTCAAATGTCAAATTCTTTCTTTTTTGGCCCTCTCCAGTGTGGGAGAAATGCACTCACTGGAACAATAAATTAGTCCAATGGCTAAAACCACTAATCCTTTTCATTATGGCATAATAAAGTAATAGCACGTTGTGGACTTGTCACACAGAGAAAACCTTCCCAATAATTAGTATGGGAGTCTGTTGAATTTTATGAATTTACAAAGAATTTTTCATGGTCCCACCCAGTCAGCCAGACATGGTGTCTGCAAAGCAGGAGACATTGCGTACACACTTGGATGCAGAATCCAATGCCACCAACTAGAAATACATGGCCATAGGGAACCTATGGAGTCTGGTCAAACCAGTGATTCAACACAAAGGTGGATCTTAGCACACCTGAGCATGGATGCAAAACCCCACAAAAGCTCACCTCATGAAGTGCCTCAGAAGCTGTGATCACTCAGAGTTACTTGCATAACATAGCTGTGGAGATAGATAGATAGATAGATAGATAGATAGATTATTACGGCCATAGGCCCATATTCAATACATCATACAGCAACACAGGTATAACAAGATAAAATCAATAAATTAAATTACGTTTAAATCAAGTACATCTCAGACTGTAAATTTCTAAATTCCATTAAAATAAGAACAGTAGTGTGAGGGGATGATTAGCTGCTTGTGCTTAAAATTGTGCCCCCTCAGAGTTTGTGCGGCTCCACAAACCTCTGTGTGTGACAGAGCTCCTCAGACATGTCTGCTCTAGTCACTAGTAGCGTCTGACAGTGGCTGCCTGCGGAAGCGTTTCCAGCAAAGAAGCTCCTTAACGGAAACGCGTCTCCTGGACTCACGACGTGGCAGCTTCCGGCGAAGTATGGATCTCCCTACGGTTGCTTCTGACACCTCCCCGCTGTTTTCGCTGGACGTGTCTCTCACCCCTTTCTCTCCCCTGCTAGTTCCTGCCTTGGCTGCTGCGTCTCTCGCAGCATTACTGAGATCCTCCTCCAGAGACCCCTCGCTCCCCCTGCTGGTCCCTGCTTTAGCTGCTGACTCTCTCCCAGCCTCTGGGAGCCCTACCACCTCCCTTTCCTCTGATGTCAGTTCCCTGACATCCACCTCCCCTCCAGGGCCCCCTTCCCCCCCGCCCCTACTCTCTCCTCTGGGCGGTGAGGAGCTAAAACCCCGAAAAGAATCCTCTTCATCTTCAGACGTCTCGAACATTTCCCTCCATCGGTCTTCGTTCCGGCTCGCTGAATCCTCCTCCGCCTCGGAATCAGAGAACCCCTCCAACACTTCTTCTTCGTCGGTGGTGGCGAAGTATTCCCTCCGGAACCTCGCCACTGGCTGAGGTTTACGAGGGAATCTCTGATGAAAAGTTTCTATCAAAACCTCGTCATCTACATCCTCTGCCCTGACCCAGGTGTTTTCCGACTCCGGCTCCCCTTCCCACACTACCAAATACTCTACTTGATCTCCCTTCCACCTGGAATCGAGAATCTCCGCTACATAGTAGCTGTGTTCTTTTTCCTCCATAGCTGGTCCCCTATTGACCCTCCCTTCTCTGTCCCCTTTATACGGTGACAGCAACGACCTGTGGAACACTGGGTGCAGCTTCATGTGGTTCGGTAACCGGAGTCTGAAAGCCACTGGGTTGACCTGCTGCGTGACTTCAAATGGGCCCAGCCTTTTGGGTCTTAACTTCTTACAACCCCCTTTGAATGGTAACCCTTGAGTGGACAGCCACACCTGGTCCCCCACCCTAATGCTTTCCCCTTCCCTTCTGGTTTTGTCTGCCTGCCTCTTATATTCCTCCTTAGCCCTGTTTAAGTTAAGTTGGAGCTGGCGATGGATCGCTTCCATTTCTTCAACGAACTGTTCTGCAGCTGGAACGCTCCAGTTCTCCCCTTCCCCCCCTGGGAAGGCTCGGGGATGACACCCGTGATTAGCCAAAAAGGGGCTCATCCCCGTGGACACGTTCTCTGCATTGTTGTAGGCAAATTCTGCCAACGCCAGCTTCTCCACCCAATCATTCTCTCTGTCATTCACATAACACCTCAAATATTGCTGGAGGACACCATTAGCTCTTTCCGCCTGCCCGTTGGTTTCTGGATGACGGGCAGTTGAGAAATTCACCTCTACATGCAATAAGCTCATGAGCTTCCTCCAGAACCTGGAAGTAAATTGTTTCCCTCGGTCAGAAACCACCCTCAAGGGGGCGCCATGCAGCCTAAACACATTTTCCACAAACAATTTAGCGGTTTCTTCCACTGTGACCGCATGTGAGCAGGCTATAAAGTGGGCCATCTTGGTTAACAGGTCTACCACAACCATGATGGCTGTTTTCCCTCTGGACCTTGGCAGATCAGTCATAAAATCTATTGCCACTGCCTCCCATGGTCTTTCCGGCGTGGGTAGTGGTTCTAATAAACCTGCCGGTGCCCGCCTCTCCCCCTTGGCTCGTTGGCATTGGTCACACCCTCTCACATACTCCCGCACATCTTCCCTGACCTTGGGCCACCAGAATTCCCTGGTAACCAGCCACATGGTTTTGTGTTGCCCAAAATGCCCTGCTGTGGGGCTATCGTGCAGTTGCTTGAGTACCTTTTCCCTCAATTCCCCTTCAGGTATATATAACGCTCCCTTGTAGTACAACGCCCCGTTTCTCTCCTCAAAACCCCCGGGTTTGTCTCCCTCCCTCCTGAGACCCCTGAGTTTGTCCTGGGCGTATTCATCCTGCACCGTTCCCTCTACCAGTTCCCTTTGCCCCACCAATGCCGCCCCACACACCCAGCGGTCCTCTGGAATGACATGGGTCTCTTCGGGTGCTCCCTCCCCCTCCAAATATTCAGGTTTGCGTGAGAGAGCGTCCGCCCTAACGTTCTCTGGGCCTGGCACGTAACAAATCTCAAAGTTAAATTTGGAGAACTCCTGGGCCCATCTCAACTGCCGTTGGTTGAGCACTCGCGCAGTTCTCCAATACTCTAGATTCTTATGGTCCGTGCACACTTGCACCTTATGTTGTGCACCAATTAGCAGGTGCCTCCATCTCCGGAAAGCCTCATGAATCGCAAGAAGTTCCCGGTCGTACACCGTGTAGTTCCTCTCGGATTTGTTCAGCTTTCGCGAAAAGAATGCACACGGTCGCCACTCTGACTCCTCCTTCCCCGGCTGCAGAAGAAGCACCGCCCCTATGGCTCTGTCAGATGCGTCTGTTTCGACCCTCAGCTTTTTTTGTAAATCCACATGCAGAAGTTGTTCATCAGAGGCGAAGGCCCTTTTCAGTTCCTCAAACGCTCGCTCCGCCTCCGCCGTCCAAACAAACTTCTTTTTACTGCTGAGACAGTCCGTGATGGGCGCCGTCAGGTGGGCGAAGTTTCGGATGAACTTACGATAAAAGTTTCCAAACCCTAGGAACCTCTGCACATCCTTCTTGGTTTTGGGTGTTTTCCATTCCAGCACTGCTTGAACCTTGCCAGGGTCCATGGCCAACCCCTTGTCTGACAAGCGGTATCCCAGGAATTCCACCTCCTTGGTATGAAACTGACACTTCTCCAGTTTCACCCACAGCCTGTTGGCTTGCAGCCTGCTCAACACTTCTCTGACGTCTCTCACATGTTGCTCCTCATTCTCCGAATACACCAACACATCATCTAGGAAGGCCACGCAATTCTTGTAGAGCAAAAGCCCCAGTACGTGGTTCATGAATGATTGAAAACACGTGGAGCCTGTTTGTAATCCAAAAGGCATCACGAGGTATTCAAATGCCCCCAAAGGGGTGAACATGGTGGTTTTCCATTCATCCCCTTTCCTTATACGTATCAGGTTGTACGCCCCCCTTAGGTCCAGCTTTGTAAAAATCTTTCCCTTCCGCACCCTGGTCAAAATATCATCAATCCTGGGCATAGGAAAAGCCGCCGGCTCTGTCACTGAATTTAACCGCCTGAAATCACATACAAGTCTCGGCTTGTCCGTGTGCTTTTTATCCACAAAAAACACTGGGCTACCCCCCGCTGCCTTGGACTCTCTGATGAAGCCTCTCTTCAGGTTCTTGTCAATGAACTCTCGCAACTCCTGCATTTCCCTGTCTGACATGGCATACAACTTGCCTACAGGAAGCTGTGCTCCAGGGAGTAAATTGATCTGGCAATCAAAGGGCCTATGCGGGGGTAGTTGGTCGGCTTCCTTCTCGCTGAACACGTCGCTGAGATCAGCATACTGTGGTGGCACCTTCCCCTTCTCCATTACTTCAGTCCCTGCCAGGGTGGCTTGGGCCCCTGCTGAACCCTTTTCCCCCCTGCAGTGTTCTAAGCAATGTGCTGAACCGAAGGAAACCACTCTTTGATGCCAGCCCACCAGCGGATCATGTAGGGCTAGCCAGCTCATTCCCAAAATAATGGGAGCGCCTCCCAAGGTGGCCACATTAAACGCTATCAGTTCTGTGTGCCTTGCCACCCTCATTATCATTGGGACGGTCTGCAAGCTGACTCCTCCTCCCAACAACTCCCTGCCATCGATCGTAGTCACCTGCAGGGGGTTGCTTAAAGGGATCGTCTGTATCTGGTGTTCAGCAGCAAACTCCTTGCTCATAAAATTGCAGGAGCTGCCTGAGTCCAACAGCGCCTTTATTTTTAGGGGGTGTCCATTTTGCAGCTCTAGCGACACTTCAATCACTAGAGCAGGTCGAGGAGCTTCTGGCACGGGCACTTTCACTGCTCTTTGGCCTGGCTGCAGTGCCCTGACGGTGGCAACCAGGCGTTGGCTTTTACCTGCTCCGTTTCTCCCTGCTCTCCCCCCTCAACAGCTCCCACCATCCCTTGCCATTCCTTCCTCTGGGGGCAGACTCTGGCAAAGTGGCCTGGCTGTTGGCAGAGATAGCATTTCCGGGCTCCTTTTCCCTCCTTCTTAGCCCCCTCACTGGGCTTTGAAACTGCGCGCGCGCGCGCTGTTCCGACTTCCATCGGCTCTGCCGGCGGGAAAGCTGGCTCAGGAATGTCTGGAATGCGGAACTCCTTCCAACGTTCCCCTCTCCCTTCCCGCCTCTCCAAGGCTCTTGCCTCCTGGCGCGCTCCAATGGTCAGCGCAGATTTGGTCAGCTGATCCATAGACACCGCCCTGGGGCTCCGGGACAGCTCGTCTTTCACAGCCGAAGAAAGACCTTCTTCAAATAGCATCTGAATGGGTGCCGCCGATAAATCCCACCCCAATCTGTGAATCAGCATGGTAAATTCAGTCCAGTACTCACGGACAGATCGGCTTCCCTGCTTGCAAGCCATTAGCTGTCTGCGCACCACCCCTTCCTCAATATCGCTGGAAAACATGATATCCATTGCACGAAAGAACTTCATAGTGTCCTTTAGGATATCATTGTGCGTTGCCATCAGGGGTCGAACCCAGTCTCGCGCCCCCTTCTCAAGATGCCCAATTACGAAAGCAACTCGCGATTCCTCATCAGGGAACTCATCAAACTGCACATTAAGGGCATATTGCATCTCTGTCCTAAAGGCATGGTAATCCTTGGGGTCCCCCCCAAACTTCTGCACCAATCCTGGTACCTTTCTGGGGAACTGAGTGGTTCTCCCCTTTTTGTCTGCATCCTGAGCCCTTCTCTCCTCGAGCCTCGCCGTCTGCAGCGCAAGTTGGACCTCCAAAGCTTGATACCTTTCTTCCAAGCTTGGACCAGCTCCAACCCCTGCCTCTCCGGTTCCGGCTGGGTTGCTCATGATGCTTTCTCCTGCACAGGCAGCGTACAAAGACTGTCAGACTGCTGTGAGGGGATGATTAGCTGCTTGTGCTTAAAATTGTGCCCCCTCAGAGTTTGTGCGGCTCCACAAACCTCTGTGTGTGACAGAGCTCCTCAGACATGTCTGCTCTAGTCACTAGTAGCGTCTGACAGTGGCTGCCTGCGGAAGCGTTTCCAGCAAAGAAGCTCCTTAACGGAAACGCGTCTCCTGGACTCACGACGTGGCAGCTTCCGGCGAAGTATGGGTCTCCCTACGGTTGCTTCTGACACCTCCCCGCTGTTTTCGCTGGACGTGTCTCTCACCCCTTTCTCTCCCCTGCTAGTTCCTGCCTTGGCTGCTGCGTCTCTCGCAGCATTACTGAGATCCTCCTCCAGAGACCCCTCGCTCCCCCTGCTGGTCCCTGCTTTAGCTGCTGACTCTCTCCCAGCCTCTGGGAGCCCTACCACCTCCCTTTCCTCTGATGTCAGTTCCCTGACAAGTAGTGAACAACAGAATAGTATATGTTGTAAAGATTCTATAGATTTATTATCGCATACACACACCGCTGAGATCCGACCATTGGAAAATCTATTATTCAAGACATTAGAGGGAAAGGCATTAAATCTTGCCTTAATAAAGGCATATCTGTGGGCCGCTACAGACAAAGAGGTCAAATAAGTTGGTATCTGCTGTGAGGGCACTATGCCAAGATTTAATGGTGAGCAAGTGCCACTACCCGAAATGGTGTTTTGTTGTAGGTCAATCTCCTCAAGTTTTTGAGTGAGGTTTTTTTTTGCTGTGGCTAGGTCCAATTCCAATAATTCTGATGGAGACAATCCATAAGTCACTACTTTAGAATGGATCTCTTTTGCCCCTAGGACGGGAAAATTATCTCTCCAAAGGCATTGGATCAAATACAGATTCGGGAGCCTATGCCTTAAGGACAACCAGTAACAAAGGCTGCATCTCCAAAGAGTATTTTCTAAAGATGTAGTTTTTAATTCTAAGCGAATAGCTGCGTTACTAACGCACTGAGGAAGTTTTAGCAGTCATCTTAGAAATTGATTTTGAATTGCCTCCAAGGGCATCAAGTTTACTGCGGTCCCCCATAAAGGAACAGCATATGCCAATGTTGCAATTACTTTAGCTTTGAATACTTTCAGGGCAGATGGAACATGAAGAGCCCCGTCTGAAAAGAAAAAGCGCAAAAGCGCAAAGGATAGGGCCTTGGCCTTGTTTGAAATATGTGCAATATGGGCCTTCCAACCCAGATTATATTGGAGAAAGACTCCCAGGTATTGAAATTTATAGACCTGTTCAATAGGTTTTCCATCTAATTGCCACTTATAGGATTTCCGACTTTTTGAGAAGATCAGTACTTTTGATTTAGATTGATTTATAGTGAGGGAATTTGTTTTACAATATGAAACAAAGAATTTTAATGCTCTCCTGAGGCCAATTCTTGAGAAGGATAAAATCACAGCATCATCAGCATAGAGTAATAGTGGGCAACGATAGTTTGCGAGGCGGGGGGCATGGGTGATTTCCTGAGATTCAGCCAATGGTATCCTCATGTCACTAATGAATAAATTGAAAAGAAAAGGAGCTAGGATACATCCTTGCTGGACTCCTCTGTTAATGGGCACAGAGTTTGTGAGATCGCCGGCTGGGGTTATTCTCACCCTAGCAGCCGACCCCTCATGCAGCTGGATTATTAACCATAAAAGTCTTCTATCAATTCCCCATCAGGTCAACTTTTCCCAGAGCAACCTTCTGGGGACGCTGTCAAATGCAGCCTTAAGGTCGATAAAAGCCGCACAAAGTTGGCCCCGGTTTGAAGAGGAGTATTTCCGGGCTAGATGGTGCAAGACTAAAACATGGTCCATAGTTGACTGGTTCGGTCTGAATCCTGCTTGCCCGGGGCCTATCAGTTCCTTTTCTTCAGCCCATTGGGTAAGTCTATTCAGCAGAAAATGTGCGTATATCTTTCCAACTATTGACAGTAAACTAATATTCCTATAATTCTCCGGATCGTCTGGGGAGTCTTTTTTATATATTGGAATTATAATAGCGTCCTTCCATATTTTTGGCACCCTTCCAGTTGTATTAATAGCATCGAAAGTAACAGCCAGGATTTTTGCCCACCAGTCGGAATGTAGTTTTATGGCTTCTGCCGAAACCAAATCTGGCCCAGGGGCTTTACCGATTTTAAGTTTAGAGATTAAATTCAAGATTTCATTGGGGTCAGTAGGAGGCCAGATGGGGAGATGGTCAAATACATCATCAAGAACGTTGGTATTGGAATCTGGTGACGCAAAATATTTCCTTAAAAAGGATTCCCAGACCGGGGCAGGAATTATTGTTAAGGGATATCTCCTTGATCTTCTATTAACCAGTTGCCAAAATTTCCGTGAGCTACATGAACTAGAGGCGACTATTAGCGCCTGCCAGCGATTATGTTGCCACTCTTGCTTAGCCATTCTCTGGGCTTGCTTATATGCTGTTTTTGCTGGCTGGTAATTCCTAGGTAATACTAAGGCACCAGAAGATTTATATTCATTGTAAATGGCACAGAGATGTCGTCTAGCTTGTTTGCATTTTAAATTAAACCAGGGGGCACCGGTCTTAAAATGGGCCCGATTTACTTGGATGGCTGGTACTGCAAAAAAGGACATAAGATCTTCTATAAGCAGAGAGAATGAATTAATAATTCGTTCATGCCCATACAGATCTAAATCTAAAACAATATGAGTTTGAATTTTCTCTTGTTGGAAGAATTCCATATATTTTTGGGCTTGAGTTACTGACCATTTTATTCCTCTCACTTGTTCTGCAGTATTTATTCCCATATTTATGGGGTGTCTAGGCTTAATAGACTGCCAGTCTAGGGAAAGCTTGGCACTCAAGGGGAGATGGTCACTCATTTGGACGTTTTATATTTTAAAATAAGAAAAATTTGGGAATAAATCTCTGGAAACAATAAAATAATCGAGAACACTATTTGTAAGTGTGCTCAAATGAGTAAACTCACCCGGAATATCCGGGGGACAATTTCCGTTTAAAATTATCAAATTCAAACGTAAAATCAGCTGATAAAGAAGGGTTCCCGCTTCGTTAGCCCTATTATCTTTCGATTTTCTCTGTATATGGGGGGAGAAATCCAAGTTCTGGTGATCAGGTATGACCCACCATTTGGCCTTGCCTAGCGCTTCCCAGTTTGCAGCTGTACGAGCATTAAAATCACCTCCCATGACTGCAGAGATATTTGGGAACTTAGTATAACAGAAAACTAGGTGTTCTTCAAGTGTTTCTCATTTGGAATGGAGGTCCACTACCTGCCCCCCCCGGGGGGGGGGAATAAACATTTGTTACCAGTAATTCAAATTTCCCTCCTGAAATCAGTCCTGTAATCGCGTAAGGAGAGGAAGATTTAACAAGTGTAAGTTTTGCTTGCAATTTGAGGGAAATGGCTATTACCAAACCTCCCCTAGGGCGTCCACCTTTAAGAGAGGGGCTAGCTGGAAGCAAAATGGTATCGTATCCATTTATGTCAATCGCCTCCTCTTCCCAAGTTTCTTGTAGGAGAATTACTTGAAATAAATTAACAAATTTTAAGAAGTCTGGATCAGATTTCTTCCCCCTCCATCCCGCAATATTCCAGCATAAAAATGACATCAAGGAATGGTTGGGTTGGTCGTTAGGTAGTCAAATCATGTGGGAATGGGATTCTAACTTTGGGGGAATTTCAGCTTCAAAAAAATCAGTAATTTTCCTTTGAGAAGGTGGCAATCGTGCTATACATCCCAACTGTTTGAATTTATTGGGGTGGTTTGGCTGTAAAGTCGTGCTACTCGTCTCGCTAAAGGCAGATGTTTGGCCTAAGATAGTCGACTTTCCAGAGCCAGATGGTAGAATTAGGGGGGTATTACTTAGAGACAGCGAAATTAAGTCAACAGGTATCGTGCCACTAGTTGAGTGATCATTAGTTGTTTGAATAATTTTGTTAATACGACCTGTCGGGTCTTCAATCAGATCATTCTTTGGGGGTAAAAATAAAATGGAGTCGTCTCTCATTTGTTGGTCTGGTTCAGTTGGTTCTGTTACCGGTTCAATGGTATCTATGGATTTATTCAACTTGCACACATTAGAAGAGAGTGGGTTAATAAAATTACAAGTAAGTGGACCCATATGGGACACTTTACATGGAGAACCTAATTCAGATTCGTTAAGTTCCTTCATTTTGTCCCAGGCAGATGTTGTAATCATATTTGCCTTAGAGATGGGGTGCATAATAGATGGGTCTGGTGATGGGGTTTCCACCACCAGAGTATGGAGGAGTGGATTCATCTCCGCAACAACCAGTTGGCTGGTAGGGGTGGGTGCCTTCCCAACCCACAGGTCCAGTTCTTGGTGGTATAAGCGTGGGACAGAATCTGAACCACAGTCTCTATCAAGCATATTTTGTTTAGGTAATCTCAGCTGTTCCTCCGTCACTTTTGTCAGGCAGAAATAAAAGGAATCAATTTTATGGAGTATTTCTTTCTGAACTTCTTGCGGGAGAACGCTATAAGAGTGGAGTAAGTTATTATCAAGGCTATTGAGGTCGATTCCCTGATTCTCCGCATACCTGGGCCCAAGGAAGTCACTCGGGTGCCTGGGGCGATGCGCCCGGGGCGGGGCGAGCCACCCATAGGAGCGAGGTGAGCCACCCATAGGGGCAGAACGTACCATGGGGCATCCGGAGTCTGCCTGCCTCCTCCCACTCGGCCACTCTACAGCTGGGGGAGAGGCAGGGGGTGGACTGTTTGGGCAGCGCGGAGCCTGCGCGCCCCCTAGCCACCGCATCTCTCCCAGGAGAGACACATGGCTTGGGCATGCTGCAGGCCCCGTGGTGAGTGCTGCCTGGCATTTTGTCACCCCCCTCAGTGGTGACACCCAGGGCTGCCCCGCACTCCCCTTCCTCCGCCCCTGGCATAACATAGCAAATATATTTCAAGGACTCACCAAGCCCCACAGGTATGCAACTCTCAAGGCATAAGTCCGAAGGAGGCACTCTTTTACCTGGTAGGTGAGCAGAAGCTGGCTGGGTCTTCAAGAAGTATTATGTTACAAGTATGTGGACCTGGTCTCATGCAGCCAGCACTCGTGTATGTTCATATTCATACTGTTGAGAAGTTTAATATAAAGTGTGTGTGCAGTGCACATGTGGAGTTCTGGGGAGTGCTGGGTAAGTGCTGTCTTGTTGGAGCTAGAAGATCTAACTAACCTTTTAATCTAATGGTTTTTGATACCTTTTTGCCAAGGCATACTAGTGGAGAAGGGAGGGTGCTGTGAACTGAGTGATTACTACAATTTCCATAGTTCCTTCTGGAATTTCCTGCCTAATCCTCACCTCACCCATCTTAGTGAAAAATGGCTAAAGCTGGCCATCCTGTTTGCTGAATAAAAGGGTGAGCATTATCTGAACCTGTCTGCTGCTGTTGTTGTTTAGTTGTGTCCAACTCTTTGTGACCCCATGGACTTGAGCACGCCAGGCACTCCTGTCTTCGGCTGCCTTCCGCAGTTTGGTCAAACTCATGTTGGTAGCTTCAAGAACACTGTCCATTTATCTTGTCCCCTTCTCCTTGTGCCCTCAATCTTTCCCAACATCAGGGCCTTTTCCAGGGAGTCTTCTCTTCTCATGAGGTGGCCAAAGTATTGCAGCCCCAGCTTCAGGATCTGTCCTTCCAGTGAGCACTCAGGGCTGATTTCCTTAAGAATGGATAGGTTTGATCTTCTTGCAGTCCATGGGACTCTCAAGAGTCTCCTCCAGCACCATAATTCAAAAGCATCAATTCCTGTCTGGTATCTGCCTTCAGATCACCTTACCATTGTGTGATGGATCCCAACAGAGGAGCTGAGTATTCTGAACTTATTAATTAAATGTGCATGTGTTAATCTTTAGGTTGGATAGGGCTGCCATGTGTCTGGATTTTTCTGGATATTACCGAGATTTCAAAGGAGGACTTGACGTCCGGGGAAATTTCTGAAAGGCAGCATGCAACGCTAGAATACATGAGATATAATAGAAAATAAACTGAGATAAGGAATATGGAAACAGTGATAACAAAAAGGGGAAAAAGAACGAACCCTCAATGAGGAGGTTGGAAGCCATATGGAGGAATTAATAATTTGTCAATTAAGAAAAAGATTTAAACAATATACAGTGGAACTTCATGTTACTTACTGTCCTCCTTGCGAACGCTTCAGGTTACAAGCTCCGCTAACCCGGAAGTAGATGCTCCTGGTTGCAAACTTTGCCCCAGGATGTGAGTGGAAGTGAGTGAGCGGTGGTGCGCAAGCAGCGGGAAGCGCCATTAGTGAAAGCACGCCTCATATTCAGAACGGTTTTGGCTTAAGAACGGACCTCCGGAACAAATTAAGTTTGTAACCAGAGGTACCACTGTAAGTTTCCTTTAGGAATTTAAGGATTTGTATATATTGGTTTATTTGGAAATTTGTTTTTGTGTGTGTTTTACTTGGAATGTATAATTTTTGTTGTGTTGGAAAATAAAAAAGCAATTAAAAAAGGAAATTATGGATAATTTAGAAAGATAAACATTTGAATAAACATTGATATGCAGTTATAAATATTATCATTAGGACCCATGGGAGGGATGGGGGAAGTCAGGAGATTCAGAGTAATCTCAACATTTGGATTTTGAATTGTTATTCGTTGTATGTTTGTACTTGTTAAAATCAAATTTTTAAAAACTACATTTTTTAAATTAAAAAATGCAGGTTTCTCTCCCCAAGGTGCACATATTTCTAAAATCGCTTTCAAGAGTTGTTCTCAGCAGCCAAATGGCTTGTGTGCTCCAACAGCAAATGCTGAACTATTTGTCTAAAGATGGCATTTCAGAAACGCTTAAGAAAAATGCCAGAAATGTGGTATTCATGAGCTGGCAACATCAGAACCGTAACATGTTTTTATATGTGACTAACCTTAGGTTTCATGCTGGCTGGCTGCTGCTCACTATAGCATTACACTTCTGTAAAAATTAAATGGAGAATTAGTTTCTGCTCTTTACAAAAGAGATTGCTATTTTGGCTTTTGACCAAAGTCTTGCTCACCACAAATAGCTAGTGGCATAGGATGTGTTTCTAAGAAGTAACAAATGAATAAATGCGAAACAAGTGTTCAAAAGTGCTTGAAAAGTGTTAGGAAACAGGGCAGTCTAAAGCATATAGACTCATATGCACATAGACTCATTCACATATAATCATACATAATGAGATCCAGGGTGGTATTAAACTGGTTAGCAAGTTTCCCCAATTTCCAGTTTCTGGAAACATGTGAGAAAATGCACACATGTAAGGCCAACACATTTTAAAAATAAATGAAAAAATCCAGATGTCGTACCTGGATTATTTTGCTTCCAAATAGGGACAGAGCAGAAATTCAATTCAGTACAGATTTAAAACTGAATCTATCAAATTCACACTTTCTGAAACAATATGTGAAACAAAACACAGCCTTTGAAATTTGCACCTCTCTGAATTTTGTGATTCAGTTCTCCAAACAAGCAATGACTACAAAAATGTATATAGTAGGGGAAAGTGTGCATAAAAATGGACATATTTGTGAAAACAGCACACAAAAATGCATTGCAGATAGTTTCTTGCAAAAAACGCAGACATCAGTCAAAACGGCATATAAAATATCTCTTTATTAGGAGAAATTCACACTCAAATGCTGCTGAGCTTTCATGAGAAACCAAGAAAACAAAACTGACAGATATTTCCATTGCTTCTCCCAATGAAAATTGCTTTGAGTTTGCTGCGATTATGCAGAGAGCATCTTGAAGCACAGGGCACCTGCAGGCTGTTGCCAAATCAGAAGGAGAGGATCCCACTCCATGGGTTACAGGGAATTCCAGTTGATAAAGCATCAAGGCAAGTTAAGAAGATGAACGTTGTTTGGCAGAAGGGTGAGGATGCCAGGGTACACCCCTGCCTCTCCTTTCCTTGACCTAAAGAAAGCCCAAACTCTAAGGCTGGATCTAGACACATCCAAGAAGCTTCTCAGTTTAAAGGATTGTCAATTTAAACAGGGAAAGCAGGTAGAGAAAAGCGGAACTCCACGTTGCCATCTGGTGGCACAATGTCGCCTATACAGTGCATATAAATCACTTTTTTTTTACCAGTCTAGTTGAGTCCTAAGTAATGTAGCTTTACTGACATCATTCAAACCATCTCTTTACCTAGGCTTAGGGGGTGGTCTGGGTGGAGAGGCCCTCAACTGGGGTGGAGGGTTATATATAATAGTTATGATATATAGTGGTGTAGGAATCTGGTAAGTATGTTCATGTGTGGTTTTGTCAGGCATATCGAGTCCTCCTCTCCCTTCGGTAACTTCACAGATCAGAATTAACGAGCAGTTGATATATTTATTGTATTTTTATTACAGCATCGTGTTGCAAGCACAAACATACAGCTCTCCGCAAGGAGGGCAGCTGACTACCCTAAATCCTCCTTCTGCCTTCCACAGCATTTTAGGCGCCAATGGGAAGTTCCTCCCTCCTTCTGACTCCTTTGCTCTCTGATATGTTCAGACCTCCAAGTCGATGGGGGGGGGGGCCACCCACACTCTTAAGCAATGTCTCAACTAGCTGCTCCCTCCCTTTTGGTTCCCTTTTCATTATCTCAAAACTGGGTAACTCCTCCCTAACCTGTTCATCTGCTATCTGTCTCTCTGCTTCTGAACACTGTGGACAAGGGGTGGGTGTGTGACTCTTCCCCCTTCAGTTTTCCCATTGGAGAGAAGCTGGTCTGCCATAGAATGAATTCCCCAGTCCTCGTCTTCAGACCATTCCCTGACAGGTTTCCACAAACGACCCATGTTTTCCTTCCCAAACTCAAACAACAGAGTGTTTGCCAGGAGCACCATACTGGCACAGTGGAGCCAATTTCCCCACCCCTCCTAGTACACAACAGGAACCCAGGGGCGAAGTTAGCTGCTTCGGCACCCAGAGTGGAGGGGGCTGGGCGGTCTGCCCAGTGGGATAGGGTGATCCACACAGGGGAGCGGCGCATATGCAAGCCCCACACTGCAGTTTCAGGCAGCGCGGGGGCCCGAGCCACCAAGTCACTCCCAGAAGAGACGTGTGGCTTGGGTGCACTGCAGGCCAGGCCCTGCAGTAAGTGTGCCCCCCCCCGGAGTATGCCATTTTGTCACCTCCTCAGGGATGACACCCGCACCCCCTGCACCCCACTTCCTATGCCCCTGCAGTGACCCACTTGCAGGAAGCTAGCAGAGAGGCTCTGTCTTACCTAGCAAGCTGCTTCTGGAGCCAAGAGATAATTCTTGCTTTGGCGAGTGCAGCGGGCCTTGTAACTACAAGACAAAAATGGCACCTTACAAATCCTGCAGATAATAATCAACCTTATACTGCAGGGAGCCTGTTCACAAGAGGAGTCATCCCCTTCCCCCTGCGACTGGTCCTATATCAGTTACAGTGGGACATTCAGCTAAGTGAAGGCCCACGCATAAAGAATTGCATCAGGGTGGGGGAAATCCAGTCTTGTCTGTGTGTCATTATTACCTCCGGGAACATCCAACATAATGGAGAAAGAAACTGTCTACAGCGCAAGACAGGACTTGAATCTATAGCCTGCCAAGCTCAATTCCCAAACCATACATGGCATGCCCTCTGTATATTGTGAATGATCCTGGTCAGGCCACAAATATGCAGAACACATGGTTATCTAGAACTTGGCAGGCATCGTTGGTGCGCTATATACTGCATGAAAAAAGCATACAGGAGAGAGTTTAGTGGACCTATTCAGAAGATACCTGAAGGCAGCCTTGTATAGGGAAGGCTTTTAATGTGAACTGTTTTGTTATGTTTTTATATATGTTGGAAGGCTCCCAGAGTGGAGCCTTATTACTATTATTATTATTATCCCAGAGCCTTATTATTATTATTATTACCCTTAGACTTCTACCTCTCTCTCACTAACTGTATATGTTTGTGTTTTGTTTCTCAAGGGACTTTGTGTTGACAGACTATGATCGTTAAAGAAAAACAGACGCTCTGGATATGCCTATTTAGATTGATGAAATGATAACAAGCCCCCATCCAAAAAGCTCTTCGTGCCCTGCCAAATACAAGCACCGTGAACTGTGTCACCCACCCGCTAAGCAACAATGTCTCCCCAACCCACAGTTGACCTATACTTCCTTCTGCCTAGAAACACCTGTAACAAAAGGACATCTGAGCCTTTCTAGATTTCTCTGTAAGGTCCCTTTAGCACATATCTAGAGGTGGTTTTTTTTATTAAGGAACATTGCTTATGAAATATGCTTACCCTTTTATGGAGATGAGCAGAATCATCAGGAGAGAGGCATTTGTGTGGCTGGGACAATGCCAGCCAGCACATTAAGGCTGCAATCCTATGTGCGATGTGACTTACTTTGGAGTAAAACGTACACAGGACTTAGTTATCAGGTAAGTGGATTGAACATATTCAGGAGCAGAGCTCACTGAATCATTCCTTAGGAATTTGCCTTAGACATGAACAAAAAATTCCACTCTAAGCCTACATATGCATGACAAAATCCAGGAAAATGACTTCCCAAAAGCTCAACAATCAAAAGGCTGATTTGTGATTGTAAAGCCATGAGATAATCAGCAGCTGATCGGGATGGGAATGTGTCAGATATGGCTGAGTTCAGTCTCATTTTCATCAGCCCGTTTTATCTATACATCAACAGAAATTGTATTTGATGACTGCACTTTGTTATTAAAATGTCAGCCTTCGCACTAAACTCTCTTTCGTTGGAGACAATTGTCTTCTCAATGAGCAAAAGAGCCAAGTAGTTTCCTAGGTATTGTTCACCTTTTGAATTAATGAATAAAATCCTAACAGAAAACCATATATAATCCCAAGGGCTGAACTTCCCTCCGTCTCAACTCTAGGAGACTCCGTCTCAACTCTAGGAGACTTTCTTCAGAAGGTATTGTCTACCCCAGGGCTGGCTAACCTGTGGCCCCCCAGATGTTGTTAGACTCTTGCTCTCATCAACACCAGCCAGCATGGCAAATAGACAGGGATGTGGTCCAGTCACATCTGGAGGATCACAAAAAAATGCTAACACAGCTACAACGTGGCTTTAAGTGAAAGCTGTGGCGTGAAAAACCAAATAGCCAAATATGTTTTGGCCACACCTTCTTCTGATAAGAATTCAAGTTCAGGGTGTGGTGATCTAACCTTCTCCAGAGTTCATTCTAACTTCAGGCTAACAGTCAGTGAGCTGTTTTGTGGAAAAGACTGACCCTTCGGGGATTTCTAGCTTATTGGACTCTATGTGTTCTCCTTGATATACAGAGTGACATCACCTCCAGTGCACCCTTTCCTGTCCTTCCAATCGAGTTTATATCCAGATGAAACCATCTGGGGGAAAGGATGGTAAGAAATGTTTTAAAGCAACGGAAAACAAGCATAACAAAATTTCTTCAGCATCAGATACAACAATATGAGCATGGTCCAACCAAAACACTTTTTAAGATTCTATTGGTTTCAATGGAAGAAAATAAACCATGCCATTAATTAACTAATGTGTTTTTTAAATTCTCATTGGTGGTGCTGGGGATGACGCCCAAAATATATTGTGAAAAGGATTTCTGCAGGGAATAAAAACAAAACAAAAGTATGAATGGCAGCAAATGAAGTGCACATTAGATGAAATGAGGAACTGATTCACAAAACAAATGATTTAAATAACCCAGTTTAAGAACCACAGGGTAATTTTAACACAAAATCTAGATTTCTCTGTAAGGTCGCTTTAGCACATATCCAGAGGTGTTTTGTTTTTTTAAGGAACATTGCTTATGAAATATGCCTACCCTTTTATGAAGATGAGCAGAATCATCAGGCATTTGTGTGGCTGGGACAATGCCAGCCAGCACACATTTGTGTAAGTTAAACAAAAATGCATTTACTACAAGTCCTTTCTTACAGGGAAGTCTGAGGAGATGTTTCCTATTTCTCTTCACAAACCACTGCCCTGAAGGTGAAAGGTCAGACAGGTGTGACCCTGTTTGTCCACTACCCCTTAGCCCATGGGTAGGCAAACTAAGGCCTAGGGCCGGATCCAGCCCAATCGCCTTCTAAATCCGGCCTGCAGACAGTCCAGGAATCCACGTGTTTTTACATAAATAGAATGTGTCCTTTTATTTAAAATGCATCTCTGGGTTATTTGTGGGGCCTGCCTGGTGTTTTTACATGAGTAGAATGTGTGCTTTTATTTAAAATGCATCTTTGGGTTATTTGTGGGGCATAGGAATTCATTCATTTCCCGCCCCCGCCCCCCTCAAATACAGTCTGGCCCCCCACAAGGTCTGAGGGACAGTGGACCGGCACCCTGCTGAAAAAGTTTGCTGATTCCTGCCTTAGCCACATGAACATTCATAACTTGGTACTTAAAGGAACCAGGGCACAGACTCATGACGCAAATCTACATGCAATTGCATATGCTAATTTATAGGTATGAGTGCTTCTAAGACATTAAGTTGGGAAGCGATTGGAGTCTCACCAGATCTATGTATTGCAGTGCACTCCACTGCCATAAGTAAAGTTGTTGTTTTTTTTTAAAAAAAGTTTGTTAAGCTTAAAAAGTACAGTAGAAAAGGAAGGCGGCAGGAGATCATGAGCCTGCGGTTGCAAAAAAGTAAGACTCAATTCCATTCTGCTACTTTCTAACAATGACCCTAATTTAGTGACTCCTTAGGCTTTGCCAGTCGTCTACCTGCTAACAGGTTACTTGGAAGCAAGGAGGGAGAATAATTTTTGAAAGTGATGCCCCCATATAGATACTCTAGTCTATAGAGTAGAACTGATGGTGTCGACAATTTTTTAAAAAATACCTATTTCCTACATTTCCAAGTTTAGTACTACAGCTTTAAGCCTACATGAAGAGCTGGCATGCAGCTTTTAACAGGTTTAAAGCCATCCAGACTTCACATAACTCTCTTCTGGAGTTATGGAAGAGCCAAACTGAATCCAAGCTAATACGTAAGTTTTGACCAGCAACAGAAACAGCATCTTGCCATAAATAGACCTGCATTATCAACTAGGAAATCTACATTTGCCCCCTTCCTTGTGGGAAGGGTGAATTACAAATGTGATGTGATAAATACTCTCTTCTGGTATACAGGTCTATATCATTAGTGAACAAACGGATGGGTTAAACAACAAGGGAGAACACGAACTGCTGTGATCACCGAAGAGCAAAGGCCCATGAACATGCAATTTAGAACAGGTGCATCTCTAATAAACAAAGGCCTGACCAGCAATGCCATCCCTTCAAAGTTTCATGCTAATCATATAAAGATGTAATGACCACCTTTTTGGTGGGGTTGACATTTTGAAGCACCAAGAACTCCCCCTCTTTGCACAATACATTGCTTAAACAGGTTTGGCTTTGTGTGTGTGTGTCTATCTATCAGTCTACAGTCTATGATCATAAGAGAGACCTATATATAGGGCAGAGTGACTTATTACTTGCTATTAATCAAGAGCAAAAATGACCAAAGGACCAGAGCATATCCCAAAACAATTTTACATGGCTGGCCATTACCATATTTGACTCAAGATTTGCTCAGTTTTATATGCAAGGAAATGTATTCAGTCTATCATCAAGAAATATATCATGTTATGTTGCCCTTTATTATGTTAAATACAACATGTGACTGGATGCTTTCCTGTTATCACACAGTCACAATTTTCAGGATGCTACTATTATTTGCTTTGCCTAGCTAAAAGACATGTACATGCAAAGGAGGTCCCTTCTCTCTCTCTCTCTCTCCCCACCCCCAGCTTGAACCTTCAGTTTCTCATCTATTGCCTCTGACCATAAATGATTTATGGATTCAGTATAGCAGCCTTTGCCAACCTGACACTCTTCAAGTATTTGGGACTACAACTCCCATCAGCCCCAGCCATCATGAGGCTTGTAGGCAAAAACATTTGCAAGGTGCCATGCTGGCAAAAGCTAGTACAGTGGTACCTCGGGTTGAATACTTAATTCGTTCCGGAGGTCCGTTCTTAACCTGAAACTGTTCTTATCTTGAAGCACTACTTTAGCTAATGGGGCCTCCCACTGCCGCCACGCTGCCGGAGCACGATTTCTGTTCTCATCCTGAAGCAAAGTTCTTAACCTGAAGCACTATTTCTGGGTTAGCGGAGTCTGTAACCTGAAGTGTATGTAACCCGAGGTACCACTGTATAAGGTAGACATAATGTAGGACAGGCACCCCCAAACTTGGCCCTCCAGCTGTTTTGGCACTACAATTCCCATCATCCCTGACCACTGGTCCTGTTAGCTAGGGATGATGGGAGCTCTAGTCCCAAAACAGCTGGAGGGCCGAGTTTGAGGATGCCTGGTGTATGATTTCTCTGCTACTTCAGAGAGTTGATGATCCTTGGAAAAGCCTAGCCATGTCAACCAAATGGGACGTAGTAACCTTTGCATATTTTGGCTTTTATTCTCAGCATGAAGAAAACAACCTCATAAAAGGCAGAACTGCTGATTTTTGCTACAAAGCATGGAGTCTGGTCTCCAGCTGTGCTTTCCTTGTCTCCACTATCTTCCACTGTCAGCACTATAAATTTTTGACTTTGATTTACAACTTGCCCTGATTCACCTCTCTCCTATTAGTCTTCAGTGCTATTATGTGTATTTTGCTTAAGAAGCGCTCTGGATCTCAAGTCTTACTTAATGGGATTTATCTATTTTTGCATTGGTTTCCTCTTTCAAATGTACCATAAAAACAAACAAGAGAAATGTAGGCAACTGAAGAAATCTTCAAGCAAAAGCCTCCCAGAGAGTTCTTGGAAAGTCCAGTTCAACATCTGGGTGGGCTGTCAAGCTCATGGCAGCTGGTAGCCACTTAATATTTACTAGATTTGTGGAGCAGCCTGCGGTTTTGTTTTTTGCCAAAATAGTTTATGTATATAATGCGATGTAGTTAGCGGGCTCAATTCCTACGCAAAAACACTCAAGTATTCCGTATGAAAGCGGTTTTGGCAGCTACATCACTTGCACTTGAGGGCAAGCCCTGCTGAAGTTCAAATAAAGGCAATAGTTCTACATTCAGCTGAACATACTAGGACACTTCCAAATAAGCAGCCATATGCGCAGGCTGTGACAGAATCGGGCCTGATCCACCCAGAACATCTCATGTGCAAAAACCTCAAATTAAATGAATGAACTCTACTCAACATGTCTGGACGTCTGAGCAAATCTTTTTACTTCCTGTAATTCTTCTGTAGAAACCCTCATCTTTCTTGATGTCCCTCATCCATCATCTGCAACAGAGGTGGAGAACCTTTCTTCTATCATGAGTCATTGGTGTTTTTTCTCTCTCCTAAAATTCTAAAAGAACAAATCATTAGAATAATTTATGCCCATTTGAAAAGAGGGTTAGTAAACAGAAGGAAGTGCCTGTTCCAGAGGATGTTTCCTGGATTCCCACTTCATAGTTGGGAAAGATTAATAGGAAAACACAAAATGAGACACAGGAATCTTAAGTGTGCTTCACCTTAGAGAAAGGGTAAAAGAGTACTGGGAGATGACCCATAATGAATTGAAAAAAATGTTTTAAAGTACTTCCCCCCCCGCCCCCCAAAAAACGAGAGTCCTTTCTGTTGGGGATAATTCAGACTGAAATTCCCAGGTGTCAAAAAAGGTTATTTATGTATGCTACTACTGCGGCCCACGTTTTGTTAGCCCCCAAATAGAAAATGAGTGAGGTCCCAACTAAAGAAAAATGGCAACTTAAGTTGACAGAATATGCACAACTCGCAGACTTAACATATAGAATAAGAGAACAAGAAGAACATAGGTTTAAAGAAGATTGGAAAACATTTATTGAATATATGGGAAATAATTGTGTACAGCTGAAAACGCTGGCAGCATTAAGATTTTTTTTTTTGTAAAATACGCAGGATTTATTATACGTAAAATGATCTATGGAAAGAGAAGGGAAGTCATAGATACCTTAAGGATTTAAAATGAGTATTTTAAATTGTAAAACAGAAAACTCAGTAAAATTATATACAACAAAAAAGAGAGAGTAATTTCCTCACCATCTCAACAACAGTAAAAAAAAATTAAAAGCAGTTGTAGCTACAAGGGTACAATGTTAAATCTGAAAGGAAGTTTCCCACTCAGTCTCACTAGATTTTCAGGAGTTAGGAGAAGATGTGTCCATGGTCCTATTATTTTCTTGCACTATCACTGTGGAATTCAGGAAAGCATGGTAATGGAGTCACCTGGAGCTCCTAGTCAGGATTAGCTAGTAATCTCCATTGTTGAAGGTAGAATGCATGTGAACGCCAGCTGCTAGGAATCATAAGTGGGGTAAGTGCTATGGTACTCTGGTCCAGCCTTTAGGCTTCCCAAAGGCATCTGGTTGGCCACTGGGAGAGCAGGATGCTGAACTAGGTAGACCACTAGTCAGATCCAGCAGGTTCTCCTTATATTCTTCTCAGACAACATAAAAATCCCCTCTGTTTCAATCTCAGTGTTACACTTTATAACCAGATCCAATGCAGAATCAGCCCTAAGATATTCTGCTTCCACAATATTCATTGCAGAAGGAGAGAAGAAATAGTGTTTTCACCGGGTTTTCTTGGGATGCAAAAAGTCCCATGGTCAATTCCTGGCATCCCTCGGGAAAGACTGAAACCCTGGAAAGCTGCTGCCAGTCTGTGCCAACAATACAAAGTTATAAAGACCAATGGTAAATAATAGGTACCGCTCTGGTGGGAAGGTAAACGGCATTTCTGTGTGCTGCTCTGGTTCGCCAGAAGCGGCTTAGTCATGACCCAGAAGCTGTCTGCGAACAAATGCCAGCTCCCTCGGCCTATAGAGCGAGATGAGCACACAACCCCAGAGTTGTCCGTGACGAGACCTAATGGTCAGGGGTACCTTTACCTTTAAGGCAGCTTCCTATGTAAGAATACAGACAATTAAATTGTGATCAAATCAAAAGATTGCACATTGTTTAACTACAGAAAGAGGGAACACCATTTTGTTTTTACAACGTTAGCCTGCCTGAAAGATGAGCAAATTTCTGTCTGCTTACTTTTTCTCTTTTTTTAGACAATCTACTGTGCTGTTGATATTTGCATAGACCACCCGCCTCGCTATCCAAACCACATCCACCTCTTGCTGAGGAAGAGACCAGTCGGTACAGAGATGTGGCAATCTGATTCATGAGGTCACTAGCTATGACTCAGGAGGAGTCCCCAAATGTTTTGAGCCAGTGAACCCAAGTGGAATTTTGAGAAAGCACTGTGGGCACCAGAGTGTGAAAAGATTCAGAATAAATCCTTAATATTTTCGTTGTGTGGCATATGTACAAGCACCATCCCACTTTGATGGGCATGGTTTTGGAGATGTGTGTTTCGTGCTGCTTCTATCTGACCAGTACGAGCTGTCAGTTTGCGAGCTATTCGCTACAGAGAAGAGATATGGCAGATAGCAAAGGGCATTCAGCAATATGCCATAGTTCAGACAGTCACACGTGGTTCCTATCACCGCGTGGTAAGTTTAAAATGGTTTACTTACAAATTCTCCAAAGGTCAGATTCCTGGGCTTTTCCATGCAGCATTCAGAAAAGTTGCACAGGCAGTAAAACTTTGCTTAATTGCAAAGCAGTGAAAGTTCATAAATTATGGGTATAGGTGGCTTGTAAGAGCCATGCAGTCGGAGAATGGAGCAACCAGCTCAGATCTCACAAACTGAGCTTCTCAGGTAGACCGAGGGAACAAGGCTTGATTACCTAGTCCCTCCCAAGGTGAGCTAAGTCTAGCAGGACAGCTTGCTCTATGGTTTGAATCCCTTCATGCATTAATTAGACTTAAACATGTTGGTTATATGAGCCTAGTTATCCCTGTATATCGATCTAGATCTAGATTGACAGATAAGCTGCAAAAGCGCTATTCCATGTGTATGTTCAGAATTCTAACGTTTACTGGCTAGAGGTACACCAGGGAATATAAGGGCTGTGACTACAACCTCTGATTTTTTTCAGTTCCCGTACAACCTGCCAGTAATGTGGAAAGGAAAACCCTGCCCTCACTCCCCAATAACAGGAACAATTAGCAAAGGTGCCAAAAATCAGCTCCAAATTCACTCTTTAAAATGTCAGATCCAACAACAAGTATGCTACTCTAAATTGTAAGTGTAGAAAGACCCCCCCCCCAGGCTGTTGGCTAAAATAGAAAACACTTGAAAAACGTGAGGGCATAATGCATGGTGGCTGTTCTGCATCCTAACATTTATGCAGTAGTCCAGAAATGGTTAAAATTCAGAAAGTGCACACCTACAAAAAGGCAGTTTCATGTTTCTGCATCATTTCTGATCTCCTGGCTTGATCTATAGCCTGATATTAACACAGGTAGCTTCCTTGAAAGGAGCAGCTGACAGGAACACATTTTTAAAACCCAATAGCGACATCTGCTGTTTAAGCTGCACATTATGCATTTTATACTTCCTGAATATACCAACCAGTTGATGGTACTATAACAGATTCATCATTTGTAAAGCAGTTTTTAAATTTTGAATGGGACTGTATTACAGCAGTTTCATTATCACAAGTCTAACTAGGATTTTATAAGTTTGAATGACCTGCTCTGCATCTGCCTTTTAGATCGTGCTTCTGGATTTAATATTACATTATCTTCATCATCCTCATCAATAATCAGTAATAAAGCATCACAATTACTAAGCACTGTACTAAGCATATTCAGAGGAGGAAAGAACTACAGTATATGTACAGGCTTCTGGCTTCACTCTTTTGGAAGGCAACAAATGTTTTAAAGCTAAAAGGATGTGATCTTTACTCCATTGTGCTTCAAACATTAGCAGATGTGAAGGCAAAGGAAAGGCAGCATAGGACATCAACATCCATTTATCTTATGTACAATTTCTGTTGCTTTAGAGTATCCCCTTGGCAAGACTTGCTTATAGCACTACAGTGGTACCTTGGGTTAAGTACTTATTTCGTTCCGGAGATCCATTCTTAACCTGAAACTGTTCTTAACCTGAAGCACCACTTTAGCTAATGGGGCCTCCTGCTGCCGCCGCGCCACCGGAGCACAATTACACAGCTGTCATGCTGTGTAATTTATCCCATAGCATCTTCTGTCTGCTATATATTGCCCTTTTTCATTTGAGAGCCTCTCCAGTTTTATCATGCAGCTTAAGCACGCAGCTCCTTCTCAGCTTATCTGTCCTGACCTCCGTTGTCTTCTATAAATTTGCTGGTCAAGCTTAAATACTCCCCTCTGTAAACATTCCTTTGTGCCTGTAATAAACTGTCCATTTGATTAGTCCCAACACTGGCTCTCGACTTACCACTACAGTGGTACCTCTGGTTGAGAACTTAATTCGTTCCAGAGGTCTGTTCTTAATCTGAAACTGTTCTTAACCTGAAGCACCACTTTAGCTAATGGGGCCTCCCGCTGCCGCCACGCCACCGGAACATGATTTCTGTTCTCATCCTGAAGCAAAGTTCTTAACCTGAGGTACTATTTCTGGGTTAGAGAAGTCTGTAACCTGAAGTGTCTGTAACCTGAAGCGTCTGTAACCTGAAGCGTATGTAACCCGAGGTACCACTGTAATTGAAAGGTCCAATTGTCCCCATGATGAACCATGACTCTCGGCTCAAAGACCAACACGTGCTCCTCCTGTACACATGAAGAACACACACTAACAATATGCACAAATGCAGTTAATTTCAACTGAGTTGAACCAATAAGGACTTTAGGAGGATAGGCATCAAACTTCTGGGAGAAACAAGTATGTGGATTTGGCAGGGTAGAGATGTTGGATATTTTTATTATTATTCTGGAAGCCCTTCCTGCATGATACATTCTTGCAAGTCAAATGGCATTGTATGCTTCCAGTTATCATTTAATCCTATTCTCTGTTTACAATTCTAGGAGCTACAACACACCTCCAACTCAAAATATATTTACTTTTTGACAGGCCTAGCCTTTGTGAAAAAAGTTAAATACCTGGGAGTTAATTTGTCGGGGGGAAATTTGAACCCATATAAAGATAACTATGAGAAATTATGGAATGAAATTAAGAGAGATCTGGAGATTTGGTCGAATTTAAAATTGTCATTAATGGGCCGGATTTCGGTGGTCAAGATGAATGTATTGCCAAAGATGTTGTTTTTGTTTCAAGCCCTCCCAACTATTGACAATGTGAAATGTTTTAAAGAATGGCAGAAACTTTATCTAGATTTATCTGGCAGGGGAAGAAACTAAGAATTAAATATAAATTATTAACAGATTCTAAAGAAAGAGGGGGATTTTCCCTGCCAGATTTGAAGATCTACTTTGAAGCAGCAGCGCTTTGCTGGATTAAGGAATGGATACAATTAGAGGACACCGATATTTTAATTCCAACAGTGGAGGAATGGCAGGTGAAGATGATGGATTTTTTTGGAGCTAACCGACCTGACTGGAAGAGTCCGTGACCAGAAGGAGGAGGAATACCAGGAGGAATGGATGAAATTCAAAGACTATTTAGTTAAATATGCCAAGTTAATTTAATTGGAAAAGCTTGCAAATATTAGATAGGCTTAGGATTTAAATATGTAATGCTAGGAAATAATATGTTTAATGCTAAAATAGAAAGACAGAAAGATGTTAAGTGATTAAGTTAATTTTATGAGAAAATTGGCTTTGGAAAACTGTTATAATGATATACACTGAAATTCAACTAGGGGAATACGAGGGAGTTACTTAATAATGTTACTAAGATTGGTTTAATATGATTGAGATTTATGTTTGTGTTTGTTTTGTTTAAAAAATATTTTGGAAAATCAATAAAAAAATTGAAAGAAAAAAACACACAAAATATATTTACTTTTTACTGGATTAAGGAAGCAGACATACCAAGAGTTTTTCCTACAGAAATTTTTAAAATTCTCAAACAGCCTGAAGAACAATCTGTACCAGCAGCACTAAATTTATAGATGAACAGAAGGGACATTTCATTGACAGGATAAGAAAAGCTTATGTGATGTATGCTCTGGAAAACAGAATTATTTTTAACTGTTGACTGAAAAGAGAGAGACCAAGTAGGATGGGTCACATGGGCATTTATTTGTAGCTGTTTTTGTTTTTAAAGTTGCTTCCCTTAATAATCAAAGCTGGTTGGCAGTAGGTCAGAGAAACTGGAGTTACAACTGCCCTGCTTATGTTACACTACAGGAAAGTCACCTTCCTGCACCATTTTTACCAGTACTAGAATTCTTCCAAGCCTACGTGAAGCACCAGTTTAGATACCTTAGGGGGAAAGTAGCAAAACACCAGGTGGGTTGCAAAGAATGACAAAAGTGGACAAAGAAACACAAGACAGAAGCAATCCAGAATAAAAAGCTACATTAGAGCTTAGATGTCAGCAACAGCAGGACCTGCACAGTAATAAAATTAATGTTATCAAGTGTGGTACCTTGTAGTTACTCCTATCTAAGAAGATGGAATGATGCAGCACCTTCCATCTTGACTCTAAATGTGTCTCCTTTGAATGAACTTGTACATAACTGTACTTAAATCATAATCTAATAATCAACTCAGTGCGTGACATCAAAAATCTCTGAACTACACCTAGTAGTGCCCATAATTACTCAGTGAGCTAAGTGGATTAAGTTCATTCAGAAACTTTGAATGATTTCTAGTTCATCTTCACATTCATTCCCTTCCCTCTTCTCCACCCGGCCACAAAGCACTGAGGGCCTAGACTCTTAGCTCATTTTTTAAAAAAAATTGGGCGGAGCAAGTAAAGAAAGTTGGGAAGTAAACAGTCAACGCAACCTTCTAAGGCTTATTAGGCAAATATGGAGGCACTCATGTCGCTAGGGTTGTTTAGTCACTTAATCACCAAGAAATCAGAAGGAATGTGAGGCATTTCATGTATCTTCCTTGCTGAATAGATCTGTGGTCTTGCAATGGGGCAGCTTGCAGCAGGAAGTACAGGAGCAAAGCAAACAATGCCTTGCACCTTTAACAGCTGTATGGCTGGCACGCATCAGCTCCTACACTTTTAAAAACTGTCATTCTGCACCATGTGCACAGGGAGAAAGGGATGCCAAAAGACTCCAGGAAGCACCATTGCCACCAGCTGCCTTCACATGCAACACTGTTCTTCCAAATCTGCATACCCTTCTCCTTGGCTACATGCCTCTATTTTGGCATGCTGGGACCCTAGGGGGGGAATCAGTGCTGGGATTCTTGAAATTAAGGCCCAGGAGGACCTCAGATAGACCCCACTACTCAGAAGATTAGTGCTGCATGAGGTAGCAATAGGGCCCTACAGGAGCTGTTCTGCACCCCGTTGCTGATGGATTCAAGACTGACATTCTAACAGAACAGGGTTCATTGTACTTTAAAGCAAGGGTGAAGAGCCTGTGACCCAGTAGCCAAATGCAGCCTTCCACACCTCACTATTTGGCTCTTGGGATATTTCTCAGGCAACATCCCTCACCAGCCCTACGTCATATCCTCAAGTGTTTTTGCCTGGTTGAAATGTGTCCTTGAACTCTTGGTTGCATGAATGGAGGATAGATAGAGGTGTGTGAAGGAACTAGCCTCCTGTAAAAGGACATTTGCAGTACATGCTGTGACCATTTTAGGTGCCTCCAATTGATGTGCAATTGCCGACGTGCAGGTCCTTATGGATCCAGAAGAGGGAATAACAGGGCACGCTTATACGTGCTCTGCTGAAGTGTGCCAGGGCCAGGAACAGAATCCCTGTGCAAAATGGTATTTATTTTCCTTTGCCCACTGTTGCTTCTGACCTTGTCTACCACAGGCCTGAGGCTCCTGGAAGATAGCTCAAATAGGAATAGGGCCTTTGGTCTGACAGTTTGGAAGAAACCACTCATGGGAATTTCTGGAGAGGAACAAGGAGAAAAGAAAACTTGCCTGTAGAAAAGAAACCACTCAAAGCAAATCACATCACACCAGGTTGGTTTGTGCAGCCCTTTATTAGCAACTAAAATAGAAGATATTTGTTGTACAACATGGGTAGTAATTGACTATACTGGAGTTTTATTATATTCTGATACAGGATCTTTTATAAATGCATTTTTTATTAAAAAGCTTCCACCCTCGTCTGTTTACAACTTGCAAAACTATTCTGAAAGCAGAGTACATGTGCACAGGTCTGCAGAGTGCAAATCTGGGATGTGGTAAATGCTTTTACATGTTGTACCTGCAAGGGGACCAGCGTCTGCCACCATCCCTTTATAGCCACTGGCTTTTAGAAGTCACAACATTTTGACACCAGCCTTCCTTCCCTTGTCCTAAACAAGAAAGCATTTTAAAATGAGTTGTAACTAAGGAAGGACTACACCTACTAGAAAAAGAAGAGTTCTATTAGTTTGAGGTTTCCGTATACCCAAAGACCAGGAACTGCATCTTTGTAAGGGCAAGGCTGGGACCCCACTGGGTGTGCAGGTGTCATCCCTGAGTAGTCAGAGGTTCAGTGGACCATGAGCGCTCCTGCTGCGTAACTCACTGAGCTGTCTTGCCAGTTTCGACACTGGCTTGACTGGGCATAATTCAAAAACGAGAAGCTCATGTTCATTCCATTCTTCTGGAGCTCTGTGATAGCCTAGGGGGAAGGAAAGCAAAAAGGTTCGCTGTTTTGGAAGTAAAGTTGACATTCTCAGAGCAGCAGCACTCCAGCGCCTTATTCATAATGGACTCTTGCAAACTTTGCAGGGGAGGACTGGTAGGTATCAACGCTCGGTCCCCACATTACTGAAGGGAAAATACTATTGGAAATTCGGGGTTTCCCTCAAGAATTCAGTTCCACTCCAAACTCTGCTAAGAACACCACCCAGCTGAGTACGACAAAAGCTAAACCACAGAAGGTTTGGTCACCAAGGAGAGAGTATGGTATTTTCTAGTAATGGCATTTGCTGCATTTGAACTCTGCTTAACAAACAGTACTTACATTTAGTAAAACCCCAATGGGATGTCTTCCACATATCGTATTATGGTATTTCTTCAAGTAATTGCTAAAGGACACAGGGTCAAGCTGCTCTATAATGCTCATACCCTAAGGAGAATATCAATATTATGATCAGCTATAATTTAGAGCTGCATTTATTCATAACCAACATTTATAGCATGCCAAGCATGTTGCCCAAGAAATACAGATATCAAACACAGAAAGTCTTAACATGGAGGGAAATACCTAAGCTTTACAAACTTTTTTTTGTTGTAAAAAAGACAGTTATAATTATTACTGTGTACTATGTATTACTGTGTATTACGAATACACAGAACTTTCCACTCAATGTGATATGGTTGTCACATCACCTGCGGGGGAGACTGACACCAAATTGAGAAGCTATCAGTAAAGCGGAAGTTCTACATAAAACATTAGGTCTTTTCCTCCCTGACCAGCATGATCAAGAGTTTTCCCCTTGAATTTTAGAGTTTTCCAAAGGGTTTTGTGATAAATTGGGAAGGCCTAGGCCCAACACCTTCTCCCATTAGAGCAGGCATCCCCAACCTGTGGCCCTCCAGATGTTTTGGACTACAATTCCCATCATCCCTGACCACTGGTCCTGTTAGCTAGGGATCATGGGAGTTGTAGGCCAAAACATCTGGAGGGCCACAGGTTGGGGATGCCTGCATTAGAGTCTACAACTGTCTCTTAGAACAACTGGCAGCATGGTCTTAGCATGCTCTTGATGCAAAGAGCCCCACTGAATCAGACCAAGGGTTGATCTACTCTAATCTTGTTTCTAGATGTCTCCATGGAAACATCTACAAGACAGGCATGAAGACAACAGCCATCCCATTCGGCAGCTAGTATTTAGATGCAAAAGTGCCTCGGAACATGCAGACACCATTTAGTTATCATCACTAACAGATTTTGACCTTTTAAAAGCCTTCTAAGGCTGCAATCATCTCCTCACTTACCTAAATTCACTAGGACTCACGTGGTTATGAGTTCTCCCTGCTCCACCCACCCCCCACCTGAACCTACTGATGATCCAACACCATTGGGGTATTCTGAATTCTAGCAATGAAGGAAGAAACAAGTAGCATTTCTGAAAAGCTTCCACGGGGATCCTGGACATCAAAACTCTATTTCCCAATGTTGTTGATGGCCACATGTACTGCGGCTACGGATTCCCTCCTAGACTAGGGATAGATGAAATGGTCTTGATCCAGTTTGCCTCCCTTGTGTTGAAACAGAAACGGAAATGTGTTATTTGGAGCTCTGAAAAACTCCAGGAGCCCTCAAAAAAACACAGGAAGAGCAGACAACAGAAATTATGAAATTTAACACTTACCATTTTATCTAGGTTTTCAATGGACCTATAGATCTCTCCTTGAGACTCATCATAGTAACTGTATCTGAACCGCTGACCTTAATTAATCAAATTAAAGAAGAAATGAGTAACTAGACATCTTTTATGTGGTTATATTTTAAAATGAAATAAAGTGGTATCTGAATAGGCAGCACAAATCTATGGTGTACTGCATCTTTAAAATACTCTCATTCAGTATACTGACTGCATTTGGATGATCAGCCATCAGTTTAATGACATATGATGATGTCTTCTGCCCATGCACAGAGTCTTTATGCCCATCCCTTTGTGTGACTAAGCTCACGAACCAGCAACTCTTCTTTCCCTTTTCTTCCAGCACTGGTAACAGCTTTAAAACAAGCCATGGTGTTAAATCACAGTGTGCTGAAAGGCTCATTTGTATCTCAGGTATCTCAGGTTATTAAGGTAAAAAATGACTTTTTGAACTTTTCCATTATATTGCAATAAATTTAATCCCAACAAGACAGCAACCAATCAGATTAAAGTGTCCTCATAACGCAAACATGATTTCTATCAACTTTTGGCACTAAGGAAATATAGTATGGTCATACATCAATTTTTTTTTTATTTTAAAGTAAATTTAAACTTGTATCAATAGTTTTAAAAAGTATAAAGACATCATTTTGGTTTACGTTGCTTTATTTGCAAAATGCCAGAAGAGCTGTTGTTGTTTTTAATTGCTAGTGCTTTAAGAACACTGCCACTTGTCAGAAATGTTCTTCCTGCTTTGCCCCCATAAGAGCAGTGACAGAGATGCCTCCAGTAAAAGCTTGGGAAACTTTAAAATGACACAAAAGCCACAAAAAACTAGTTCACGGCTGCCTTCTTTTGCTGGCTCTGCAATTCTAATTTGAGTAGAATGAAGCAAATATGAAAAAGAATGATCAGATACAGGTTTGGAATGCAAATTATTAAAACTGCTGGTGAATCCTTGCCACCCTGACTCAACCATGGGAAGAGTTCTCATTTTTGATCACAAAAGAATGTGTCGTATGATTTCCTCTTTTAATAATAAATATAACTCTTAGGACTCTCTCTCTCTCTGTGTGTGTGTGTGTGTGCGCGTTTATCTCTGTGTATATGGTTGTGTGTGTAAAGTCAAACTCATGCCTTAACTACTTCTTTTGTCACCCCTGCCACACCACGCAGGTGTGCAACCAACAAACTTCAGCTTCAATTCGCTCTAACAGGTTTGTCAAACTAAAATGCATTTCAATGTAACATACACGTATTTTGTGTGTATTTGCCAATGTATGCAACTGGAGTTCACAACTATTAACATGCCTCAACTTACCCCAATGACAGAAGTCAGAGGAAACCACAAAAAGATTACAAGGATCTGCTAAATATTTGCTGAAGAGTTTTCCAAATTCCTGTTCTTTTGTCTCACTCAGTGCTCCAACCAACACAGGAACAATGGTAAACTCATCCTTATGGCTTAAAGAAGAGAAAAATAAGTTTGCATTGTAGAGGGTCAAGACAAGATCGGTGCTGAATGGTCCCCTCACCCTCCTGATTGTGCTGCCCACATGCAACTTTCCCCCACTTCTTGTAGGCCTGTCTCCCATGTGAAAAGCACTGAACACACCCCATGGCACATATTCTGAATCCATGATTCAGCCTTATTTCTTTAAAAAAAGGAAACAATTCTTTTTAAAGATCATTTTGATCTGTTGCCATATTTATCTAACTAGCACTTTCTAAAAGTTTGCACCTCAACAGCACACTTTGAACAGCGCTTAAGCCTGACAAAAACAGCATGCTGTAAAGAAGGCTTCCTCTACCTTGGCCCTCCAGATGTTTTTGGCCTGCAACTCCCATGATCCCTAGCTAGCAGGACCAGTGGTAAGGGATGATGGGAATTGTAGTCTCAAAACATCTGGAGGGTCAAGGTTGAGGAAGCCTGCTGTAAAGAAACACAGTATGTTTCAGATGACCAAGCCAGACTCTCTCTGTATTTCAGAATCAGAAATAGGTACTCTGGTAGTGATAGCTTCATAAGGAAAACAACCTGTTGTTTTTTTTCATTGTCTCATGCCCAAAGGGGCAGTGATTTTTCAAACACTGTTTTGTTAAATAGGTATGTTTTATAGTCACACCTGAGATGTGTAGTCAATAGCTTATGCTTAGACTTGTATTTTGAAGTGGCTGAGTTGCAGAGTTTATTGCTGAGTGAACCTTTGTAATTAATTCAACACTGTATTGCTTATATGTATTATCTACTATTATAAATTGTATTCATAGAACTGTTATGTTACCATGTTTTAAACTGACCTGAAGCTATTTGATAAAGAGTGGTATATACATTTCTTAACAAACGTTTACAGGTAATTTCTTTATGGAAAGATGCTCCCGTTTTGTAGGATTTGGGTCTCCTATAATTGGAACAAGCTGCACAAAGTGGGATAGTACACTTCCTTGATTTTTGCCAATTCTTCCAAGTCACATAAGGAAGGATGGAAGGAACATATAATAACAGATGTAGTAAGATGAGATAAAAGCCCTGACCGCCTGAACTCTACCCAACCCCTACTGATTTCTACTCTAAGAAATTATCCGTGTGTCTAAAAGTTACAGCCTACAGTTCTCTTACTCGTTTTAATGAGCTTAAGACACTTGAGGATTCCAGCATACCGTATTCTACATTAGTGGAGTATGGGAGAAACCCATACATAAGATTTATTAAAAGCAGGGATTCAATATGTACATTCTACATATGGTGCAGCTTCTTAAAAAGTAAATGTACCTTTCCATGGCTTTAGCAGTATAAGGCAAATGCATTTCAATACTGTGTTCATCTTCATCTGTTTGCAGAGACATGCGCTCAAACATTCCAGTCTTCCATAATTCTGCATAAACTGAGAAGTTTTGAATATATTAGTCTGACTAAAAAAATAGCAGAAGGCTGCAACAACTGAATGAGAAGCTGTCTTTCTGCTTTATCAACTTTCTGGTTAGACTGCATTATACTCAAACTAGGATGAAGTGTATCTCTTCAACCAAGAACAGTGCTACCTCAGGTTAAGTACTTAATTCGTTTCGGAGGTCTATAATTAACCTGAAACTGTTCTTAACCTGAAGCACCACTTTAGCTAATGGGGCCTCCTGCTGCCGCCGCGCCGCTGGAGCACAATTTCTGTTCTCATCCTGAAGCAAAGTTCTTAACCTGAGGTAAGATTTCTGGGTTAGCAGAGTCTGTAACCTGAAGTGTCTGTAGCCTGAAGAGTAAGTAACCCAAGGTACCACTGTATTGTGATATAAAGTGCCAAGTTAAAACCTTTGCCTTCAGGCTGTATGGGAGAGCAGACAGATTATGTATTAATATTACCAGTAACCACTGGATAGCGGCAGAATCAAAAATAACCTATTGGGAAATATATGTTTATAGAAAACAATGATTGTAGGTGCCTACAAATGTTTTCATGTGCTCAGAAAAGCTCTCTCCCTCCCAATCCTTCTATTAACTCAGCTAAAGTATTTTAACTACAGAAACTCTCATACTAAGTTACAGGCATGTCATTCTCTTTTATGCAAGAAAAAGATCCTGTGTTCCTCCAGATGTGGTTGGACTACAGCTCTCATCAGCCTTGGCAGTGCTGTTGGGGTCCAACATCTGTAGAGCCAATGGTGCCTCCCCTCTGATGCAAGATTTGATATAAAGACTATCACAACTGAAATTAGAGCTAATTTTTTTTCTGTAACCCATCTCACTTATCTCTCAATATTTATTTTAGTTACAAGCAGTGGCTTTATATATTTTATTGTACTGCATCAACTTTGTCAATGAAGGACAAGTGGTTACTGTAAGCAGGCAAAATCCCAACAGACTTTGTTCTAACTAGGGAGGAAAATAAGACTCTAGGCTCCTGAAAGTGTTCAGTAGTATAACTGCACAAAGGCAGAACTATGGCTGCCACAGAATCCTTGGACATGTGTCCATTTGGTTCATTCATAAGACACTATTCTGTTAGTCCTGTTAGTTCCCAAGGTTTTAAGATACAAACCAACCAAACGTTTAAAAAATCAAAACATGAAGAAAACAAACAATGAAATGCCTTCTCCCAGATACAAAGCTAAGGCCACAGCGTGCAAATAAAACAGTTGGGTTTGCAGAAAAGCTGGTGACAGTCCAACAAAACAGACTGAATTATTACAATGAACTACATGAATTCTAAATGGTGCTCTTCCTTAAATAATAATCCATGTTAGAATTACTTCCTGTGCCATACCCTATTTTTATTTTATGAGGTAAGTCAAATAAAAGTAAAAGTCACAAAGGATTAATAGTTTTCTAAGAATTAGTTTTGCTTGTGTACTGCAGTGGTTGTGTATTTTATATACAATTACCCTTTTGATCAATTCGCAGATCATATAGTGGGGTTCTATATATATCCACACTGGAAAGTGCACACCGGGAGAGGGGCACGTGGTGGGAAGGCCCAAGGATGAAGATTCTCCGTCTGAGGGTGAACAGAAAACGTGTAATATTAGCGACTGTCTACTCAACAGAAAAACAATGGATTCCATGACTAGCTAAAGACAGGTGAACGGTTCCACTATCAACGTTTGCACTCCAGCACACACAGACATGCTTCCTGCTCCCTGGTTACATCCCCATTACAGTTGTGTCCAACCAAAGGGTTTTCTACTTGAAGGAAAAATAGAAGGCTCCCAGTTGGATGCCTTTATTACAGCTCTTTTTTATGTTATCACTGTAGCGTGGCAAGTGAGATGCTACATCATGTAGCATCTAATCACAGAAAATGAGGACTGTATGGTCCTGATTGCATACAGTTCCAGGCAATTTTAAATACAACCCGAAAAATAGTGCTGTGGTCCAAACTGTCTCCACCCTATATAGAAATGTCTTCACATACGTGTGCTCATTGGTGCAATCTGGAGCCAAAGCAATTTCGCATCCTGATGGCAACCACGATGCCAAAGCTAACACAAGTATTGGGTGGGTAGGGTCAAGAAAAGGGGGCATTGACATTAGAACTTCACACATTTATCCATTCATTCTACGAAGTATACTGTCTCTCAGAGGCACTGTTCAATTTGCCCAAGGATAGGGACAAAACAGCAAGTTATCTCCATTATGTGTCAGCCACTACGGTATCCCTCTTTGCCACTACCTAAAATAACTTCTGTCTTAAAGTCAGCATGTATGCAAATCAAATTCTGTTGTACACACTCTAAGAATCTTCTAAAGTGACTTACGTGACTGAAGGATCCACTTGTTTGTACGCATGAGCTGCACACGACCCACAGTAAGTATAGCCTGCATGCCTGCAAAAAACAGACACATTGTACAAGATTAACAGTCAGCATATTGCAGCATATAGGGGAGCTTGCTGATGTTATGGAGTTGACAAGCAGCATATCTTCAACTGGCTCTTGAAAAATGCAACAGCAGATATAAGCAGCATGCCCAGTTGGTACACTGACAATCAACGAGCAACTCAGCTTACTTACGTGACTCTCAGACAGCAGATATGTATATACCCTTATCAAGGTTATGTTTGCAAGACACAGCACTGTCTTGCATGAATACGCCTATGACCTAAAATTGTGATAAGAGACGACTGTAATTTGAAGCTATGAGCATTCTACTTCTTAAAGCAAAACCATGTTTAAGATTGAAATCTTAGTAGTAGTCTTCTGAGCAATTACAAACAATGCTGAAATGAAATAGCACACTACCTTTCATTAACACAAGAAGTGTTCTCTCCTTTGGTGATAGGGACTCAAAGGAAGGAAAAAGTCCACACATTCAGAGTAAGAAGAATGCAAGATAAAGCACTCTCCTTCCTCTGAATTAGGATAGTTGCTAGAAATAATCTAAACAAAATAGGACAAGCAAATGACACCAAAGAATCACCTGTATCAGGGCAGCTAAGCAGAGTGACCGACATGAACTGGCCTATTTCTCTCACTCCATAAGCACCACCTTTTGCTGCAGATATTGGAGTGTGACAATTTGTAACAGTTCTTTTAAAATAGTCTACATGTGAAAATAAAGAAAAATCTTACGGTGCAATAATAGCTCTAGCAGGCCTCTTTGTAGATTGTACTTGAGAAAGCCAACCCTCTAGTTGTGCACTCAGCTGAGGTCCTAGAAAAAGAGATAAGGCTTTAAAAACAACAACCACAGGAGAACCAACGAGCCATCCTTAGAATAAGCAAAATGGCCTATAGCTGCAAACCATAGCTATAACTGTGCACAAGTAGCATTCTGGCACATGCTGCTCAAATCATGTCTGTCCTGCTCCTCCATTTGCCAAGCTGGGAGGAAACAACCGTATCGCTGGTTTAGCATTAGGTGTGAACCAATGTGCATGGTTTCTCTCTTTCCAAACAAACCACAGTAGGAAACCAGAGAAAAATACACCACTAGTTCTATTCGGCATGTGAACAGTGTCATTTTAATGCTTCCGGGTGGCTCCAAAGATGATACCTTGCTAATTTCATTTTTAATCAGTAACGTTTGATATTTCACAGGGAGTCATGACAGGAAATATACCTAATAACATTTTAAAGAATTTGAAAAACACTTAGACATTAACCAGTCTATTGACAAACAGCCGCCAGCTTGATTGTTGCTTTGTATTAAACTCACATTAGCAACTGACCTATTTCAACCCAAAGGAAAAACTGCATTCAAGTGTGACCCTTTCCAATATCTCTGCAACATCCCCTCTCAGTGCTGCATCTAGTTGTGCCAAGAGCTACTGCTGCCAAAAACTAATTCAGAAGAGGATTGCTTCATTAACACACCACTTGGAAGTTCTATAAATACATGCTTAAACAAACTACACAATAAGGATAATTTTAAAAAGCTAAAGAGGAGTGTGGTAAGAAGTGCCTGGCTCCAAGGCATCATTGAATATTAACAAGGAAGGGTAAATATGGAAGCTGTATTGTTTAATGATCCACTGTGGCCAACAGTAGTTTGAACATTTACATAGGTATTGGCATGGAATTGAGATGATTCTAGAACTGAGAGCACCTAATCACCTGATGCCATTGTTGCATCAGGTAAATGGCAGAAGGGCAACCATCTGTCAAACTTGGTCTGAAAGACTAAATCCTGATAAAGATCTAGCATGTAGAGTCAAGGTTTCCCACCCACGCAATAGTTTTTTGGGGGGGATTTTACTTCGGCACATCCAGTTTAGAAAACCCAATTGACATCCCATAGTTCAGAGCAGGGCCTGACAGAAGGAACTACAGTTTGTTCTTCCGCCTTTAAAAGCTGGCCTAAATTTGCATCTTTAGATATAAATTATTAGATGCAAAATGCATGCAAAATTGTGTTCTGGGCATCCACCGCAAGTCTTTCAAGTAGCAGCTCTCCACACCATGTATGTGAGCATCCATTTGATTTGGTAGTTCTCATTTCTAGACTGCAGCTCCGCTTTTTTTACTGCTATCATAAAACCTAGACCTGGCTAGTGGATGAACAGTTGCCACACAATGACTTTCCCCCCTCCCTGTATAGCTGTGACAGGCAGCCACCTCCCATAAAACATTTGATGCAAGAAGATGCTCTGCATCAAGGCTGCCTGTGAGACAACACAAGATGGAGGGGCTGCAGGGAGTTGGGCGGTGCCTACTAGTAAACCATTTCACCACCTGCAGCCCTCAGATCCTGATAAACAGGCTCACCGCAACCAGGGCTTGTAGCAAAAATGATGGGAGTGTTCCTGTAGACACATCTTCACAATTTCTGAGGGAAATTAATTAAAATGAGGAAACAGTAATCTTTGTGTCTCCCAGGAATAACTGGATTTGAATTAGGACCCAGAGAGGCCTCTGTTTTAAAATTTAAAAGGAAATGTTTTAACGGTATCCCCTGAAGCAGTCCATACTGAATCAACAAAATGTGACAAACAGCAAAATTTCAACCACGGGAACAAGTAAATTATTATACATGCTGAAATAATCTTCAGGGGTTTTTCTTTTTTTGGGGTGGGAGGGAAGAATCTATCAGTTCTCCAAAAATTTGCTCAAGGTCACACTGCCTGTAAATGTGTGCTCTTTCTTTCTGCTATAGAATAAAATGTAAACCTTCAACAGTAGCTAAGAGTTCATTTTGAAGCTCAGGATCTCTTTTTCAAAGGTAGAGAGTCACTTGAAAAATTCACAAAAATACAACTATATATGATGTCCAATCATTGCAGGCTTTTCATGGGTGTTTTTTTTTTTTTGGGGGGGGACATTATCTCCTCTGTGCAAGTAAATCCAGCAATTGCTTTGGTTACTTCCATTCACCTACTAGTAATTAGTTCACCTAGCATGTAAAACTTGGGAGGCTGCTGACTTTCTGAAAAACACAACATCTCATCCAAAATCAGCATGTGTGGAAAGTACTTTAATGTTCACAGTGCATTTTCTCCCCCCCTTTTTTAAAAAAATCATTTCGTTTGTTTATTTAGCATGGAATGCCCCTTAAAGGTAAAGGTACCCCTGCCCGTTCAGGCCAGTCTTGCCAGACTTCTAGGGTTGTGCGCTCATCTCACTCTAGAGGCCGGGAGCCAGCGCTGTCCGCAGACACTTCCGGGTCACGTGGCCAGCGTGACAAGCTGCATCTGGCGAGCCAGCGCAGCACACGGAACGCCGTTTACCTTCCCGCTGGTAAGCGGTCCCTATTTATCTACTTGCACCTGGAGGTGCTTTCGAACTGCTAGGTTGGCAGGTGCTGGGACCGAATGACGGGAGCGCACCCCGCCGCGGGGATTCGAACCGCCGACCATGCGATCGGCAAGTCCTAGGCGCTGAGGTTTTACCCACAGCGCCACCCGTGTCCCGCGGAATGCCCCTTAATGGACTACAAACACCCAGTAACCTGAACTATATAAATTGCTAAAGTTCAAAAATCTGCAAATAGAAAATAAAAATACCTATATGGAAAAGCTTGATGCTTCCATTGGTAAAATAAAACAGTATATGAAGATCAATGGTCTACAATGGACCAAAGTTGCTTTCGTAAGTTATCTTTTGTTTTTATAGATATACTTTTGAACACCACTTGAATGCAAGAGTGTAACATCCTATCTTCCAATAACGATTTTTTCCATGGCACAACCTTTTGTAGGTGCAGATATCTAAGAAGAGTACACAGCTGCCTATGAAAACACATGCCACAGTATATGTTATGGTGGTAAAAACATACAAAGAACACAATTCAATGCATGTTTACTCAGATGCATGACCAGCTGTATTCAATGGTACTTCTCACTAGGAAATAGATGTAGGATTGCAGCTTATTTAAGATACATTTCAGTTGAACAACAGAAGCATTAACAGCCTCTGGAATACATTTTATTCACTATTTATTTGGTTGGATCATGGTCCCCAAACTAAAGCCCGCGGACCGCATAAGGCCCGAGGAACTCGTTTATCCAGTCTGTGGCGACCCCCGCTGCCCGCTCTTACCGGCGCTGCATGGCTGCCCACTTCCGGGTCGGAGGAGCACCGGAAATAGCATGTGCGCACGCATATGGGCACACGCTCCCCCACCCTCTGGCCTGCCACGCCCGGCCCGAGGTGCAGTAAGTTTGCGGTGGTAGCTCTCACTTGCATCCATGACAAAAACAGGATAATTTGCATCAGAGTGATCGAATTTAGCATTTCTATTTTACTTGTATTTAGCATACAAAGCTAAAAACTTTGAAACTGCCAAGCTTGCGTAAACTGTATCTGCAACTGGCATCTATTCAGTTACTAATAGACTTATCAAACAGGAAAAATATCCATAGAAAAATAAAGCACTGTAAAAATTTTCACCCTTCATCATTGTTGCTTGACATATCCCTTTGTGATGCAACAACTGTTGGCAACTTGTTGAGAATGGTCAAGGTGCTTATCTTGCATACATGTAAGTTTTACAGAGCTGTCAAAGACTGACTTGTATTTCATGGCCTTCTGACACATCCTTTTACATATTTTTCCACACACACATACACCAAGTAAGAATAACACTTTGTGCATTTGATGACATGGGCTCTCTTCCATGAAATCTTGTGCCATAATAAATATGGTAGTCTTTAAGAGCCACAGGATTCTTTCTTCTTTAAATGAAATTTGTGTTTGCACATCACTTTGTGGTTTGGCAGTTAAGTATTTGCTGCAGCAAAATGGCCTGGCATATACAAGTTTCTCTTGTAACTGCTAAGCTCACATTAGGTTTTTCTGTAGAGTAAGCAAGAGACCCCAGGAAACCTGTCTAGCCAGCCGGTTCAGTCTTCTTTGTCTTGCTGCCAGCTCCCAAGAGCAGAAAATGTGTTTATTCAGCAATGCATCCAGCAAGCTTGGACACTGCATGTGTATTACCAACCAGTTTTAAATCCATTGCTACACCTGCTAGAAGTTGTGAATTGACACTTTATCTCCTGCATCAATATCCTCCGCACCCTGATTTCAACCTGTCAAAGTTAGCAATAGCATTGCATCATCTGTTTGCATGACTTGCCCTTGTTCCTCCATCCACACTGTATTTATTGATTTATTAAATTTATATGCTTCCCCTCATCTGAGGATCACAGGGTTGTTTACAATATCAAAACACAAAAATACATAACATAGTAAGAAACAAAAGCAATATCCCCAGTTTAAAGGGTCATACCTTGTTTAATTAGCCAAAGGTCTGGGAGAAGAGAATGTTTTTGCCTGACTGCAAGGAGCAGTCAGACTTGTTTTGAGCTGCTTTGGGGGAGACCTGCTTTGCCTCATAATAAATCCCAAAGCATTCAGAAGCACCTTGCTTCAGTTCTGGATTCAGGCTTCCTCCAAAGTAGGTGCACATTCATGGCATGTATTGCATCCCTAAACCTACACTTCCAGTTGGAAACAATCTTTCTTATGACAAGCAATTAGGAGTGACTTCTAAAGGTTAAGATACCTACTACAGTTGCTAACAAGCAGACATGCAGCTAGCAAGTTGCAAGTAGCCAGCTGCAATGTACATATGCTTGTCAAACCTGCTGCTATCTTCTCTCTCCACATCACATTTTTCAGGTAAGAGTATAAACCATCAAGCCAGAGGAAGTAAGTGTTTGTTTTGTTTCAGTCCTGAAGGTTCTTTTGTTTCTTTGTAAGGCCAAATGAAATATCTGGTTGCTGCATACAATACATACAGGAAGAAAACTCATTCTGGAACATGTACACCTTTCATCCTGCAGAGGGCAGTTCTGTGTGCAGCATTTCCTCAGGAGGGCCAGAAGAAAGAAAAGGGGGCAAAGACTGACAACACCACTGGTCCTATTTGCTCTTTTTAAATGGTATCAGAAATCCAGAAACACTAATTAAAAGCATTATCTCCCTCATATCTTCTGTGCCTGTTCACTTTAAAAACGCAGGGTTGTAAACACAAAGACTTCCCTATAAACATAGTCGTTAAGTCCTTTGTTCTTCTTAAGAGTAATACCTCATTCTCTGGGGGTTTAATAAATTGTAATGGTTATTTTTTTAAGGGGAAAAAACAGTACACTGGGCAGTACAAGATGCCGGACTTGACAAAATGCCTACTAGCTCGATTCAGAGACAACTGCTGCGTTCCCATAATCCATTTCTTTCCCCTCCCCCGTATTACCCTAAATGACCCCTTTTCATTCACACACTTCAGATCTTTGTCGGTTCCTTTAACTCGACACCGAACTACCAAGGGATTCTTCTCTTGGCTTCTTTTTCACAATCAGCTCTCCCGAAATGCGCTGTTTTCCTCAGGGTATAATAAAGGGAATAGGAACCAGTACAGCTTCCTTACAATCCCCGGGGCGATCTCTGGGAATCTCTTTTCTCCTGGCGCCGATCTCCCCACCCTTCTGGAGCTTGGCCGGGAATTCAACCACGGCAGCTTATGGAGGGCAAAGGCAACCGGAGGTTCTAGAAAAGGGCCTCGAAATGCCCGGCGGAAAGTGCTGATTCAGTCCATGGCCCACCTGCCGGGGCGAAGGAGAGGGGGAAGCCTTGTTCCCGACACAATCAACGCCGGATTCCGCGCCGCGATCGTCGCCTGCTGCCATCCCAACCTCCCTTCAATTCAGCGCCATGCGTGTGTGTGTGTTGCAAAACGCTCTCTTCCTTCGCCCCATGTCTTTTTAACGCCAATTACACACGCACACACAAATGAGTCTCACGGCACCGTAGAGATTCACAGAATTACAGGGCAATCCTAAAGAGGCCTACTCATCACAGGTCAGTCCTACCGAACCCCTCAACGGGGCTCACTCCCAGGTTAAGTATGAACAGGGCTGCAACCTCATTGTGTGACAGCTTTCGAGGGTTACAGGACGCTTCACCAGATCGCTGCATCCGATCTGGTAGACTCTGGGCCGCAAAAAGGTTGCGCGCCCGTAAATAAATTTGCCTTTAAGTGGCCACGAGATTCTTCGCACCCTGGAGTGAACACCCCGGGATTGATCACGGATATGCGTCCGTGGGACACCCACTATTCCCCCACTTTAGGATAATAAAGAAAAAAGCCTCGCATTCCCGGTAAGAGGTTGAGTTCGGCCCACCTTTGCAACGACCGAGAAACCGCATCGTAGCGGCGCCGGGCGGTTAATTACTCGGGATTAAAAATCTCCAAGGGCTTTATTCGCCTCGGTCGTTTAGACACCGATCCCCCGCGTATAATAAATGAGCAAAGCGAGCTCACGGAGAGCAATCCCGCCGCCCGACGGAGCAGCCTAGCCCCTCGCCCCCACAGGCCCCGGAAACCCCCGCCGCCCCGGCGCGTACCTGAGGCCGTGTACCAGCTGCCGGCGTGGCTGGCCTCCCGGCAGAGCACTCGGTTGGACATCTTGGTGCCTGAGCCGCCTATGGTGTTGGGGGAGGCGGGGGTGAAGGGAGGCAGGGGGGCCTGGGGAAGAGTCCGGCCGCGGCGGCCGCGGTGCTAATCCCCCTCCTCCGCCTCCTCCCCCAGCAGAGCCCAAGCCCCCGCGAGGGGGGGCGGCGCTGCCGGAGGCACGGCGAGTAGGGCCGGCGACAAGGCTGGGGAAGCGGCGAGCACGAGGCGCGGGAGGGCTGCGGGCTCTGCCGGAGGCTCCTCCTGGCCTGGCCCGGGTGGGGGAGGCGGAGGAGGCGGCGGCGGAGAGGAGAGCCCGAGAGGGACAAAGGCCAAGGCAGCGACCGCCGCCCGGGCGAAACCCACAGAGCAGGCGGCAGCCGCCGGGTTTGGCCTAACTCGGCTCCTGTGGCAGAAGGACTACACCAGCGCGGCTCCCCATTGGGCCAAGGGAAGCAAAAGCCCTCCGGCGATTGGGTCGCTCTTTGCCTATTCCCTCGACGGGCGCAGCCGCGGCTTCCCATTGGGCGGGGGTCCGAAAAGCGCCCTCTCTATTGGAGGAAGCGGGAGGCGTGGGAGGGACCGTATAAGATTGGCCGAGTGGAGTTGCCGTGGCAATGGCTTCTGGCCTTCGCTGATTGGCGGGGCTGTGTCTCTGAGGTGAAGGGAAGATTAGAGGGGGAAGGTTGTCTGCTGAAAGGGCCTCCGGGCGGGGAGCGGGGCGTCGGAGGGCCATGTGGAGCCGCCTGGCTGCTCGTCCTGACAGCCGGGAAAGAGGCTTGTGCGGGAGCCCCTGTGCGCCCCCCCCCCGTTGCGGAAGGGGCCTACGTAAGAGTTGAAACGAGAAGTGCCGCTGGGCGCCGGAAGTAATGTGGTTGCTCTTTCAGCCTCCGCTTCTATTCCGACCCGTTCTCTTTCCACTATTCTTTAATATGGAGACAGGGTTAAGGGTGGAAGAAGTGGTGCGTGATCACATCCCCCTTCTACATTTAAAGCACACGACTCCCTCCCCAAAGATTCCTGGAAACTCTAGTTTGTTAAGGGCGCTGGGAATGGTAGCTCTGCAATTCTGTATATAACAGTTCCCAGGATTCTTTGGGGAGAAGCCATGTGCTTAAGATGTGCTTTAATTGTATGGTGTGGATTAGAATAGAGCACACTACACGCCTGAGATACTTAACGAATCATTAGTAGGATGGCAGCCACAGCCTCCACTGTTCAGAACATAAAAGGCTTCACTTTATTACAGTATTTTAAGACCAAAGGTCCCTCTGGCTCAGGTCTTTTCCTCCCAAATGAAGCAGCTCTTTGAAATCCAAGAGCAACCTAGTGTATTCTGCAACACTGCAAGGCATTATGCTTTGAAGCAGCTCAGAATGACAAAATGGACTGGGCTGGCCCTGAATCAAATTTGCCATAGGGACAGCTTTCTAAAATGGAGGGCTGGACCACAAGCTTTATCTTGCATCCAGGACAAAAAGGCAGGAAGGAATTGTGGCCAAGTCAGTGCAATCATTTCAGAAAGCAGTGTGAGTTTTGAGCTCGGGAGCGGCTGTGTGACAGAGTACTAACAAGTTCCAAATTTGCAGTCCTGCAAGCATGTAAACAAATGCTTAAGAGTTGAATAATCCAGTGACAGGAGGACTGAAGTGTAAAATGCACACCGTTTTTATAGTTGCATGCTTAGGTTCACTTTGAGGGAGATGAAACTGGATCATAGTGGGTTATACAAAGGCAGCCACTTAAGCCACTTCAGCTCTTCACCCACCCAATTTGTCATCTGGTATATTATTGGACCGCTGCCATGGAGACACCAGCAACCCTCAAAGGCCTCTTCTTCCAAAATAGCTAATAAGACTGAACTGGGGAGGGGGAGTGAACATGACGAACGTCATGAGATTGGAGAGACGGAGTGAAAAGGAGGCAGAGCCCTGGAAGTCAGCAGAGGAAAAGCTGAGCAACAAAGCCAAAGGGGAGGGAGTCTGTGCTTTACTCAGGAATATCCCATCTATCAAAGCTTGGTCTGTGCAAGTACAAACATGCACCCACAGCTCCACAATACCCTTGATTTTTTTTAAAATGTTGGATGTAGTAACCCAATATGAGCAACTAGTACCAGGCAGCAAATAGGCAGATACTGTAATTCATGGGAAGTAGCAAATGTGGCTGGATTTGGGTAACCATGAAATAATCTAGTAGCACAATTCAGGGTTGAATATCCTTTAAAATTTAAAAATCTAAACACTGTGTTACTAAACTTTAGGTTAATGCTAGTCAGGAAATACTGGAAACACAGGTTCAGATCCAGAAACCTTTGTGGCTTACCCAAAGGCTTCAGGTGGAGTAAGCAACAAGCATTGCACATTTTAAATGAATGGACTGGAGTGTTCAGTTTAAGGTAGCAATGCTGTGCAGACTTGTTTGGGAGCCAGAGCTTTTTGTTCTCCAGACTTTTAAAGTTTTGAGCCCTAGGCTGCAATTCTATACCTGAAAGGCCCATTGAATTCAGCGAGGCGTCTGAGTTTACATGCACATGATCACACTGTTAAGCAATCTAACCTGCTGCTTTTAACTGCTGGTTCCCTCCTTTTTGTCTGGAAATATTCTGAGTTTCGTGTTGATTTTATTGTTATGTATGCCTGAACAACTCTAAAGAACCAACTGACTAAATGCAGAATATAAATAAGTTATGTTGAGCTTAGTGTAATTTATTTGTAAGTGTGCCATGCATAGGATCCAGCTGGATTACATACAACTCTATTAATTTTAGGCAACTTGTTATCGGGGGGGGGGGGCACTGTGAGGACTGGATATGTGAAATCAGCATATCAAGTGTCCTGTGTAGTGATGCCTTTAGGTATTGCTTATTCTCTATTTTCATGCAAGATTATTTTAGCAAATGGAGGGACATCTGGAGTACCAACAGGATTTTCTGAACCCAGAACTGTATCTTGATTGGGTCCTCCACACAACCAGCATAGGGGAATAATAATACTGGCCTACCTTGCAGGGCTCTTAGGATTACTAAAATACTACGCATGAAAGAATCTGAACATTTGAGATGTGCTATATAGATTAGTCAAATCTTTCGCCAGTAACTGTTCAAACTAGATTCTGAATTGCTTTGTGACATAATTATCTGTCCCTGGTGCTGGTAGTCATGGCATTGGACCTAAATCCCCAAACAATCCAATATATAAATACCTCATGCTGGGAGCAATAGTCACCAAACTGGTTATCCTTTCAAGAAAACCGATAATTAATGCAATCCCTTTTATTTAATGGAGAGACCATTTATCACCACACATTTGCTCCTGGGTTGATTGCTGTTGAAATGTTCAGGATAATCAGACATGATAATAGAAGATGGATTGGTTGTTTGCGATTCAGCAAAAATTCAGGTTTGGGCTGTTCAGCAAAAATCTGAAGAAGAACTGGTTTTTAAAGTGTTGTGCTCAACCTATTATTTATCTGTATTAATAGCTTTTTCTGACTTGTAGTTTTGTGGTTCTATTGGAACAGGCTGCTTTGAGTTCAATGCTATGACTCCATTTCCCACACACTTACAGTGGTACCTTGTAAGACGAATGCCTCGCAAGACGAAAAACGCACAAGACGAAAGAGTTTTCCGTTTTTTGAGTCGTTCCGCAAGACGAATTTCCCTATGGGCTTGCTTCGCAAGACGAAACGTCTTGCGAGTTCTTGCGAGTTTGTTTCCTTTTTCTTAAAGCCGCTAAGCCGTTAATAGCCGCTAAGCCGTTAATAGCCGCTAAGCCGCTAATAGCTGCTAAGCCGCTAATAGCCGTGCTTCGCAAGACGAAAAAACCACAAGACGAAGAGACTCGCAGAACGGATTAATTTCGTCTTGCGAGGCACCACTGTATTTTGCAGATTCATTATTCACCATGGAAATACATGGTGTGTGCAAGCAGATGCACGCACGCACACACACACAAATTCAGAATCCTGTTACACTATAAACATTCTCTTTCCCACCCCACCCCACCCCACCCCCTCTGCAAAACATGCTTTCAATTAAAAAATATCATTAGGGGCCTGTGAATTGGAAGTAGGGAAGGTCACAAAGGCAGAGTGCTACAAACAGCAATTTTCACTTATACCAGTTAAGGGTTGCTAAAACTCCCTGAGAAATTGAAGGCGCAAGCAGTTGTTATGAGAATCACATTCTTTGTCACTGGAATTGCTTGGCCAATTTTTCAATGGGATTCGATTGGGGTTGCCGCAGAATGTCACTGTTTTGCAAGAGGGATTTAATTGTGTACTGGAAATTTAGGTTTGTGCAACTAAATCACTCTGGATTAAAGCACTCTGTACAACAAATCCACTTTTAAAATGGAGAGTTATTGGGAAATGCACTGAAAATAATGACAGATTGACAGGTAGACCTATAACCTCTGTGAAAACTCATCAGGATGAAATTAGGGTGAATGCACATTGTTGCACTCTCCCCAGAAACAGATTAGAATGAAGATAAAGAGCAGGCATAACATAACATCTGTGTCAACTTTATGCAAGCAAATCAGGATAAGTGGTTGATAAACAAGTTATCCTCCAAACTAAATAGTGTATTAAGTATCACTATTGCTATATAAGTGAGGAACATGAAAATTCCAGTACTGTACCTTATTCGACCACTTGTTTTCCCCTATGCCAGTCCTGCTACCTCTGGAACAACAAAAAATAGCTTGTTTTGAACATGCTTTTATCTCCATCTTCATTTGGCCTGGGAAAGCTTAGCCTTAGCATGCCAAAAGATGCTTCATGTTCATATGAGAGTTACTGAAAATGATTTTAGGCTCCATATCAAGTGTAAGAATTAGTTATATCAGACTGCTGATATTTTGCTTTGCTGCAACCTACTATTTCTTTCTCACTTTATCTTGACTCCTCAATAAATACTAAGTGCTTTGCAAACTTAGGATCATCTCACCAGAGTGTTTTAACTAGCTTGGGTCCAGACCAGAGATTTGTGAAAAGGTATTGGGAATTACTTGATTGATTCTGGCTCCAGAGGACAGGCAGATTTGAAGGATGTTCCTTCCCTGCTCTCAAGAAACCCCATAGCTCTGAAGTGCCTTCTGCTTCAGAGCTAGAGAGATAATGCAGGTGGTTGTGATTATTAAAGGGTCACTCTTTTCTTGGTGGCATTTCCCTTTTTGTTGCACACCACAAATCTCCAGAATTCTCGTCTATAGAAAACTACAGCCGGTAGTGCTGTCCTGCTAGGGCCCTTGGCTGGTTCTGTTATGTAGCAGGCTGAATTGACTCGCTTCTGGTGGCATGGGCAGAAGGAGGATAGGGGACTGCAGGAATCAGTGCCTGAATTATGCAGGAAGATTTTGTCAAGCATTAGCCCTAGCAAGGTTGGGGTGCCATTAGGCTTTGCTTCAGGTAGCTCAGCATCTTGGATCAGCACTGCTGGGCTTAGAGGATTTGTTGCATTTTCAAAAATGCAAAACAGATTGCACTATGCCTTGAGGACTTGAGACATCAGAGTGAAAGCTGGCAGGCCTACTGAGGACAAAATGCAAAGGATGGTTCCCCAGCACATGCATACGCACCCATTTTCAAGGACCAGGAACAAACTAGGGTCCTCAAACACTCTGCTTTATTGGTTCTATCAGGTGTTGCAAGAATTGCTTGTACATCCTAGCATTGTTAACCACGGCAGAAACAGAGCTGTGCTTTGTTGTGTTAGAAAAGCAAACCCCGTTCAGAGTCGCTCAAATTTCTTGTTTCCATGACAGTCAGAAATGTAGTTTGTTTTACGGCTTCATGTTTCTTGCAGAAGACCTACCTAACAAACCCTTTTGCAATGTACAACTTTGATTTATTTTTTCTTCCATCTGTCCTTCCTGGATAACAGGTGACACATCATATACTAAGATACGTTGACATGAATGACAGCTGAATGATTGGAATGCTGATGGTGCCTGGCAGCTGAACTAAAGATTGGCAGGGATGTTAAGAAGATTGGTCTTTGAAATTCCAGTTTGATCTCAAAAGCACATGGCCTCTGAATTGTTTGGAAACTTCTCTGCAGAGTGCTTTTCAGGTTGAATTCAACAATTTATTCATGTGCCACAGATGATGTACCACCATCTAGTCTCGGTGTTCCTTGAGATCAGAGGCACCACCTTTGCCAGAGGATTGAGGGGGCCTGTGCGCAATGTCCTGATGCACTGACGTCATGGGGGGGGCTCTGAACATTGAGGGGGCCCAGCTCCTTTAAAAAAAATAATAAATCAGGGGATCCCACAATGCTTCAGCCCCTAGGAGCTGGCGCCACTGCATGGAATACAATGGTAAATTCCAGAACTAAAGAAAGATGGAAGGCATTTCATTGTACTACTTGGTTCATTTATGGAAAAAGAAATGTTATTACTCAAGTTAGTCTAGATTTACACTACCTGGAAATCCTTCTGAGATTAGAGTTTCTGTACTTAAACTAGAGAGAAAAATGAACTATGGACTTGGCCAGGATACTTCCATGTATTCTTGCTTCAAATCTTCCTCTACCTAAACTGAAGTACACAGAGGTAAAGCTCCTGGATTGCTCAGTTGGTTAGAGTGTGGTGCTGATAAAACCATGGTTACAGGTTTGATCCCTGTCTGGGGCAGCTGCATATTGCTGCATTGCAGGGGGTTGGACTAGATTATCCTCAGGGTCCCTTCCAACTCTGACTAGTAATCGTAATCTCCGAAGGCTCAACTCTGCCACCATCTTCCTCCTTTTCTGCTGATTCTTGTGTCTATTTTTAGATGATGCCCCCTTGAGGTAGCAAGCTGTAAAAAAAAATATTCTTTGACTATATGGTGCTATGTTAAACCTATGCAGGTTGTATCCAATGATGGCTTTGCCTGGAAAGTACTTCTGCTCATCTAAGTTGGCTGTGAAAGACATCTGACACTGAAAGCAGATTTCTTGGCTAAAGACCCAACCAGCCCCTTAGTCAAAAATCCTTACAAACCAGCTCAGATGACAGAGCGATAAGAGGAAAGCACTCAGTGAAAAGGTACAGAGTAAGGTGGCCAGGTAAAAGAGAGGATAGGGCTCCTGCACTTTTAATAGATGTTCAGAAGACCAGATTTCAGCAGGACAAGCCGGATCTGTTGTGATTCATCTACACAACCATTCATGCTTCAGGTCCCCCCGTTTCCTGCCCTTTTGTGACACCCCAAATCAGCTGCTTAAAACAGCTGACCCATAACGTACGGTGTTAGGTGTTGCTGCTTTTAACCCTGTAAGCTGCTTTATTTTGCATTAAAAGTGGTATATCTGTGTACTGTTTGGTGATTTTTGAAATATTAAGTAATATATATGTCTGAGTATGTATGTGTGTATGAACTTTTAAATAAAATAAATAGCATGGCACAACAGTGAGGCTTTTAAATATATATATAGGAAATCAGCCCTGAGTGCTCACTGGAAGGACAGATCGTGAAGCTGAGGCTCCAATACTTTGGCCACCTCATGAGAAGAGAGGACTCCCTGGAAAAGACCCTGATGTTGGGAAAGATGGAGGGCACAAGGAGAAGGGGACGACAGAGAATGAGATGGTTGGATGGTGTTCTTGAAGCTACTAGCATGAGTTTGATCAAACTGCGGGAGGCAGTGGAGGACAGAAGTGCCTGGCGTGCTCTGGTCCATGGGGTCATGAAGAGTCGGACACGACTAAACGACTAAACAACAACAAATATGGGTTTTACAGTTTGGACAGAAATAAACACCAGTAATCTTTCAACCCTAGTTCAGCATCATTTGTGTAAAATGGCCTTAATCTTTTTCTCAAGGGGTCCCTCTCCTGGCTGCTGCTTTGCCTGCAATACCCAGTAGCTTAATTAGAAACAAGGGCTGAACATACTGAAGCATAAAAATAAATATCTGTATTAGAAAACAGTTTAGCTGCTGGAGAAACATGAGAAAGGAACAAGCAGTTTTACAGTAAAATGATAACAGGTGCTAGAAAAGTTCAGCATATGGGAGGCTATGTAATACTGAAAAGTATGAAACGTTATGGCTAAAATAATAAACCAAATATTTGCAGAGAACATGGGTAACACTATTCTTCAAAAGGCTGTGTTATCTTTCAGGGGTACAAGCTTAACAACTAATAGTTTATTTATCAGTGGAGTTTAAAGATAAGAGTACTGAGGCTATTTTGACTACAGTGTGTTATTGTTATAAATATTTTTTTAATAAAAAATGCCCTTTAAAAATGAACAGTGATTTTTTTTAAAATGAGAGTTCTCTGTCATCTTCTCCAGTATCACCAAAGGGGACATATAACAATCAGATTTATTTAAATATAATAAACTGAGTTTTTTAAATTCATCAGACAAAAAAAAAAATCCAAAAGTTTATATTTAGCAATACTTTTACTTAATTATATCATAAGTTAGATCAGCGTAGTCAAATACGTCTTACTGAGCAGTGCTGGTCTCCTGATTACGGAACTTCCTCCCTAAGTGGGTGCATTTATTCCCTATGTCAATGATTTTTAAGCAGGCTTTGAAAACGCTTTCCTCAAAACTGGCTTTTTAACACTCTGCATTTAACTGCTGCTTTTAATGATTTATTCTTTGCTGCTTGGTTTTCGTATTTACACTAATGTTGTATTTTTACTGTCAACGATCATGTTTTAACTGCAGCTGTCATTACATTTTAACATTTTAATATTTTGGTTGTGATTTTGTGATTTGTTATAATGAGCTTTTATCTCATGACCCACCCTGGTTAACCCTGAGAGGTGGCCTATGAATACCCAAGTAAATGAATATGGCTTGTGTCCACTGCCATCTAGGCAATGAAGCCTGCACTCTCTTTTAATATGTAGTTATTACTATATTTGTTTTTGTGCTGCAATCTTTATTCTTCAGCTTGAAATCATTACTGTTCCCATTTAAGTTAGGCCTGCTAGATCCATCCACCAGACAATTGTTCTTTGGATCTGGTAATTGATGCACCAGTTTGTTTTAATAAAAAAACTATTTAATGGGCTGTACACCACTAGTGTGGTTTGAGAAGGTAAACCATAAAAATCTGATGCCAACTCTGCCTTAGATCCTTTATAACAATAGCTTTGTCTTTTGCCATGTTGTATCTTCACTGCTAGGTTTCCCTTTCCTCTACACTGGTATAGTCTAGCTTAGCTAGCCACAGGATAGGACTCGGGGAAATAGTAGGGAGCTTGATGGGCTATGGGACAGTTGACCCTCTGCTCATTCTTTGGACTGTGAAGGGGAGGCCTCTCAGAGTACACGTCAGAAGGTTCTGCTGATGACAATCAGTTGGTTGCAGGGGGTGGGGGTGGGAAGGAAGGAAGGAATGAGAAAGAAAGCAATGAGAGCCAGTGTGGTGTAGTGGTTAAGAGCGGTGGACTCCTAATTTGGTGAACTGGGTATGGCTCTCTGTTTTGTCTCTGATGTGACTGCATAACAAAAGTTGAGTCTGGCTCCTGCTTTCAACCTCAAGCCACCCAAGGCTGCTGTCATCAGCTTGTGTCTGCCCTTGTTGTACCTCCTGGCCCCTCCCACTGGCAAAAAACTTTTAATTTCGCTGTGTTGTATACTTTCTCCTTCTTCTAAGGCTGTGCATGTATAGGCTACAGTGTCGATTTTGCTGACACAGCAGTGGTGTTATCTCCCCATGCCGCTGACATAACTCAAGAAAAGGCTAAAGAAATTGAGCAAAAGTGATATTTTTGTTTTTGTAGGATTTATACATCAGACAGTGATTCATGGTTATTTAGCATATATACTGATCAGTCAAATGGTCCTCTGAAGATGAAATTAATTTCGGTCCTCAAACTGTGCCTTATTTTTTAACAGGTATGCTGCAAGGAATTCAATAGGATTTGGTGGTCTGAAAATAAAAAGAGAATAGTGGTTTTGTACATACCTACCAATTCAAGAATTCTTTTAACCTCAATTAAATTATCAAAATTACCCACCTAAAAGTAGTTTCAGGAATGGAACCCACAGTATGTAGTAGATTTAAAAAGACTAAAAGTACTTGAGTATTGTTTGGGATCACAAAACATTTTACTTTAATACATTATGGCAGCAGTCCTAATCCTACTTATCTGGGAGTAAGCCCCATTGAATTAAACAGAACTTAACTGAGTAGACATGGGTTATGATTCTGCCATATGTAGCAGGCATTTGGTAAATGTAGAGTTGCTAGTGAAAACATTTTAATTTCTTATATCATTAGCATTTTTTCTCTTAATTTCATCTGTGGTAGGCTAAATTCCAAAGTTTCAAAGAATGTCAGATTTTTACAGCTGTTCATTTGATCTGCTTTTTTATTTTAACTTGGGGCAAGTGTTAAATTCCTTAAAATGGGAATGAATTCCTTAACTCCTATACTGGACTGGCATGGCTTAAAGTTGTTGAACTATAATATTACATGGTTGTTATTGGGCCTGAAAAATGAGGGGAAAATGCTTAGATTTACTTACTTTATCCTTACTATCTATCCTAATCCCCTTCTGCTTGGGAAGGGAAATGAGAGGAAACTACTCTGTACCCCTCTAGACATATGGAAACAGGGATTAAAAATATGTAGATTTAAGAATGTTTGGCTGTAGGAGCTCTCACCATCTCTTCCTACAGAAATAACAGGAGAGAAGTAGTGATCCAGTAGCAGTTCATTCCTCCCCCCCAAAAAAACACACCCCAGGATAATGAATGCTGTGGTCTCTCATTACAGCCATGTCAAATCAGATTGTATTCTATTTACTACAGGCCAGTCTTGATCTCCACCCTCGTTCTTTTTAGACCTCTTCCAATTCCAGCTTTGCTAACTCTAAAATGAAACTGGATACTCATCTGCATCATGCTGTTCATGGTGCTTATCAAATTAAGACTGATGACCAGAGCCAGCATAACTGCTTCCAGTTTGTGTTGAAATGTTCACACTTCACACACATGCATTAAAGTCTCATTCCCAAACACAGCAAATGAGGTGGCAATAAGTGTCAGGACTATATCAGTTCAAAATACAAGTGTGGGCTCACATGAATGAATTATTCTTCATACAAAAATGCTTGAAAAACAGCATATAAAGGGGTAAAGTCTAATGATGCAAAATGCTACATTTTTTATGCGCAAATGATTATTTAGCATGCAAAATTCATTCACCTGAGCTCCTATCCACTGTTGTAAAGCCCAGCCATATATTTCCCACTTCACTTGCTGTTTGTAAGAACTAGGCCTATATAACGACTGCAAGCAGAAGTTTGTGAATGTTGTTAAGAATGAAATCGTGAAAGATAAGCAAATATGTTACCTTTCTTTTGCAAGTACTGCAAGACCTTGTAGTAAGATAGGCACAACTGTCTGGTCCAAATAGGCACGTGTAGGTAGTGACTGAAGATCTACTTTCTGCTTTGATGTTTTCTCTGCACTTGCTTTCTCATTTTCCACTATTCGCTTAAAATGTAAACAAACACTAGATGAAGACAGCAATCCAGTGTTTAAGTTGAAAATATAAAGTCATGCATTTCTGAACTATCTAAAAATTGACCAAAAATCCATACATTTTACTTATTCAGTGAAATAAGTATGTTTTCTCAAAAAATCACGCAGAACCCCCATTAAAAATGTTTGTTTCCTTGAAAATTCTGTTTGCTTACTATGGCTCCATGAGACAGCCATTGCTGGTTCCTTGCCTGATTTTTACAAATTTACAGCAAAAATGTCTAGATGAGGTGAATGGTGGTGAAATCACCTGGATGGTGAAATAAAAATTGTTTTGCACACAAATATACAAAGGCATTCAATAGGTGAACATCAATATGAGGATCTTCATATATGCAACAGTCTTTGTAATACTAATGCCAGGATGAAAGCAAAATAAATCTCTTTCAGTCTTAGCTACACGAGCTCAGGCATTTCTATAATAAATACCTGAGATTGTAAAGTTGTATTAGACAAGCTATTCTAACACACGACTGGATCAGAGCCCCTATCGCTAGCTTCACTCAATTCTATGAATAAACAGCTTTAGCAAATTGTACTCTTTAAGAGTGTCAAGATGAGACTATTATTAATTTATTACCCACCCTTCACTCAAAGTTCCCAGGATGGGCAACAACCATTTACAATACAGTTTAAAAACTTATAGTTAAGAAATACAGTCACAAAAAAATATAGCAGATCTCAATTTCAACAGGGAATAGTTAACTCTAACGATAAACTTAGTTACCTCTACGTTCTCTGTAAGACCATATTCCGCATGAGGATTTTCTGGAACCTGCAAAGCATCACACAATTATAAAATATCTCACACACACAATCTCACTAAAGCAGGTATTGTTGGGGGTTTTGGCATTACCTGTGGCTGGCTCTCCATAATCTGTTCTGTCTCCATGATGTGTGGAAGTTAGCAAATAGGAAGTAGTCTTGGTGGGGAGGAAACAGAAGGTTACTGATTACACTGTGACCAGTTTTAGAAACTTTTCTCTTAAGTACAGCTGATAGTTCATGTTACCAACAACTTCCAAATGTCTTTTGGTATGACACATTTCATATCTTCCCGTTAAGAGATCTTTTATCAGATATATATATATATATCCCTCAACAACAAGATCAAGGGGTTTGAATGTCAGTTGTTTTAAGCAGAAAGGTTAATTTCTATCCAAATGTTCGGGGGGGGGAGGGGAGGAGGAGCCAGAAAAATGGGAGTGGGGTGGGGGAAACAGGGTCAACTACATGCAATGCTATAAAAAGCAATGATAGCGGGGAGGGCGGCCTTTGGCCCTCCAGATGCTGCTGGCCTCAACCTCCGCAACAAGCACAGAAAACAGGTAGGGATGGCAGACCAAGAGCATTTGGAGGGCCACAGATTCCCCATCCCTGTTGTAATGGCTGCGTATTGAACTTGCGCACGTTTACTCAGCAGTAAGTCCCCGTTATTCTAATGGGTCTTGCATTACTCCAGAGTAAGCGTGCCTGCAATTGCAGCCTATGCGTCCGTAAGGAAACGCTTCATTCGATCGAGGAACAGCCCGATCTGCCTGCTTTTCCTTTCTTAAAGGCAACCGACCCTCGAGGCGCCGAAGGACCCCCGGAGCCCGAGCCGCAGAAGCGCCAAGAGGGCAGCAGGCGGCCCGGGACATCCATTTCCCCGCTCCCGCTCCCCGGCCCCAAGGCTGCCTCAGCGGACGATGGGCGCCGCACCTCGGTCCGCGGCTCGGCAGCCCGCGCTCACCTCCGCTTAGCCAAGCCGCTCTTGGGTTCGAGGATGAAAAGCCAGCAAGAAAAAAACCACCCGTCGCGGAGCAACGAGCGAAACAATCCGCGAGACGAGTCGTAAACAAGGAACTTCGGCTGTCGTATAGCGGCGCGCCGTAAAGGAGGGAGCCGGGAAATGTCGCGCTTCACAGGCGGTAGGCGATTCGGGCCTCTCTAGCGCGCCTGCGTAATGGAGAGAGCTCTCCAAGGGGGAAGCTGCGGGGTGGGGATTTGCTTGTTTGAAAAGATAGGGACTCTCGGTCGCGGCCGCAGTTCAAGATGGAAATTAGCGTGGAGGCTGGCTCATCGCACAAACCCTGTTCTCAGTTTCTGGCATGTGAAAATCAGAATAAAAAAAAGACGACGAGTGGTCTTGTTCGCTTCTCTTCACCCCGATCAAATGAGTTTGAATTCTATTGAAGTATTTCTTCATTCTGTGTAATAATAAATCATCTTGTCTAGCAACTAGTACTCAAGTTGTGTGCAAAATGTAAAAAATATATAGGAAAGCAAGCAGTAAAACAGCTGTTGGTCATGGCAACCAGCAGCCTTTAAAAGCTGGATCGAATTAAAAGAACATAAATTTCAAAGGGAACTGGGCCAGGTAATTAAAAATGTGCCTGTACAGAGAAGCCACTAATTTAGCTTGCGGTGTTGAATTGACAGGAAGAGCAAACTCTCTCCTGAAGGGAGCAGGATATCCCAGGTGGGATTGAGTAGTAAAGCAACTCTAGTAAGAAAGTCACTAGGTTCTAGTCTACTTTCTTCAACAGGTTTCTTTAATTCTAGTGTAACACAAGGAGGGCTGATACATCCAACATGGCAACTTAATTTTAAATGCTGAGTATCAGTCACTCTACACTGAAGTGGGTGAACCCAATATTCCCTTGGCTCTGCTAACATATGGGCAATGGTATCATCCCATTCCCGGCAGTGGAGGTGAATCTCAGAAGCATCAATATTGCAGCGAAAGCACAGTCTCATTCCAAGTGCACAAAGAGGAGGAGGGGATGCAGGGATACAATATTAACATCCCAGGCAACCCTACCATTGGAAGAAAGGGTACTCATTCTGAGGGTATGACTCAAGTTTGCCTCCAGTATTCATCAAGAAAAAACAACTGCAGGTTTTCAAAATTTGAGGGAAAACTCCTAGTTAGGAATATTCCATTTACTGATGTTATTTGACCCACAGGACAGATAATTGCATCCTTTAACAATGGATCTGATTGCCTTTCATTGGCAGCATAATTGTGATAGGTACAAATTATAACGTCTGTAAATCCAAACTGATGCTTTTCCACAACATGCTTATAATTATTATTTGTGACAATAGGTGTGAATCAATAGGTTCAAAAGTGATTAATTCTGCATAGGATTGCATTCTATGTGTACTAGAAATTAGATAGGTTGTCTATATTTTATATGCCATCCAATTATTTGATTTTTAAAATTTATTATTAATAACCTCATCACAGCCTGATGCCCTCAAAGCAGTACACAAGATAAAATGAGATAAAAACAACAAATAATAATACACACTCCAAAAACAATAAAAGCATTTCTAAATATGAATAAGTAATATTCCATAAAAGGACTTTCACACTTCAGGGAAAGTCTTCAAAAACATCTTCAGTAGCCACCTAAACATCAAGACATCGAGCGCCTGTCTAATCTCAAGCAGTAATTAATTCCTGAGGGCTAGAGCTTTAACACTCAAAGCCTCGTTTCCAGTACAAACTAAGCACACATCTGAGGCATACAGTAGTCTCAGCAGTGCTCCTCTAGAGATGTGCAGTTGCCAGGCAGGGCTATATGAGGCAAGATGGTCCCTTAGGAAACCTATTCCAACTTTTTTAGGGCTTGGAATACTGAAAGTAAAACCTTTAATGGTGTGTGATAGCTTTTTGGCAACAAGTTCAGCTCCCACAGCAGAGGTGTTATATGGTGATGGTGAAAGAATATCCCAGCCAACAACCTACCTGCTGCATTCTGTGCCGCTGCAATTAAGTTCAAGGGTACATAGATCCCGCATGGAGCACATCACAGTAATCTAGCCTTGAGGTTACAAATATCAATACCACAGTGGCCAAGCATTTCTGTATAGGAACAACATGTAAAAGGCATGCTTGGCTACCAAGGTAATTTGCACACCAAGAGACAAACATGGGTCCAGAGACGCACCCCCAGACTATACTGTATACCTGTTCATCCAGAACAGACAAGTGGCCTACCCCATGGACGTGGGAAATTATATAGGAAGAGATAGTGACATTGTGATGATCCATATGGTAAAAAAATGTATTGGAATAGTGAATAGGGCTTCTAGACAATTCTTGTTTTAAATAGGTCCTTTATTCAAAAACATAACCAGCATCACATAAGTCTCTTAAAGCTTTGCTGCATCATTCTGTAATTTTATGTGTTTTATATTACTTCGAACATACCCAGTTTAGTTTTTAATTGCGGGGATCTGTAGAAAACTTCCCTGCCTCCCTCCCTTCTTGACTTGACATTCTGTCAACAGGCTGAGGACAGAATAAAGAAATCCTAATTCCCATTACGCATTGTATTCCCTTACTGACTACATTGCCCAGAGTGCACCGCTTCCACACAAAGCGGGTGCAATGTAGAGTGGAGGAAGAGGGGCATAAACCCTACCTAGTACTGTATTGGCTTTTACGCCGACACTAAGAGACACACCAGCCAGCCAACCCGCTATCTCCGTTAATTACGTGAGAAGAATTGCGTGATGGTAGCCTTCCGGGTTGACCCGCCTCCTTTCCCTACCGCCCGTAGTGCCGACCACGCCCCCTATTGTCGCTTCTGCGGTTCGCACAGGCGCAAATTGACGAGAGCGTCCAGGCAGCCGGCGAAGGGCTGCTGTTACGGCGCTCCTTATTCAGGAAGCGTCGCTGCGCAGATTGCCTCGTGCGCGCGCCTGCGAGTGCCCCCTGTTCCTGATAGCGGGGCTGAGGGAAAGGGGCGTAGCCTGTGCCATGGCAGGCCCGCGCGGCTGGTTGTTGTCAGTCGCTGGCAGCGGGTTATGGCGACGGCGGTGGTGAATGAATTCTCCGGGCGGGAGAGGGAAGAAGAAGGGCTTAGCCGCCTCCAGCTCCCCGACTCGGGCCGCCGGGACTTCCTCTCCGCCCGGGGCCGGGCCGGCTCCCTCCGTCCAGCACCACCAGCAACAGGCAGCTGCGGCGGCGACGGCGGCGGCGGCTTCCCCTCACAAGCGCAACCTCTACTACTTCTCGTACCCGCTGTTCGCCGCCTTCGCCCTGCTCCGCTTCCTGGCCTTCCAGCTGGGGCTGCTGTTCGCCTGGCTCTGCGAGCGCCTCTCCCGCGGCGGCATCCTCATGGCAGCCGCCAAAGGCACCGCCAGGGCCGGCGCCGGCGACGCTCCCGAGACCGTGCGAGCCTGCCACAAGCGCGCCTTCGAGTGCATCTCCACGGCGCTGCGCATCGACGAAGACGAGGCCGGTAAGGGAGGCCCCGGAGAGGCGAAATGGCTGCGGCAGAGGATGGGGGGGCGGCTGTGTTGCGCGGCGAGGACGGTGCCGGCGGAGGGAAGGGGAAGCGGATGCCGCCCAGGAGGACAGGGACGGGCGTGCGGCGTAGAGAAGCCCCCTTTCGCCGTCGCCTCACGCCCGTCGGATGGCTGCGCCCCCCATCTTTGGTGCCCCCCAGTTCCGTCAGCCTCCCCTTCCCGGCGCTGTGTCTCCTTATGCTGATAAATTGCTTCCGAGTTCGCTCTTGTCGCCCATCTGCTCTCGCAGTCGAGGGGACTGAAGAGCGTTTTTTTAGGTCCTCCTTGTAGTGTTGGCAGCGATGGTTCAGTCCGCGCGCAGTTAGTTAGATAGGCAGGGGTTTAAAAGGCGAGGGGCTTTGAAGAGTAGAATTGCTCCAGAGTGAAAAGCCTGTGGTGGTGTATTCACCCCATAAGAGGCGGCGAATGTTAGGATGTATGGAGGGTGCTGACATGAAGGACTTGGTGGGCGGAGTCTATGTAGAGGGAGGCTTTGCTGTGAATGTGAAAGAGACTTTGTGTTACCCGCTTAGTCTCTTTGTTCTCCGAGTTCAGCTTGTACTACTGTGGTTCATCATACACCATCACCAGCCGCTGCTTCTGTTAACTTGTTTGAGCTGCATATCAAATTCAAGTTTCTAAGGGGTTCAGACAAATTTTTGAGCTGGTACTGCTGAGGGGGGGGGGATGTGTAGAATGGTGAGCTCTGTGGAGGTAAACTATTCAGAAAGGCCTTTTTTTTGTTAGGGTTGACTGTACTGTAACTTATTCAGTAGCTGTTAGTCTTGTGAGAGAACATGAGAGTTCAGATATTTTAAAGCTAAATCGTTTGCCATTTGTAACCTTCAGTGCTTCCTGGTGTGACACTTTTGGTAAAAGATAAGCCATTGATAGCTTTTTAAAATCATGCTGTAAATAAATAGGGACTGAAGTGAGGTTTGTTGTTGTAAGTTTTACTTAATGTAATAGGTTAAGACCCACTCTTTCCATTTACTTATTTCGTGGTGATTTAGAATAAGAGGGAAAAATAACCTTTCCAATGCAGCAGTCACAAATATTTTAAAATACAATAAGATGGATAGTTGAGGCACCTTACACTGACCTAGACAACTGGTTGATTCTAACCTACCCCTGGGTCTCAAGCATAGGTTATTCCCAACACTGCTACCTAAGATACTTTTAGCTGGAGATGCCAGGGATTGAACCTTTTGCATCCAAAATGTGTTCCTTACCACAAGTTATGGTTCTGAACAAACAGCATTGGACTGCCAACATATGTAACGAAAACAAAAATTAAGACTGACATTAAGAACATGGTAAGAGCCTACTGGATCAGACCAGTGGCTCATCCACTATCCTGTTTTCATAGTGGCCACCCAGATGCTTGTGGGAAGACCGCAAGCTAGACCTGAGTGCAAGATTACTCTACCCAACTGGTATTGAGAGGCATAATGCCTCTCACAGTTGAGATAGACCAGGGGTCAGCATGGCTAGTAGCTGTGTATAACCTTGTCCTGCATGAATTTTTTTAATCCTCTTTTAAAGCTGCCTAAGTTGGTGGCCATTGATGCCTCCTGTGAGAGTGAGTTCCATTGTTTAATGATGTGTTGCCTAAAGTACTTTCTTTTAGCTGCCCTCATTCTTCCAACATTCAGCTTCATTGGATGTCCATGAATTCTAGCATTATGAGAGAGGGAGAAAAACTTTTCTCTAACCACTGTCTCCATGCCATGCATTATTTCATAAACATCTATCATGTCACCTCTTGCCTTTTGTTATTTTTAGGAATTGATTGTGAATTCGAACCCTGTGTCCAGTCACTTTCAAAACATAAGCTTGAATTGGGTATTTTTTTCTAGTTGCCCACCCTTTAAGTTTCCCTGCTTAGTGATTGTGGCACTATATGGCTTTCCTGGAAAGTGTAGAAATAAGCAGTATCTGGGAGTAACATAGCTGATTGCCCATTGTTTTGTATGAGAGATTAAACAAATCTGAAACATTAAGATTAAACCTTTCTATCTCATTTGTTCAGCAGAATCAAGATAAGGAAGTAAGTGAATGAGTTCAAGACAGTTTGACACGCCTATGAAAATAACTTTCCATTGCACTCTGGGTGTGCTGACCCCTGTGATTTCCCCAAATGTGGGAAGCTCGACTGCATAATTTGTGGTAGGTTTAGGATAGGTTAGGCCAGTGTTTCCCAACCTTTTTTGGGCAAAGGCACACTTGTTTGATGAAAAAAATCTTGCGGCACACCACCATTACAGCCCCGTGACGTCAGCGCGCAGCGTCACGCCGGGGGGGACGCACAAAAGTGAAAGTTTTCAAATTTTTTCCCTCCCCCTTGCCGGGGAACCTCCAAGCTTTGGGGGTGGGGGGGAGGAGGCAGCAAAGCGAGGGACTGAGGGACCCTAACCCTAACCCTCACCGATCACCCGGGAAAGCATGCGAACGAGGAGCCCCCGTGTCCTGCTCCCGGCAGCGGACGGCACAAAGCGAGGAGGCCTGGACAAGGCAGCACACTCCCCGCTCTCGCTGCATCGGGGCTTTTCTCCTCCAGGCCGCTTTCGAAGTCCCCTTCTCCGCTCCCAAGAGCCGGAGCCGCTGCTTCCAGGCCCTGTCCGAGCCCCGACTTGTGGCCTCACTTCGAGGAGCGCCTGTTGCTGGGGACGGGGCTGCATCCCCCTCAGACGCCGCCTCGCTTCCTTCCAGGAGACCCGATGGCTCCCCCTCTCCTGCTCGCCCTCCTGCGCTCGCAGCAGACCGAGACCTCCCTGCCCCCGCCCGGCTCGGCCCTACCTGGGCGCCTCCAAGCCCGGCCGGCTCCGCGTCGCGCTCCACGCCGGGCAGCTGCAGCGGGGGCGTGCGGCGGCCCGGCTGAGCGCGCCCCGGAGCCGCCGCGCCGTCGCTCGCGAGTCCCTCCGAGAGCCCTCGGGACTGACTCCGGAGTCGCGAGGCGGAGCGTCGCCCAGGGAAGGGGCGGCTTCCCACAAGTCCTCCGGGAAGCAAACGCCCTCGCCCGCCTCCCTCCAGGCAACATCTCGCGGCACACCAGGCAACATCTCACGGCACACTTGTGTGCCGCGGAACACCGGTTGGGAAACACTGGGTTAGGCTAAGAGAGTGGGGGAGCCGGGGTCACATAGTAAGCTTCATGACTGACTCATAGTATAACACACTGATTCTTCACATGCAAAAAAATTATGGCAGAACTTCATGGACTGTATTGCAAACTGTGTCAACATATTAATGTGGTTTGCTCAGTTCAGGATCTGAACTGAAAGAAATTCTCACATATTGAATGGGTAATTGCCCTGCTTGGCTGTGCTTTTCTCCTTCTAGGCATGTGGATTTGCTTGCTAATGTGAGCTGTCTGGAGCTTCTTACTTTTAAGATGCTTTTTATAGTTCACCTGATATAACCATAGCCTGTTGAGGTCTGGAGTGTATGGATTTACTTGTAGCAGCTGTTGTGTGGATGATCCAGCATTCCTGTGTGGGATTGAATTGGGTAACTTTCAGACTTTGATTGTGTGCTCTCTTGAGTAATCTGATATTAAAAGCAAGGCACTGTGAATTCATTGATTTCTCACATTCTCTTGTGATCCAGATTCTCATTTTTCTATCTAAATACTTTATTGACACTTTGTTTCTTTAAAACAAAACGCAACAAAACAAAAGGAATGTGAAGGCAGTCAGAGTAGCATAATGTCAAGGTGAGTTCTGAACCTGAAAGTCTGAGGTCACCTGTGACTTCAGTCATGAAAATCCTAGATAGCGTTAGCCAGACTACTATCTGTATACCTTAGCTTTCCATCTGCATATGGGGATACTTTTGATTTACTTGTCAGGCTGCAAGCAATCAAAAGCACAATATGAACGTTCTGTATTTCATCAATCCCATAACAACTCTTGATGTGTAATTACCTTTCTGCACATATTGTTATTGGGTTGCTTTCTGAACAAGCTTTAATACTGGGTTGAGATCCAATGTAGTGTGGAGCAGTTACCCCCTGCGGACCCCCACAAGACTCAAAATCTGTTCCAGAGGGTTGAGCAGATTTGGGTTGTTGGGAGCTGGAGGATGGAGAAGAGAAAATAGAAGTCTGAATGTGCATACTGGTAGCCATCTTAAAATAACTTCCATAGGCTCTATACAGTATCTGTAGTTCTGACCATTCTTCATAACGGAAAGTATGCAACCAACTTTTTCTCAGCAGGACAAAAGGAACAAGCTGTTGAATGGTACAGAAAGGGGATTGAAGAACTGGAAAAAGGAATAGCTGTGCTAGTTACTGGTCAAGGTAGGCCAACCTTGTGTCTCTGAAACTGTGAGCTTATTTTGATCCTAAATTTAAATGAATAAACAGAAGGAGCAATTGAAATTGGCAAAGAAAACCTAGTAAATCATCATCATCATAATCTTTTCATGGTTAATTTTTTTCCCTCTGACCTCGAGCCATGTTACCATGGATTTTTGGTGTCCTTGAGGTTAATCACTGGTTGTTTGCTCCTGCTGCTGCTACACTGCCAGGAAACAAGCCATGGTCTAGTTTAGCATTATGGTTGGGGCTTATTTGGAGCAAAAACTACAGACTTTGTTTAAAATATGTTAGCCACCAGACCATAGCTTGTTTCCTTGCAATGCAGCAGGAGTGGCAGAGGAGTAGCATTCATGTTAACTTTCAAATGTTTGCTGAAAAAAATTCTTTGCCGTAAGGCTTATGCAGACAATTAAGAAACATTTCCCATAGTAGTCAGCTGGTGATCTGTTTTAATTGTTTATGTGGTTTTTATTGTATTATAATTGTTGCAGATGGCTTTGGTATTTTTCACAAAATTGAGGTAGACAAATATGTTTATAAAAAACAACTAAACCTTAGTTTATGTTTGAATGTGATGTGTGAACAAGGCCAGAGTTGTTGAATGCAATACACTTCCTTAATTGCTGACAGCTAATTGTACTTGAAATAAAATCTCTGTTTTGGAATTACTCAAACCGATACTCATTAAATTTTCTAAATAATAACCAAAAAAACCATCTGCCATTAAAATTGTACTGAATTAATTCTGGTTCAGGCCAATAAAGTTAGATCCTAAACTGATTCTGTTCCAGTTCATGTTGAATAATACTGAATTCATAATGGGATACAACGAATATTTAGGATTAATCGTAGACAATCAGAACCATACTTTTAAATGGAATTAATCAGAGGTTGCTGGACTGAAGTTTCCAGCATCCTTGGCCATTGTTCATAGCTGTGAGGCCTATGGGAGTTGGAGTCCAATAACATCTGGAGGGCTACATGTGTGATTTAGATCAGCACAATTACAAACCTTTTCTTTAGAAACTGCAGGTCTAACCAACACAAATAGCAGCTTGCCCATAAGGAAACATGCTCAAAACACTGTGTCTTTCATGTCAGAACTTAGAAATAAGTTTTACCATGACTTAAAGTCTGATGAAGGCACTCTGTGGTGCCCAGGTGCTTTTAACCCCTTTCCCCACCATGCCTTCATCCTGTCTGTTGCCAGTTACTTCTTCAAAAGAATGGAGTACGTACAGAAATTTGACATAATGCAAGAATAAAAATCCTTCCAGCAGGACTACCACCTTGGCTCCATGACCATGGGTGCCATGCAGTGAGCATGGCCCTGGCACCGAAATTTGTGGGTCCGGACACTTCATAGGGAATTTTGTGGGTGCTTGGTTAGCCAGGGCCCCAGCAAGTTGGCACCTAAGCCTTCCAGATAACTCTGAACCACTCTGAGACATGTGGGTATAGGATGGTATATAAATTCTAATAATAATAATAATAATAATAATAATAATAATAATAATAATAGTAATAGGTTCATGTGCTAATGGTTTACTCTTTTTTTGGATAGTTTGCATTATCTACCACTTGTTTCTTAGTTCAACTTTTCTTTTGAACAGATAACCTGGATTTCGTTTTTGTTTGTCACAGTTGTGGTTCAACAAAGTATCTCTGTTGATGGTTCATGTTCTCTTTTCAGAGGGGATGGGGATAAAATTCAGTCAGATTTTTTGCCTCAAATCAATTTTGCTACCTTGGCACTAACATTTTTGGTGTTGCTTTTAAGCAAGTTGAAAGCTTTAAATACCTATTTAATTTTGATGTAAGAAGGCAAATTGTAAATCTGTAAATCTGTAAATTGGCAAAACAAGTATACTAAAATTGTAATGTAAATGTGGCATGGCAAATAGTTAGCATTTATTAATATCTTAGAAGTTTTTGTCGTTTAGAGATTCTTGGGGCTAAAATCAATCCAAAGTTCATGTTCCTTTAGAATGGTTTTTTCATCAGTTTAGAAATCTGACATGTTACTTGTCAGAAAGAGACCTAATACTAATGCTAGTTCCATATCAGCATTTTGAAGTAATGGCAGAGAATAGAAAATATTAACAGGGAGCAGGCTAATTGCACATGTAATGGGAAAATACAGCTAGTCGGAACACGTTCTTACTACTGTGTTCATTTGCATATTTTCCTCATTTGTGCAAATGTCCCTGAAGAGAGAAAAGCATGCACAGACTTGTTCTAATGTTAGATATCTATGCAGAGCATCGTTAGGATTTTTTTGCTATGTCAGTTACTTCTAGATGCATGGATAATTTAAGTAAATTGTAATTTTAATATTTACTTCTCTTTTTTGCTGTAGTGTGGGACAAACATTACTGCTGTACTTATGCTTGAATCTGAATATTTAACTTTCTTTTTAAGGAGATCATTGTGATCGAGCTCGCCGTCTCCAGTCTAAAATGATGACAAATTTGGCAATGGCCAAGGACCGTTTGCAGCTGTTAGGTATTACTTAATATTTTTATTTTGGAAAACGGGAAATGATAGTTACACAATGCATATATTTAAGAAACATTTATTAATCTGGCTTTTTAATTTTTGAAAGGGATATCTCAGTATTGGATTTTAACTGCATAGAACCTATATACCCACTGTGACACAGATACAGGAATATTGGCAGAGTCTGGGTCTTTTAGGGGGAGGGATTTAAAGGGGCTGTGAGAAAAACAGACTCAAGACACTACGAAGATGAAGAACTAGAGTTCTGGAGTTCAGCTGGCTCTCTGAAAAGATGATTTATTTGGTACACCCAGTGGAAGTAAATCCATGTTACACCTAAAATAAACATTTTAAATGGTCTCTTTTAGTAAATCTGAGTAAATTCACAGTTTGTCATTCTTATATCAAGGAAAAAGAATAAAGGACCAAACTAGACTGTGTAAGAAACCAGCCTTAGGAGGATGCAAGTTTGTGTGGAACCATGGCATTGAAAGAGGCTGCTTAACCTTTCCCCTTCAGACTGTTTTTCTACTTAAAACCCAACCACTTCTGCTGCAACTAAATTTGGGCAGAAAAATGGATACATGCCATATGTTAAGCAGCCTACTCACTTCCTGTCATACCTCCACTCAAACCAGCAGCCTCCTGAGACTGCTCTTGGTGTAAGAGATGCATGCAACTTGCTGCATGTCGCATTCCTATATTGCAGTAATGAGTGTTGGATGTAAGAACTTAAGTAAAGCTTTAGAGCTTATGACTGAGTCACACTAAAAAAAAATCTAATCATATTCCATGGCCATGACATACAACTTGTTTTCAATAGAGCATAGTAAAAACTTAAAATTAACATCATATAGCTATAGTATGTACTCTGTTAACACAAGCTTTTTAGGTATGAGAAGTCTGGTTTAAGTATCAGTCTTCCTGAGCTATAACTGTACCTCTTGCCCCTCCCACCTGCCCTTCCATTCTCTCCCCCTTACCAGTGGGTTTCCAGTCCTACTCAGTTTCAGTCACAGGAGGAAGGAGATCTTTCTTCCCCACAACATAGTTTAAATGTAACTCTGTTTTTTCTGAAACGCTCCAAATTAATCTTGCTTCTTTCTTCTTGAGATGAGGGCTTCGAGTAATTTATTGGTCCTGCTGGTACTTGGCAAAAGTACAGAAGGAACTGAGTCCTTAAGGTGCCATAGGACACTGCTTTGTTTTGCTGCAGCAGGCTTAACATGGTCATCCCTTGCAGTACGTCTTAGGCCAGATAGTAGCCCAATCTTATGCATATGCTGTATATTCAGTAGTCTCCCTACATTTAATGGATATGATTTAGATCACATGTTAGCATGCATATGCCTGTAGCTTAAAAGTAAATCTGATAATTATTCGTTTATTTATGTGTTGTTTTATGGAAAAACTATAATTCTAAAAGAATTTTTATTGTAGCATTTATTGTTAATAAGGCTTTCAGTGAGTTATTGCCATTGCATGGATAATTTTGACGTAGAGTGTAATACTTAACATGTATTGTTTATAAGCAGCAGAAATCTGTTTGAAACTTGGTGCAATTATGGAAAGAAACCACATTTAGTTTGGGGGGCTGATAATGGCTTCATAGTGGTTTTTTCATTTGTGGGGTAGCATAGGGCTCTGTATTGTTGTTCCATGTTTTTTAATATCTACATGAAACTTCTGGAGGAAGGTATCCAAAGGTGTGGTTGCAGCGTCATCAGTATGCTGACAGCATGCAGCTGTGTGTTTTGTTGCCATCTTTTGATGTAATTGAGGCTGTTGAAACCCTAAATCAGTGCTTGAAGGCATTGGTGGGACTGATGAAATGAGGTTAAATCCAGGCAAAACAGAGGTGCTGTTGGTTGGAGATTCCTGGCTTCAGAAGGAGGATTACAGCTAGCACTGGACAGGGTAACATTGTTCCCTGGAATAGAATGAATTCCCCCCACCCCACCCCCAGCCCCAGCCCAAAGATCAAGAACTAACTCACTTGAGTTATTTTTGGGGGGCTGGGAGGGACCACCTACTTTTAAAGTCACCTGATGTCATTATCGATTCAGGTGACAACAGAGGAACTCACTTTCAGCATTAATCATCTGATTGGCACTGATAACAAGCCCTTTTGAAGCTGTCAGTTTGCAGATGTGATTTGAATCCAAACCACACATGTGAAAGGACAAGTTCAAAGGGGCTCACTGAAAGTGTCAGTTGGTGCTGAGAATGGGTGCTGCTTACCAAGGAACACTCAGGAGTGCATTTTAAGCTCCCCATTGTTCCTTTGCAGCTGCGTCTTTAGTTGCCTGGCATTGCATATGGTATCAAGTGTGGGACAGGTGGGTATGGTTTGGCAGAAAAGGCCTTGTGGGCCAAATAAAGCCCATGCAACAAAGTCTCCCCACTGTTGCTGTTAAAAGACCCAAGTTCTCCTGGCTTCAGTACTGACTGGGGGAGCCCAGGTAGCATTTGTATCCAGGAGTGTATTTTATCGACTTTGGCTGGTACACTAAGTAGAGCCCTTTCTGCAGCTGACAGACCTAGCCACAGATCTGATCCATGCTGTGGCCACATCTAGACTAGATTAATATTGTAATGCACTGTATGTGGGGCTATCTTTAAATATAGTCCAGAAACTTCAGCTGCTTCAAAACATAACCACCAGAGTTCTGATGGATGTATGGCAGTCAGCTTCAATTACACTTGTATTCATTAATGACACTGGCTCCTAATATGTCTCCAGGCACAATTCGAAGTGCTGGTCTTAGCCTTGAAAGTTCCAAATGATTTGGGCCCAAGTTACTTAAAAGGCTACATGCACCATACCATCCTGCCCATGCACAGATATCTCAGTTAGAGGACCTCTTGATGTATTCACCTCCTAGATCTATTATGTGAATGACTAGGAGACAGAGAGGGAGTCTTTTGTGGCTCCACAGTTTGGACCTCTGTCCAAGTAGAGCTGTGGTGGTCAGCTTTTCAGAATGTTTCAAAATATTCATTTGTTTCAAATTGCCTTCCCTGGATAATTTTTTGTTCCACTCACTTAAGGAAGCTGGAATGTTTTTGTGTTACTAAAATTCTGAGTTTGTATTTATCTGTGATCTTTATTCTTGATTTTAATGCTTGTAGTTTTTATTGGTTGTAAATCTCTTTTGATAGTCTTTGCCTGGAAAAGCATCACACAAGCATTTTAAAATAAAAATAGTTTAGAGCATGCAAGTGAAATTTCTCAACATCTTCACCCTCCATCAACAAGACATAGCCGTTTCCATAAGCCCTAGGTAAAGGGTAAAGGGACCCCTGACTGTTAAGTCCAGTCGCGAACGACTCTGGGCTTGCAGCGCTCATCTCGCTTTATAGGCCAAGGGAGCCAGTGTTTATCCGCTCCGCAGACAGTTTTTCTGGGTCATGTGGCCAGCATGACTAAGCCGCTCCTGGTGCAACGGAACACTGATACTAGAGCAGTGCACAGAAACGCCATTTACCTTCCCGCTGAAGTGGTACCTATTAATCTACTTGCACTTTTGGCGTGCTTTCGAACTGCTAGATTGGCAGGAGCTGGGACTGAATAACGGGAACTCACCCCGTCGAGGGGAATTCAAACCAGTGACCTTTTGAATGGCAAGCCCAAGGCTCAGTGGTTTAGACCACAGCACTACCCGTGTCCCTATGTTGGAACAAAAACTCAAGGAGGCATGTAACTAAATTTGACAAGTGTTAGAAATAACTGACCTTATGCTTGGCTCTAGGCCTCTTATCGTGCCACTTTATCTCTTGACGTATGATGAAATCATCATCTGGGTTCACCTTTTCATCTAAAGACAACTGGATAACAACACAAATACAGTGCAGTGTACTTGGCCTGATCCAGCAGGCTCTTCATATGTAATTGAAGAATGCATTTTGTGAGGCAAAACTGCATTGAAAACGGTTGCTTTTTGACAGCGGCTGTTTTTCTTTTCTGTGTGGGTTGGGTTCAAACTTGCATGCAATGGAGTTTTGATCATGTGAAACTCGGCTAGAGGAACAGAGAAGGGGAAGATTATTTTTGTCAGTTTCTCCTTTCTTGTGTTGCCCTCTGAAAAGCTGATATCAGTGGCTGCAGGCCCCTCTGCAACAATGGACAGTGGCACTGAGGGCTGCAGGGGGAAAGGGGGATAGTAGAAAATAGTCATCCTTATTCCAGGATAAGCTTCTGCTAGATCAGAATCACTTCCATCTGCAGAATGGCGACCCTGCACCCAACCTTTCTTTTGCTAAATAAAATGGGTGTTGACCCCTCTTTCTAAAACCAATTAGTGTGAAGAACTCCAAATAAGTTAAGTGTGTGAAGCTGCAGGGTGTTATGACGAGTCAAGTTCAAGAGGCTGTTTAATACAAGAGAAACTATGTTACTTCAGAAAGATAACAAATAATGATTGTCATAAGGGAGCGTTGGAATTGAAGCAGTATAATTTCTTGGAATATTTCTCAAGTACACATCATACTTTATAAGTGGCAGAAAGACTTCATCAGTTTACCCCAAATCTGCTAATTGTACAATAATGCTACACCCCTTTAAGAATCCATTTTCCCTTTAGGATATTTGATATTTAGTAATGTTTGAAGTTTGAAGATGCTAATTTGATCAGAAAAGATGATTCTTGCTCAGCCTTATTAATTGAAGAATTGTCTGACGTGATGTAATCTGCTGAAGCAAGCATTAGCTGTTAACTATGGAATGGTAATTATACACAAACATTTGCCAATAAAGCATACTATAAAGATAAGATCTGGCTGCAACATGTATCAACTGGTTACAAGCTCTCTCACCTAAAACCTTCTTTTTCCCATGGATAGAGATAACTGTGCATACAGCATTGAAAAGTTTCCCATCAATCTTTTACATTGTGATTTCTGACTAACTTGGCTATTGACCGTAATTCACAACCTTTTCATGATAGTATATCATCTTTTAGATATTCTTGTAGCTTCATAATATAGCAAACATAAGACACATGCTTTCTAACTTTAATCCATTTCAAGTCAGTCAAAGACAAAGTCATTTTTTGTGTGATTTAGTGTACGTAACTTCCATGGGTTCATTTTTTGTTTTTTATTTGTCCTTCCCCACCCTTCTGTTTTGTTGCATAGAGAAGATGCAGGCAGTTAAGCAAATTCCCAAGCTGCAAATGGAAATCTGTAGTGACAGTACTAACCTGGTATGCCGCAATGGACATCTCCAGTCAGGTGGGTTTGGTTTTACCAGCACCTAAATAATTAGGGGGATGTCTCAGTATATATTATGTAACAAATAAAATATGCAGTGCTAAATTGCCTGCTCCTAAACAATATTTAAAATGCTTTTCTACTGAAAGGTTTCTGTAGTGCGGTCTGTCCTCAAAATTGTGTTAACATTGCTCTTGTTGAACTCCTTTCCTTGTACTTTAAAGTTAACCACATTTTAAATGAAATGGTTCCTAAGGCAAATCGTTAATTTTTAAAAATCACATGCTTTTAAAATGCAGTTTTAACAGTTTGAAAAAAACCCCTGCATTTTGTGAAATACCGTATCAGAAAAAAAAGCTGGGAGATTTTAGAGGCTGCTACAAAGTGATATAAGACAAAACTATATAACTGGATTGTTTTGAATTCTATTTTATATTAACATCAACCAAAACAATATTTGAATACACTTCCCATTAGTTATATCCTACTTTTTATTATTGGTCATTGCTCATTTGCTGCTTGATGTTAGAAAGTATGCCTAGAATTACTGTAAAAGGCTGCACATATGTGAATGTTAATTGTGTTGTTAACTAGGAGAACTATATGTGAGAGTTGGTTGAAGTCATATTTTGGGGGAACGATTGTAACCTGACATTCTGAAAGTATGCACTAAAAAGGAAAAGTGAACTTAAAACAGCAGATTGTGAAATGTTCATTGCTAGTTTTGTAATTTTGTTAGTAGGGTAGCTTCTCTGCATACTAGCTAATTGGTCATCTCAGTTATTTTCACTGTTTGTAAGACAAATGCTTTCAAATGAACAGATGCAAATATTGTTGAAAGCACAACTAAGCTAAAACATAAGCATGGTGACTTAATATTTTTGCTTTAGAAATTTGGTATTTTAGATGAGAATCCCCAGAGATTTGAGGTGGAAGGGGTTTCCTCAGTTGGTTTTTTAAAATCTGCCTGTTACTTTTAGGCCATAAATACAGTACTCTCTTCATTCTTGTTAACCATTCTTAAATGAGGCATTGAAATACTACCAGCCTTTCATATACTTTTGCTTAGCTCATGTACACGGCTGGAGCTTCCATGGAATCATAGAATCTTAGAGCAGGAATCTCAGCTAAAGCATCCATGACAGATGGCCATCCAACCTCTGCTTAAAAACATCCAAGGAAGGGGAGTCCACCATCTCTCATGGGAGTCTGTTTCACTGTTGAACAGCTCTTACTGTCAGAAAGTTTTTCCGACTGTTTAGTTAGAATCTCCTTTCTTGCAACTTGAAGCCATTGGTTCGAGTTCTACCCTCCAGAGCAGGCATCCCCAAACTTTGCCCTCCAGCTGTTTTGGGACTACAATTCCCATCATCCATGACCACTGGTCCTGTTAGCTAGGGATGATGGGAGTTGTAGTCCTAAAACAGCTGGAGGGCAAAGTTTGGGGATGCCTGCTCCAGAGCATGAGAAAACAAGCATGCTCCCTCCTCCATGTGACAGCCCTTAAGATATTTGAAGATGGCTATCATATCTCCTTTCAGTCTCCTCTTTTCCAGGCTAAATATAGCCAGCTCCCTCAAGTGCTCCTCATAAGGCTTAGTTTCCATACTCTTGATCATCTTGGTTGTCCTCCTCTGCACACGTTCCAGCTTGTCAACATCCTTCTAAAGTTGTGGTGCCCAGAATTGGACACAGTATTCCAAGTGTGTTCTGACTAAGGCATTGCCAGATATCAGATGAATTTTAATTAGTTTTTGAAGGAATAGTATAGTTTGGTTCCGTTTAATGCAAGTTGTTTTGCTAAATAATTTGAATCTGTGCTGATGATTGAGAATCAGTAATGTTGTCTTAATTGCATCATAAAGCTGTTAAAGCTTAGAATAAAATTGCTCTTTCCTAACCATATTTGGGGGGTACTCTCAAGTAAGGATTACTCCTAAGAAGTTTTGCTCACTTCACATAACCCAATCTGGTCTCTGGTTTACCAGTGAGTTACAGGCAATGAGGTGGAGCAGGAAAAAATTAGAACACATGTTAATCTCAAGTGTGAATCCAGTCAAACACAGGTAGTGACTTATCAAGTTGTCTTTGTGGTGGTGATGGTGATGAAGAGTTCTCTGCTATTTTTACATCCTAGATCCTTGGAAACATGCTGTGATATCGCTGTGTGCTTCCAGGACAAAGTTCTGTCCTGAGTTGGTATCCAACTAATTTTGCAGTTCAGTCTTCTTATGCTTAGAGTACCTTCTAGTCTAGTTTTGTGGTATGAGGATGTAGATAAGGGGGTTGGAGAGGTGCTGCCTACTGCAAGCCTGCTTAACTGGTTCCCTTCTTGGCTTATTGCATCTAGCCTATATACCTATTTACTAGAAGGAGTGATTCCAGCTGCTTTGAAATTAACAGTTATGAGGTTGCTTCTGAAGAAATTCTCCCTGCACCCCAAGAGCCATAAAAATTGTTGGTTAATCCCAACTCTCCTCCTTGGGCAGAATGCTTGATGGTTGGTTGCCAAGAAATTCCAGTTACTCTTGAATCAAACTTTCAGCAGTATTGGTACAATCAGCCTTCTTTTGGAAAGACTCCCTGATTTCAGAGTTGAAATCACAGTAGTATAGTAGTAGTAGTAGTAGTAGTAGTAATAGTAGTAATAGTAGTAAAAGTAGTAATAGTAGTAATAATTTATTTATACCCCGCCCATCTGGCTGGTCTTCCCCAGCCACTCTGGGCGGCTTCCAACAAATTATTAAAATACAGTAATGCACCAACATTAAAAGCTTCCCTAAACATGCCTTCAGATGTCTTCTAAAAGTCTGGAGTTGTTCTCTTTGACATCCAGTGGGAGGGCATTCTAGCTGAAGGGCCACTTCCAGGTACTACTGTTGGATCCCATAGGATATATGTTCGTTATGTGGTCCTACAGGGTTCTTTTTTCTCCCCTCTTCTGTTTCACATTTACTTGAAGCTGCTGGGTGAGGTCATCCAAGGTTTTGTAGTGTGGTGTTTCCAGTGTATACACTCTTGTCTCTCCTTGACAATGGATTTAGTCAAGGTAGTGGAAGTGCTAAGTTGTCCATTGGAATCATGAATGGACCAAATGATTGCCAACAAACTGAAGCTCAGTCTTGTCAGGATTTATCTGCTGTTAAAAGGTGTTTTGTCTAGAGAACCAGTAGTCAACCAGTTCTGAATGGGAGTGTACTCCACTCTGCAGATTTATTTATTTGGGTGGGAAATACTCATGGTTCTAGCTTTAATACTGTTCTTAGCAACCCTGAAATCAGTGGATGTAACAATATTTTTTAATTATAACTGGTTTTAGACTATTTTAACTGTTTTAGAATGTTTTTGAATTGTGGGTGTGTTTGTTGCCTTGGGCTCCTGCAGTAGGTAGGACAGGATATATTTTCATTTAACAAAAGATACAATAGCCTGTCCACAGTTATCAGTGCTCTGGCGACTTCCAGAATAGGCAACTGCAATGCTTTGTATTTGGGACTGCCTTCTGAAGATCAGTTAGGTTACTAGCTGGGATCAGGAATATAATGCTAATACCTAAAAAGAACTTCATTGGCGTCTGATCTGTTTCCAAGCACGGTACAAAGCCCTGCATAGCTTGTGACCTGGCTACCATAGGGATTGTCTCCTTTCCTTATCAATCTCCCTGGATACCCTTGCCAGATAAGTTGAGGGTGGTGGTGACAGGGGAGAATTTTATTTATTTTGGTGCCCAGTTTGTAAAATTCTCAGAGATTCTTACTTGGTGCCTATTTTGCTAGGACTATAATGCACAAGACAAAGATTTGTTGGTTTTTCAGACTTTTAAAATTCTTTTTATCTTTTGACTTCTTAATGTTTGCTGCTGTTACTACTTCATTGTTCATTGTTTTATTTGTTGTCCTTAATGTTTTGTGAAGTGCCCTAGAAATTTCAAACTGAAGTATGGTACAAAGTTTTAAAATAAGTGGAGAGTGAGTCTGACATTCTAAGATTTACAATATGTTTTTACTTCTTTGCGCTTTCAACTTTTACACTGTACATTGAAGTGACAAAAATGTGATTTGGTAAAGATAAAGCATGCTGGATCATGTTGGTCAGGCCACGTAAAATAATTATGTTAGCTAAAGTGTAGTGGCATAGGCGGAATTATTTTTCAACTGAATTTCAGGATTATTTTCAGTTATGCAGTAGTGCAACACAATTCAAATAATATCAATGTAAGAGATTAACTATAATCTTCATTCAGAATTTCCCTTGTGATATTGTTGGCATTGTGTTTCCCAGAAATGAATCACAGGATGTATATTGGACTTGGCTGACATAAGCCATATCCAGCTAGAATTTTGGCTGCCTCTTCCTATTCTAAAAACTTAACACCATTCAGATGCTGCAGAGTTGATAATTTGCTTCATACAGGTATAATGTAGTGATTAAGAGACTCTGTCCCCAGTTCAGATATTGTCTCTGCTATGAATTCATGAGGTGGGTCAGTCTTGCCATCCTCCGTTGACAATATGTGGATAATAATACTAACCTACCTTACACTTTTGTATTTCTTATTAAGGATTGTAACATTGGTTTAGAGTTTTGAATATTCTAGGTGCTACGTAGATGCCTAGCAATTATGATTATTCTAGTGGTAATTGCAGTTCATCTGTATCAAGTGAATGAATGTATTTGTAGGATTCTAAAACTTATTTGCTGTAGTATTAAATGTGATGGTTGACAGCTGCATGTCCAGTAGTGTTTAAACAATTAATAGTTAAATAGAATTTGATTGACTAATCTGAGTTTATGGTGGTCCAGGAGTGGTATTAATGTAGACTTACTAGAATTTTCTACCAAGCAAGTAAAACAAATATGAATATGACTGTTCCACTTTAGAAAATGCTATAAAGCAGTACATTTGATCAAGATGTCACTCATTATTTTTAAAGGATGGTGTGCAACTAGTTGTTTTGAGTATACCCTATATTGACATATCTGTGTCTTCCTTTTTGTAGAAAGTGGAGCTGTTCCAAAAAAGAAGGACCCATTGACTCAAACGAGTAACTCACTCCCTCGTTCAAAATCAGTGGCCAAAACTGGATCTGTGGGGCTTTCAGGGCACCAAAGGACACCTAGTTATAGTGGAATATCCAATTTTTCTGTACCTAGACAAGGAACTGTTCCCGCAGCTTCAACTCAGAAGGTAAGGCAGTAGGCTCCATGTGCTGCTTGCTTGCCAGTTTGTATTCATAACAGAAACATTACCATTCAAAATTGAGGAAATACATGGCAACAGAGAGCTTTATTTCAAAGCTTAGAGTCTTTAATTGCAAAAAAAAGTTTCTAAAGAAAAGTGCTACTTTTATTGTCCTAGCTCTTTTTTTTATTGAGACCATGTGTTAGAACTTCTCAACCAGTAGTGCTATGCTTGAAATCAGTTAAGAAAATGGCTCCAAGGGTATGTAGGTGTGCAGTGGCTTCATTTGTGATTCAACTGCTTGCTGATAGGAAACTAAAACAGGTGCCCATACAATTGACTGTCCTTGATCATCTTTCTGAAATGATGGCTGGGTTTTCCTCAGTTTAAAGTGTGTCAGAAACCTGCACAATTTGTTTCATCAGAGGATGCTACAGGATAGTAAAATGTTGTCTCACTATCAAACCACTTCCTCTCCACCATTACTCTTAAAATCTTACACCTGTTGGTAGTCTATGTTCATTTTTCTCCATGTACTTAAGGAGAATGCTAAAATTAACTGTCAAAATAGAATATCCTAGTAATAATTTTCAAGAGTCCAAGACCTCCAAATAATGTTGCATGAGCTAAAAATCCTAACATGTTGATTGGTCTGAACTGGTGGTGAATAACCAGGTAACAGAGCTTGAGAATGTGGTGGATAATCTATGCAAAAATCAACAGAATGTGTGGCGGTGATGATAAATGCAAATTTCTTACAAGGGTTAATTAGGAAAGGGACTGAAACCAACTCAGCCGGTATCATTCTGCTTTCATACAAATCTCTGGTGCATTTGGAATATGTGTACAGTCCTGATTACTCCATCTCAAAGTATTTCAGAATGAAAAAGCCACCTGAATGATCAAGGGATTGGAGCATCTCTACCAGGGGTCAGCAACCTTTTTCAGCTGTGGGCCGGTCCACTGTCCCTCAGACCATGTGGTGGGCCGGACTATTTTTGGGGGGGTGGGGTGGGGTGGGAATGAACGAATTTCTATGCCCCACAAATAACCCAGAGATGCATTTTAAATAAAAGCACATATTCTACTCATGTAAAAACACCAGGCAGGCCCCACAAATCACCCAGAGATGCATTTTAAATAAAAGGACACATTCTACACATGTAAAAACATGCTGATTCCCGGACCGTCCATGGGCCGGATTGAGAAGGCAATTGGGCCGCATCCGGCCCCCGGGCCTTAGCTTGCCTACCCCTGATCTACAAAGGGATGCTAAAGTATGTGAAGCTCTTCAGTTTTTTTTTTTTAAAGAACTAACAGGAGGAAGGAACCTGATAGAGGTTTCTTCATTTTTTGCATGGAGTAAAGGAAATAGATTCCTTTATTTATGGAAATCACTATTAAAATATATGGTGATTGCCACTGACTTGAGATGGCTCTAAAAGGGGATTAAACAAATTCATGGTGTGTAGCTCTGTCAGCCATAATAGCAGTGGAACCTCCAGATTCAAAGTCAATATTCCAAGGAACTGGGGGCTGTCCTTGTGGTTTTCCCCCAAACAATATTGAAATATTTTTTAAAAATTGCTTCTTCAGGCTACTCCAAAAAATAATAGAGCCAACAAGCCCTCTACTCCTACAACTGCTGTGCGAAAAAAGAAAGACATGAAGGTTTTTAGAAACGTGGATAGTAATCTTGCTAATCTTATTCTCAATGAAATAGTAGACAGGTAAGCAATATCAGTGGTTGTCTTTAATAAAGACAGGGTTATTTTTTTAGATTGCTATGTAAGAAAAGTGGGGTTTTCCCCCTAATAGGGCAATTAAGATTAAACATATTAATTTTTCTGTATGAGTTGATAGCAGAATTTAGTTTTGGGGGTCTAAATAAAACATGCAGGTGTGGTTATAGGAAATGAAACATTGAATATAAATGTGGGTAATTTCATAATTTTAATGGATTTCTTAAATGGCAGTAATGGTGTAAAACTAGCCAGCTGTACTCCAGAGCAATGAAATGTCTATTGTTGCACTAATTGGTATTCTGTATCTGTTAGTGGGCCATCTGTCAAATTTGATGATATTGCTGGGCAAGAGCTGGCTAAGCAGGCACTGCAAGAAATTGTTATTCTTCCTTCACTTAGACCTGAGGTAAGCAATATGTTTTCTATCAGTTTTTATATTGCACCTTAGAGCATTCTGTTCTGTGTATAAATGATGTATGCTATTTATGTTAATGCTGCTCATTTACAATTTGGGATTAATTCACATAATGTACCAATAAAAGGATCAAGATTGTTTCCAGAGAAACCTTGCTATATTTGCATCTCTTCCTTAAAAGTACTAATAAAAATCATGATTCTTCATTGTAACCCAGTAGGGTTGTTAATAATTATGACTATTCAGTAGAGTGAAACTTATCTAGTTGTATGTAGCTCTCTTGTCCATAGTATCTATTTAAAATATTTATAAACCGACTTTCTTAGATCTAATATATATATATATATATATATATATATATATATATATATATATATATATAGATCTAATATATATATATATATATATTCTATATATAGCATTGCAATATGTATACTAAGTAGTAAAGGTAAAGGTAAAGGGACCCCTGACCATTAGGTCCAGTCATGGCTGACTCTGGGGTTGCGGCGCTCATCTCGCTTTATTGGCCGAGGGAGCCAGTGTACAGCTTCCGGGTCATGTGGCCAGCATGACTAAGCCGCTTCTGGCAAACCAGAGAAGTGCATGAAAATGCCGTTTACCTTCCCGCCGGAGCGGTACCTATTTATCTACTTGCACTTTGACGTGCTTTCGAACTGCTAGGTTGGCACGAGCAGGGACCGAGCAACGGGAGCTCACCCCATCGCGGGGATTCGAACTGCCGACCTTCTGATCGGCAAACCTTAGGTTTTGTGGTTTAGACCACAGTGCCACCCACATCCCTAAATAATTATATAATCCAGTGGTCTGGATGACCTGTCTTTTTGAAAGTTACATCTTTTAAAGAAACATCAGTGTTAAATGTATGTGTAGATACTGCCTGTTTCCATATAACCTTATGCTTGTTTACAGTCACAAAACAGTGTATAACTAAGCTATTCTTTCAGCTGTTTACAGGGCTTAGGGCTCCTGCACGTGGATTGTTGTTGTTTGGCCCACCAGGAAATGGAAAGACGATGTTGGTGAGAAATCTGTTTTGCACTCTAGCATGTTGTTCAGCTCAGCTTTTTGAGAACCTTCCACATTTGCTTTCTCTTTTTATGAAAAAAGGTGTTGAATAATCTCTTTGAAATAGGAGAGTATTTTAATGTTGGGCTGTTTGCACTCTGCTTCGAAGAATACTGAGAATTTTACAGTATCTTATGAGGAAAGTACAGATAACTTGCATCTTACACTTATTTTACTTAGGCTATCACAGCTTTGTGGGAGTGGGTGGGTAAATTAACTTATGTTTGGAGAGACGGCCCTAGATAGTTTAAGTGAATTTGGTGCTTGGTATTAACATGCAAATACTCTCTTTAAGTTAAGAGTAGGAATGAGCTGTATACCTTTATGGAAAAAAACAGTGCTTTTCTTGGTCTGCTTTCAGTAAATTGGCATTTCTTTTTTTCTTTTCTTTTTTAAAAAAGCTTGTATAAGATGATGCATTGTGGTGTTTTAGTGTAGCACATTTGGTACATCGGGATTTGTAAAACTATTTTGTTTATTTCCTAATACTTTATGAATAAAACAAAAAATGAAGTGGAAAATTTTGCTTCATAAACTCATGTTATCTCAAATCCAATAGAGGAAGTTGGTTCATATTCCAGTTTTAATAGTTTATATATGAATCTCACTGTGCAGTGGTTGACAGCCTCAGATTAGCTGCATACAGTTTTTATGAATAAATTTGAAGAGATAAAGCATTTGAAAATTCAGCTGACTACCTTGGCAGACATGTCACACTTTTAGGGAATGACATGCTATATATTGCTAAATCAATGATAGATTATTTGGATTTTCCATAACTGTATTGTACTATTTCTTACACATTTAGTAAGAATACTGTAAACCTTTTATGCGGTAGTCCTCACTTGGCATTTTCTTTTATTCAAGGCCAAAGCAGTGGCTGCAGAATCAAATTCAACTTTCTTTAACATAAGTGCTGCAAGTCTAACATCAAAATATGTAAGTAGCAGTTGTATATTCTAGTTGTACACTTTTGAAAAATACCTGGGGTTCTTGATAATGTAGGTTTGGCTCAAAAAAAGGTAACAGGAGCATTTGGCAATGAAAAGTTGCTATAAACACATATTTCTAAATAAATGTGAAGAGGCAATCACTTAAATTTCACTGCAACTTGTTAAAACCTATGACAAAGTTATTGGCTTGGATCATAACTAAGTTCACAGAAAGTTTCTCACCTGCATTCCCCCTGCAGCTACATACACCCCCAGAAATCATCTTTGTAAGGTTGGGGGTAAAAGAGGAGAGCACAAAATATGGTCTGAAGCTCAACATCCAAAAAACTAAGATCATGGCCACTGGTCCCATCAGCTCCTGGCAAATAGTAGGAGAAGAAATGGAGGCAGTGAAAGATTTCACTTTCTTGGGCTCCATGATCACTGCGGATGGTGACAGCAGTCACGAAATTAAAAGACGCCTGCTTCTTGGGAGAAAAGTGATGACAAACCTAGACAGCGTCTTAAAAAGCAGAGACATCACCTTGCCGACAAAGGTCCGTATAGTTAAAGCTATGGTTTTCCCAGTAGCGATGTATGGAAGTGAGAGCTGGACCATAAAGAATGCTGATTGCCAAAGAATGGATGCTTCTGAATTATGGTGCTGGAGGAGACTCTTGAGAGTCCCATGGACTGCAAGAAGATCAAACGTATCCATTCTTAAGGAAATCAGCCCTGAGTGCTCACTGGAAGGACAGATCCTGAAGCTGAGGCTCCAATACTTTGGCCACCTCATGAGAACAGAAGACTCCCTGGAAAAGACCTTGATGTTGGGGAAGATTGAGGACACAAGGAGAAGGCGATGACAGAGGACAAGATGGTTGGACAGTGTTCTCGAAGCTACTAACGTGAGTTTGACCAAACTGTGGGAGGCAGTGGAAGACAGTAATGCCTGGCGTGCTCTGGTCCATGGGGTCACAAAGAGTCAGACACAACTAAACGACTAAACAACAACAAAGGTTGGGGAAATCCTCTTGAACAATGTGAGATGTGGCAAGGGGGCCTGTTGGGGGGCATTGCCCCCAAATTGAATGGACTTCTGTCCAATTTTGGCACAAGATTTGAATAATTTCTCCTTGCCAAGCAGATACCCCACCCACAAACTTCAGGAAGGCCTCCTGAGCTGCCAGAGAAGCTTTTTTAGGAATTCAGAAGCAGGAAAGGCCAGGTGTTTTCCTTCTGTGAACTTCCTTAAATTGATTGTGTTGTGATCCAAACCATCGAGTTTAGGTTTTTATTCAGGGAGGCAGATAACATATATCGCAAGTACCAGCACAGAGTTGGTGTCAAAATTTGGTCTTGGTCTTGTTTTATATAAATGAAAAGGATGTGAATGAACCATATTAACAAACTTTTTCTGAAGTAGATGCCTTATATTCTTTTTAGGTTGGTGAAGGAGAGAAACTAGTTCGTGCTCTTTTTGCAGTAGCCAGAGAACTTCAACCTTCTATAATTTTTATAGGTAAAACTTTAGCATTTGTGCATTTAAAAAAGTAAAGCAGCTTCAAACTTTAAATTGTAAAGCAACCTAATGTTGTGATCAGGTAAAGCTGCATCAGAAGCTATTGTCCATTTATTGGATTTGTTTTATAATTTAAGTAAGTAGGATGTTTACAGAACTACTAATATTATATTGGAAGTTGCTCTGTGAATATATATTAAAAAGTCTGGTAGTGATGTACTGAAGACAAAAAAAGACTTATGCATGCTCCTTCTCAAATATGTTACTAACTACATGGCTCTCAATAATAGATTTTGAATAAAATACAAGTTATTTTACTTACTTCGGTTATATTATTATAGGAAATGTTATAATGTTGCCACTTTCAATTTTTAGATGAAGTGGATAGTCTCTTATGTGAAAGAAGAGAAGGTGAACATGATGCTAGTAGACGTTTAAAAACGGAATTTTTAATAGAGTTTGATGGTGTAAGTATTAGCTTTGGTATGAAGCTACATCAGTGCATACCGATTTGTTGTGTTTAAACTGTGGATTATCCCTTTTATACTTAGTTCTTCTTAATCCTGAAGAGCAAATAGAGAAGGGACAAGGAATATTTTATTGGGGGAAAGGGAACTGTTTTCTTTTCCTATTTTACTGAACTCCAAGTGTTGTCCAAAGTGGTGGCTGGTAAACTGGTGCAATATGAAGTCATGAAAACGAGTGAAGTTGTTGCATTTTTATAATATGGAACACGAAGCAAAGTTATTGCTTAGCAAAAATTAAGAGTTTACCAATCTATAACATTAAGCTTTTTCAGGTAACTATTTTGTGGCAGTATTAATTTCCAATTTCTAAATATTTAAGCTTTGCTTTTTTGGAAAAAAAATAGGTACAGTCTTCAGGAGAAGACCGAATACTTGTAATGGGAGCAACTAACAGGCCACAAGAGCTTGATGATGCTGTTCTCAGGTACTTTAAAACATGTGTTATTAACAGCTGTACATAGTGAGGGTTGGCATAGTAGGTATTCTTGATCATTCACTTGGTATGTGTTGGGTTCCAGTATTTCAAAGAATAATTTAGGGTGTGTTTGTGCACAGAATTATTGGAATCATCACTGTAGATGTGGTATCACACAGGGGAATTATTGAAAATATTTCATAGCTGCTTGGAATGTTTTTAATAGGAATAAAACAATCTTACAATTTTCCTTTGAAAATGTATGAGGCATAGGGTTAAATCTAAAGGTGCCTTTCCAATTACAGAAAGTCCTATGGCTTCTGCTAATGTATGGGAGGATATGATTTTTTCTCTCCAAATCCCTCCTTTCCATGCCACATCCCATACTGTTTTCCAGATATTCTGCAGGGTCACTCCAGTCCTCTAGAGCAGGTTTGTGGATCTGTAGAAGGGCAATAAAATGGACAAAAATCTCCTGTTCTGGTAGCAGGTGCAGAAAGTGACCCTTCCATGAGCAAAACTCTTTGTTCATGTGATCATAGGATCCAACCTATGTGATTATTAAAATCCGTTTTGTATACCTTTGGGGCCCCTTTCTTGAATGCTAGCATTTAAATATTGGTGGCTGGGAATGATGCTACCTCATTAGCAACTTTCCTTGTGGACATGGGACTGTTTTTCAGGGTGACTTAACACATCAAATGGCACAGCTGAGATAATGAGGGCCAGAAGTGTGATGGGGATGAAGCTAGCTCTTTAGCTCTGTAGGTAGTACAAATTTACTGTTAGAAAATATTGAAACAATTTGGGCTGAATAATAATAAGGACTGGGAGATCTACAGGTCAGTCTTGACTGCCCTCTGTACAGGCATTATGTATTGGATTTGCTAAAACAACAATGTACAAATGATAAGCTTTCTAAAATAAAGGATTTCTCTCCCCCCCCCCCTTACTGGCTGCTTCATTTAATAGACAGTTGCATTTTTCAGGCATCAAATGCTATTGAACACCTCTGTAATGTCATATGACATATTTTAGCCAAAAATATATCTGTTAAAACAGTGCATTTATTAAAATTATCCATGTGTAGTTTTAAGCTCTTTTTAGTATTACTACAGAAATTCTTCTTTCATACTCTCAGAGTGTGATGTTTACACTTCAATTTTTGCATGATATAGAAAATGGGCTTTTTACATACTATGCTTCCCTAATCATACTTTCTGTATCAATATTTGTGTTTTCAGGCGATTCATCAAACGAGTGTATGTATCATTACCAAATGAAGAGGTATGTAGCTTGTGATTGCATTTTTTACACAAGACTGCCTCACTGCTTGTTTTGGGTGCAAATTTGTGATAGATTGAAATATTTCGTATAATTGCTACAAACATGAGTTTTCAGTGAGCATGGTTTATAAAAGAGTTTACAGGATAGAATACATCCTTCCAGCTCACAATCTGCTTGTCTTTTCACATTTTTGAAAATCTAAGCTTTCAGTAAAAAGGATTTCAAGTCATATGGAGGAAAAATCTTAATCAGATGTTGTCAGCATATGTTCAAACTTTGAGAAAGGTCTGTGGTTAGGTGTTACTGCCCAAACTGAACAATTTCCCTTTCATTTTTAGTTTCTTTTCTCCTGCAAACCTCTTAATAGCTGGTGCTTCCTTCTTTCTCTACTATTATCCCTTTTTCTGCCTAAATTCCATCTGGAAGATAACCTTACAATCTGGATTGGTATATATGGGAGGAGGTACCGTAATTTTCACTCCAAAACACACACTTTTTTGCTCCTAGAAAGGAAGGGAAAATGCCTGTGTGTGTTACAGAGCGAATGCACTCACTGGATCCATGGCTGCCGTCAGTCAAGCAAAGCGGGAGCTGCTTGCAGGGCTTTGCACGGCTCTAGCTTTGCTTGCTTTACAGCCAGGAGGAGGGGGAGGAGCTGAGGAGGAGGGAGGGAAGGAGAGCCATGCCAGCAAAGCGGGCAGCAGCCGCTTACACGCGAGGAGGGACAGACAGGAGCCATAGCGAGCCGGAAAAAGCGCCGCGTAGCCAGCAACAGCTGCTGCAGCCTCAGCTAGCAAAGGTCCGTGAGCTCTCTAAATGGAGCAATGAGGCTGCAGAGGGACGGCAGGGCACAGGAGGGCTCTGAGCCACGAGCGCAGTGAAAATCAGTAAAAAAGTTTTTTAAAAGGCTGCTGGGGACAGGAGGGCACGGGATGAGGGAGAGGGGGAAATTACAGTTCTCCCAGCGTCTCAGCTGATCCGCTGAGCAGGACTTGGGTTGCAGGGGATTTGCCATTAGCTGCGTAAAGCAGCAAAGAGGGAGAGAAGGAGGAAAGCGGGAGAGGAAAGGAGCTGCTTACACTGCTGTAAGTGGCTGCTGTCCGGTTGGCTCCTTTAAAGCAACAGTGCTCTTTCCCTCCCCCCTCCCCGCTCAGCTCTCCGAAAAGCTCCTTCTCCACCCACCCCACGCGAGCTCCTTTTCCCCTTAGACCCCTCTCCTTCATCATTAGCAGCATCCTTATCCACCCACCCCACGCGTGTTCCTTGTCCCCTTAGACCCCTCTCCTGCATTATTAGCCACATCCTTCTCCACCCACCCCACGCGTGTTCCTTCTCCCTTTAATACTTTTCCTTCCCTCCCCACTTAAAATGTGGTTACAAAGCACGGATCCACATGGATCCTCAGGATTTTTGCACTGGGTCACCCCAAGTTCACCATCAGATCATATAGCATATGTATGGCTACAGCCTGCACCAAAACACGCACCCACTGTTTCATGGGGCTGCAATGGCGCAAAAACGTGGTTACAAAGCATGGATCCACATGGATCCTCAGGATTTTTGCATTGGGCTACCCCAAACTCACCGTCAGATCACGTCTGTGGCCACAGCATGAACCACAAGAATCATACATCCACTGTTTTGTTGAGAATATTTTTTTCTTGTTTTCCTCCTCTAAAAACTATGTGCGTGTTATGGTCAGGTGCGTGTTATAGAGCGAAAAATACGGTAATCCTTCAGGTAATCTAGACTCATGATACAGAGAGCTTTTACTGAGGCCAAACCAACACTTTGACTGGGCCCAGAAATGAGCTAGCACCCACTGCAGAAAAGCACAGATGTGATATAATCGTATTGGCCAGTTTATGTCTTTGGCAGGCCTCTTGTTTTAAGTATTTTTATAACATTAACTTACACAAGATTTCTTGTTTGTATAGTTATAAATAGTGAATATTGTGCCTTACAGACACGACTGCTTTTACTAAAAAATCTTTTGAGCAAGCAAGGAAATCCATTAACCCAAAAAGAGCTGGCACAGCTAGCTAGGTGAGTAACTTTATGTTTGTTGTTCATTACAGCTGGTGTATGTGTAGTAGGATTTGCAGCTGTTGCACATCAGCAGGGATTCTAAAAATAATTCTCTTGAGTATGTCATGCAGATAGATGTCTTTCTTCCTTAGGTTTTTATGTAAATATCAATACTTGATGCATCCATCAAACATAACACCACTAACAGTTTGATACTAAAGCTAAAATTTCATTACAGAAACGTTAAACATTCAATATAATATTAATTTTAAATTAACATTTTATTTAGTTTTTTTAAAAAAGTAGGCTGCTTTTGCTACAAGCTAGTGACTTAAAATATTGTAAACTTGCTGAGTTTCTTTAATGCAGTTATCCACAGGAAAAAACTGAAATTGTGTTCACTTTCTCTTTACAAAGAATGACAGAGGGATACTCAGGGAGTGACTTAACAGCATTAGCTAAAGATGCAGCACTGGGTCCTATACGAGGTAAGCTTGGTTACCTGTTAATGAAAAAATGAGATCATGAACCTTTTTCTGTTCTGTGCTAGATAAAGCCTTGATTTTAAAGAATTTTAAAAATACAGCTGGATAGTATTAGACAAGGATTTTTATTGTGCCATTCACTATGAAGAGATTACATGATACACGTTTACCTTCCCACTGCAGCAGTAAACCATTGAGCCTCTTGGGCTTGCTGATCGGAAGGTTGGCAGTTTGAATCCATGTGACACATGAGTTCCCATTGCTCTGTCCCAGCTTCTGCCAACCTAGCAGTTCGAAAGCATGCCAATGTAAGTAGATAAATAGGTACTGCTGTGGTGGGAAGGTAAACGGCGTTTCCATGTGCTCTGGTTTTCATCATGGTGTTCCATTGTGCCAGAAGCAGTTTAGTCATGCTGGTTGCATGACCCAGAAAGTTGTCTGTGGACAAATGCCGGCTCCCTTGCCTGAAGCGAGGTGAGAGCCGCAATCCCATAGTTGCCTTTGACTGGACTTAACTGTCCAGGGGTCTTTTACATTTACACCTATTTATCTACTTGCTCTGGTATGCTTTTGAACTGCTAGGTTGGCAGAAGCTAGGACAATGCAATGGGAGCTTTATAAAAGTATAAATACTCTGTTATAGATACATTCTAGAACTAACAATTTATTCCAAAGCATCCGTTGCATCTCTCAACAAAACTAAGCCTATTATCCAGTTTTAAAATGCTAAAAAAACATAAATGGAATGAAGCTTTAAAATACAAATTCATTTCTCTTTATTTTAATACTGTCCTAGAAGTAATAATTTTACAATATAACCTTAGTAATTTTTCAGATCGAGACTGAAAAAATAATGGAACCAGGTGATTGCTGTTGATGCCTTATCTCATTTGACTATTACTTAGTGTGTTTCACTTTCCAGTACTAAGATAGGGATGTTTCAGATATTGGGACTTCTGGTGGGAGTTATTTTTTTCAAAATACATTTGATAGTTATTTCTTTAATTTACAGAACTAAAACCAGAGCAAGTGAAGAACATGTCTGCCAGTGAGGTATGCTGTTTTAAGATTTGCTTTGCCAAACCAACTAGTTATTTTTGTTATTAAAATGAGTTATCTGATTTGTGTATCTAATCCACAAAAGACAACAAAACAGCCTGAAAATACTTCATGGGGAAGAAGATCTCTAAGTAACATAGGATAGAGCCAAAATTTGCCCCTCAGGGAATGTAATGTCTTACTCCATTTGCACATGGAACCAGGATCCAGCAGAGGTTCTGCACTCCCACCCCCACCAAGATGAAGCAACTCTCAGAGCCCAAGCCCTTCAGATAGTCTTTCAAGGGGTCACAGGAGGTTGCAGATAGGCAGATAGGAGGAATTGGCAGGACCACTTCTCCTTGATTCAGCACAACTGAAACTCTGAGGAGCGCAATTCTGGATCCAGCCTGATGTCTGTATGCTAATTGAGGATTGATAACATAAACACATGCTAAAAGTGGTCCCATTCCCTTTTCATTTCAAATTTCATGATGTACTACTGTATCCCCCAGTCTGGCTCGCCAGCTTGTCTTAGCAAACACTGCCTGCCAATAATCCAACATCATTTATAGATGGAAATAATCCCTTAAAGGACAGTTTCTTATTGCCAGGCCTATTGCCAAGCACAACAGCACTAAGATTAAATAAGCCTTTTGCATGTTCCTTAAGTGTAAAGGCAGCATTTACACCCACCCCAGCACTGGAGTGGGGAGAAATTATGCCTCCTCCCCCTTACCTCTGAACTTAGCAGTATAGTGTTAGACACGCTGTGTGTGTGTGAGAGAGAGAGAGAGAGAGAAAGAGAGAGAGTGCTGTTTGCCCACATGTCTGGGGGAGGTTTGTGACAAATGGGGGGTCATAGAGGCCCTTATGTTTTTCTCTTTTGTGCTTTTCGCCCCATCAACTTTTGTTCTGCTCTCCATTGAAATGAGGCTCTGGATGATTGGTTATGTTGAAATCAAGTACTCGGGTTGAAAGCAGCTCTCCATCTTGGCTTTAGGATTTATAGCCTCCTAGTCAGTACAGTGGTACCTCGGGTTACATACGCTTCAGGTTACATACGCTTCAGGTTACAGACTCCGCTAACCCGGAAGTAGTACCTCGGGTTAAGAACTTTGCTTCAGGATGAGAACAGAAATCGTGCGGTGGCGGCACGGCAGCAGCGGGAGGCCCCATTAGATAAAGTGGTGGTTCAGGTTAAGAACGGACCTCCGGAACAAATCAAGTACATAACCAGAGGTACCACTGTACTTAAACACCGCAGGGCAAGGATTCAAGTCCCAAAATGTATTTCTGTACTGTTTAAAACACAGCCAAGACTATAAGGCTGAAAGTTAAAAATGTTCATGCTAAGCAAATACTTTTTAGTGAGAGGAAATAATTCATGGCCTGTGATTTTGACTGGACTTCTGTTCTCATGTATTAACAACACCTGGAATTAAGGTAGGATTAATTTTGTTCTGCCTGTTACTGATACTTTTCCCTATGATCCTGACTTTTGTAAGTTTAATAGCTAAATGAGCATATTTGATATTCTGATTCAGTTCAGTCCAAAATGCAACTTAGAAAGCAAGCATCACCAAGGTGGTTAATGTAAAAAACTTTCTTTGCTTCTAGATGAGAAATATCAAATTGTCAGACTTCACTGAGTCCTTGAAGAAAATAAAACGCAGTCTCAGCCCACAGACCCTGGAAGCTTATATTCGCTGGAACAAGGACTTTGGAGACACAACAGTTTAATATGCATCTTTGTCAAAGGAAGGGAAGAATGTTGCCAGCAAGGGACGGTTGATGCAAACTGCTGCTGGAATGTGACCAGAGTTTACAAGACTTTATAGAACTCTAAGTATCTGCACTAAAACAGGGAACTGACTTAAGGAAAAAACGAATAGAAATAGGTTGATCAACATCTCATAAATCTTAGCATCTGGATTTACAGAACCCAGGGCGCTGTAAGATAGAGCACAGTAATATGACACAGGGGAAGAACTCTAGCAATTGAACAATGGTAGGAAATGTAATTTGTATATTTTGTTGATGAAGTATTTCAGTAGGATTCTCAGTTGGGAAAACCCTTTTTTAATTTGCTCATGACATTTGCTTTTGCTTTGTTCTTGTAAACTACTAATTGTAAGAGTATGATTCATTCTCTTTTTTCTTTTTTTTTACCTATGTATCAATAATGTGCCAAATAAAAACACTTCATATGCATCAGGAAGGACAGCATTGTGAATACTGGAACACAAAGAAACTGGTCTGCCGCTCTTCATTCTCTTGGAGTTCTACAGTCATAAAACAGCCTAGAAAGCTTTCTTTCACAGAACAGCACTGACCATTTCAACCAAATGAAACTCTGAATGGATTAAAGTTGCCAGTCTTACGACATTCACTTCCTGCAGTGTCTCTCTAATGTATTTATATAAACTTTCTGTGGTAGGATACTTGTTTCTATACTGTTGTCTCTTAGACCAAGAGTAAGGATAAAAGGACCGCAGTATTTCTCTTTGGTGTTAAATTTCATATTTACAGTGATAGAAACCCAAAGAAGGTTCTTCTTGGGTAATTTTATAATCCTCTGGTAATCGTGGTCTTGGTTACTTCTTTAATTGCATTAGACTTTTTATATCCATCACGTGCTTGGTTTGTAGAGGCACAGCTGACTTTAAAAAGGACACTAAATGTAAGAAGAAAATTTCCATCTTTGATACATTGATGGAAGTTGTCAAGAGGATGGAAAATTTGAAGAAACAAAGAAAATTCTGTTGAGAATAAATGTATGTATATCTTCTCAGTGTTTAAAATTATGCTTTCTAGTTCTAGGGAAGATTTAATTTGACCATATTGATTTGAAATGGGACTGTCAAAATTCTTTTGAGAAAATATAACTCTTTGCCATTAAAGTAAAAAACAAAACCGACTGATCTTGAACTGAGGAGCTTTGAGCACTTCTACATAGCTTTCTTTATCGATTACAAGCTATCAGCGTTGATAGCATGCTAAAAGTGCAATGCCATGCTAGTTGCGCACATGAAAATCTAAATAGTTCTAAGACCTATAGTGGTTGCTAAAAACAAACAAGATTTGTTAAGGCACTGCAACTGGATATTTCACTATAATGGCTGGTATCTTCATTAGTGTCCGAAGCTTCAGAGTAAACTAATTGTGAACAGCCTCTGGATGCTGGAAAAAACTTGATATTTCCTCACACTTCGATGCCTTCAATGCCCTTCTAGTTTGTTTGTAATCTTTAAGTTTCTTTGCACTGACAGTTCAATGTGGGTGGCATTACTTGCTGTTTGGGCTAAAATTTGCCATGCGTATTTAGCTAGGGACCATTGAGTATCATTTCTTGATACATAACTAATCACAGATCTCCTTTCCTTTCTTGGTCTCTGAAATAAAGTCAAGGCCACTTCCCTGTATGGTCTGAAGGTAGAAATATTGTGCAGTGCCCCTCATTGCATGAATAGTAAAGTAGGCCCTATGTGGTAGTACAAGTTGACTGCCTACATGGACAGAAAAGTCATTATTTTTTAATAGATACCATGAGCTATTTATTAGACGATGGATAAATTTATGCGTGACATACACCATGTTTTCATTGTGAGGAAACACTGATGTGATTATGACATGATTGTGTGTAAAGTGGTTCCAGTTGTATTCTATCTTGCGTACAGTAAGCTAATATAATAGTTTTAACTTTTTGGAAAGATCTTACTTGTATAAGTTGGATGACCCTGTCATGAATTCCCAATGTTTTCCTAGAGCATTGAGCTTTTATATTTTGATTCACCTTCCTAACTGAATATTGTGGTTAGGAAACCTGAATAAGATAAACAAGTAGAAAAGCTTTGTTAAAAGCTCAAAATAGTTCATGTCTTGAAAATGTATGTGGTGATCCTAGCCACTGATTAGTTATAACTTAAGGCTGAAATTATTTGCTTTAAGCTTACTAACTACATGGGACTAAGAACCCCTGAGTTCAGGCTTACATCCAGTCTGGCTAATTCTAGAGCAAGCAATTTTATGTAGGCAGGAGTGAAGGACTCGTTGCTGCTTAAGAAATTGCCCTCTAAAGGCAATATTCAGGAAACGTGTTGAAGAATTTTCGTGCTGTTTGAACCTAGCAATACTTAATGCTCTAGATGCATTAAATTCTGAATGAGTCAACTGAATGTGAAGACTTCAGCAACAGCAGCTTACTTGAACAAAATACAACTCTCTATCCTAGTGTTCCTTATGCCCTTTTGTGCTCTGTAATAGTTTTGACCGTTCTATGTATTTCCAGTTGTTCCACAGGAATTACAAATGTTTTAGTTTGGTTTTCTTGTGTTTTTTCCATTGGTGGGAATGGCAAGTCTTTCACTCTTGTACTCAAGTTTGGTGTTGCTTTTTTATTTAAAGATTATCCACAGTTCAGTTAAACAAATTAACTCTTAACACATACCAAATTCAAAATGGGGCGGGGGAACACAACTGTGTGGTGCAACTAGTGGTTACCTAATGCTGTAGCTTTTACACTAATTTTGTACTACCTTAAGACAAATGTGGACATGACTAATGCAGTTTCATTCACCCTATAGGGTGATAGCCAATGTTAACCATTACTTAGAGGAGATATATTAAAATAAATGAACTGAATTAAAGTCCACTGATTTTAATGGGTCTACTCTATCACCCATATTTCAGTAATATGATTTGGTCCTTTGCTTGTTGTCAGGTGTCTTAAGTAGTTGCTAAATTCATATGTATTCTAGCATAGACCTTAAGCCATTAGAGAAAACCTGGTGATAACTCGAGTTGAGTCCAAGATAATGACTAGATTTTTCTATTGGTACATACTGCAATATTGTATGTGACCATTTGAGGTATCATTTGTTATAGTACTGGAGCCCTAGGCAGCTGAAAGGAAACTACAATAAAGTATTAGACTTTCCATCTAACAGATGCATTATGCTAGTCATAGCAAAGAACAACATTTGTATATGTATATGTAGATTACATTGACTTGTTTCCTGAAAATGCTATTAGGCAGCTGTCACCTTTTCTGTTATTGAGGGATTTTCTAAAGTAGCATCCTTTAAGAAGGACCATGAGATAAAAATAGCTGTTTTGAATTTAAAACCAAAAGTGCTGTCAAAACCAGCAGCACTGTTCATACTGAGCAGTTTCAAAGCTGTGGAAAGACTACGTTATGTTTCCTCAATGAGAATTCTCAGATGGCTTCTCCCCACCCCCAACTTCTTTTTTTGAATATTGGACATAGTTATTCAGTATTAAGATATGAAACCTTAATGGGAAAATGTGTAAAAGCATGAAAAATGTTCACATTGGATTGATAAGTTTGATTTTCCTTGATAACATGTTGCAATTTGTCTTCATGTACAGTTTTAGTACTTTCCTAGGTCCAGATTCATGCCTTTCAGATCTGTTGCCTGTGCTGTTAATATTTCTCATGTGAAAGAAGATCATGGAAAGTTTTTGAAGATTATTTCCATTTGGTTTCTCTGAAACAGTACTAAAAAATAATGTAAGTTCTAATGAAAGAAAATGTGTAAAACAACATTTTTAATTTTTATTACCTCAATTTGTTAAGATTCTAAATAAAAAAATTAAAACAATAATTTGTTTTTTTGTCAAGTGATTAATAAATCAAATGCTGAAAGCAAGCCCCTGTCGCATGCAACATGTAGATAAATTTAAACTAATACATTTCATCTGGTAGAACAAAGGTAACACTGCTGTAAATATTTTCATCTAAGTATTTTATCAACCTAACCACGTTTTCTAGGTAACTTTTGCCATTATGAAGTTCCCCTACCATAATCTCTTGGTCAGCCTATTGGCCTAATCAGCATATTCCTCAGCCCATGTATCCAGACCAGGATGGGGGTGAGTGAGAACTGCACCCTTTGTGTGGTGTAGTGGAGAGGGCCTTATTTTCATCTCCATCATGGTCAGCGGCGTCAGGGTGGGGAGGTTTAAAACTCCCTGCCCTAACACCAGGAAGAACTCCCTCCCAATGTCTGGATGGTAAAGAAAACGTGAACCTTCCCTGCTGCTCAGCAAAGGTGTGGGAGGGCACAATTTTCTTCCCACCCTAGTTGGAGGGGAGGGTTAAATCCAGTTTCCACCCCATTGCTGTGCACTAGGCATTACTAATAGAAAGAAAACTGATACCACCTCTCCGTGTAGGAACAGTGTAGGTTTAGACCTTCCTGGAGAGAGTGCACCGCAATGGGATGCAAGAGTTTGCACAGCTCAGCGGAAAGTGGGAGCAATGCGCGGCCCCATTGAGTGTTGCAATGATGTCCTTGGGCTGAAAGAGTTCCTAGCCTGCTCTCGGTGGTTGAGGGCACAATATTTGTTCCTAGTTCTACAGCAGAGAGCATAATCATAGCAAGAATCTAAATGTGCTTGTGGCACTTGTACCAGTAGATTTAACACTGACTTGGAACATTGCGCTCTTCTCTGCGGTCGTCTACAAGGCGAGGGATACAACAGGGGTAAACATGATGCATATTGATGATGAATAAATAACCGAACACATTGGAAGAGAGAGAGACGGTGTGTAAAAGCCAGGGAAGGTTTCCCCCGTGATCCGTTTCTGACAGCGACCGGCTGCCTAAAAGCGGACAGCTCCTCCTGCGCGTGGGCGAACGACGCTGCGGCAACGCTACCGGCTTTACCAGAGTTTACCCGTTGCTTCATTCAGAGCTGGCGCATGCGCAGCTGCCTTCCGCCCTCTTTTCTCTCTCTCTCGCCCCGCCCTGCCTGCCACAACGCTAACTAAGGCACCGCGGCATCTTGAGGAGGCAGCGCCGGGGCGAAGGCCTCGCGTCAGTTCCTGCTCCTATGCTGGGCTCGGCCAATTACACGCCGGTTCCTTCGGCTCCCGCCTCGTCTCCATGGTGACAGGAGGAGCCAGCCTTTTCCGGCCCCTTTGGGGAGCCACTTGTTCCTCAACATGGTGAGTTGCCTTCTGTTTTCACCTCGAAGCGGGGCGCTGGGGTGGAGAGGAGGGACGAGGGACGACGGTTGAGGCCTCGGACTCAGCTGGCGCGGGGAGAGCCAACGCGCACGCGCAGCTCGGGGGGGGGGGTGCGGCGCGAGGACCTCTCAGAACCCCGGTTCTGGCTTGCCAGTTCTTAAGGCTTGGCTTCCTTTCATTGGGTAGCTGCGGAGGTTGACGTCACTTTTCAGAGGTCAGGCTCTCTGCGCCTCGTCGTGGCACCGTGACGCTGCTTCTTCACAGAGGCAGCGCGGTGTAGTGGTTACGGAGCAAGGCATAGGAGGTTGCCAGCTTTCGAACCGGGCCCTGCAGCTGTTCCCTTAGCAGCAGTTCGAACTGCAACCATTAGCAAGTTGGTTGTGTGTTTAAGCCCCTGCCCTATAAAAAGGTTCTCCTCCTCTTGTGGACTGACTTGATAAGTTGTTTGAAAAGCAGGGTATAAAAAATTAGCAACAGTTTAATGCAGTGGTTCCCAACCTTTTTGGGGCCATTCCCCACCTAAGCATTACTAAAATCCTGACCCCCCCCCCTTGTGACATATAATTCTTATTATTCAAAAAGTGAACTCCTATTCATGTGGAGGAAGCCTAAAAGGCCATTAACTGTTAATAACTCATTCTTGAATTGCCCCCCTCTTAAAAATCAAATTGTACCCCATGTTGGGAACCACGGGTTTAATGTATATCAGATTTCTACAAAGAGACCCTAGCCTGGACTTGAGGGGACAATCTTGACAAGGATGCCTGAGTTCAAACTCCTTTTGAGCCACGGAGTTCGGTGGTAGGCCCCTGAGCAACTAACCATCTGTTTAGCTAACCAAATTTATAGAGATGTAGTGGAGATAAAACCACCTCAAAATTATTAGAGACTAAATGGGTTAGAAATGTGATAAATGAAAAAAAAACAAACCAAACAAACACTTGGTGCAGGATGCTGTGATAATGAGAGCTTCACTTACTGCATTCCTGCCTGTTATATGGCTCTTAAGGGCACAGGAGCTTTTCCAACCCAGGCTTGTCCCTGCTTGCCAGGGTTAACTGTATTTATTCTTATCTCCTAAGTAAGTGTTACTTTGCAACAGTGTGTAACATTGGTGAAACAACTTTCCTTATAATAAAGGGCAGCGTTCAGAAATGAAGCTCATTTTGGGGGATGTGATTGAAGAAATGGAAAGTTTCAGTAATTAAGAGATTGACAACGATTTGTGCTATTGCTTTTTTATTTGCAGGGGACAATACACTTATTTCGCAAATCACAGAGGTCTCTACTTGGCAAGTTAACACAGGAATTTAGATCAGTAGCTGCTGATCGAAGGGTAAAGTTTTCTTTTACAGTACAGACACTAAAACTCTAGTTACATGTCTTTTCAGAGAAATATACCTCTTTGCTTGCTATAATAGAAACTTGATTCCAATAAATATTTGTTTTTAGAATATATATTGCATTTAGAATATATTGCATTTAGAATATATTGCATTTAGAATATATTACATTAATGAATGATTTTGGAAGGGGGCAGACTGCCAGGTTGTTTCAGACAATGTTTATGCTGCAATTGCCTGTCTTTATTTACTCCTGTTTGATTTTAATTTGTTGTGTGATTTTGTACTACTTTCTGAACTGGTGAGAGTCTCCTTGCAGACTGTGATTTTATGAAGTTAGGGATGAACACACAGGCTGTATACTCCTCCCTCACCCATCTCCTCCTCCTCTCCTGGTTTATTTTCATGGCTAGTTAGCCCGAGTTCCCCAGTTTGGTAATTCTGTCTTAATGTAAGCTAGGATCTTTGCTCTGAAAGTGGCATGCCAGAGGAGGGAGGAGCACACTTCATAAATTGTTTTTGAGGCTTTGAATGACTATTTGAATGCAGTGTAGATACAGCTGTCTAGAACAGGTGTGGGGAACTTTTAGCTCACCAGATGTTGCTGTACTACAGCTCCCATCAGCCCCAACAAGCATGGGCACTGGCCAAGGATAATAGGAGCTGTAGTTTAGCAACAGCTGGAGAGCCAAAGGTTCCTCACATGTGGTCTAGACTAGCAGTGGTTCACAATTAGCAAAGTACTGTGGACCCCCTGTTTGTCAAAATCCAAGTGATGGAGACCCTACTTTTGAAATTTTTGATATCTCTATGGTACTTTTTGTGAATGGTGCCGAGGACCCCCTGGGTGGGTTACAATTGGACCACCAATTGGGAACCGCTGGTCTAGAGCATGCTTCGCTGCTGTCTCTTGAGATCAGCAAGACTGTTAAAGCTAATGGTGGCGTATAATGCTCATTCAAAATTGTGTGAGTGTGTTGCAGGATTGTAAGGGTTTTTTATGACAAATAAGCTTTATTGCAATTCCCTTGTTAAGTAGTCACTTTAACTATTGTCATTTACAGTCATGGAAGATCTTGCTGTTTGGTGTGATAAACATAGTATGTACTGGCTTCCTCCTTATGTGGTGCAGTTCAACAAACAGCATAGGTATGTTTATGTTATTGCATTTAAATGCTTCTGCATAGTAAACTGATAATAGTATTAATATAAAGAAGCAGAATCCTCTATGTATAACAGAATTAAGCAGTCTATATTATAATTAGAAAATTTGTAGATCTGTGAGCATCTTGTGATATCTAACTGTGTCTATCTTGTACTTCTTCCAAAATGTATTTTAAATGGTCTGAGCATTCTTCTTGTTCCTCCCCTGGAGTATTCTTGAGGCAGGGCCTATTAAGAATAATCCTACAGTCTGTAAGCCTTTGTCTGGATTTGCAATTTATTGCCATGTCTGTACCAGATGAATGCTCTTTGATCACACTGGCACTGTTAGTTCTTAAAGTACTTAGAAATCTGTGGAGCTAGCTACTTCTGTGCCTTTAACACTGGTCAGATTTCCCCACATTGCAAATATGCATGGATCACGGATATAATGACTTCCTCTTGTGAGTGGAGCTGACCATGACCCTGTGCACTTTTTTGCCTTGGTTGTCATTTTTTTCCTTGCTTAGGTTTTGCAAAAGCATGCCCTTCTTGGGTTATATGGCTTATGCAGTTATGTAGAGATTTTTTTTATTTTTTTAAAAAAGTTAAATCTGTGGCTCTGGTGAGTGGGTAAGATAATTCTGACATGTATGGTGCTCCTTTGCACCTAGTGCCTTCCTTGTTTCCTGGCAACCAGACCCCTCATATTGCTCGAGGCCAGGGATGGGGAACCAGTGGCCTTTCAGATGCTGGTAGGCTAAAATGCTTGTGGGCCTGGGCCATGCTTTTTTGAGGCTGATGGGAGCTCAGTGATACAGCAGGTTCTTTGCATGCAAAAGGCTCCAGCTTCAAACAGAGAGACTCATGTCTGAAACCTTGGAGAGCTACTGCCCATCAGTGAAGATGGACCAATGGTCTGACTTTGTATGAGGCAGCTTTGTCCCTAACATGTGGAGGGCTAGAGGTTCCCTATCCATGCTCTAGGCATTGACTTGAAGGACAGGAGTGGAGTAGATCAGGCTTCCCTGAACTTTATGGGTCTAGGAGCACAGCTGAAAATTTAAGAAACTGTTGTGGGCACTAGGGCTAGGTGATATATTATTATATCGTCCAAAACTGATTTGAAGTCCATATTATGATATTGGTTTCATAATTTTTGACATGGCCTGCCAATATATTGTGAATCATGATGTGTGAATGTGCTGTGCAAAAATCACAATGCTTCTCTCAGTTCCTGCAGTCCCTGTTAACTCTGGCAGCTCAGCTCTTCCCTACTTCCTGCAGGGGGCAGCAGATCACAAGAGCAGACGCTGGCAGAAATCACGATGTGAGAAAAACTGTGAAGCCAGCCAATACCTCTACATTGCTCCATCCTTATTCCAGACATTGTGATATATCAGTATATCACAGTGTTTAGCTGGTGATGGTGTTGAAAACCAGATATCACCCATCCCTAGTGGGCACCACGATACAGCCATTTCATAGATGAAAAACTGGTGATACTCAGAACATCCCTAAACATGCAGACTCTGAAAAAAGAACAGGCAAAAAAAGAAAGAGGAACCCTGCCCAAATAGGTATCCCCTCCCACCAAACAATCCCCACAAATTAAAATCAGACATTAAAAAAATGAGCAATTTTTCTGAGGGCACTATGGTGCCCATGGGCTCTTCATTGAGACTCCAGGAGCAGCTGCTTACAGCTTTAGCTGCTGTTTGTCTTCCAGCTGCAGTGGAGCAATCCCAGAATCGTAGCACTTATAATTCCCTTGAGCTGTCTTGCAACCCACGGCTTGACTATTCAGCATATGAGCATAAAGCATAGGCAACCAGCAGTCATGATGCAATATTTGGAGGGCCACAGTTTCCCCACCACTATTGAAAATGTGTCTTGTATCTTTAGAAGACATGGGTGTATGTAGGTAATGGTACAAAGCGTTTAATCCTTGAAAGAAATATTTTGCAGGCAGGAGAACTTGAAGCTTCTTTACTGTGTATTCATTCTTTATTGTGTATTTATGTGTAAGTAAAATATAAATCTTCTTTCCACAGCTTTAACTGCATATACCTACCTAACTATCTTTGATCTTTTCAGGTATGTTTTACTTTAAAAAAATCCTCATCTCATTTTGTAACACTTCCATATAGTGTATGTGACGTTTTCTTTATACTATTATCTAAAGCCAGTGTTAGTCATACCCATGGTAGACCCATGGAAATTAATGGGCACGACTGATCAGGTCCATCAATTTCAGTGGGTCTAATCCAAGTACAATGTACCAGGAACTAAGACCCGTTGAACATAATGGAGATTATTGCTTTGTCTTTCTGTATGCAGTTGCACTGCCAAAGCAACTTTATTTCAATCAGTTAATGAATTATTGGAAACTGAGTTTTTAATAGCTAGATTTTGCTTATTTGAATTTCCATTGTTTTCTTTTAATATAGTTTAATAACATGCTTGATAAGTTACTGGGTCATGATGAAGAAGCCCAGCCCAGCTTATTCATTTGGGTAAGTGATATGCTGATATTTCATGTCTCCTGAAAATATTTGTTCTAAAGTATGTGATAAACATGTAAGGGGTTTTTAAATTAAAAAATGTATCAAAGTCTGTCTATGAAAATGTGCAAAACTTGCACAATTGGCCATATTTATATAAAGAAGTTTGGAACTTGCATGCAAAAATGGTATTGTGTGTAAGATTTCATTCTAGCCTTGTTTTTGCCTGATACCAACATATATATTCGCTTCAGATGCGAGACCTTTAATGCAGGGATTGCCAACCTATGCACCTATAGGTCAGATCAGCGTCTGTCCTCTGCCCTGGACCATTTTATTTGGTCCCTGAAGGCCTTACACCATTTTAACCAATCTATGAGAAAATAGTTTCCTCACAGTTTATTGTACAGGACAAATAATTTAGCTTTGCAGGCAAGTCCCTCTGAATGTGCTTAGAGTTTTCTTCCTGATCAGAATACTTGTCTGCTCATATTGATTTTAAAATGTTTGACCTCTCAAATTTCAGGTTTGAGAGATTTGAAGTTCTAGCAGTATTTGCTTCCACGGTTCTAGCACAACTTGGGGCGCTCTTTATACTCAAAGAAAGGTAGGAATATTGCTTGCACTTATGACTGATATGTAACAAGAGGAACTAAATAATGCTAGAAGTCAATTTTAATTTTTGACACAATAGTCCTCAGCTTGCTGCTTTGTACTGGTGTACATACATCTGATGTGTGACTAAGGCTGTAATCCTTTGGTCCTTGGGATTTTGTGAATCTCCCTCTCCATAGGCAGAGAAAGGGGTGCATTCTTGGAGAGGGAGGTCCAACCATGGGGGCCTCCCTACAGCACCAAAATCCAATGGCAGAGAAGGGCTCTTGGGACAGATTGGGGAAGGCATTGGATCTGCTCGGTCCAAAACCCTCCTAGTCCTCTAACCTTGTCCTGGAATGAGGCAAGGTGGAAGTTGGAGGGGGGGGGGAGTGAACAGGCCCTGGGGCTGGTATATGCATTTTTGTGTGTGTGTTATTTAAAAGGAGAACCTCCAAAGGGGGGCAGAAACGAAAGATGGGCAGTCCCTCATCTTCTACCCTGCTGGCATGAGCCCAGAGGGATTTGGATCCACTTTGCCGCCTGTTCCACCAGTAGGATTGCTTTGTTACAAACGTTTTGAAAGAACAGTTAACTGTAAAACTATTATTATTGTGTCTTGTAGTGCTGAACGATTTCTGGAACAACCAGAGATTCACACGTAAGTGCTTTTAATATGCAAAAGTATTGAATTAAATATTACAGGGATAAAGGGGCATGGCTAATACAGTGTTAATTCTCCACATTACTACATTGTTAAACGCAGAACAATAAAGTTTACGCTGACATGATATTGAGGCCACTGGCAAAATTCCTTTTGAATTTAATGTCTCTCAATTGTATTTGTAGTTATAAATTAACTCTCATAGTTGTGGGGCAAGATATTTTTAAAAAAGATTTTTATGTGTTTGCTGCTGAGGATGTAACACTCATAGATAAATATTGTAGAGCAGAACTGTAATTCTACTGTATATGTTGGAATAAGATTAAAGAAATAAATTTTCTATTTCAATAAAAGCTGATTAAAAAGGGACCCCAGACCATTAGGCCCAGTCGTGACCGACTCCGGGGTTGCGGCGCTCATCTCGCTTTATTGGCCGAGGGAGCCGGCATACAGCTTCCGGGTCATGTGGCCAGCATGACTAAGCTGCTTCTAGCAAACCAGAGCAGTGCACGGAAACGCCGTGTACCTTCCCGCCGGAGTGATACCTATTTATCTACTTGCACTTTGACGTGCTTTTGAACTGCTAGGTTGGCAGGAGCAGGGACCGAGCAACGGGAGCTCACCCCGTCACGGGGATTCAAACCGCCGACCTTCTGATCGGCAAGCCCTAGGCTGTGTGGTTTAACCCACAGCACCACCCGCGTCCCTTAAAAAAAGCTGATTAATGTAGCTAAATGAAGAAGAAAAATGGGATGATAAACAGGTTAGTAAATAAAAAAAACTGGCTAAGGTAACTAGTACTTGGTGGAATATTATGATAGTCAATGGCATTAAAATTGATTTCTTCTTTTTAGGGGTCGATTGTTGGTTGGTACCTTTGTGGCACTCTCCTTCAACCTGTTTACAATGCTTTCTATTAGGAATAAACCTTTTGCTTATGTCTCTGAAGGTACGTAATGAATACATGTGTTAAATCTAAAATGAGTGAATGTCCATGGATTATGGATTTGGAGATATGACTTACAAAAAAACAATATTACTTTCTGGCTAGCCACTATTTTTGACTGCCACCAAGCCCCTCCTCTCCCCCAAATCTTCTTGTATGCCTAGAGGGCCTGGGATAAATGGGTGGTGTTTTCTCATTTGCAGTGGAGAAGAAACATGCTCTCCAAATTGTACTGCCAATGACAACTCTTTGCTGAGTGATGCTACTTGCCAGAGAGCCTGGGGCAATTCTTCCTGACAAATGTACTTGTGGATGCCTCTGAGTAACAGTTGTTTACATCTAGATGATGCTTTATCTAAAAAACAGTTATGGAAGGTGTGTAAATCTTAAGTTGATGAGGCTTGCTTATGCACATGCCAGAGGCTGATTTAGGACAGAGCCAAGGGGGCACCTTTCTGCCTCCTCAAAGCCTAGTAAGGACCTGATTTGGGAAGAAAGTCTGAGGGCTCTGACAGGGTCCTAGAGTCCTCCCACCTCCTTTCCAAAGTCTAGTTAGCACTTACCCAGCTTTGAGAAGGAGTCGTAAGGACTCTAGGACCCTTTCAGAACCTTCGTTCCTCTTTCCCAAAGCCCAGCACCTCCCTTACCCAGCTTTCAGAAGGTCGCAGAAGGGCTGCGGGGAGGGCAGCAAATTTTGGCCTAGCACATGGCGCCATATTATCAAGGTTTACACCTGCACATGCTTTTTTCCAAAATGTTTTAAATGTCAATGAGCTTAAGTGTTCAGTTTCTGATATATATTAGTCAAGCTATAGTATTTTTGTCTGATCTTTTTATTCACTGGACTTTGGTTACTGGGGGAAATGTTTTATTGGATTTTCTCTTTTGGGGGGGTATAGGGTGATTTTAACTTTTGCATTGCTCATTTCATCATTTTGCATTTTTTATTTCTGTAAGGCATGTTGGATTTCCTATAAAGGTAGCCTAGAAATATTTTAAAATACTGTTTTAAGAAACACCTGCCACTGAACCCTGACTCACACCTGTGCAAACTAGTCTTGTATATTGTTCTTACAATATCAGAATACTATTATTAAAGTAATGATGCTAAAAGAGCACTGTAGCTATGCTGGCACAATAAGTGAGTTGACCTGGAACAATAAAACATACATCCAGACCTATTATTTTCCTGCAGGCCTGACATAGAATTGCACTTGTAGTTTTCAAAAATACGTTTCTGTGTGTTTTAGTGACTGACATGCTATCATAAGTATTATAGTAATAATATTTGCTATGGTGGGGGGTTTTTTTAGCCGCAAGTACAAGTTGGCTTCAGGAACATGTTGCAGATCTCAGTAGGAGGTAAGTTAAAAGGATGACATGGTAACAGAATCATGGAACCTTCGAATTATACAGTTGGAAGGGATCCTGAGGATCATCTAGTCCAACTCCCTACTGTGCAGGAATCTCAGCTAAAGCATCCATGACAGTTGGCCATCCAACCTCTGCTTAAAAACCGCCTAGGAAGGAGAGTCCACTATCTTCCAAGGGAGACTGTTCCACTGTCAAACAGCTGTTGCTGTCAGAAAGTGCTTCCTAATGTTTAGTCAGAATCTCCTTTCTTGTAACTTGAATCCAGTGGTTGAAATCCAACCATCTAGACAGGAGAAAAGCTTCCTCCATCTTCCATGTAACAGCTCTTTAAATATTTGAAGATTGCTATCCTATCTCATCTCAGTCTCTTCTTATCCAAGCTAAGCATACCCAACTCCCTCAACTGTTTCTCATAAGGCTTAGTTTCCAGACTCTTGATCATCTTGGTCGCCCACCTCTGTACACGTTCCAGCTTGTCAATATCCCTCTTAAATTGTGGGGCCCAGAACTGGACACAGTACTCCATGTGTGATCTGCCCAAGGCAGAATAGAGTGGTAATTTTACTTTCCTTGATCTGGACCCTATATTTCCATTGATGCAGCCTAGAACAGCATTGCCTTTTTTCTTTTCTTTTTTTGCTGCTGCAAAAATAAGACGTTACAGATCAGCAGCTGGCAGCCCTTGGACTAAATCTTCCCATGCCTGTTGCCAGTGAATGGCAAGGTTTATATAGAAGGAATAGTGGGTTTGGCCATGGAGTTTGACAAGACCAAGGACTGCCTCTGACCTGCATCCTCTTCCCCCTACTAAAATGGCCTCCCTGTAAGATGAGTTACTGAGCAGAGATAAACAGAATTTAGAAGACAAGGTACATAGTTCCTGCATTTTCCCAAAGCATTCAATTGTGCTGGTCTGTGTTTGCTCTCAGTTGGCGTAATGGTTAGAAACCTCCTTGACATCCTTGCTAAACCAACTATCCTATGCTTCCATCTGGTCTTGGGAAAAGTCCTGGAAAATGTTTCTAGAAAATGTCACAATAACATGAAAGTGTTTTGAATTTGCTAGGTTGATATTTGATGGCATCTGTCTCTGCTCTGGTTAACATCTTGAAACACCTCCCTCTTTATGAGTGAGAGTAGGATTAAGCAGAGTTTGAATTCCCCAATAACCTTTGTACCCTGCCCGTCATCAGATCATATGGCGGCTGGTGATGGCCTTCATGTTAAATTTCTTAAAATACATATATGAAAAAGCAAGATGATTCCCCATGTCCACTTTCACATAAAAAGCTGCCTTATACCAAGTCAAACTATTTCTCTGCCTAATCCATTCTGTCAACACTTGATTAGCAGCAGCTTTCCAGGATTTCAGGCAGAATTCTGTTTCCCAGCATGTGCTACCTGATCCTCTTAACGGACGAATGATGCCAGGGATTGAATTGAGAACCATTTGAATGCAAAGTGTGCGCTCTGCCACTAAATAAATAAGTTACAGTTGGGGGAGGCCATCATGTCATTTCAATAGCTAAAACCTTTTATGAAACTGGGCACCATCAGAGCTGGGAGGAAATATGTGTAACTAAAATTGAAGAGCATTTTCCTTGATTTTATTTCAGCATTTAGGTATGCTTCTGTCCCTTGTATCATTTCCCTCAGCAATAAGGCTCACACCTGGGTCAGGTAGAGTTCCCTGTCTGCAGAGGGCTGCCATAAGAGCCATCACTGTACCTATAAATTGGGTGGGTTGCTGTTTAACTGTGTTGATCCACTATTGATCCATCTTATTCCTCGCTTTCTTTTAGTTTGTGTGGGATCATTCCTGGGTTGAGCAGCATCTTTCTTCCACGCATGAACCCTTTCATCTTGATTGACCTTGCGGGGGCTTTAGCTCTTTGCATTACATACATGCTAATCGAAATTAAGTAAGTACTCATGAATTTAATGAAGACATTCATAGATACCGAAGGCTGAAAAACAGGTGTGCCCGCTAATGTTTCCCTTGTTTCTTTCAGTAATTATTTTGCAGTAGATACTGCCTCTGCTCTAGCCATTGCCTTGATGACGTTTGGTACCATGTATCCCATGAGCGTCTACAGTGGGAAGGTATTGCTTCAGGTGAGCCAATGAAAGAAGTGACTTTGTGATAGCGTCTTTCAGTGTAGCCAAGATTGGCATCACCCATTTAATTTAAAAAACACACACGCAGCCTCTCACTTTATGAAATGTTAAAAAATGTTCCATATTACACCTGATATGCAGGATTTTCAACAGCTGCCTATATGATACTGGACCCAATTTTAGATGCTATTGTTGGTATATAAAGCCTAGAATGACTTGGAACGGGGATAACTGATGGAGCACCTCTCCCCATATCAACCAGCCTATACTTTGAGATAGTTGAGGGGGCCTCCTTCATGGTTACAGTGCTGAGTGTGCTCTGTCATGCTGGGATGCAAGACAAGCACGTCTTGGTCATTGTGCCACAACTCTAGAATTCCATCCCCCTGGGATTGTGGCTGGCATAATCACTAGTGGCTTCCCACCATATAGTTAAAAACAGAGCTTTTCTAGGTCTTTAGAGGATCTGATTAGTTTGTTCTGAACTTGAGTGCTCTACTGTTGCAATCTTTTATTTGTTTTACTTGAATTTTGTCTTCATGATTGTATTTTTTAAGACTGTGGGGTAGTGTTATGGGACCATCTGGTGGAAAGCAGTCTCCAAATTTTACAAGTAAATAAATGTAAATTTTAAAATATTTCATTGAATTGTAAACAAAGCCCTACATTGGCAGGAAAAGGCCTGGTGAGAACTGAGCATGCTCAAGGCCCCCAACAACCACAGAATGATGCATGTCAGTCAGGAAAGAAAACCTGGAGGCGTGGGTAGGGAGGGTCACGGAATGGAGTATCCTGGGAGGAGAACACAGCTAGTTTGCTAGAACCTTGAGCAAGAATGCGCCTATTAAGAGGTGAAAGCACAGTGTCATTTTGTAGAGTACCATTTAGAGTCCCACTTTAGAGTCCTTAGTGCATCCTCAGCAGAAGCTGCTTTCTGGGTGTAGGGGATCTGCTGTGCTAACTTCCTGGCATGTGGGCTGCTATTCCTTAACAGAGTGGGAGGTGGCGGGGAGGTCAATGTGCCGCAAACACACTGGTGGGGCCAAATCTAGTGGTGTTCTTGGTGCATCTACATTATGCCAACTTTCCTTCCCCCTCACCCCCTTCCCTTCTGTTAAGCAACTGTAGCCATCTGCCAGGAAGCTGGCATAGCAGCTCCACTCCATATAGTGAGCCACTTTTATTGTCTTTATATTGTTGAGTCATTTAAGAACTTAGGGGAAAAACCCTCTTTGGCAGTTTTTAAAAGTAATAATATCTTTTGTTTTTTCAGACAACGCCACCTCATGTGATTGGACAGCTTGATAAACTTATAAGAGAAGTAAGTTAGTTTAAAATATTACATTGGTATACAGTGGCCAGGGCCACCCTTGCCCCAGAGCATGCACAATATATATATTTTATGGGTTGTGTAGCCAAGGGAGAGGAGACAATATTTCCTTATTTTCTAATACTGGTGTTTCAGTTTTCAGTATCAATGAAATATTGTGCTTTTTGTAGGAGTTTGGTAAACAGCATCTCCCATTAATTTTTGCAATGATGCCTTTGTTCACATTTTTAGTTTGGATACTATAGAAGCTAAAGATACACATTTTTTTTAAAAAAAGAACATTGATAATACTTTGTTGTTGTTGTTTAGTCGTTTAGTCGTGTCCGACTCTTCGTGACCCCATGGACCAGAGCACGCCAGGCACTTCTGTCCTCCACTGCCTCCCGCAGTTTGATCAAACTCATGCTAGTAGCTTCAAGAACACCATCCAACCATCTCATTCTCTGTCGTCCCCTTCTCCTTGTGCCCTCCATCTTTCCCAACATCAGGGTCTTTTCCAGGGAGTCCTCTCTTCTCATGAGGTGGCCAAAGTATTGGAGCCTCAGCTTCACGATCTGTCCTTCCAGTGAGCACTCAGGGCTGATTTCCTTCAGAATGGAGAGGTTTGATCTTCTTGCAGTCCATGGGACTCTCAAGAGTCTCCTCCAGCACCATAATTCAAAAGCATCAATTCTTCGGCGATCAGCCTTCTTTATGGTCCAGCTCTCACTTCCATACATCACTACTGGGAAAACCATGGCTTTTACTATACGGACCTTTGTTGGCAAGGTGATGTCTCTGCTTTTTAAGATGTTGTCTAGGCTTGCCATCGCCTTTCTCCCAAGGAGCAGGCGTCTTTTAATTTCGTGACTGCTGTCACCATCTGCACTGATCATGGAGCCCAAGAAAGTAAAATCTCTCACTGCCTCAATTTCTTCCCCATCTATTTGCCAGGAGGTGATGGGCCCAGTGGCCATGATCTTCGTTTTTTTGATGTTGAGCTTCAGACCATATTTTGGGCTCTCCTCTTTCACCCTCATTAAAAGGTTCTTTAATTCCTCTTCACTTTCTGCCATCAAGGTTGTGTCATCTGCATATCTGAGGTTGTTGATATTTCTTCCGGCAATCTTAATTCCGGCTTGGGATTCATCCAGCCCAGCCTTTCGCATGATGAATTCTGCATATAAGTTAAATAAGCAGGGAGACAATATACAGCCTTGCCGTACTCCTTTCCCAATTTGGAACCAATCAGTTGTTCCATATCCAGTTCTAACTGTAGCTTCTTGTCCCACATAGAGATTTCGCAGGAGACAGATGAGGTGATCAGGCACTCCCATTTCTTTAAGAACTTGCCATAGTTTGCTGTGGTCAACACAGTCAAAGGCTTTTGCATAGTCAATGAAGCAGAAGTAGATGTCTTTCTGGAACTCTCTAGCTTTCTCCATAATCCAGCGCATGTTTGCAATTTGGTCTCTGGTTCCTCTGCCTCTTCTAAATCCAGCTTGCACTTCTGGGAGTTCTCGGTCCACATACTGCTTGAGCCTTCCTTGTAGAATTTTAAGCATAACCTTGCTAGCATGTGAAATGAGTGAAATTGTGCGGTAGTTGGAGCATTCTTTGGCACTGCCTTTCTTTGGGATTGGAATGTAGACTGATCTTCTCCAATCCTCTGGCCACTGCTGAGTTTTTCAAACTTGCTGGCATATTGAGTGTAGCACCTTAACAGCATCATCTTTTAAAATTTTAAACAGTTCAGCTGGAATACCATCACTTCCACTGGCCTTGTTATTTGCAGTGCTTTCTAAGGCCCATTTGACTTCACTCTCCAGGATGTCTGGCTCAAGGTCAGCAACCACACTACCTGGGGTGTACGAGACATCCATATCTTTCTGGTATAATTCCTCTGTGTATTCTTGCCACCTCTTCTTGATGTCTTCTGCTTCAGTTAGATCTTTACCACTTTTGTCCTTTATTATGGTAATCTTTGTACGAAATGTTCCTTTCATATTTCCGATTTTCTTGAACAGATCTCTGGTTCTTCCCATTCTGTTGCTTTCCTCTATTTCTTTGCATTGCTCGTTTAAGAAGGCCTTCTTGTCTCTCCTTGCTGTTCTTTGGAAATCTGCATTCAATTTCCTGTATCTTTCACTATCTCCCTCGCATTTTGCTTGCCTTCTCTCAAATTAATATATAAATATAGAATGTTCAGATCAGTCTTATGAGATGTATCTGATGCTGTCTTGTGTTCCAAGTGGAGTAGCCTTTTGAAGAATGCAGTTGGTAGAAGTATAAATAGGCTTATATCTTGATCTTTTGCATGTTTACATAGAAAACACATTGATTTCAAGGAGGATGGACTCCAAGTGAGCTTTTCTATTAACATAACCCATGGGGCTTTATGAATAAGCTGTCAGAAACATTAGCATTTTAATACTAATATTGTGATTCATTGTGTGTCTTCAATTAGGTTTCTACATTGGATGGTGTCTTAGAAGTAAGAAACGAGCATTTTTGGACATTGGGATTTGGTTCTCTGGTATGTATCCCCCCACCTGACTTTATTTTATTTTATTTTTTCAAAACAAAGCATGTCACTCTTTTTAATAACATCACTCGAAGATTGTTTTTCTCCTGCACAGTTTATATGCTTCAAGTGCAGGGGAGCGATGAGCTTATTCTTCTTTGCTTTCTAGGCTGGATCAGTACACGTGAGAATTCGAAGAGATGCTAATGAACAAATGGTACTTGCTCACGTGACCAATCGGTTGTATACGCTAGTGTCTACGTTGACTGTTCAGATTTTCAAAGATGACTGGATTAGGCCAACCTTGACCTCTGGAACTATTGCAAACAATATGCTGAATCTTTCAGATCATCACATCATTCCAATGCCAGCTCTAAAAATGGCAGAAAACTCTAACGTAGCTACATCTACTCCAGCTAAAGCAAGTAGTCCACCTCCAGAATTCTCCTTTAACACACCAGGCAAAAATATGAATCCAGTCATTCTCGTGAATACTCAGACAAGGCCCTACAGACTAGGCTTCAACCGTGGAACTGTACCTTACAGCAGTGTCTTCACACAAGGATTTGGAGTCCCAGGAATAGGGGCAACCCAGGGATTCAGGACTGGTTTAATAAATGCTCCTCACAGATATGGAACTGGCACTCAAGGTCAGCCCAGGCCCCAATAAACTATTTTCCATATTTATTGTTTGATTATTTTTTTTAATCTATTTTATTGCTCACTTTTTTCTACAAGACTATTCATATTTTTTAGATGGACCAGGATCAAATATTTCCAATCATGAAAATGTGCTTTTGGTGTTTCATTTACTATCTCTGACTGTAAAAGTTGCAGCTATACAAGCGGTGAGCTTATTCATGTTTTATTTTTGCTTTGTAAGTGATTACAGTACAATATATCAAGGAACTTCAGAAGATAACAAATTTGGCCAGAAGTGAGGTTCTATATCGTTTTCTTGATGGTGATGAAGAGTGTTTCCAATTACCAAATTTCTCCAAAACTTCTTTGCCTATGATGTAATCATACAATCATTTTTAAAAGTTACATTTTCCTTAATTGGAAAGGTGTGTGTCATATATAAATGACCACTTGGAGGTCCAACAGACCCACTTCAAATCTTATTTGACATTAAGAGATGCTTATCCAAATAAATACTTTATATTGCTGCCAGGTTCACAAGAGTTATCAACTCTCCTATGGTGTTAACTATCACAGATTCGTTTTTATTTCTGTCATCTGCGTTTGACAGTGTGCTGGGAAATCTTAGGGTGGTCCTTTTAAACTATTGTTAATCCTGTTTGAAGAGTTCAGAGTAGTGGCATGGTATGTGGAATGAATGCTTTGGTTAACCTAGTAGCATTTTTTTATTTATGGAAACACTGATTTCAAAACTTCTTTCCAGCTGCTTTTTAAAAAGTGATGGTACCTCTCTGCATGAAGGTAAGCAAGGTGCTTAAATGGGAAGTATAGCAACAGGCCAGGGCATCAGTTGAAGAAGGAGCAAAAAGGGTTTTCTTGTGTGTGTGTGTTTCTTTGTGGCTCATTAGCTGTTTTCCCTGTGTAAAGGTCAGAGGGGGCAGGGTTTCTGTTGAGGCAGGGGATTAGCTGTGGGAGGAGCTTATCAGAGTTTGCAGGGCATCAGTTGAAGAAGGAGCAAAAAGGGTTTTCTTGTGTGTGTGTGTTTCTTTGTGGCTCATTAGCTGTTTTCCCTGTGTAAAGGTCAGAGGGGGCAGGGTTTCTGTTGAGGCAGTTAGATCCATCTTTTAGATTTAGGGGAGCTAGTCTCAAACGTTTGTGGGGGGAGATCTAGGTGTTTTTTGTGTGGGGGAAGTTATTTGTCCTGTCTTCAAGCTTTTTATGATGGAGGACCTCTGTAGCCAACCCCAACGACACGATCTCAAGATGGAAGGGGAGGGAACAGTTGCAGTCGCCTGCGATTCCTGCGCAATGTTTGCCATCTTGCCAAAGGTTGCAGGCAGCTTTACCTGCAGCAATTGCATGTTGATTGCTCTCTTAAAAGACAAAGTCCAGAAACTGGAGGAACGTGTAGCTACGCTCCAAAGAATTAGAGAGCTGGAGCTCTTCTTGGAAGCAACAGAGCACACCGTCTCCACCAAGGAGGAGACAGGGGACTCCCCTGAGAAGGAGTCTAGTTCACCAACACAGGAGCCAGATATATGGAGAAACGTGACTCAAAGAAGTAGGAGGCCCAGGGTTCACTCTGATTGCTTAGAAATACACAATCGCTTTGAGGTCCTCTCCCCTAGCATGGAAGACGAAGAGCAGACTCCATTTGAGGATCTCTCCCTCATTACAGTCGATCAGGTATATGAAGACGAGCAGCAAAGTCAGTCCTCAGGGAATGTGCAGGCGACCTTGGAACGGACAGCTCACGGAAGAACCCCGACCAAACCCAAGAGGAGGCGTGTAGTGGTGATAGGGGATTCCCTACTGAGGGGAACAGAAGCAGTGATCTGTGGGCCTGACAAGATGTCTCGGGAAGTGTGCTGTCTCCCCGGGGCTAAGATCCAAGATGTAACTGAACGACTGCAAGGAATCATAAAACCCACTGACAAATACCCCTTCCTCTTGGTTCATGTGGGAACCAATGACACTGCAAGCAATAGCCTCCAGAAGATCAAAAGAGACTACGAGGCTCTCAGCAGGAAATTGAAGCAACTAAATGCACAAATTGTCATCTCATCTGTCCTCCCAGTTGAACGACGTGGCCCAGAGAGAGAGGGGAAAATAGTGGAAGTGAACAGCTGGCTTCGCAAATGGTGTAAACAGGAACGGTTTGGATTCTTAGATCACGGACTGCAGTTTCTTGAAGATGGACTTCTGGCAAGTGATGGGCTGCACCTCACAACGGTTGGGAGAAATGTTTTTGCCAAAAATCTCAGAAACCTCATCAGGAGGGCTTTAAACTGACTAATGTGGGGGAGGGAGACAGTGCTCCTGAAGGTAGGAGCCTATCAATTAATGAAGATGATCATCCAAATGTCATAGACCAAATGGAGAAAACAGCACACGGACCTAGTGGTGGGAGGAAAAAATCCTTAAATAAGAGACACGGGGGAATGATTAATGGACTTCAATGTCTGTACACTAATGCGCAAAGCATGGGAAATAAACAAGATGAGCTTGAGCTCTTGGTACAGCAAACTAAATATGACATAATAGGCATCACTGAAACCTGGTGGGATAAGTCCCACGATTGGAATGTAATAATGGGGGGATACAATCTATTTCAGAGAAACAGACCAGACAAGAAAGGAGGAGGAGTGGCGTTATATGTCAGGGATGTGTATACCTGTGAAGAGATCCAAGATTTAGATCCTCAAAGCCAAAGTGAGAGCATTTGGGTCAAAATTAAGGGAGAGAAGAATAACAGAGACCTCATTGTGGGAGTTTACTATAGATCCCCAAGCCAAACGGAGGACATAGATGATGCCTTCCTGGAACAGATGGCCAAGCATGCAAAAGGAAGGGAGATAGTAGTAATGGGGGACTTCAATTACCCGGATATTTGTTGGACGTCAAACTCAGCCAAGAGCATAAGGTCAAACAGATTCCTCACTGGCCTTGCAGACAACTTCATTGTCCAGAAAGTGGGAGAAGCAACAAGAGGAACAGCCATTTTAGATCTGGTCCTAACCAATGTTGATGACCTGGTTAGTGGGGTAGAAGTGGAAGGATCATTAGGCGCGAGTGATCATGCTCTTCTGAAGTTTACTATACAGCGGAAAGGAGCAGCCAAGCATACTAGGACTCAATTTCTTGACTTTAAGAAAGCCGACTTCATAAAACTTAGGGAAGTGCTGGGTGAGATCCCATGGACAACAATACTAAAAGGAAAGGGAGTTCATGATGGCTGGGAATTTGTTAAGAGGGAGATACTAAAAGCACAACGTCAGGCAATACCAATGAGACGGAAACATGGAAGGTGCCTAAAGAAGCCAGGGTGGCTATCTAAAGAACTTTTAACTGAATTAAGATTAAAAAAGGATGTGTACAAAAAATGGAAAAGGGGGGAAACCACCAAAGAGGAATTCAAACAAATAGCCAGCACATGTAGACACAAAGTCAGAAAAGCTAAAGCACAGAATGAACTCAGGCTTGCTAGAGAGGTTAAAAGCAACAAAAAAGGCTTTTATGGGTATGTTCGTAGCAAAAGGAAGAACAAAGAAACTGTGGGGTCACTCAGAGGAGAAGATGGTGAAATGCAAACAGGGGACACAGAAAGGGCTGAACTACTCAATGCCTTCTTTGCCCCAGTCTTCTCCGATAAAGAAAACAATGCCCGACCTGAAGAATTTGGAGCAAATGATTCAGCAAAGGAAACACAGCCCAGAATAACTAAGGAGATAGTACAAGAATATTTGGCTAGTTTAGATGTATTCAAGTCTCCAGGGCCAGATGAACTGCATCCAAGAGTATTAAAAGAACTGGCAGATGTGATCTCAGAACCACTGGCAGTCATCTTTGAGAATTCCTGGAGAACAGGCGAAGTCCCGGCAGACTGGAGGAGGGCAAATGTTGTCCCTATTTTCAAAAAGGGGAAAAGAGAGGACCCAAATAATTACCGCCCAGTCAGTCTGACATCAATAGCAGGGAAGATTCTGGAGCAGATCATTAAGCAAACAGTCTGTGAGCACCTAGAAAGGAATGCTGTGATCACCAATAGTCAGCATGGATTTCTGAAAAATAAGTCATGTCAGACTAACCTGATCTCGTTTTTTGACAGAATTACAAGCCTGGTAGATGAAGGGAACGCAGTGGATGTAGCCTACCTTGATTTCAGCAAGGCATTTGACAAGGTGCCCCATGATATTCTTGTAAAGAAGCTGGTAAAATGCGGTCTTGACTATGCTACCACTCAGTGGATTTGTAACTGGCTGACTGACCGAACCCAAAGGGTGCTCATCAATGGTTCCTCTTCATCCTGGAGAAGAGTGACTAGTGGGGTGCCACAGGGTTCTGTCTTGGGCCCGGTCTTATTCAACATCTTTATCAACGACTTGGATGATGGACTCAAGGGCATCCTGATCAAATTTGCAGATGACACCAAACTGGGAGGGGTGGCTAACACCCCAGAGGACAGGATCACACTTCAAAACGACCTTGACAGATTAGAGAACTGGGCAAAAATAAACAAGATGAATTTTAACAGGGAGAAATGTAAAGTATTGCACTTGGGCAAAAAAAATGAGAGGCACAAATACAAGATGGGTGACACCTGGCTTGAGAGCAGTACATGTGAAAAGGATCTAGGAGTCTTGGTTGACCACAGACTTGACATGAGCCAACAGTGTGACGCGGCAGCTAAAAAAGCCAATGCAATTCTGGGCTGCATCAATAGGAGTATAGCATCTAGATCAAGGGAAGTAATAGTGCCACTGTATTCTGCTCTGGTCAGACCACACCTGGAGTACTGTGTCCAGTTCTGGGCACCACAATTCAAGAAGGACACTGACAAACTGGAACGTGTCCAGAGGAGGGCAACCAAAATGGTCAAAGGCCTGGAAACGATGCCTTATGAGGAACGGCTAAGGGAGCTGGGCATGTTTAGCCTGGAGAAGAGGAGGTTAAGGGGTGATATGATAGCCATGTTCAAATATATAAAAGGATGTCACATAGAGGAGGGAGAAAGGTTGTTTTCTGCTGCTCCGGAGAAGCGGACACGGAGCAATGGATCCAAACTACAAGAAAGAAGATTCCACCTAAACATTAGGAAGAACTTCCTGACAGTAAGAGCTGTTCGACAGTGGAATTTGCTGCCAAGGAGTGTGGTGGAGTCTCCTACTTTGGAGGTCTTTAAGCAGAGGCTTGACAACCATATGTCAGGAGTGCTCTGATGGTGTTTCCTGCTTGGCAGGGGGTTGGACTCGATGGCCCTTGTGGTCTCTTCCAACTCTATGATTCTATGATTCTATGATTCTAGGCCAGTCACTCTGTTTTTTGTTAGCAGTTTCAACTAGCATGGTCAGTAACTGATTTGAGTGCATATTTTAATGTTTTGCTAATAAGGATTGTGATACTTTTTCCTTCATTCTGTTGCCAGTGAAAATTTGTATACCACCTGCCTACATTATATACTGTACCTAGTTTTCCTTCAGTAAGTCCTTACCTACAAGGGAACATGATTTAGATTAGTTGGTGACCAGCATCAACTTTACTTTTCTACCATGGAAAACCACAAAGTGTGGCTGCCTCTCTCCTCCACCCTGCTCTCCAAACAGTCACACTAACAGCATGCATGGAACCAGGTTGCTGCAGCAGGCATGTGGACTCTCCCACCTTCTTGCTACCTCCAGGTTTCTCTCCACAACTAAAGGCAGCCATTTACATTCCTACCCTCTCCTGTTTGTGATTGAGAGGACCCTTCTGCAAGGAGGATGTGGGGGTGGTGATTTGATATCAGGATTTGACTTTTCCACCTTCCCTTTCCCAAATGCCTTGCTGGACAGAGATACCTTTCCTTTTCTAGCATGTCCACTGCTGGGTGTCTGGTTATTTTGATTGTGAGATATATCCATTTATTGCTAAAAGGGCACATGATGTTCTTTGAGGCAGGACAACCGTACCAGAGCCATTTCAGGTTTTCCAAGTCACTCTCCTTGATGTGGAAGAAGTTTATATGCCCTCTTCCACCCAGCTCAAAGAGGCGTGTGTCATTGGGTGTGGGTAGAATTTAAAACAGGGCTGAATCCAATGTTGCTGCTCTACATGTGCAGCAGATTTCCATGTGCCCAGTGGAACTTCCTCTCTAAGCCTCAAGATCAGCTGCAAAGGGATAGGGGTCCCTCTGGAGCAGATTTGGGGGTGTTGGGTTCTGTGGGGGTGGAGAGGAAATGGAAGTTGTGTTGTATGAGTGGAACTCCCTTTGGTATAGCCCATACATTCCTTTGGGCTGTTTGTATTCTGCTAAGCCACAGAAGTTGTCCAGTAAAATCAATTACAGTCATACCTCGGGTTGAATGTGCTTCAGGTTGAGCGCTTTCGGGTTACGCTCTGCGGCAACCCGGAAGTAACGGAGCACATTAATTCTGGGTTTTGCCGCTCGCGCATGCACGGACACTCAAAATGACATCACGTGCATGCGCAGAAGAGGCAAAACGCGACCTGCGCACGTGCAGACGCACCATCGCGTCTTCCATTCAGGATGTGAATGGGGCTCTGGAACAGATCCCATTCGCATCCCGAGGTACCACTTTATCTTACCCATTTTGTATATCTTGGTCCTTCAGACCAACATAACTCTGGAGAACTAAGTGTGAGGGAGAAAATAGGCTCCAACAGGCTTAACAAGTGTTTATTTTATTGTGTATAAGTGCCAATATACAAGACACTCGCTTATCCAAATGTAAACACAAAGAATGGTGCTCTGTTTTTAAAGACTACATCCAGGTCATTACATATTCAAGAATTAGATACAAATCAGATTTAGGACTTTTATTTCAGAATAACTCAGTAGTGTAAACGTTAGATCACCTATCCAAAGTGGAAAATTTACCAATAGCCACAAGGTAATGCTGTTAATCCTGCATGCCTGGTACATGGTTGAAGGCTTAAACATTCTTTCTAACAAATGCATTCCCAAGTTTGGGGTATAATGAAAGATAATGGTTATAGGGTGTTGGGTTGTGACATGTGAGACTAGAGTTAAACTCAACACTCAGTTGTAAAGCTCCCTGGGTGACCTTGGTCCAGTCATTCTCTTTTGACTTCCCCTATCTCACCAGTTTGTTGTGAGGATAAAGTGTCTCATCTTGTTCTCCTTTGAGGGATACACGTGTACGCAATAAATTCTCACCACTACCATATACTAAAGCCCATAGTTACAACTATTTAGAAGGATATAATTCTACAGTCCATGCTTGTGTAATTGAGGTATTGGAGCTCAAATGTATTTGCAGACATCCTGCCATAGCAACAAAGCTCACAGTTGCAGCATTATGTTCCCACACAGGCCCAAACTCTGAAGGGAGGTGGTCGGGAATAAGCAAAGTGGAGGGAGGCAGTGAATTTTAGTGGTGGAAATGTTCTGTGTGTTCATGTACAGGGAAGAGGGACAGGAACTGGGAATTGACCAAACACACCAGAGGATGATTTTTTAGCTGTAGTGGCAAAACTATTCCGGTACAATTAAAGCAAGATTGAACTGTACAATGAAATCTGCAAGATACTACCACTGATGTGCATTGTGTGTGTTTTTAAAAGGATCTAAAAATGCAGCCTGAAAATGTGTTACATTCAGAGTCAGGGTGACTTGATATATTCAGTGGAATTTAGTTAGGCATCAAGCAGTTGCTTCATCTATGCTTCACCTCTAAGCTCGAATTCCACTGTTGAATAATTGCCTGTAGAGCTAACACAGTAAGATGGGATGACCCTTCACCTGATAAATGATCGTAGGGCTACGCAATAAGGGCATTGCGTGGTAACATTGTGATTTAAAAGAGACCCTTATCCCCCTCCCCACCTTGTACAAAATGGTAATCCAGGCATAGGAACTCATTTTAGCCAGTTAGACTACAAGTTATGGCACAGTAAATGAACATTTATTTTGGAACCTCATATAGTGGACCACTTCATGAGATTCATCTGGACGGATATTAGAAAAAATAAGCTACAAGGATGGATTCCTTTCATCACCTATCTTCTATTCACATTTAACTGCATACCAAGTATGCACTAAATTATTATCACTTGATGTTAAAGGAAATAGCACTTAATTTTTTGGAATGTTGCTGTAGCTAAAATCATGAAATACTGTACTGAATATCATTGTGTAGCATAATGAAACAAAGCCTTTTCATTTATTTCTTCTTCAGTGAAAGCTGAACAGTTGTGTTTTTCCTTCTACTTGAACACAGTTTGGTATAAATGTTTATTTTCCCCACTGCCAGAATTTGGTTTACCCACAGTTGTGTGTACCACTAAACCTTAAAGAATTGCCATTCTTTCCATTTTCCTCTAGGGGGCAGAGATTAAAAACTAAGCTATTTTATTCCTATAGTCTCCAAAAGCCTGTTTTTGGAAGCAGCTAAAGAGGAACCAGTGGTAGCCTTAAAAACAGAGCAGGAGTTGTGTGGGAGCCAACAGTGTTACATCACAGATTGAGATATTCCAGCACAAATACTTGTAGAATCTTGTTGAGGTTGTCAGTGGTTGGCTTGTCAAGATTTTCTTCATTGTCTTCCATGGTGTGCCACACTCTAGGGAAAGGAGCTGGGATCAGGTGTAGGATTGGAACCCCTGGAGGGAAGAGAACAAAGAAGATGATTCTGGAGATTACTGGACTTCTGGGCATGTACTTTACTTGGTTATATAAACACAATAGCACTGTGGTGTTACATTCTAGTCCAGTGATATTTCTTTAGTGAGTATTAGATCAGAAATAATTCCAGAGCCTACTCGTAAGAGGGTAAAGAAATTAGAAATGCAACCATATAAAAAATAACTTTAAAAAAATGATTTCCACCTTTCAAACCCTACAGAAAATGCAATAATATCACATCATTAGTTAATGCTGAACATGTTTATATTTTTATGTTAATGCAGGTATCTATAAGGGCTTGCCTTATATCCCTTCTGCCATTGCCCCAAGTTCTCATCTTTCAGACCCTGCTGCCAAAAGTATAATATATAAAAAGTTGTCATACCTCTTCTTAAAAATGGAACGTGGTCATCCTCTACTGGATGTCTTCGTAAGTCAGGCCGGAAATAGGGCCTTTCAGGAGAGTAATTGTTTAGCAAACCCAAAGCAACGAGGTTTTGTTCTGCAGGGTTTTTTAAAAAATTTTTTAAAAAAAGTTTAAACAGTGTATGGCAATATTTTGTTTAAAAAGCCAAGACCCTAAATTTGAAATGTTTTAAATATTTTGACCATCCTTCCCTAACCCAAGGTCCCCAGACGCTAGCTAGAAATGATGGGGTATAATCTAACAATATATGGGGCTCAAAGGATAGGGAAGTCTAACTTTGATGCACAAAAGAGTAATACCCCCCCGGACACAATTTCACACAGTACAATGGCCTTGAGAATGATGCAGCCCGTGTCTTGTGGGGGATTAGCAGCCAAACAAAGCTACTAACATGAGTTTGACCAAACTGGGGGAAGCAGTGGAAGGCAGGAGTGCCTGGCGTGCTCTGGTCCATGGGGTCACAAAGAGTCAGACACAACTAAACAACAAAGCAGCCAAACAAATGCATATTCTTGCTAGTTAGCATGAGAATGCGTAATACCACAGAGCTGTATTGTTGATAGGCAGACCATAGAAATACAAGTGGTAGAGAGCGCCCTGTGTGATGTCATTTCCTCTCCTTTTCCTGGAGAGGAAGGAACATAAAATACTTCCTGTTCCTCTTTTCCTTTGACCAGTGTTGGATGCAGACATGTCTCTACTTGCTCCAGCTCCAGGCACATGCCTGAAGCTGCTTATACTGTAAATATTTTGCCTGCATAGATTTGATACTGCCTTTGTTGTGATCCAATGCATAATTATAAACTAAGTAAATCTTATTTTTAAACTTACTTTACCAGTTGTTGCCTGATTCTGAAGCGGGTTAAAAGGGGGAAAGCCAACTTACTTCATAGTTGGATTTGCTCAAAACAAGGTTTTACAGCCTAAGTCCTATTAATTTTGCTGCCAAGGGTAGGATTTTGAAACTCTGTTCAACCCAGATGTGTGGGAGGAATAAATTGCAATGAATATAACCTCTCCTACCTATTAAAACCAATCCCCACATGTACTACCTGTGGCCCTCCAGATCTTGCTGGACTCTCAACTTCCCACATCCTTGACCACTGGCCATGGGCTGGTTGCTAAAGGGACTTGTAGGCCAATGATGCCCCATCCCTGATTTATGACACCTCAGGTTGAAAACAAACCAGTTTGGGCTTCTCAAATGAAGTACAGTCGTCCCTTGGTTTTTGAACAGCTTAGTTCTCGAACATTTTGGTTCCCGAACGCCACAAACCTGGAAGTGGGTGTTCCGGTTTGCAAACTATTTTTGGAAGCCGAACATCTGACGTGGCTTCCAATTGGCTGCAGGAGCTTCCTGTAGCCAATCAGAAGCCGTGCTTTGGTTTCTGAACGTTTTGGAAGTTGAATGGACTTCTGGAACGGATTCCATTCAACTTCCAAGGTACAACTGTACTGCTAAATGCTGGTCAACTAGCATCCCATGCTAGCAAACTCACTATTTGGGTAATATAAGCATAGATTTTTATCTTACAGAGTTGGGTCTGGAAGCTTGAAAAAGAAAGGAAGAACCTGGCTATTGTCTCAGCTGTTTATCAACTGCTGTGAATCAACTGTAGGCGGTTGTTTATTGTTTCAGATGCTTTGTTTTTTTTAATGAATTAATTCATTGATTTTAAATGATTTGATCCTGTGAGGCTTATGAATATTTTAATAAAGAAAATGTGAGCTGGATTACAATATGATATGTGAGTACAATAGTCAGGAATTATGCTTCTCATTAAGATTCCATCCCAATGCAAAAATAATTGCTATATGCAGAGCTGTAAAATTTGGAGAGTAATTTACAGCCAGAATTTAACTCCTACACACATGAAGCTAGAAGAGCTTAGAGTTCCTGTTATGGCAACCATTGTTTTTTTAAGTCATTATGTTTTGCATAATCTGATCTTACCGATTGCTTCAAGTCTCCCCAGCCATCGGGCTGTGTTCAGAAAGTAAAGGGGGAATGTTGGGTTCCGAGCACCGATTAAATCCAGTAGCACAAAAAGATCCTATGAGAAATCAATAAAGAAATAGGCCTTTTAAATGTCACTCACAGAACCCTATAAATATGTTGTACTGACTGGCCCAAATCAGGGAGTGTTGATAGACGCAAGGCTTTTTTCCAAACCCAACCCACACTTTAAAGCTTTTTTTTTTTTTTTTTTGCTTCGGAGCTTTCCCCGCAAAAACCCTGCTCTTTAGAGCAGAACTGGAGCAAACTGCAATCTCTGGAAAACCCACATTACCATTTGTTGCACTTAGACCTGGTTTTGCAGGGAAGTTCTGGGGCAAAAAAGTAGTAGTGCTCAGAGAAAGAGCTTTAAAATATGGGCCTATGCCTGGAAAAAGTGAGGCAAATAGTAAGTGTGGATAAGCCCCCAGAGACATTTTGTGACACAGCCATTCACATGGTTGAACATTCACTATGGACAGTGGCTCATACACGGTCCAATGGCTACATACTGCTATTTGAAACATGGAGATGATTTGTTCCACAATTCCAGTGAGAGAGTAAGTTACATGCCAAATTGCCTCCCTTTTAAAAATCAACAAGATTTCGGAGTGCTTAATTTTGGCTGAATTATGCCCAAGATGTCATGCAAAATAAACTAAAGAAAAGAAAATGCTCTGCATCCCTTAGCTATACCCATCAAAAGATTGCAAAGCACTTTTCTGCCTCCATATACCCCATATCCTTCACCAAGTAGAGGCTTTCCTGGTCCTGCTTTAAAACATTTCAGACAGCTGCACCAATTATACACACACACACACACACACACACACACACACACACATATATATATCTCACACAATATTTCTCAGATTTGTTGTCTAGATCAGTTACTCTAGTACTGATGCACCTCGCCCCCCCCTTCCTTCTCCCTCCATAAAGTTCTCACTTACAATGCCCTGAATCTGAGTTGTATGTGCGGCGCCTGGAGGGTGTGGAGTCGATGCCATTTTTTGGGCCAAGTGCCGAGAGCCATATAGAGAATCTGAAGGGGACCATCGGATGAAAGCTTCTTCGCCGTCAAAGAAAATGAGCTGCAGGGAGAGATCTGACTTGCCATTTGTGACAGCCTTCTGTGGGATGAGGGACGGAGGACAAAATGCAAGGTCAGTTGCCATGCTGTGGCTCATGGTTAATGCAGAAACAAATGCGGAAAAGAAGAAAATACCTTCAGACAATGAAGCTGCGTGTCCAAGGAACGTGCCAATTCTAGCATCATAGCACAGGGCACTGCTGAGTCAGTGGCTCCGACAAACACTTTGCCGTCCAACTGTGGGGGGAAGTATTTTGAATCGTAATGGCAAGCAAGCACCAAGTGACGCTTGGCAAGGGGATTGAGGGTGCTGATGATGTTTGAAAAGGTGCGGTATCCGTAAGGAGTATGGCTCTGGAATGTGTCTTCTTCAACTACCCAGCCAGCCTGTAGTCCTTGAAGACGATGCTTGATATGCTGAAATGTATACAGCCACAAGTCAAAGGAGGCAAACATTTCTGTGTTTTGTTTTTAAAAAACTGCCTAGAAAGGTATGCCATTATCTGCTGAAATTCAACACTGAAAGGTTAAAGGTAAAGGAGCCCTGGATAGTTAAGTCCAGTCAAAGGCGACTATGGGGTTGTGGCGCTCATCTCGCTTTGAGGCCGAGGGAGCCGGCGTTTGTCCACAGACAGCTTTCTGAGTCATGTGGCCAGCAGGACCACTTCTGATGCAACAGAACACTGTGACGGAAGCCAGAGTGCACAGAAACGCCGTTTACTGTATTTTTCGCCCTATAGGATGCAATTTTTCCCCTCCAAAAATGAAGGGGAAATGTGTGTGCATCCTATGGGGCGAATGCAGGCTTTCGCTGAAGCCTGGAGAGCGAGAGGGGTCGGTGCGCTCCGACCCCTCTCACTCTCCAGGCTTCAGGAAGCTCTCTGAAAGCAGTGGGAGAGCTGCGCGAAGTTGCGCAGCTCTCGCACTGCTTTGTGGAGAGCTGCCTGGACCCAGAAGCCTGGGGGCGCTGAGCTCAGCGCCCCCAGGCTGCGGGCTTCGCACAGCTCTCCCACCGCTTTGCGGAGAGCTGCCTGTTCTGGGGTCGGGGGAAGCTTGGGATTTCCCCCGCCCCAGCCCCGCGCCTGGGGGAGAAATAATTCCCCCCCCCTTATTTCCCCCCCAAAAACTAGGTGCGTCCTATGGGCCGGTGCGCCCTATGGGACGAAAAATACAGTACCTTCCCGCCACAGTGGTACCTATGTATCTACTTGCACTGGTGTACTTTCGAACTGCTAGGTTGGCAGAAGCTGGGAATGAGCAACGGGAGCTCACTCCATCACGGGGATTTAAACCGCCGACCTTCTGATTAGCAAGCCCAAGAGGCTCAATGATTTATACCACAGCGCCACCCGCATTGTTAGCCATATGCGGAGTAGAACTGTGGAAATCAAGGGACTTAAGTCTGGAAGGCCAGATTCAACTAAGCTGGAGTTCCCAAATCTGCTCTGGAGGATTAAGAGAGCATCTAGAACACAGTGGGAGGGGAAGGGGAAGGGGATCCTTTTGCCCAGCAAGCAGAAATCGGAAGAGCACAACGTTAAATTTGTCCCATGGATGCCAATGTGTCTACTCTGACCATACCACCCTACCCATTATTGGGAGTAGAGGTGGTAAGTTGTTCTAAATTGTTTTTAACATTTTGTTTTGATTGTTGTAACTCACCCTGGGACCTGGGGGTAATGAACTGGAATTGAATTGAACTGTAATAGTTTGGGCTGGTTAAAGTCCAGAAGATTAAAGGTTGTTCAGTGGAGGCAGCCAGAGATAAACCTTGGTATCCACTTGGTGTCAAGTTAAGATGACGGAGCAGTTGGCTTGCTTGCCTCCCTTTCCTCTCCACTGCTGGCTACAGCCTGTGCTGTCACAGAAGGCAACCAGGTTTTGGATGCTAGCTGCTGTCAGTTAATGACATTTAATTGCCCCTCATTGATGTTTCCTTAGCAACGTGTCTCATCTGCTTTAGAAATGGTCCCTGCGGCACATTTCATGTTATTGGAATAAAGGTTTAACAGGGCATCTTATATAACACTTCGATACGTATGCGTAAGAATCATGCTGTAGAAATGAAGAGAGATGTGACTAAAGGATAGCTCTTGATTCACTTCCATGAAATCAAGCCAATGAACAGGAAATCCTGGATTCAGTGCTTATGAGAAGCAATATGAGAAGCAATAATTAAATGAGATGGACCAGCAGTAATGAAAACATGATGCTCAGTGGATCCCTCTGTGCATTATGAGGAAGGAAGCCCCAATGAATTACATTTAAGCCCAAGGTCCGGAGAAGCTGATGCACTGCCATCTGTAAAACTAAGCGGGTGAAGACCTCAACAGTTTTTGGGTGGGAAGTCAATAACCTTAGAGATTACTGAAGGAACAGCAGAATACATATGAAACACGAAAGCAGGAAAATGCACACAAGAATTCAGGACAATGGTTCACCTGTCCTGTGGTGGAGACTGATATCACACACACACACACACACACAGAGAGAGAGAGAGAGAGAGAGAGAGAGAATGAATGAGAATGAATATTGTCCACACTAAGCAGATAGTGCTAACCTGCTATTTGACATTGGAAATCTATACCTAAAGGAGACATTCTGGTAAACCCAATTCCATTCAATGGCATAATTTAATATTCTTTCTATGAAGTTTTTACTTTGATATTGTTCTTCTCCCCTAGCAATACAGATTCTTGTCTGTACATGCCTGATGACTGCTGTGCCAGAGATGTCACAGTTTTCTCTTTGTTTGGGCTCTCTGCCAGTAAATCTCCAAGGAAACTACAGCACTAAATGCAATAGATACTCTTTGAAACTGGCTACCCACCTCCCCCTCATCAACTGCAGATCATTAAACTCACCTGTCTTCAGGTTGCAACTGCAACAAGATGGCTCGCGGCTGTTTGAGGGCCTTTCCAAGGGATAAATGCTCAGCTGTTACACATTCTGTGTTCACTTTGTGCAACTTCCCTCAAAGTTCTACTTCCACTGAAAATATTTTTGATATTTCCAATATGCAGCGTAGCTATTTTTTTTGCAACTGAGGAATACAATTCTTCCTCCAGCTAGCAAAGCTATGCCATCTCGTCCATTATATGAGAATGTGATATTATATTACTGGTGCTAGATCAGATACAGTGGTACCCCGCAAGACGAATGCCTCGCAAGACGGAAAACCCGCAAGACGAATTTCCCTATGGGCTTGCTTCGCAAGACGAAAGCCCATAGGGAAATCTCCGGGGACCTGTTTTAAATTGCTGGCGGTCGGGAGCAAAGACTTTCGCCCACAGCCAGCCTTCAGAAGAGGTCCTGGACCTCTTCTGAAGGCCGGCGGGGGGCAAAAGTCTTTGCTTCCCCCGCCTGCCTTCCCGGGACAGCGGAGACTTCTCCGCTGCCCCGGGCGATCTTAAAATGCTGGCGGGCGGGAGCGAAGCGTTCGCTGCCGACCGCCAGCATTTTAAAATCTCCCCGGGACAGCAGAGAAGCAGCCCCCTGCGACCCTCTCCCGGCTGGAGAGGTAACGTGCGCCTATGGCAGGAGCCTCCATAGGCGCGCGTCACCTCTCCAGCTGGGAGAGTGCGCGCGGGGCTAAAGCAGCCCCCTGCGACCCTCTCCTGGTTGGAGAGGTGACGCGCGCCTATGGCAGGAGCCCGCCAGCATTTTAAAATCTCCCCGGGACAGCAGAGACTTCGCTCCCGCCCGCCAGCATTTTAAAATCGCCCCGGGACAGCAGGGGCTTTTAAAATGCTGGCGGTCGGCAGCAAAGCCCTCCTGTCCCCGGAGCTTGCGGGGCGGGAGGTGGGGAGAAGGGCTTTTCTTCCCACCGCCAGCCTTCAGAACAGCCTTCTGAAGGCTGGCAGTGGGAAGAAAAGCCCTTGTTTCCCCCCCCCCCCAGCCTTCAGAAGAGGTCGGGGGACAGACTGTCCCCGGACCTGGTCTGAAGGCGGTTTCCCTAGGAACGCATTAATTGATTTTCAATGCATTCCTATGGGAAACCGTGCTTCACAAGACGAAAAACTCGCAAGAAGAAAAAACTTGCGGAACGAATTAATTTCATCTTGCGAGGCACCACTGTATATTTATTATTATAACTATTATTTATTATATTTATATACCACCCTTCATCAAAAGATCTCAGGGCGGTTCACAAGATAAAAGCACAAATAAGTAATGAAAACAAAAACAACAAAGCAATACAATAGTTGGAAGTGGCTTCTTGCTATGGTAAGGTAAAGGCCCCCTGACAGTTAAGTCCAGTCGCGAACGACTCTGGGGTTGCGGTGCTCATCTCGCTTTACTGGCTGAGGGAGCCGACATTTGTCCACAGACAGTTTTCCCGGGTCATGTGGCCAGCAGGACTAAGCCGCTTCTGGCGAAACCAGAGCAGCGCACGGAAACGCCGTTTACCTTCCCACCAGAGCTATTTAACTATTTATCTACTTGCACTTTGACGTGCTTTCGAACTGCTAGGTTGGCAGGAGCTGGGACCAAACAATGGGATCTCACCCCGTCGTGGGGATTTGAACTGCCGACCTTCCGATTGGCAAGCCCTAGGCTCAGTGTTTTAGACCACAGTGCCACCTGCGTCCCTTCTTGCTATGGAGGCTATGTTCTATTTCTACTGCCAGAGGCAGTATGCCTCTGCATCCCAGTTGCTAGAAATCACAAGTGGGGAGTGTGCTGTTGCCCTCTTGTGAGCTTCCCACGGACATCTGGTTGGCCACTCTGAGAACAGGATGTTGGGCAGCTGGGCTATTGGCCTGTATCTGCAGGGCTCTTGTGTTCTACAGAGTTGGGAGGGCCAAGCCGCTGCTGTGAATGCAGAGATTCTTATGGCAAAATGTGACCTATAATCTATCAGGTTGTTATAATAGACTATCGTGTGAGTAATTTACCGAGAACCAGTGCGAACCAGCGTACTTAGAACTGGTGGACAGTTAGAGGTATCCTGGAAACAGAAAGGGAAGGATTATTGCAGACATCAGTGTGAACTGCACCTTCAGCTTGTCAGACTCACCTGACGCACAGCATAACTGCCAGGTGATCCTGGATATCGCTCAATCAGTATCGGGTGCAAATCATTTTGCCACATTCGGTTGATATCTGTGTGAGCAGCAACTTGTTGGATGCTAGTTGCATTTAAAATGGTTGGACGGTGGGAGTACTGAGGAAGGAATTGGGAGGCGAGATTATTTTAACATAATAATCATAATGAATGACTGGATGAATTTAGCTATAGTGTTTTGTATATAACAATAGTGTAGGAAGTATTATTTTAAAACACCCATTAGCAGTTTTCTGTTAAAATAATCATCCAAAGTGTCAAACAATGGAAGTATGTATACACATGCGTCCCACCCCCCAAAAAGAGGAAAACATAGAAACATATCAGCACAATAGTTGCTGCATATAACTGGTGGGATCCAGACTTTGCTCCAAACAACAGAGAGGGGGGTTGGGGACCCTCTAGAACAGGTATCCCTCAAGGGCCAATGGCAGAGGCCAAAATCCTGAAATGTTCTGTGATTGGACATCATGTATTGAATCAGAACACAGGAGCTCAGAATCCTTAGTCCAGACTCAAGCTCAGGCAAACGCAGACCACTGAATACATAACAACAGTAATAAATAAAAAACACTTCTTGAAGATTGCTGTCCCATCTGTTTTGGTGCTTGGTTCTTTTCAGATGACCGATGCAGCAATCTTAAATAATAAACTCTCATAATAAAGATCTTATTGGTTATCAGTTACTTGCACAGACATCCATTTCAGGTTTTTCCATGCCACTGTGCCAGCAGTCATACGTAGCAGCCTGGGGCTGACTTCAAGAAGCTGGAGTATGTGCAGTAACTTCCTAATTCATCTGAAAGCAAAGTGGAACCTCAACATTAAGGGAAAGTCATGGGATAGAAAGGGTGGTGGGACTTCATAGCATATCGGGACTGTCAAGAAGGGTGGTAAAAAATAAAAGAAAGGCAAGGCTATGCAGATGAGCGTAGCTGAGGTAAATAAGCACACACATATGTACATTTGTGTTTTGAAAGTGTGAACACATCATTGTGTGTACTGATAAAAGTTGGGATGAGTATATGATGTGTATTCCTGTAATTAACATGTCTTTGTTCCTGCCTGTTACAAAGGTCAGCTTTCTAGGTATTGTAGCCATCTGGGGATATCTGGTGGGCCTACGTTTTTGAAGTTATGTACAAATGCCTCATGTTTAGATTAGTATCATGACTAAATAGGCTTCGAATGCCATGTGTGCCAAATTTAGGGTCTGCCTCATGAGGAAGTAAATATACACTTCCTCAAGAGGTGCAAGATGCCAGGAGTGCAGGCGCTTCTCCAGAGTATTTGTTTACAGTACTTGGGAAATGAGACATAGCGGAGACTGTGGTGTCTTTATGATATATGGTTTATTTACACATATCTACAACCTGAGCCTAAGATGGAGAGGTTTGAAGCATTACACTTCAAGAGGGTCCTGCTGCTCCCCTTGCTGCAACCTCCAGTTAAAACTTACAGCCCATATTGTGCTCTGACCCTTCCTCTCCAGCTTGCTATGTTTAACAGACTGAGACCTTTCCCCCTCAATCACACCACAGCCAAGTGAAATCATAAAACTTCCTCCTAACAAAAACTCTGGCATTGTCTTCTGACTAAGGATCTCAGAGCTCAGGGAGGGGCTCCTCCCATTTGTTGGCTGGCACAGAGTCTTTGCTTTGCCGATAGCTTTCTTAATAGCTCTGCATCTTCCCTTTTGTCCTCTTTTAATGGTCCATCTTCCTGTTTGATCTGCATTTCAACATGATAAATCTAGCATCTGGTAGCCCATTTTAAGACTCCAAGCATTGATTAAATTCTAACACTTACTAAACACTTACTAAATCCAGAAATTATGGGTACCTTGCACCCACAAACTCTGGCACCCAAACTCAAAACAGTATAATATAATTTGAGAGGTATGAAAATATGCAAATAGTTTGGGAGAGAAGTCTTGAAGCTAAACAGAGAGGGTCTTTGTGAATTTTAATCTTCTTCTTTTCTTAATTTTTAGCATGCTCAGTTTACTGTGATTCTTAAATTATAGCTTTCTTGAAGTATGAATAGTGGAAAGCATTATGCATCTTAGCCAACAGGGCTCTTTGAACAACAGTGAGATTAGAATGTTGTTAGCGGGGAGAAATGAGCACACTTAGCATGAAAATCAATAAAAGACACATACGGCGGCAATCTTCCTGGCAGGACCAAACAAACATTTACTGTAGCCAGTGACTGCCATTATAAGACAAAATACAATAATGCTATAATCATGCTAACGCAGAAGAATACGTTTTCTTTGTAAGCACAAGAGATAAATGGAGAAATGGAATTGCTAGGTCTGATCAGTGATTAAAGGATGTCTCCCCTCCCTATTATTTCATGTTGTAAGCTGAGCTGGGTCTCCTTTTGAATAGAAAGGCAGGGGGGGTTTTACAGTGGTGCCTCGCAAGACGAAATTAATTCGTTCCGCGAGTTTTGCCGTCTAGCGAATTTTTCGTCTTGTGAAGCACGGTTTTAACGGTTTAACAAAGTCACGAAAAGTTTTCGTCTTGCGAAGCAAGCCCATAGGGGAATTCGTCTTGCGATGCAAATCGAAAACAAAAAAACCTTTCGTCTAGCGAGTTTTTTGTCTTGCGAGGCATTCGTCTTGCGAGGTACCACTGTATGTACATCTTCTCCCCCCCAAAAAAAATATTTAAGGAAATAAATGATTCACATTGTGATATGCATGACTTTCTTTACGGGTTTATTTAAAAAACAAACAAAAAGGAGCATTAATAGAAAACATAGCGCAATTCTAGACGACTACCATTTTGGAGCAGGAATCAATCACATACAGTTATAATTGCTTGGGATGTTTTCTGCAATAAATGCAGTACCCCCAAATATCAGACTTTTTGTGATAAGGAAAGCGATGGGAAGGCACACTGGAAAGTGTTCAACATTGTCTAGCCTCCTCACAAATTAGGATGAGTGCTCAATATACTGGTAATCTGGAAGCCCCCAAAGAACCAGGCTGTGATATATAGCCTGGGTTCTCCGACCACCAGTGCAAGCGCTGTTGTGTGAAAATACTAGTTGTGCATCCAGTACAACAGCTGTGCAAATGGAAGTGTATAATGCAGCAGAAATATAGGAGCTACAGCAACTGTGGTACAACGGGTTTCAAATGTGTTTCAAAGATATACTATGTACACAGCTGCAGAAAGGGGAAAGGAGCACTGGATTTTGAGTTGACATATGGGTGAGCAGCAGTAAGTTAAAACAACAGCAGCAACTGAAATGCCATGTTTACTTGCCCTTAAGTGGATAAATTCTGCCCAGTTATATTTCTGCCTACTTTGGCATAAATCCTGGACTGCATCTGTGGCCCCATTGTATGTGCTTTAACATCATATGCACACAGACAGAGCCATTATTTTATAAGACACTTTGATGTCAGGAAATCATATGTTCTTTTAAAATGGATGGCCCGTTAGATCAGAAGCAGCAGAAAACTAGACAGCGCTTATTGTTGGCCACAATTATCACAGCATTAGGAACTCTCTTGTGAACAGGGGGGGGGGAATCATGGATTCCCCCCCTGTTCACAAGAGAGTTCCTAATGCTGTACTTTTGTAATATCTTCGTTCTGAAGTCTGTGATAATTGTGGCCAACAATAAGCACTGTCTAGTTTTCTGCTGCTTCTGATCTAACGGGCCATCCATATGGTCTTGTAATAAGGAATTTACAGATGCTACCTTGCTTGCCGTAGCCTGAAATCTGGGATGGGGAATCTATGGCCCTCCAGACTACAATTTTCCTTGGTTATGCAAGGTGGAGCTGATGTAGGTTGGGGTCTTACAGTATCTGGAGAACCACAGGTTCCCCATCACTGCCCTAGTTTACATCAAACCTGGGACAAAAGCAGCAAGGGAAGGAGTAAATAATTGCTTGTCCTTAAAAACATAAGGCTTAAAGACGCATCAGGGCTTTCTGTGACACACTAGTATTAAGCGTATAGTCTACTACGGTTAAAAATAACCCACATTTCCCCATTGCCTTCAAAAGGAATTGAATTGAACCCAGGAGACCTGGTATCCCAGGGTCTAAGGGACTAATTTGCATTTACTTTATGCCAGCTAAAGAGTGCTAGCCAGGCAGTAAACATGTAGCATTATTGAATGTAATGCAATGCATTATTAATACAGTAGGATAGCACATAAGTGTCTGAAGTTAGCATTTATAGGCAAGTTTTCATGAAGTTTCAAAAAATGCTTCCTGAACTTATGCTATTTGGCCATACACAGACCTTCCCCAAAACACAATGCAGTGCATGTTGATTGTTCAGCTTTGCACTTGCATCAATGGCTAAGCCAAACCTCCTACAACCACAACCACACTTAACAGCAGCACACTATCTTATGAGAGTCTTGTCCAGTTTGGTTCAGAATGGTTATCAGAGGGGGGAAGAAGTGTGCATTGTTAAATAAGGTTGAAATCTGATGTGCCTTGGAGTAGCAGGGCACACCTGACACCCCACTGCCCTCTCATTTTTTTATTGTAGGGTTTGTTTTGTTTTGTTGGTAGGGGAGGGCTGCCTGTCTTTTGGAGGGGGTGTCCTGCTTTCTTCGGTCTGTTTGTTTTGGGGTGAGTAGGTGCTGATTTGCAGAGAGGGGTTCTGAACATGCCCAGTTTTTTATTCAGTGAAATGGGTATTTTGTGGTGCCCATAAACCATTTCTTTAGATTTGAAAATGTTCCTCTGGGGCCAAGAAAGTTGGAGGCCCCTGATATATCCACTTACTTTGGAGAAAGCTCAGTAGGAGAAAGCTTAATTAAACTCAATATATAGGATTGTCCATTAAGTGTCTGTCTGTCTCCATCAACAAGCACCTTGATATACCTTGTTTCCTGCTTGGCAGGGGGTTGGACTCGATGGCCCTTGTGGTCTATTCCAACTCTATGATTCTATGATTCTATATAAAATGGTAATCAGATCCATATATGGTTATAACCATATAACGGAAGTATATAGCTCCAATCTACTTACAAAGTTAGCCACCATTTTAGTTTCTGAGCAGATTTGGAGAAGCTTAATTTGAGATTCCTGGGATACCAGCATATACCAAATGTGTGCTCTAAGGTTACCTCAAAATACAGTGTACCATTCTGGTTTAGGATTAAGTCCACTTGAACTCATTGGGACTTCTGAGTGTATGCAGAATTTGACTGTTGTACGTGCATTGTAGGTTACATTGTAGGTTGTATTGTGGGGTACATTGTAGTTGTGTTTGTCCTTTTACTTAGTGCATTTGTACCCTGCTTTTCTTCCATCATGGAACTCCACACACACACACACACACACACACACACACACACACACACGCCTGCCATCCAGGCACCAATCAGACCCAGAACTGCTTTAGAAAGGCTGGCATATCATATGCCTTCAGACCATGCCCTCTTCTGATTCACTCTCAGCCTATATCTAGAGTGCATTTGCTTGTCTTTCCTTCCTGGTTTTTTGTGGTGCTCTGCATTGTGTCAAGATGACTGGGCTGAGTGGGTGGCATTTACTTGTACACCACCCTGCCAGATCGCCTATTTTTAACATACACAATCGCCCTACTAGATCATCTGCCTTAAGGCCCTTCTGAGAAATCCACATATAGAAACATACACAATTATATAATAAGTGGAAATATAAAAGACATAATAACTGCTGGAACACCACAGAGAGTTCATTCCTCCCACACACCCATATTATCATCTTAAAGGCACACCTTGGCACCAGTGATTTGCCAGCAAGGATGGAGAAATCTGATGCCTGATAAACTATTTTAAATCCTGCAAAGCCGTGGTGACTGAGAGGCCTGTGACCTTTGCCCACACCAAATCCCTTCATCCCTGTCATTCCCTCCCTCCACATGCTACACGTAACCCTCCCCAAAGAAGCAAAATGACAAAAAGCCACCAGAGAGAGGGAGACCCCTGACATACCTTTTCCTGGGTCCAGTCCACTCGTCCACTCACGAGCCGAGGGAAAGAGGCCAGGGCCAGGGAGAGTGTCCAGGCCAGGCAGAAGGATGCTGCAGCCTGGCTGACTCTGTCTCCCCCAGCCATGCCTTTTCGGAAGCGGCTTCTCCTGTTTATGTGGCAACACCCGAGGCTGCCAGTTCTCTCGCTGAGGAGGATCTCTCTGCGCAGACAAGAAGCAGCTTCGAAGTACTAGGCTGGAGGAGGAGGGAAAGGGGGCAGAGCTGGAAGAGCAGGGCAGCCTTTCAGCTGGGAGAGCAGGCATGAGATGTGCGCGGCTGCATGTGATTCACCCGGCAGCCTCTACCTTTGCATCTGCTCTCATTAATTAGGCACCTTTTCTGCTTCTTAACATGCTTCCTGCCTGCCTGCCCTACAGAAAATGGAGAGGGATGTTTATTCACACATCCAATCAATCCAGCTTCGCCTATCATTTCCTCAGGGAAGTGAATTCTGTCCCTGGCACCACGTCAGCAGCATCAGGAGGAGGACATATGACTAATTCCTCAGACTTGGGCAGCAGCCACAGCAGGATGGTCTCTCCCCTCCCTCATTTCCTCTCCTCTTCCCCCAGAGATACAGGGAGTGTAGCAGTGCTATGATACGGAGGAGGGTGGGTTATTTTTTTCACAACTAAATACACTTTGTGATTCCCCCCCACAAAAAAAACAAGATCCCCATGAAATAGTATGGAATCAAACCACATTGTCTATTTCTGTTGAGAGTGTGTCATTTCAGTGCATTCAGCCCCAAGCGCCAGCATAAATTCACAGGGTTTTTGTTTTTTTTAAGCCACTTATTTTAATCTCCTACAGAAAGCTTAAGAGCCTAACTATTAGGTCCTTTCAAAATAAATTGCACTATTGTTGTTAATCTTCTGTATGAGCCTTGTTAATACATCAGTCTAAGGCTGCAATTCTGTGCATCCTTATCTGGGAGTAGGCCCCACTGAATATACTGTATGCATTTGTGGGGTGCCTGGACTCCCCTTCTAATTCCTGGGTGCCAGACAATGGATTTAGCATGTTAACGTACAAGTCAGGAGCCAGCCTGGTAATGGCCTGTTAAATATGAGGGGGGGGGGACACAAAAGGAGTAGTTCGAGAGGGCAAATGGGAGGCGCCCCTCCCTCAACTCAGAATTAGTTAGAAAGACAAGAGCCTTTGAAGTAGTTTTAGAGTTGGAAGAAGAGCAGTTGTTTTAGGATTGCAGTTGACGATGATGTGGGCTGGAGGGGAAATAGTTGCAGTCTGTTAAGCACAGCAAGCTGAGCAGACGGCCATGGATGATTCCTGCTGGCACCTAAGACTGTGGCCATGGGGGAAGCAAGAACCTCTTGGAATGTTAATGCTATGAACCCTTTAATGGCAGGCTTAGGTTGTATACATGTGTAAATAAACAATATATCATAAAGACACCGCAGTCTCCACTGTGCCTCATTTTCAAAAGGAAACATGAACCCAGGGTAAGTGCCTGGAGTCTCTGGAATCTCACACCAATTGGGGTGGCATGTAAGCAAGTAAGCATACATAGGATTGCATTGTAAGTCTTTGCAAAAAGATGAGTTTGCATTTGGGTCTCTGGTATTCCTTAAGCACCATCTCCAACTCCTTGAAAAATTCCATCAACAGTGTCTCCGAATTTTTTTCCACATCACTTGGGCAGACAGGCAAACTAATATCAGTATACTGGAAGAAGCAAAGATCACCAGTGTTGAAGCAATGATTCTTCAACATCAACTTCGTTGGACTGGTCATGTTGTGCGGATGCCTGATGATCATCTTCCAAAGCAACGACTCTATTCCGAACTTAAAAATGGAAAGCGTAATGCTGGTGGTCAACAAAAGAGGTTTAAAGACTGTCTCAAGGCAAATCTAAAAAAAATGTAGTATAAGCACAGACAACTGGGAAACACTGGCCTGCGAGCGCTCCAGATGGAGAACAGCCTTTACCAAAGGTGTCATGGGCTTTGAAGACACTCAAACTCAGGACGCAAGGGAGAAACGTGCTAAGAGGAAGGCACGCTTGGCAAATCCACACCGTGATCAACTCCCGCTTGTAAACCAATGACCCCACTGTGGAAGGACATGTGGATCCAGAATTGGCCTCCACAGTCACTTACGGGCTCACTGTTAAAACCGTGTTTATGGAAGACAATCTTACTCGGCTCCGAGTGATCGCCGTAGAAGAAGAAGAAGATGATGATTCCTTCCTTCCTTCCTTCCATCCTGTGAGCCACAGATCCAGGGTAGCACATCTGCTTTTTGTGCAGAAGGTCCTTGGCTCTCTCCTTAGCATCTTCAGGTGGGGTGGAAGGTACCCTTGCATGAAATCCTGGGGAGTCACTGATACTCAGACTTAATACTGAGCTGGATGCTCTTACTTGGAATAAAACAGATTCCTAGGTTCCAATTACTTGGCAGACAAAGCTGGTAAGATGGTCCTGGTTGTGAAATGAAGGGCACATGGCTAAGACGAAAGTTCTGTCTCATGTCATGTCACACAAGCTTCCCACTCTTTCCCCTACTGCAGGCCAGTTGGTCCCTTAGCAGTTGGCTTACCCTTTTATATGCAAACTCTGTATAATCTTTTGCAGGAGGAAGGCCCAGAAATTAATCAGAGGCCACACATAATAAGACGTCTGACCGATGGACTAGCAACAGGTGAAGATTTCTGACTGCTACCCTTGCTCTGCTTTTCTCCAATGCCACCTCTAAATTATGCCAAAAACAGAAGTCACATGAATTGAAAAGCAGTTATCCAGCCAAGATACCTGAGGAAGCACCTCCCTGCTTAATTACATCCCAACTGTTGGGGCTCAGCAGTTAATCTCTGCTGTGAATGTCACCTCCTTTTGAGGCTAAATTGTCTCCCAACAATTTACAGAACATTCTGTCACAACCCCATGTTTACTGCTTGAGATCCACCCATTCCAAGTGCTTGCCTCAATTAGACAGCCTATTATGTTTTCCTTTAACAGCAGGCTTTTCACCTCCAAGTTTTCCTTTAACAGTAGGCTTTTCACCTCCAAGTCTGATGGAGTATACTCGGGTTGCTGTTATTCTCCCTGCTGGGAAGATTATGCTGTTTACATTTTTTCTTTGGGTTTTGGTTTCTATGGCAGTGTTCTCTGCTTTCAACCAGCTTTGTCAAGTCAGGCAAAGCTCCTGCTTACCAACAGATTACTTGTACTTCCTTAGAATGGGAAGAAAGAATGTGTGGTTCTTAATACATTGTTGGACTTCAACTGCCATCAGCCCCAACCAACATGGTTAATGGTCAGGGTTCATGGGATTTGGAGTCCAACCATGTTTGGAGATCCACAGGCTTCCCATCCTAACTGTACAATCCTTTAAAGTGAATGGAAGTCTGACATGGAGCTTGACCCATTCAGCTGTTGCTGCCAGACATAAAGTCCCACCTAAAGACATTTAACTTTATCTATAAATTGCTTAGCAATCGATGGGCTGCAGAGGACTCATTCTATGAGTAGGGAAAGGTAGAACTAAGCAGCTTAAGCATCCCCTGGAGCAGCTCTTTGAGACCGGGATCTGAAAAGCAATTACAGAGTAGGAAGATTTCTTTTAATGCATCACCCTAGCATAGATTATAACTAAATTGCTGCACATGCAATCTAGCATTCCTGTAAACAAGCTACAGATTATTCCATCACATCTAGTAGCTGGTGTGGGAATTGGATGCTTTCCTTCTAGGCTGATAATTCCACTTAAAGTGGGAGAATTAGGCAATCACAAAGAAGGGAGGCCCCATAACTAGGCTGCAGCTAAACTGCCTGTTGTTTGTTCAGTTGTTCTGATTCAACATCCTGTTGTGGATTTGGCTGTTTTGATCCCCTTGAATGCATGTCATTGACCCAACAAAAGAACATATGAGTTTCTTAAGGACTGTGGATGTTTTATTGAATGGGTGATTCACCTGCCGGAGTGGAGTCTGAGATCAGTGTTGCCTGTAACCTACCTAAGTAATTAATTTAAACACTCAGCTGAGTGGATACCTCCGTTGGTTAGAGGGTGGTGCTAACACCAAGGTTGCAGGTTTGATCCCCGTAAGGGACAGCTGCATATTCCTGCACTGCAGAGGGTTGGACTAGGTGATCCTTGGGGTCCCTTCCAACTTTATGATTCTATGACCTGTCTCAAACAGGGTTGTCCACCCATGAGGCAAGGTGAGGCGACCGCCTTGGAGGGCAGGATCCACAGGGTCAGCAGATCTGGCCTCCAAGGAATGAAACACCAGCTGCAACAGCTGCAGCCCAGTCATTGGACATCAGATCTGCCTCCTCCTCAGTAGCCCTCCCCAGTGCAGCCTCTACAGTGGCCTCTTGACAAATGGGAGATGCTGCTGGTCTCCTCCCATCCTTATGTAGATTTTTATCCCTTCCTTGTTCCTGATGTAGATCTTCACCCACCCCTTCTTCCCTGGTGGGGAGCAGGCGTTTTGTGGTTCATCTCAGGTGCCAAAATACCTTGGGCTGGCTCTGGTATCAAATAACAAGAAGTCTGGGCTTTACTTTTTATCCTCCCTGTAAAATGATTTATTCTTATTTTCAGGGCTTTATGGGACAATGTAAATGCATTGTATTCAAGGACTGGACAGTGCTCCCATGATGAATGTGTGTATATGCATTCTGCATTGCCCTCTGGCCCTACAACTAGATGTGATGTGAAAATCCTGTTACCGGGGTTACATGCAGTTTTTAAGTATGAATAGTAGCTGCAGGCACTTCAACTTCGACTGAGACCAGAGTGCTGGGGAAGAGAGTTAGCTAATTCTCACTGCATTGTTTTCACTCACTTCACTCATTGACTGAAAACACAGAAAAGAGACTTGGAGCAGCCAGACTAGTTTAATTCACATAAACTGGGGTGGCAGCAACGGCTCACAGTTTGGTTTCTTAATTTTTTTCCTTCCTAGTGAAAACATGAAAAATAAATGTCTGGGACCAGTAAACGTGTACCCTTTCTACTCTTCTCTCAGAGGCTCTGGAGCCAAGTCAAATGTCTGACACAACATCTTATCCAATCTTGTGCGATTGGTTTCAGTTGAGGTGGCATTCACTACCGCAACTGTAACTTCTGTCAGCCACCTATACATAAACCACAAATAGCGTTCAACGACATTACAACCCACATACAAAGGTCGCTGCCAGGCATACATATAAGAGACACTCTTAATAGTCAAATCACTAATAGACTCATTCCCCACCTCCGCTGGACCATCCAAACTGGGTACTAATACTAATACTAAAAATATTTATACCCCACCCATCTGGCTGGGTTTCCCCAGCCATTCTGGGCGGCTTCTAGCAAAATATAAAAAAATAATAAAATGTCAGACATCAAAAACTTCCTTAAACAGGGCTGCCTTCAGATGTTTCTTTAAAGTTGTGTAATTCTTTATCTCCTTGACATCTGATGGGAGGGCGTTCCACAGGGAGGGCGCCACTGCTGAGAAGACCCTCTGCCTGGTTCCTTGTAACTTTACTTCTCGTAGTGAGGGAACTGTCAGATGACCTTCAGAAGTGGACCTCAGTGTCTGGTCTGAAAGATGTGGGTGGAGACACTCCTTCAGGTATACTGTGCTGAAGCCATTTAGGGCCTTAGAGGTCAGTACCAACACTTTGAATTGTGCTTAGAAACGTACTGGGAGCCAGTGAAGATCCTTTAGGACTGGTATATTGTCTCAGCGGCCACTCCCAATCACCAGTCTAGCTGCCACATTTTGGACTAATTGTAGTTTCCAAGTCACCTTTAAAGGTAACCCCACATAGAGCACATTGCAGTAATCCAAGTGGGATATAACCAGAGCATGTACCACTCTGGCGAGACAGCCTGAGGGCAGGTAGGGTCTCAGCCTGCATACCAGATGCAGCAGGTAGACAGCTGCCCTGGACACAGAATTAACCTGTGCCTCCACTGACAGATGTGAGTCCAAAGTGACTCCCAGGCTTTGCATCTGGTCCTTCAGGGGCACAGTTACCCCATTCAGGACCAGGGAGTCCCCCACCCCTGCCCACCCCCGTACCCCTGTCTTGTCAGGATTCAGCCTCAATTTGTTAGCCACCATCCATCTTCCAGCTGCCTCCAGACACTCACACAGGACATTCACTGCCATCACTGGTTCCAATTTAAAGGAGAGGTAGAGCTGGGTATCATCCACATACTGATGAACACCCAGCCCAAACTCCCTGATGATCTCTTCCAGCAACTTCATACAGATGTTAAAAAGCATGGAGGAGAGAACGGAGCCCTTAGGTGCCCCACAAGTGAGAGCCCAGGGGTCTGAACACTCAACCCCCAACACCACTTTCTGCACACGGCCCAGGAGGAAAGAGCAGAACCACTGTATAACAGTGCCCGCAGCTCCCAACTCCTCTAGGTGGTCCAGAAGGATGCCATGGTCAATGGTATCAAAGGCCGCTGAGAGATCCAGCAGAATTAGGAAACAGCTTTCACCTTTCCCCTAGCCTGCCAGAGATCAACAACCAGTGTAACCAAGGCAGTTTCAGTTCTAAGATGAGGCTTGAATCCTGACTGGAATGGATCCAAGTGGTCCACATCCTCTAGACATGCCTGGAGTTGTTCAGTGACCACCCGCTCAGTCACCTTGCCCAAGAATGGAAGATTTGAGACTGGGCGATAGTTGGCCATGTTGGCCGGGTCCAAAGATATTTTTTTTTAAGAAGCGGTTTAATAACCACTTCTTTCAGTGGGTCTGGGAAGGCTCCCTTACAGAGGTAAACATTCATCACCCTGCAGAGCCCATCGTCCAGCCCTTCCCGGCTCACTTTCATGAGCCAGGGTGGGCAAGGATCAAGAAGACAGGTGACCTATTTCACTCGTTTAAGCAGCCTTTCCACATCCTTGGAGGTAACAGATTGGAATAGATCCCACACAATTTGACTAGACAGGACTCTAGCACTCTCCCACCCTATCCTTGCTCCCACAGTGGAGTCCACCTCTTTCTGAATCTGAGCAAAATCATTGCAGGATATCTTGGGGTCCTCACCAGGCCCTGATGGCAACAGTGGTTCGGTTAAATTGTGAACCACCTGAAAGAGTCTCCTGCTGTTATTTTCTGCAGATGCAATAGAAGCAGCGAAGAAGGTCCTCTTCACAATCTCTGTTGCCACTTGGTAGGCTCGACGTTGATCTCTAACCCGTGTTCGGTCTTCAGAATGAGCCCCATGGAGGCCATGCTTTCCACGAAGTCCCGAGTGGCCCCTTGTAAGGTTGTGTCAGCATGGATGTTAACATCCCCTAGGACAACCAAACTAGGTGTCTCCAGAAGAACATTTGCCATGACCTGAAGCAGCTCGGGCAGGGAATCCTTGGAGCAGCAGGGAGGTCGGTACACCAAAAGGAATCCTGTACTGCCCCTATTGCTCAGCTTCCAGAACATGCACTCAGAAAACCGGGTCTTTCCAATAGGACAACTGGTGCAAACTAATGACTTCCTATAAATCACTGCAACCCTCCCTCTCCACCCACATGTCCTGGCTTGCTGTGCATAAGAGAAACCTGGTGGACAAACAGCGGCAATGACAGGCCCATCTGCTTCATCCAACCAATTCTGTTATATATGCCAGGTAAATTCCACCGTCCACGATCAAGTCATGGATGGCGGTGGTCTTGTGAATCATTGACCTGGCATTACACAGAAGCACCTTAAGGTCATGTGGGTCACCCTTGTTGATTCCAGTATCCTTCTGGTCAGGACCAGGCCTGGAGGCAGAGAGAGTCCTCAAACAATGACTAAACTTGCCTCCTCGGTAATGACATGGTCTGGTCCTAGCGTAACTCCTCCTCCTATCCGTGATCACCAAGATTGGGTGTCCTAGTACATCCCCCCTAGTGGAACCTGCCCCAGCCATTCCGCTGGCTAGGGCCCACTCCCGGGCCAGCCCTAAACCTATTGCCTTAAAAACAAGTTTTCTTATACAAACGACAATCAAAACAATAAGCCAATAGAGAATAAAAAGAAACACAATTTGCAAGTACAAACAGATGATGGAAAATGATAACATTATTTTTAATTATTTTTAGTAGAAAACTAGCACAAAACATTATTGAGTTTTAAAAATACCTTGCTTGCTTGCTGTTCAATGTAATGTTACAGTGCCACCTGATGGATACTGAACAAAACAACTCTTACAACAAACATATTTTATATTCTTAGTTCTAAATACATCGTGGCTTAGAATTTTCTATCATCCCTTTATGGTAGGTGTAGTCAAGATTTGCTGATAATATGAGTCCCTGAGGTTCCATCACACTGCTGCATGACACACAGCAAAGGGGCAGACCTGCAGTTGAATATCACATGCAGGCTCAAAAATCAGCGAGATTGGTTGGCATCTGTCTGTATCAGGGGACAAGGAAAGAGTTGCCTTTGGAGGTGAAGTCAAACCATTGGAGAGTTACAGCACCTGCTGTGACTGTAGAGACTGATATGGGAGTGAAATGTTTATTACAGATGGGGCAGATGAAGGCATCTGATGCAGGTGTGCCATGGCATTTCTTCTTTCTGTGCTCTTCCCAGCTTCATTCCTCCTCTGGTCACTGCTGTGGATGCACATGATATCTAAAATTAAACAGCATAATAAGTGCTTCGGCATCCCACTGATTTAAATGGGACACTTAAATGCATGCACTGATGGATTCCTAATTAAAATCAATGGGGCCCTTGACTGTACTGCTCTTTAAGTCTATTTTTTGCAAACACAGTTCATGCCATAGTTGTGAACTCTATGGGTAAGAAGATATAATTCATTCATTCACTTCTCTTTTCTTTCTATGAACTGAGACTAGGCAGAGATAACCTTTCAGTTTCAATAGACATGTGCACTGCAGGAAACCTCAAACCACATTGGTGCCTTATCAGGAAGTGATAATTTACATTGCCACAAGCAAATATGACAGAAAATAAATTTTCATCTGGAGAACCAAAGGATTGTTCTAAACTTGAATACCAAAACAATTATTGATGCTATAAAGTATTTACAGTGGCCTGAATCCTATGATAAGCTACTGTAAGGAAATTTGCAGAAGGAAACTTTAAGCTGCAATCCTAACCTCACTTCCCAGGGAACAAGCCACATTGAATTAAATACAACATTTATGAGTGAGTAGATGTTTATGATTGTGCTGTTACTGTCCCTTTGCTGCCTGCAAGATAGTGAGGCAAGACTTGCCCTTGCAGAAGACATGCTGGCTCTCCTTCAGCAAAACTTGTTCTTCTATATGCTTGGTTATTTTATTTTAACAGTACTTTCCACCAGTTTTCCTGGGACAGATGCTAAGCTAGCCAGCCGGCAATTTCCAGAATCCCACCTGGATCCCTTTTTAAACAATTGTGCTGCATTGGCCACTTTCCAGTCCTCAGATATAGAGGCTGACCTGAAGGACAAGTTACAGATTTTTAAAGAAGATAAGCAATTTCACATTTCAGTTCATATCTGGTCCCAGTGATTTCTCAGTGTTTATTTTGTCTGTTAGGCCTAGACCGTCATCTCTTATCATCACTATCTGCTTCTGTTCTTCAGACTCACTGCCTGCATAAGCTAGTTAAGGCTCTAGGATCTGCCCCCTATCTTCCTCTGTGAAGACAGAGGACAGGGCTGCACTGACAGTCACTTTTATGTAAAACTATGTTGCAAGCGGGGCACGGGTGGCGCTGTGGGTTAAACCACAGAGCCTAGGCTTGCCAATCAGAAGGTCAGCGGTTTGAATCCCCATGACAGGGTGAGCTCCTGTTGCTTGGTCCCTGCTCCTGCCAACCTAGCAGTTCGAAAGTACGTCAAAGTGCAAGTAGATAAATAGGTACCGCTCTGGCGGGAAAGTTAATGGTGTTTCTGTGCGCTGCTCTGGTTTGCCAGAAGCGGCTTAGTCATACTGGCCACATGACCCGGAAGCTGTATGCTGGCTCCCTCGGCCAATAAAGCAAGATGTGTGCCACAACCCCAGAGTCAGTCACGACTGGACCTAATGGTCAAGGGTCCCTTTACCTTTATGTTGCAAGCAGCTTATGCATAGTGCAACTTGAATTACACACTAAATAAAACCTAAGCAAATTAAACAGTTCAAAATCAATATAATTTAGGACCTGGGACAAAGGGAGAGACACTGTGGGATTGTTATAAGGAACAATGCTACACTGAGTTCCATGTGAGCTGACCATTTTAATTTCACTTCCATCTAATAGAGGAAGAACAACACTAAAGAGCCGAAGTGTGGGAGCTATCTCCAACCTATTTGTATCATAGCAACCGAGGGGGCTTCCAGATGTGGACAATTTTGCAGTAATTATTTCTGTTCTACTTTAAGCTGGAAGTGAAATAGCAACTCTGCTTTCAGACTTCTTGCACCTTTTCTCCAGCACTGGATTATTTTGGGATATGTGACTTTCATTAGGATTTGTGCGTGTGTATATTTTGTTAAGTATTTGTTACTGAATTTCTGATAATCCCTGCCTGCTGAAATTGGGGGGCAAGGGGAGAAATAGATGTAACGGTACTGCTATTTGGAAAGGGAAAGGATAAAGTGATAAAGCTGAGAGGCAGTCCATAAAGGAAATGACTAGCTAGAGCAATCTATGGAAGTCAGAATAATAGCATGAAAGACCACCCACAACAGTAGAAAGTTTGCAGGTATTGCATTGAGTTTTAAAAGTTGGATTTTTCTTAACTCTTTTTAAGTTGGAGGAAGGAAGCTGAACAGAGAAAAAAGTAAGTAAGGTATGTTTTGTTCATGGCACTGTGTAGATGCCTTGTAAAAAGTGAACAAAGTGTAGGTATTCCACAGCAAATGCCCACTGTGGAAGCAGCTTAATACAACTTACACTACAGAAATGGGAAAGTTTGCCATGCTTCTCAAAGTAACTAAGGTGTGTAATAAAGGGAAGGCTCTCAGAAAGCCACTGTTGGTGATGTGTTCATGATGTATATGAGGAACAATTAAAGGGCCATTTGTCTTGCACAGGGAAACAAGAGACTGAAATGCATAATATGGGGAAATGGTCAGTGGTGTGAGGGCAGTGCTAAGGGCCAACCCAGTTCCTTCCAGACATTATGGACTCAATTCCCATCAGCACCAGTCAGTATAGTTGGGGCTGATGGGAATTGCAGTCCAAAACATCTGGGGGGCACCAGCTTGGCCAAGACGGCCTTAGGCTGTTATGTTCCCATGGCTACTCTCTTCCACTAACTTGCTTGGCAGTTAGTGGAAACTATTGTGTTGTGAAATACTGGGTTGGTTTTCAAGGGAAAGTAAGGGGTTGGTATTGTCAGAGCATAGGGTAAAAGCAGTCTTGCCTGGCAGTGGTGATATCTGTGCACAAAGAGGAGATGTATCAGGAGACAGAAGCCTGTAAATATTTAAATAACTTTACAATAGATTTTGCCTCTGGTTTCAATGTGTTCAAGCAGTGTCTCCCTGAATGGCTTCATGATGGTTTCTAAAAACATTAATTTATTAAATTAATATGTAAAACTTTAAGAGGGTGGGAAGAGAGAGAAAAGGTCATTTCTAAACACACAGAAGCAAGCTCGATTAGATACTCAGAAACTGTCTGATAATGGTCAAGAATGTATAACAAATAGAATCTTGTAATGAGTTTTTTGAGGGGGGCTAGATCCCCCTAAACGTGTTATGATTTAGAATTAATCCAGGTTTGATTAAACTTTGCCAAACACAGAAACCTCCTGGATTTAGTTATGCTAAGGAAGCAAGCCAGCTGGCAGAGCAAGCTGGATGGGCCATTAGCAGGGGGCAAAGGCTGATGGTCTGTCAAGACTGCCAGGCAAGGGGGATCTTCTGCAATAAATAATTGCTGAATATTCTCTACCAGCAAGGCTTTTCCTGCTCTGTTCCATTACATGAGGATGGATGTGACTATAACGAGTAAAAAGCTAAGAGAAAACTATATTACCTTCACAAGAAAGGACCTTTGTCTGGAAAGGTCTTATCTTGCAAAGTAGCTTGGGCAGCAGTTAAAGTGGAGATTTTCTTCACTGGAAGTAACAAAGTAGCTTTCTGTATGTAGTCACACTGAAGCTGTGATGTTGCAACCTGGCAGGAGCTCTGTGGGTACCAGAGGCAACTGGGGATGGCAGACAAAGGTTCACCACAAGGACTGCTGAGACTGCAAAAAACAATGTGCTGCCAAAAAGGATTGGGATGACACATTTGAACAGACAAGGATTGACTGATACTTCCTTGTATTGGCTCCAGCTTTCAGAGCAAGTTGCAGAGAAGGCCATGCTTGCTTTTCTAAAGTGTTATCTCAGATTTATTGTACATTACATTATAGTATCATGGATCTCTTCTGGCTAGCACATGCCACAGTAGAGTTGCAATAAGGATAGCAGAAAAGAATAACCTCTGTAGGGTTTTTAAGGGGAAGGAAATGCCCTCGTACCATCGTACCATGGTTTTCAAACAGCCTAGTTCTCGAACATTTTGGCTCCCGAACAATCGAAACCCAGAAGTGAGTGTTCTGGTTTTCGAACGTTCTTTTGGAAGTGGAACATCTGACAGGGCTTCCACAGCTTACTGGCTGCAGGAGCTTCCAGCAACCAATCAGAAGCAGTGCTTTGATTTTCGAAAGTTTTGGAAGTCGAACGGACTTCTGGAATGGATTCTGTTCAACTTCCAAGGTACAACTGTAGATTTGAAAGAAACCAGGGTAGACATTTGGAATCTTAGACATTTAGCAAATAATGGGCATTACTGAAGTATTTTTCCAGTATGGTATGATACATAAACATACATCCATATTTGAATACAGGAAGGAATCTAGCTGTTGTACTAACAGTACTAGAGCCTCCTTAACCAGGAAAGTGACATTGGCACTTTTTTCCACAACAAAAAGGGTGGTATAGTTTGATGGAGGGGTGTGGCAGAATATTATTTGATGACAAACCACTCACAACAATATACTTAGTTATTACCAAGTCATTTAGTAAGTGAGTGATGTTTTAGTAGAAAAATAATTGACCAAATAATTGTATTAGAACTTGCGGGGAGGGATTAAGGTTGCTTTATGGTTTTTTAAATAAAAAAATATGCAGCCACAAAAGGGAATGGTAGGTAAATGAGCAAGTATTATTGCGAAATAACCATTGTGATTTCACATCATTGAGGTTTATGTCAAACAAATAGGTTAACCATAACTCTGTGAAAATATAACACTGCTACCAAGTATGTTTGAAGTACTTGACAAGTCACTTCATAATGTTATTACAGAGTTGAGCAACTGTACATTTTCAAATATGGATGGAAATATTTGTTCCCAGTGTTAATGTTAATACTACCACATAGTGGTCAGGTTTAGCACCAAGTGTGCTTGACAAGAAATAATTCTAGGGAAGTTGGAAAGAATGGGAAGCCCTCACTAACCACTCAGACTTTGCCAGCTCTGGAAGCAAAAATGCCCTAGTATTTGTAGTTCCAGCGATCAAACCATTAGTAGTTCCCCCCATAAAATCTTGTGATAATTTGGAGTTATGTTTATTTGATTCCTGAGTCTTTAGGATATTGGACTTTCTATTGTTTGCAACAAGGTGCTAAATCATACTTTTAACAGGCAAGGCTTGCAATCTTTTCACCTGTATGTGCTCTGTGTACATAATTACCGTATTTTTTGCACCATAACACTCACTTTTTTCCTCCTAGAAAGTAAGGGGAAATGTCTGTGCATGTTATGGAGGAAATGCCTAAGGGTGGCATGCCTACAGATTTTCCTCCTCTAAAAATTACGTGCGTGTTATGGCCGGGTGCGTGTTATAGAGCGAAAAATACGGTATATTACATTTACTATTATAATTTGTTATGGCCTTTGACTGTACTCCTGCTGCTCTCCTGATCTCATTCATCCTTGTGTGTCACAAAATTGCAAAGAGACAAAATACAAAACAATGCAACTGGATTTTCTAGGGGTGTTTGCTCACATCCACCTGGACTTAATCCTAACATGTAGTCTATAGGACTCCAGATTCACTACTCATTACCAGTCGGGGGAAAGAATGCTAAATGGAGGAGTGTTGTGTCCCAACATCTTATGTAGTCATTCCTGGACACTATTTCAATGGATGAAAAGGAATTCCTTGTTAAAAATGTGTTTTCCAACCTCATGGGGATGGGGTGGGGCCTGGAAACAGACAGTGATTGCTGATTGGATGCATGTGTCTGCTGGCTTGTGGCAGATTGTCCGCCAGAGACAGCAGCAAGAGTGATCTGATTGAAGATTATGTGTGCAAGAGGGTATGGAGAGAGAGTGAGCTTACCCAAAGATAAATTTCTTGCTACCCCACCAAAGAATTTGAATCATCAGTATCCTAATAAGTAGCATGATTTCAGTTACATTGTACAGTATAAGCACATACATGAGCTCTGCATTTACAGTTACATATAAAGGTGATCAAAAGCTACAACGAGATTTAATAGTAAAAACAAAATGTCCCCTCTGGTTTAGTAACACAGAATCAGAAAATAGCCAAACATCCCAAATGGATGTGTTATTTTACAGACTATTAATAATGATTTTACCTAATCCACTCTCAGTTCTAACCTATGAAAAAGCAGCTAGCATAGTTTAGAGCAACAAATTAAAGAAGCATTGAATCTAGTGGATGTTACACAGCTAAGCTTTACAAAGAAGCTTAATTGCAGCCCCAAAATGGTTGCAGTAATACCCAATATCCATCTGTTATTATTCATAAACTGATATACATTTGGGAGTTGCTGGAAAATATGTTCTGTATACAAGAGAGCTTGCTTAAAATACTGAATCCAGCTTTTGCCTTTAAATCTGTTTATACAACCAACCCTGATGATGTTCCAAATGCTGGTGTGTGGGAGCCACACTCAGGGTGAAAAAAGAAACAAAGATTGCTCCGAACTATTTAGCATAGCACTTTAGCAGCAACAATAACATCTGTTCATTGAACATACATCATTAAAATGGGCCCAGAAGGCATTCACTTTTAAATGTACAAAGCAACATGCCTCTACAAATGTTATTTAAAATACATCGGGATTTCAACAGTGATAAATTCTAGGCAAATTATCTGGTTGTATAGTTGCAACATAGCTTTGTAAACGATCTCTGACTGTGGAATGTAATGGAATAAAGTATTCTCCCCTCCAAGTTCCTTGGAATATAAAAAAATCATAACTTTCTCCATTCTTCTTCTTTGCTTACCTATGTGTGACATATTTGTGAGAAAAATGGTATAATGCTGATATTTTGGGGAGGTCCTCTGGAAGGCTTTTTTTAAAATTGTGCATTCACTATGCTTTGTGTTCATGATGGTACTGGGATGGCTAAACAAAACACTGCTCTCAATTTTGTTTGTTCCTGCAAACATTTTAGGGCAACACATACTGCTTCATTTCCAATTGGTGCATGTCCTGTATCTTCCTGCTGAAATCTTGTAACCTTGCATACACAAATGTTCCAGTTTTTTTGGGGTCTACTTTCATTGCACTATAGTGCAAGAGTGCCCCTCCAGATGGCAATAATCCAGTAACACTGGGGAAGCCCCACAGAACAACTAGTAAAGCTGAACAATGTGTGGGTAGGTCAGTATAAATCCACCACTAATGCAATATTATTGAGCCAATGACATGTTGCAGAATGCACCCACAAGAAAAACCCAGTTATATTTTGCAAATATGATTTTTGCCATTGAATTTAGACTTCTAGGAGAGCAAATACAGCCATAGGCATGCGGATGAACAAAGTTATATTTGCCTACTTTCATTTTCTGTAAGGTATTTCAACTGTTAATAATTGGGAATTGGTTTGCAATTTGTTTTTTAATGGATTAGATGTAAATAAATGGGCATATTATCAAAACATCAGAATCTATATGGCATAGCGAAGGAAAAGTTAAGATACCCTACAATGTATTAAACAAAGCCTCCAGTCATTGTTAGATGGGGTAAAAAAACCCCACATCTTTAATATTGCTCATTCCTAATTACTGTTACGTTAAGAGAATAAAAAGCCTAAAAAAGAAAGGCTTGCAACCTTGTTGGCTAAAGATTTCTCTCACCAATTAAATGTGGCCTGCAGCTATGGCCAAGATCCAGAAAACCACCAAGCTAGTTCCATGATTCCAAGGTTGCTTTAGACTTGCCTTTCTTAAACAGCCCTCCGCCACATGACAAATTGCTTTTGAAGCTGAAAAGTGATTCAAAGGCTGTTCGAAATTGTGTGATGGCATGGGGTCGGCTGTTCAAATAAAAAAATACACTGGGCTAGTGCAGGCTCCTGGTGTGAGCCCAAGCAGCTCTTTAGGTCCACAGCTAACACTGTGGGATGATTAACCTACCAATTAAATCTTGCCACCCTTGCTTTTCATCAGGTGAAAGAACAGAAGTCACAGTGTACAAAAGTAAAAATGCGCACAGAATCTGTGCAAACTTGTGAGGAAAAAGGAAAGAGTGAAACATATAGAAATGGATCCCATGACTAATACTGAGCCTTTTCTCATCATCCAACAATTCCTTCTATGGGCGGGTGCATGGAAGTGTTGTAATGGACATGTCTGGGCCATCTTATCTTAGTGTAAAACAACAAGATAGCGGTAAGCCTTGAGCCCTCTCATGCACTCCCTTCCTCCCTCGCCTGAGGCAGCCACCTCATTCTGCCTAATAGCAGGGCTGGCCCCGGCACAGTTCCGTCACCCTGGAGTGCAACAAGAGCTGGCTTATTGGAAAGCCTTTCCTATTGTGGCTGTGAAGTGAACTGCATCAATGTATTTTCATTGCTGCCAGGGGAAAGAGAGAGACCTTGTGGGACACTGATTGCAGGATAACCCACAAGGTCTCTCTCTCTTTGCCCTAGCAACCAATGAAAATCTGGGCAAGGGTTATTATTAAGGAGATTGTAGCTGACTGCTTTGGGGGTGCTCTTATTTAACCATAATATCTTTTAATATATATTTTAAAATCTATATTAAATTTTACCCTTTTAATATGCTAAGTTCTATATAGGTTAAATGTGATCAATGTAGTATTGTAAAGATGGTAGGTTTTATGTAGGATTCTTCCAGGCAGCAATGTGATTTTTATTGCAGTATTTTATACTGCTAGGTTATCTTATACAGTGGTACCTCGCAAGACGAATGCCTCGCAAGACGGAAAACTCGCAAGACGAAAGGGTTTTTGGTTTTTTTAGTTGCTTCGCAAGACGATTTTCCCTATGGGCTTGCTTCGCAAGACGGAAACGTCTTGCAAGTTTGTTTCCTTTTTCTTAAAACCGTTAATACAGTTGCGACTTGACTTCGAGGAGCAACTCATAGCACGCGGTGTGGTAGCCTTTTTTTAGGTTTTTGAAAACTTTGGTGATTTTTGAAGCTTTTCCAAAACTTTTCCGACACCGTGCTTCGCAAGACGAAAAAATCGCAAGACGAAAAAACTCGTGGAACGAATGAATTTCGTCTTGCAAGGCACCACTGTACGTGAAAGGTCTATAACCCAAGCATTAATAAATGACATAAATGTAAAATCGTTAGCAGGATTGAAATATCACTTGTAGTTTAAGGTTGAATTCTGGACATAATGGAAGAGGTAAAGGATTTGGATTATCATAAAAGATGCAAGAGGAAAGAATGAATAATAGGACCCGCAAAGGGGAGGATGGAAGTCTAGGGGATTCCTTGGAATCTTGTTTTTATTATTTATGTTTGATATAGCTCTGTAAAATTTTAATTTGAAAAACCAATTATTTTTTTTAATTTAAAAATATAAAAATAAACGACATAAATGTGACGAGCTGTAAGCATCAAACCTCTGGGTTGTTTTCGTGTGGGGGGGCACTTTTTTTTTTTAAAGGGTCTCGAATGACCACGGATTTAGCTTGTCCTCAACGCGGCAGTCCAGGGGAAGCGAAGGCGCTTTGGTAGATGCTCGGAAGAGAAGGGGATGATCAAATGCGCTTGGAATTCGGGAAGGGAACGAGCCGGGCGCCGCTTTCTGGCTTCCTTCACCAGAGGAGCTTCTCCCGAGCAGCAATAACGTGACGGAGCCTTGGCGGGGCGCCTGCCTCACACCAAAGTCCTGAACAAAATCAAAACTTTGCGGTTCCCCCTCGCACGTTTGGTCCACATTTCACCCACTTCCTTAAAAAAAATAAAAATCGGTGCACCTCCAGCCCCCTTATCCCGCCCGTTTCCCTCTGCCGCTCATTACTTTTCTCCTCCGCCTCTTCCAGCGACTCCCTCCATTCCCCGCTCCCCTCACGCTCCCTCGCGCTATAGCGGTTCAGAACACCAACCGCCACAGGCACTAGAAGTAACGGAAACTCTGTCCGGCGGCCCGGCGCCTGCGCCGTCTCAGCCTCTTCGCCTCGCTCTCGCAGTGGCCCCGCGGTCGTTGTAGTTCCCTGCGCCGTTCACCTCAGGAGGGAGGAGGGGGAGGAAAAACTCCCCTTCCCAGCATGCCTCTCGGCCACCCCCTCCCACCTCCACCCCACTCCTCCTGTCCCATCTCGGGCGGCTGAAGCTTCTCAGTGTGTGTGTGTACAGTAGATGGTGTGTCGCTCGAAGTGGGAGCGGCGGTAATGAGATACGTGTGAAACCGCCCAGCAGTCCCGGGAGGAGACGGAGTTTCGCCGAGACGCGAGTGAGTGGTCGGGAGTTGGAGGGGAAAGAGAGGGAGTCCGAGGGCGGGAGGAGGCGGAATGGGCAGAGGGGGCAACGTGGAAAGTTCCTCCGGTCGCGTCGGGGGCGGCAACACCGCCCTTCCCGGGTGGGTGGGGTGCGGGGAGGCGAAGCGAGGGCAGCGGGGGCGCCGGGCTCGGGCTGAGTCCCAAGTGACTCCCTCCTCCCGCCTTGACCATCCAGCTGTGGTCAACGGAGGTGGGGGGGGTCAAGAGGAGGCCGGGTGTGCCCAGATGTGGAGGGGCCGGTGACTCCCTGAAGGCCACATCATCCCTGCCCCCCCCAGCTGTGAGGGATGCTTCCCGACGGAGGCTGCCCCATCTTCTTGGGGGGGGGGGGCTGGATTCGCCTCCTTTCTTTCTCGCCCAGAGCAGTCGGTGCCCCGGGATGGAAGAGAGCCACGCGCTCCCGTCCTCCTCATCCTCGCCTCCTCTGCAGCTGACGCCCCCACGACTTTTCGAGCCTTCATCTGACCACCAGCTTTCGCCTGAAGTGCTGCAAAGGAGGGTTCAAAACGCTGGGGAGAGGGATCTGGCGGGGGGGAATGACCAATCTCCCCCCACCTCCCCACTCCCCGCAGCAAGTTCTCAGCCTGGCAACCTGTTGGATTGCGAGGGAATTAAGTGAAGATGCCCATGTGGCTTTAATGTGACCCATGTAACACTTCAGTGCTTTAAAAAAAAAAGAGTAAAAAAAGTTGTAAATTGCTAATTTCAATGGGGGGAACTGTCCTCAAGCGCAGCGGCACTGCTGTAACTGGCTTGCAAAGCATAATATTTAGTGTGAAGAGTGTGATTAAGAGTTTTTCACTTAGTGAAGGGCTTTTGGGAATTGATGGTAATCTCATAATAAGGAAGCAGGAAATGTAGCTTTGGGGAGCAATGGAGGTGTAAATAGAGAAAGAAGTGAGTCAGTTCAAATTGTGCCTGACACCCACAAACCACATGGGGATTATGTTGTTCCCTATGGCAATTGCTGATAGTTTGGCTTTACCAGAGGCTATCAGGGTGTCTAAACTGCAAAAAGGACCGCAGTGCACTGGAATGCTGTGTTTTTCAGCTGGTGTCTGCAGTGTTGCTGAAACCTTTCTTTCCGATCTTTTAACTTTAAGCCCGACATTTACACACCGGATTTTATTAACAAAGGGGGTTCCCTTTTGGATAGGTTGCATCTGTTGCAATTAGGTCCACAATGTGTTCAGCAGTATAGAGTACAGTAGCCTGTCAGTGTGCCAAGTACCTTCCCAAAACTAAAGCATACAGTGCATGCTTTCTAGAAAGTGAGAATTGTTGAATTCCAACTTTCTTTCAAATAAATTTGCGTAATTTCGGTCTGCACAGCCCCATTGTTAACTGGCACCTCTTTACTGTAAAACTTATTTCCCTGCAGCTGGCATACTGCTGCATTTTGATTGCTATGTGTTTCAGCTTTAGGAACATTAGGAAAAGCTTCCAGAATAATCAGGGCAAAAAGTGGTTGTCGGCACCCTTCCTCTGCCATTGCTGGTTTGGTCTTGTGTGGCTCCTTGCCACTCTTTATTGCTCTAGGTGCCTTGGCCTCATAGTGGCTAAGGACACTCTCTGCCTCCCATGCCACTTTGTCTGCCTTGTGACTGAGGCATAGCAATCAAACAACAGCCATCTTTCCTCCCAGCTACAGAGCTGCAACTATGAAGACGACTTCTGCTGCACCAAGGTTTGAAAGAATGCTGGGCATGTCATGTTTGCCAGCAGATGAGTGTGAAGAAAGAAAATATGGAAGCCTACTTGTGGCTTTTGAAAGTAGTTTAGGCAAAGGCAAATAGCAGGGCAAATAGATCAAGATCTGAACTAGAGTGATTACATAAGGATTTGCTAGCTTCTGACTTTGCAACTGATTCTTTGAAATTTCGCTGATTTTTTTCTGAAGAAGTTATTAGGAATGGTTACAAAATGATGTTCCCTAAGTTAATCATGCCTTTAGTCGTGAATGAGTCAGTTTTGGTTGCTACTGCAATTTAGAAAGTGGAAGAGAGCCATTTCTAAATTGAATGTATAGTCTGATCATTGTGATTCTTCATCTCATAGTCCAAATTAGTTTGTACAAGGTTTAGAGCTGCACTGAAAGTCCCTTTAGGTGTAAGAGTAAATCTTGGAATGATGTAGGCAAACTCTTTCTTGACCCCATTTCTAGCAATTTCTCGTTATTTGACCACTTACCTTTCTTGCTTAACTATTTTTTATTTGGTCCTTACACTTTGAGTTTCTTTCCCAAAGTTAAAACTGCTGCAATAATAACCATGGTACTTAAACTGAAGCAATTTGTAGTAAGTGAAGAAGCATTCTGAAATTGTTAATTTAAATGACACAGTGCATTCCTTCTTTCTTTTGTTCATCCATTTATTAACTTGATATTGCCATGCCAATGAGAAATGACACTGACTTCAATAAACCTAACAGTGCTCTCATAACTGAATTTGCAGTAAGATTCATCAGGCACTTCTTTGCATTTACCACTAAAAAGCTCTCTATATCTTCCTCCATTCTCACCTCAGTTACTGCTGGCTCCTTACATTTTATTCAGTTCAGATTACCACTGCTAAAATCATGTCTTTCTCCTGTTGGCCAGACTCACTGTGTAGAGTTTGTCATATTTTCTAGAACAGTGTGACACCAAGTAGTAGTTTGTTACTTACAAAACACTGATATTTCAGATTTGCACCTCTGGATTTGCTGGAGTTTTCACTGGCAGTTGCACAAATATGCTTCTCTGGCAGCTACTTTTGTAGTTATATTTTGTAAAGGGATGTGCCATTTTTTAGAGGCCTTGAAATGTAATAATTCATAATCAGTTTGTGAAACATTTAATAATTTACAATCTTTTCTGCTAACACTACGTAGCTTTGTCACTTAATCCACTAAAGAGAAGCTTGTTCTAACATTGTATATAGATAGTACCGATTGAATCAGCATTTAGGATTTGATATATCTGCAGTCTTGTTCTTCTAGCGTTAGCATACTGCTATGCCAGATACCTTGTAAAGTAATCTGTGCCTGGTTTTCCTTTGTGTCTTAGACAAAATGGCTACTAATGAAAATACCTCTGATGTGTTAGTTAGAAATTATATTAGCACTTCTTCAAAAAGGTTGAAACAAAAATATTGCCAATTAACTTTGAAAATTAAAAGTTAAAAAGAACATGAAATTGCATATTCTTTTAGAAGAGACCCACCATACTTTTCTTGAGTGTGCAGGAACATTGAGCTATGGTAGGGTAAAGCAGTGGTGCTTAACAAATCCTTTGGACCATTCAGTAGTAGTCATTGTGGGAACTTTATCAATGGTTAGCTACAAGGAGCTGAACAAGGAGAGGAAGTATAGGTATGTTGTGTGTGACTTCCAATGCTAGTGCAGCTAAAGCACGGCATGCACTTTCAATCCTTCTTGATTCTCTTAACATCTGAACTGCAAATGGGTGAAATGCATGTGGAGGGGAGGGACTACATTCCACCTTTTCCTGCACTATTCCTTTCTCTTTACTGCACATGCACTAGACTGAAAGCACAAGGTACTCCTTTTCAGTCCTGGATTTAGCACTGTGTTTCAGAGACACTTATAATTTCAGTGAACTTTTCTACATATATTTAACTACTCCATATATCCGTATTCCAAACAACTTCACTGTGGACCTCCCACTCCCTGATGTTAAGACTTTTTGAATATAACTGTTTTCAGTGTCCCTGTTTTCACAGCAGCATTATTCTTATCGAACAGCTTTGCAAACAGTGTGTTGAATATTATTTTTCTGCTGCTGCTATGAGCCATGCTAGATTAGATGTAGCAGTTATGTCGAGGAGCTGCAACATCTTGTTCTTGATATAATATACATGGCAGCTCCCTAAAAGATAGAAGAATAAAGTGAAGTATCTATGACTTAAGGAAATTAAAGCAGAAATAGGTTGTAGCATATGCATTTGGCCTCCCAGTATCATTTCTGCTTTAAGTAGATTGATTGTGGTGTTATGTAACATTTCTAGCATGTGTGAAATGTATCTTTTTCTCCCTTCTACTAGGCAGTACTTGACGCTTCAAAATGCTGCAGACTACCACTGTGAACCCAACAATTCTGTTCCTTGTACTTGTATTCGTAGAAATTTTGTTCCTTCATTTCGTAAGATGAACATCTTCCAAAAATGACGACTCAGAGACCATTGAGTGGAACCTTATTTTTTCATCTCTATTAAATGAAACATTAACATCTGAAAGTTGAATAAATTCATTGAAGACAGTACTTTTGATCCAGGACATTATCCACATTTTTTAAAACTAACAAGAGTATTGACATAAATTTGTAAGTTGAATCCTTGAGTGCAATACTTCGAAGTGTGCTGTTTAGCAGGTTTTTCTCCTCCTGCTGAAGCAAAGTCTAAGGTTGTCCTAGAAGTAGTGAAATGAAGAGGCTGTGTGAAAAAACAATGTCTATTTCTGTTTCTGAAGAGAACAATTTCATAATGATGTAAGCCTCTCCCAACATCTGGATGTGGTGCTAAAGGCAAAGCATTTTTGATCAGCTGACGTGAAGCTGTGCAAAGGGGACCTTCATTAAAACAGCTTCTTGCCAAAATAATCTTAAACATCATCATGCACAGACTGAAAAGAAAAATGAAGATGACTGAGATATGAGGATGTTTCCTTGAACCTTGAAAGAGAAGTGTGAAATTACACTTGCAACATTGCAGGGTAAAGAAAAAAAAAATTCTTGACTATTAGACAGGTCTTGACAGATTTAAATCAAGTCAGATGTCATCAAACGAATCTTCTCCTCCATCCTTACAGAAGTTTTCCCCATCTGCGTCCCATGTTGCTGCTCCACCTACCCCTTCCTTATCTTCAAGTCCACAATCTGGACTCTCAGGCCGACTGTCCAATGGCAGCTTCAGCACACAAAGTCTCACCAACTCCAGGGGCTCTGTGCATGGCATCTCCTTCCTGCTGCAGATTGGTCTCACTCGCGAGACTGTTACAATTGAGGCTCAAGATCTCTCCCTTTCTGTTGTCAAAGACCTAGTGTGCTCCGTAGTTTATCAAAAGGTACAGTACAACATAGAACATTATTGATTTTGATTATATTATTCCCACCATTTTTTATTTTTTTTTTGCCCTCAGGGACTTGGGATAGATACCTTCAGGCTTAAAGTGGGGAGGGGATGTGCATGCAATCCTCCCTGTGTCCACCTCCGCTTCAGACCTTCCAGGACTGAGCAGGAATGTCTTTAGGAAAGGTCTAAGCATATTCAGGCAAAGTCCTGAAGAGGGCTTAAACAATCAGAAATGTCTGCATGGGAGTTAAATGTTGCTCTGAACCCAGAGTATAATTGTTTATTTATTGAACTGTTTGTAGCATTATAATTTTTCAGAGGGAACTAATGAATGTCAGGTTTTTCATCATTAAGGTATGAGTACCTCTTTTGTAATTTGAGTGTTAGCAGCAAATTTTTACATTTGACAGCACCCTCACAGTTTAGAACGTTTGATATTGTATCCTTTCCTTCTTCTAAGAAGCTCAGAGTGGTAAGTTAGCCTCACATCTATGCTGGGAGCAGACTCTCAAGAAGGCCTGTTTCTATTTCTGAGATGTTTCTTATTCGGTTCTCCCCCCACTCTTCTATCTGCAGAAGAATGGGTTTTGGGTTATCCCCCTTTGCCTCACTGTGGAGAGAAGTTAATTTCCTAAATCATAAAATCTGACATTCTCCCATGGTGAAGGGAGAAAGAAATGGGCGTAGAAATTCAAGGTCCACTCCCAATTTTTCCCTGGATAAAATCATTGGGGAGAATATATCAACTCAACAGGGCTGTGGGGGCTTGCCAAAAACCACAGAGAAATGCTTCATAGCAAGTGGGTATTTGAATGGGCGCTTCTCACGCATGAACTTGACACTCAGATATCTGCATTATGATAGCTTTTTGTACAGATGAGGAAGACTGCAGCTTGTGTGTTTCCTAGTACCGTGAATAAATTGGGCATTGGAATTCTGGAAAACTGGGGAATGAAAATGCATTGCATTGTTCTTGAATGCTTTTGATCCCCCTACATACTAGCTGTAGAAGGCTTGGAATTTCCTTTCCATGTAGTGTGAATCTGCCCTGCTTATTGCACAATATGTGGCTGATTAACCAAAATTCCATGTCCTGCAAAAAGGACTTGATGTTGCTTACTAGGATATGATTTTTGCATTGGGTTTGACTACTTGCTAATAGAATTTGAGTTGAATTCCTAGTAATTGATCTCAACTGAGCACAGCCAATACTTTCTTTTTTTGATCAAAAATGTATTATCAGGCCCAGCTTTTAGAAAATGAATGAAGCAACATGAGAAATATAGTGTATTGATGATTTAATTTTCTAGTTACTCTGTGCTTTTCTGAATTGTTTCTGTTGTGTAGACTTATTAAACTTAATATGCAGGTGCCTGTTCCTCCCTGCCCCGGATTTTAAAAGTTTAAAGTGACATTGGATTTTTAGAAATTCACCTCTTTTCTCTCTCAGTTAGACAATAGTTTCTTTTTTATCAGTTTAGAAGCTTGCATCAGCATTTTGTTTAGTTTATGCCCAAACTTTGACAGCATGCTTGGTTTTTATTGTATTTTATTTGATTTCATTTCATTGTATTGCAGGCTAATTCATATTTCTGCCTTTAGAATAGTTTGTGTGCGCACACACATGTACACTATCTTCTAACACTTTATTGATCTGCTCTTCCTTATTTTCCTGATTTCACATTTGTCTCATGTTTTTCTTTCTTGCTTAAGTCTTTTAAGTTTGTCTTCCTGTCTGTTCTTGGCAACTTCTGCTTGAATCAACAGAAGCTCAAAAGTACATTATATAGGGAGCCAATTGTACTGTAAAATGACTAGGACTTCAGATTCTGGTCTTGTCCTGTCCAATTGGCTTTAGTACAGCTTTATGTGAAGGAAAGCTCTGATTGTGCTAGCATCAGCTGCAGAGTGAGCACATGTCCTATCCAGGCAGCAAACTACTGATCAGGAAATGGGGAGGAGGGATGCTTATTTGTGGTGGATTTCTTGTTCATAAGTACTTGTGCAGCTGGTGCACAGGTGGCAGTATTACTCCAAGAGCACCGGCAGATTTTAAAAGTGCATCTGATCCTTGGCTAGGTCTTTGAGGCACATCTATAAGTCGCAGTGCAAAGATCTAACATCAGATTACAGGCAAGTATAATATAAAGACTGTCCAACTTGAAAGCATTTCTCTACCAAAAATGAGTTGATAGCAATTCTGTAATGTTAAAGGCTCCTCTGTTTTTGCTATTCCATTGCTGGCAGAAGTTTTTTCCCTTGGTGTTGATTGCTTTGTCAAGTTTTTGACAATTTAGGACCTGGGGATAACATTTCTATACTTGTGTTTTTAAAAATGTATGTAATTCAATATTCATTTGTGTGCGTTATATTTATAGCCCACCCTTTCTCCCAAGATCTCAGGCATACATGAAGTTTTCACACCTTTATCCTCACAACAACACTGTGAAGTAGATTTGGTTGAGAGAGTGTGATTGGCTCAAGATCACCTAGGGATCTTCATGGCTGAGTGCAGTTTGAACCCAAGTCTCTGTGACCCAAATTTAACCTCTCTACTAGACTATGCAGTTCTTCTTCACATTTTACTTCCATGGAAGGCACTGAATGAGGAGGAGTGAGATTACACAACTGCCAACAACACATGGCCACGTTAGTTCTGGTGTCATCATTTTGAGCATCAGTGTCTGTAGAGGAATTTGTATGCCTAAACAGCTACTCGTGTATAGTGGTTGCTTTTAGACACATACTCTGTGGTTGGTTCCAGGGATAGTCCTGCCACTTCTGCATGAGAGTGGCCTTCATGCAAATGAATTGTGTATCCTGTATAAACTTTTTTTTAAAAAAAAATGTAAGACTTCAAGTGTCTGATTTATAATTAGGAATGTGCCTTGATGGTGTCTCAATTACCTTGAACTCCATAGAATGAAACTTGCAGGCTATGTTCCCTTTAGGAGTAAAGTAATATTATTTCACCATCATTTTTCATGATTTATATTTCTGTAATGTGTGTTGAGGTGTTTGTGTGCAACAGAGCACTTTAAAATGCAGCTGTTTTTGTTCTAGCAAGAACAAAAGTCGGGGAATTCTGATGGCATTACTACAGAAGAGTTAGTGCTTAAATTCCAACCTGATCCCTGTTTTGTACATTTGCCTGAGTAGCAACAGTTGGTTTTACTTTTTTGAAAAGGTTCCTTGCTTCTATATTTCAATCCATTATCAGTTCAATTGTCTGCCTCCACTGGCTACTCTTGCTCTTCTTTCCATTCTTCTATTTTCCTATTACTTTCACCTGCCGGCCCACACTTTGAACCTGATTCCAATGTTCTCTGTGGTAACTCACCAGAGCTTCCTACAGGTTTCTCTACCTTTGAGAAAAGGAAGTATCAATGTGGCACAGGAAAACAATGTAATACATAAATGTTTGTTGAATTCAAATACACTCAGAATAAAGTAGCCGCAGGAGTAGCTAACATGTTGCCATACAGCTGTAGTTGGACTACATCTCCCATAATTGACCATTAGCCTTACTAGATAGGGCTGTTGGGAGATTGGAGTCCAGCTTCTAGGGGGCTGCATGCTGGCTACCTTGGAAGTAGAGTAACCAAAATAAAATGGAATGAATGTTTCTCTGGAACGTTGGAAGCTGTTGTATACTAAGTGAGACCATTTTGCTATCTATTTCTCACTATGGTCTACATACACTTGCAGGCTGTGACTCTCATCTTGAAACTCTGCAGAATCTTTCCTTATCCTACCTGGAGATGCCAGGGCAGAACTTGGGACTTTTCAGATGCAAAACTTGTTCTTTTCGACTAAGGTCCCTCCCCAACTGTGTCTTTGATCTGTGAAAGGTGAAAGCTATAGATGTAGATTAGGAAGGTTCCAGTTTGCACTAGTTTTAACTATACCCTAATTGTGCAGGGTGATTAATAATCCCTTGTTGTTTGTTACTGTAGTAGTCAATGGGGTTTTCCTGATAGCAATCTGGTATGTCAGAACGGGAGGCTTAAAAAATGTGTATGTGAACATTTTGGGTGTTGAGTGTCATGTGAGCAGGCTGGTGCAACTGGACTTCTCCTTCCTCTCTCCCCCCTGCAGCCCATCAAATCTGTTTTGAAGGATTTTTCAACCCTTGTTCTAGTTCTGGTGCTGTGAACTATGTCATGCTTTGTCTTAGGGGCAGAGGTTTTCAACCTTTTGGGGTCCATGGCTCCCTTGACTAACTACATTCTTTTTGTGGCATCCCTGTGGGGCTCAGGAGCCCAGCTATGTCACCCCTTGCCTGCAGAGCTGGCAGCCTCTCATTCCTTTTTGAACACCATCCTTTGAGTGTTCCCTCAGCCTCCTCTCTTCTCCCTCTCCTTGGGAGTCCTCTGGGCAGCTGTAGCTGCCACCCTGGTCTCTGAGCTGCTCCCCTGCCCCAAAGATAGGTGCCTCTTCACACTGCCCCACAAGGGCCTGGGAAGTACCCCCTGGCCAGCCCCAGAGGCACCATTCGCCTGGGGAGCTTGTAGCCAGGGCTGCTGCAACGAACAGCTGTGTAAGCCTTTGGGAGGCAGAGATGCAAGAGGGCATCAGAGGATGGAGGGAAGGAGATAGGGACAGAGGCCAGTGTTGCCCATGGCACCCCTGACTATCATTTGAGGCACCCCAGGATGCCATGGCACACTGGTTGGAAACCACTGCCTTAGGAAATTGTCTGACCCTGGACTCATGTTCCATCTCCTCAGTTCAACCACAAGCTGGAAACCAGAAACAAACCATGGTTCCAGCTCATGGTTTGTCTGGACTGAGACAAACTGGGGTTCAGACAGTATGCTAAGCTAAACTACACTTCTGCCAGTAGGTTCAGAGAAGGAGCAAAGTGGCCACAATCTCCTTTCTGGAAGCCCACACACTGACACTAAGCTATGGTTTGGCTTAGTGTTACGTGCAAACTTGGGAACTGTTGGATGTCAGCCTTTATCTGCTAGCTGGCCATTCTCCATCCCACCCTCCCAATCCATAATTGTTATTATCATGAAGTTAGATTAGAAGTATTATTTGTTTTTCCTAAGAATTTCTGTAGCGTTTTATATTACTCATCTTTCCCTGATTTGCCTTCCATTTTTCATTGCATTCTGGCTTTTCTCTTATCTTTACTAATGGCTCCTACAGTGTTTCCTTTAATGGCTCATCTTCTCTTTTCTGTTTCTGGCATCCCTTAAAGTGGTTTTCTCCATTATCTGCTCTTTTGCCCAATCTTATATGTGCTCTAATTTCTTTGAACTGCCAGCACTCATCTGATTTTGCATTCTTCTGGTTTCTAGCCAGCCTCTCCCTCATGATTCAGCTTCATCCCTGCATTGTTAGAGCAGCTTTTTGGCTTCTGCTATTTATCCTTAATTGACTTTCTCAAAAAGTTAACCTGCTTCTAATAAACTTATTTCTATATCCATTAACAATTTCTCATTATGCTGTCTTTAAGACCGGTAAGCTTCTTTTCTGCTGCTGTGCTATGTGACTCTTCCTAATTTTGCTTTTTCTCTCACCTCAATCTTAGACTAATCTTCTGAGTCAGTCCCCCCTCCCTCCCTCCCTCCCTCCCTCTCTCTCTCTCTCTCTCTCTCCTGCTCTTGGTGTGCATATGTGAAATATAGAAATGCATTTTATTTGGTTTTAAAATTGATGGCCATAAAGGATGATCAGTTCAGAACTTCATTTTACCCTTCCAATGTGTGCTATCATGTGGTGAACAGATGCATTCTGTGTGAACTAAAAGTTTAGTTCTAAAAGATGGAGAATTGTATACTTTTTCACATTCTAACTTCTTCTGGTAGGGAAGTTTATTTGATCATTATTAACAGGAATGGCTTCCTTACCCATTCCATGCTGTTTTCCCCTGAATGTGAGCATCTGCCACACAAACATCTCTATCATATTGGGCTTGTGTATTCATCCCTCTTCTCTTTCCACATGTCCAAGAAGAGAATTTCTGCTGAGTTTTCTTTCTGTTTTAAAGAATTTTGGCTTAGCCTTACATAAGAGCTAGTAATCCTGGTTTAAAAATTGTTAAACAAGTCAGCTTTAAACCATGGTTTATGAACTTGGCTTGTTTTAACTAAACTTAGTTTTAAACTAGAATTCTTGGGTCATTTGTATTGCTAAGGCAAGATTCTTTGAAATGGAACGTAAATTTGAGAGAATTCCTGCTCCTGGGTTAGGGATGAGCATACAAGCCCAGACTTGTCCACGTATGCTTTAGCATCACATGTGAACTAGCCTTTTGATTTAAAGGAAGCTTTCCTATGTAAATGGTGAATCAGTTTGATTTATCAGATATAAATATTTACACTCTACCTACAAAATACAGATGGGGCTCATCAAGCTTGGAAGGTAGCCCATCTAGGAGAAGTAAAATTTTGATCCTAAACTTCCACTGCCTTGCAGGACATCTTCAGGAGAAGAAAAGGCTAAGGAGTAAACTGCACAAATTCGGAGTGGAGTCCATATGATTTGTTCGCCTCCTTCTGGCATCCTCTGGCCAAATGTATTGTTCTGCTTTTATTTGAACCATACCAGCAAGGTTGAGAGCGGGGTCTTGTTGTCTGGGCTGCCCAGGACCTCCATATACACTAACCAGGCTTGCGCCCTGAGAAGGTCACTTCGGTGCTTCCAACATAGTGATTTGACTTCACCCCCGGAAGCACACTCCATTGTCTCTTGAGACATATGTCAGCAACAACAACCAGACACAGGCATTACATTTTTACCTGCTGAAAACAAAACTCCTAGTCTGCCCAGAAGCTGTCAGACTTCGCTTTGTTCTATTAATCATGGTCTCTTCATCTTTGTTTAATACTTGCTTCTTTTGTGAGAGTAGGGCTGGACCAAGGCAGAGTAAAGCAGAAAAGAGCAACAGTGGAAGGAAGAAAAGACAAAATTGACCACTGAAAAGGTTCTTATACTTAAGCTGCAATAGGTTCCATTGATAGGATTGCTCTGTTAATAGTGCAAAATGTCATAGGCTCTTACTGGCAGACTGCATATGGGGATATTTAAGAGACATTCCCTTTGTAGGTAAAAGAAGAAAGCATGCAAAATGTATTCAGTGAGATAAACCAAATTCAGGGCCTGGTTGTAAAAATGAAATAATACTCTAGTTGTAAACGAACCAAATTTAGTGGTTAGATTTGTACCATTATTTAGGAAATACAGTATATCAAGAAGTATCAGTGGGAAACATATTTTAATTCAGTTATTTAAATGGGGCAACAGAAGAAGTACATTTTTGGTATCTTGTATTTTCTGGAACCAATATGACAACAGCTGTCTTTATGATTGCCTCATCCTCTCAGATTTCCTTTAAATGCAATGTTTTCAGATACTTTAAAAGTGCTTTCTCTCCTCCTACAGAGGCATCACTCTTTTTAAAATCTATCTCACTGCATCAAAGTTGTTTCTGTGTGCTGTTTCTGCTTATGTCTGAGTATAACTTCCCTATCCATTTAGCTGTGTCTTTGAAGCTGCCTTCCATTGTTGTCTATCTTTTTGATCATAATGTCTTCTGTGCCATCTGCAAAGAATACATTTCAGACATGACCTATCTCTTTTTCATCTCATTTCATGAATGTTGTTTCCCCCTTAAACAAGCATTCAGCAATTTGTGTGTGTATTTATATCTATCTAAATTGCAAGATACTTATAATTAAAATATTTTTTGCCAAAATCATAAGCAGACAAAGCTGATTTTAAATGTATATAGTTGGGAAATAATTTTAAAAGCATAGTATAAATTAGCAGAAGTGTCATGCTTGTTTTGAGCTTGCATTTTAAGCAAGAATCATTTCCTTTTTAAAGTTGAATTAGGCATTTAACTTAACCTGCAGTGATTTGTCATTCAATACTTTTTGTACTACAACTGCTGACTTTATTTTTTTAATGCAAAAAGCACATTCCTCTTATTGATTTAGCTGCTGTGATCAATCAAACATGCAGAATTTGTTTCCCCTTAAGACTGTAGTTTTGAACAAATTGTGGTGAGTGTGGTTTCATGGCAGCATCCACTCTCAAACTGCGTATAGCATATACTGTACAAACCTACAGAACTAAATGGGGATGTCTGGGAAGCGTCTTATAGTTGGTTCAATAATGGCATGGACTGTAATGTACTTCAGAATTTGAGAGTCTGAGGTAGTATACCTTCAGGAAGCAAAAAGAAACTCAGTAGCATGTATGAATGCAAGTTATGAGAATAATGGTTGTTTATATATTTTATCCAATAAAACAATTGCTTCCACCTTATTTTAAGTTAGGAGATTTTTGGGATCCTGTGCTTGCCTACATTGGCTCCTTCTTTGTAGTTTACTTGGCAAGTGGTTCCTGATAGAATAAATTGTTAGAGCAAATAAATAAACTGATATAAGGAAGGTATAGAAATGAGGTATAGAAAGGAAATGGACTATTTATAGATTTTTATATAGAATGTTCTAATGTAGAAGGCATTGCTTACTAAATTCATAGATCACAAGAGCACAGACAAGTCTAATTTCAGTTTTTATGTGACACTCATTAATGCTTCACCAGTATAAATTTTGGCAAGGCTTTCTATATAAAAATGATATTATAAGGTACTTGTTGTATTTATAAAACAACACTTTTAAGAAATGTGCTTCATGGTCTATAAACCAGCTAAACCAGAATACTGGTATATGGTTTTCAAGATAACATAATACCTTGCAACAAAACGGGCTGAAATGGAGTTGTAGGTAATTGGTTGGGGTAGCTATCATTTATTCTCAGAACTTTAGGTTGCAGTCTTAATTCACACTTAACTGGAAGTTTCCCCCATTGAACTCAATGGGACTTACTTCTCAGCAGACAAGTGTAAGATTGCATTGCTAGTGTGCTTGTGTCTTTAAACAGGATCTGTGACCTCACCTGGAAGCTTTTCTGCCATATCTGATGGCATAAATTCCTCCTGGACTCCTCCCTAGACACTGGAGTCATCCTCAACTTCCATATACAGTGGTACCTCAAGTTAAGAATTTATTTCGTTCTGGAGGTCCGTTCTTAACCTGAAACTGTTCTTAACCTGAAGCACCACTTTAGCTAATGGGACCTCCCGCTGCTGCCGCACCACCGCCGCACGATTTCTGTTCTCATCCTGAAGCAAAGTTCTTAACCCGAGGTACTATTTCTGGGTTAGAGGAGTCTGTAACCTGAAGCATCTGTAACCCGAAGTGTCTGTAACCCAAGGTACTACTGTACTTTTTGGCTGAAATGCCTACTTCAAAATAAAAAGCAGACCTGTCTCATTTAATAATTAATAACACTATCATTTTTTGATGTGACTCCCTAATTTAGAAGGTGCGGGAATTTTTAAAACTAGAGATTTTTGGGATCCTGTGCTTGCCTACATTGGCTCCTTATTTGTAGTTTACTTGGGGAGCTGCTTTCTCCCCAAGACTCTTGTAGAATCCATAGCACTGTAGTTGGAAGAGACCTAGAGGGGCATCTTGTCCAGCCCCCAGCAGAAAGGAGCATAGCTACCTGCTCTACTGCTTCAGTTGAAAGTCCAGTTAAAAAGCTGATTCTCCAGCTTCTTGCTCTGAGGAAACACCTGTGGGCTATTACAGCGAGAATTACAGCTGGTGAACAAAGACTAGAGCTCTGGCTGATGCATTCCAGAGACTGGAGGCGGGAGAGACGGTACTGGATAGGAGGAAATACAAACAGAATCTATTGTGAAAGCAGAGAGTGCAGTTTCAGCTGAAGAGCTGAGATCACAAAGTGAACTTGACCTAGTTGTCACAGAGGTGGTAAAACCATTCCTGAACTGCACTGCTTGACAGTATAGGTATCACATAATTGAATTCTGCTCCCTGCAAAAAAATGGACTGCATGTAGAAAACTAGATATTGGGAAAAGGTGTTCTAGTTTTTTAAACATAGGTGGGAAATATGGGAAAAATATGAATCAACTTTCAGTTATGTGAACCCATTCTGTACTCTCAGCGCATACAGGCTTCTCACCTCAGCGAGCAAAGGCTGTTTCTTTGTTGTCCAGCAGCTGTTATTCAGATGTGTGCTGCTTCTATCCTGGAGTCATGACTAGTAGCCACTGATAGGCATGTTCACGGAGAGTAAGGCTAATCCCCTTTGTACAGTGTCTGTATAAAATTGTGGAAAATTGCATACTGCATGAAATGAATACTGCACAGGCTATTGCTGGTATGCTTGGGAGACATGTAACATGAAAAATAACAGATATAACTAAGGATTGTTTGATCTGCATTTCAAAGTGAACTGACCTCTTGGGCTAATGTGCAAATTGGAATGCAGTTATTCTCCAAATTTTGCAATGCAGTTCTCTGCTTAGAAAACTAACCAAAATTCATATTTTGGGATAAAATGTTACACTGGGATAGAATATCTTCCAAACTATGATTTTAAAGACAATTTTTGTGCATTTTTTTGTAGATTATAGAGAAATAGGGCAGAAAGGATTTGGGAATAAATACCTACAAAACTGACATGGATTGGAGATGGATGACTCTGTCCATCCCTAGATATAACCCTTAGGCAGGTAATATTTTATGATGCTCTAGAGATCTTTCAGCTTCTTATATGTTATAGGAATTATGTTCCCTTCTTAGGTTTACTGTAACTTGATAATCTTCGTGCATTCAGTGCAGTCCAACGTACTGAATGGAACTGCTCATGTACTGTTGCCCTAGGTTGTGAAAAGAGCCGCTCAATGAGCATCAGCTATGGACAAGTGCTACCCTCTTTCCTAAGCCGAGGTCTTTGGCAGGAGGCCACTTATTTCTGAAACTCTTCCACTTAGGCGGACTAGCAGGTTTATTTACTCTGGAAGGGAAAGTGGTCAGGCTTTCTACAGGAGGCACTTCATGCAATCAACACTGCTGCTTTGGCATGGATCTGGCTTAGGACCAAATTAGACATTGCATTAAACATATGGCTGGCTCTTGGATGCTTGCTTTCCTTTACTAAAAAACAGGTGAAGCTGATCCAGATTGGGAACCTGGTGTGGAGGAGAATGAATCTAACCCTTTGCCCCCGTTATGAATGGTGTATGGAATTAATACTCTTTGATTTGGCCTGTTCCAGAGGGGCTTTCTTATTTTGTACAAATGATTCAGCTTTCAGGGTTTTCATCTGTATGTACTGAAGTGAAATTCATTGTACCTAATGCACCAGCATTAAAAAAACTGATTATGAAATTATTTAACTGGGATGGGCTTGTGAACAGAGAGAGATTGGCTTGTTTTACTTAACATGTAGCTTATTTTGGACTGTACTTTTGTTTTCCTGTTAAGGAGGGGTGTGGAAGAACATTGGTACATAGACTTTTAGGAGTTTGGAACTTATGAAAATAGTATCATATTTTTGCACCAAAAGAAAATTAGTGTTTTGCTGTTCAGTTTCTGATGACCCAGAGTTGGTCATTAGTGTATTGTGCAACTTTGAAGCAAAACCTCACCTTGTCATTTGCTCATTGTCCTGCTTTTAAGCAGAGACAGTTGTATGAGGCAATTTTACCCACCCTGGCCATTGGGCTATTATATATATTTCCTGTGGAATATGTGTGGTAGCTACCAGTATATATGTTTCAGCAGCAAACACTGCCCCTCACAGTGTGTTCTGATGTGATCTTTGTTTGAACAATATTTGGTGGCAAAGAGGACATGATACAAAATATATTTTTATTTCCTGCACTCAGTGGTTGCTCACTGACGTGATGGTGCTTAGATTGGTGATAGTGTGTGTGTAAAATAGTAGAATTTCAATTTAATCAGACTGTGATTTCTAACCTCTATGTTAACTTCTGAACTCCTGAGAGAACTAAGTTTTTAAATATAGTATGTGTACATCTAACTGTATTGGGTTAAGTTTTGAACTGAATATCTCACTTTTGAGATACTAAATGTCCCAGTGTTGTGATACATCCTACTTGGGTGCCTTTCAGTGATGGGGCTGGGATTGCTGGCTGAACTACTTATCAAATATTACATTAAGAAAATGGTTAAAAAAACAAAACTTCCAATATCATAATGCCATTGTTAAAATCTATTGTGTGACTGCCCTTGGTATACTGTTAACAGTTCTGGCTACCACACCTCAAAAAAGGATATTGTAGAGCTGGAAATGGTTCAGAAAAGGCCAGCCAAAATAATTATGGGGCTAGAACAGTTTCTCTATGTGGAAAGGTTACAAGGTGGGGACATGATAAAATTGTATAATATTATTCAGAGAAAGTTGATAGAGAACCAGATCCATCTAAATATTGGAAGATTAAAGACAGACAAAAGTAGAAGAAGAAGAAGAAGAGTTTGGATTTGATATCCCGCCTTTCACTCCCTTTAAGGAGTCTCAAAGCGGCTAACATTCTCCTTTCCCTTCCTCCCCCACAACAAACACTCTGTGAGGTGAGTGGGGCTGAGAGACTTCAAAGAAGTGTGACTGGCCCAAGGTCACCCAGCAGCCGCATGTGGAGGAGCGTAGACATGAACCCGGTTCCCCAGATTACGAGACTACCACTCTTAACCACTACACCACACTGGCTTCTTCACACAGAGCATGAGTAATCTGTGGAATTTGCTGTTTTTAAGTTGCATTTTGATCAATATTTTATATTTGTTGTTAGCCGCCCTGAGCCCAGTTTTTAAACCGGGAGGGCAGGGTATGAATAAAAATTTGTTATTATATTATTATTATTAATATGTGGTGATGACCATTAACATGGATGGCATTAAAAGAGTTTAGACAAATTTAATGAGAATTTAATGTTGGGGGCAGTATGTCTCTGAATGCCAGTTGCTGAAAATCACAAGCAGGGAGAATCGATTGTGCTCATGTCCTGCTTACAAGCTTCTCCTAGTGGCTTTGTCAACGTGAGAACAGAATGCTGGGCAAGATGGGCCTTTTGATTTGATCTAGTAGAACTCTTGTCTTATGTCCTTAAGTTGACTGCTGTGTCCCAGCTTGGCCTAAGACTCCCAGGGAAGCCCTGATGGAAGAAGTAGCACGTATAGAAAATGACACAGTAATGTCCAGAAAAACAGTAGCAAGTCTGATGGCCAAGTCCAGGGGTCAGCAACCTTTTTTCAGCCGTGGGCTGGTCCACCTTCCCTCAGACCATGTGGTGGGCTGGACTATATTTTGGTGGGGGAATTGAATGAATTCCTATGCCCCACAAATAACCCAGAGATGCATTTTAAATTAAAGGACACATTCTACTCATGTAAAAACACACTGATTCCTGGACCTTCCGTGGGCCGGATTGAGAAGGCGATTGGGCTGCATCCAGCCCCCGGGCCTCAGGTTGCCTACCCCTGGTCAAGTCGAGGCTATGCCAGATCGCAATTGGCAAGAGGAGGGAAGGTATGGTGTGTCAGGACCCTGGACAGGTCACTGTGGCAGGTACTGGCTGAAACTCACCCAAGGGGAGCTGCTATCTTGGCAGCATGTGGAGCCCTTGTGAACAGTGGCTGGTCTGGATTGGCTATTAATCCTGACTCCTTTGAAGAGCTGCCTATATTTTAAAAGAATATTGTCTGATTTTACAGCTGGTGGCTCCTACAGCATGGGAGTTGTGAGGATTGTATTGTGCAGGGCAGGACATCTTCTGAGTCTGAAGAGTCTGGTCTTGATAGTTCTGTAGTGAGGGGTGATGACTCCCTAGGTGATACCTCTGAGTTAGTGCGGGGTTGATACCAGAGAACATGACATTGCATGCTGAAGAAGAAAGCAAATTGATGTTGAATTTGCGCAAGAGTTGCCATACACATTTGTTTACTGTTGTAGAATTCACTACAGATATCTTTGCATCAGTTCTTTTATGAGCTGATGAGGAGGAGATAAAGCAACAAATGTAAGGGACTACAAATATTACACTAGGAACTGCCTTCTGCACAGCATTCTGTACACCTTCCCTGCCCACAGAGTTTTACATCTTGCCCTTAACTTTCTGCCTTTTTCCTTCGCACACTTTTTAGGTTACTCTTTTACCATTTCTCCCCTTTTCTTTCCCACTTCCCCTAGTTCACAGTATTTTGTGCATTGTGGCCAGACAGTTTCTGCCACAATGAGTTTAGCTCTGCAAGAGGACCATGTCTTCATCAGTGCAGTGAAGTTTCTTGAAGCCATATTTAGTGTTTGTACATATGCAAAAAATAACTGACATGTAACTGGGGGATCTGCTAAGTGTTAATAGTGGTTTTCCTTCGTTTTCCATTTGCATGTATGCAAACTTCCAGTCTTGCAAAAGTCAAATATTTTAATATTGAACACAAGAGAAAACAGACTTTTCTAAGACATTAAATTTTGTCCTGGTGATCTGCATAAAATATGTACTAGGGGAAGAAGACCTCAAAATTGGAAGATACCATGATGAACTAGTTGTTGATTACTTACAGCAGTTGCATTTCACATTGCCTGGTGAATGTCCTATTTACGGTAACTATTAGCAATATGTGTTGTTTTTCTAACTCCTTTTTCCTAGTTCTGCTTATAGGCAGCTGTGGTAAGCTGGTGTGAGAGTAAAGCATGTTCTTAGCCAAAATATGCATACTTGTTAAGGCCAAAGAAAGTGCAGATGAGGTAACTCTTCTTTTCCTTACCTAAATAAATAAATAAATAGTGATCTCATTCAAACCCCGAAATATACAGCAACCAAGAACCAGAAGTCAAGTGGTAAAATTTCAGGAATACTTCTCCATAATTTGCAAATAGATGAGTAAAAGATGGAGACATCAGAGTTCAGTTAGCCAAACCCAGGAAATATTCCATTTATCCTCAGTTGCCCTGTGAGTTAAAAAGCAAAGTCCTGGGCAAAGGTTTGTATCCTTTGCTGTGGGCAAAGAAAGGTGACATAGAAATATGAACTCTTTCTGTTCAACACAGATTGGGCAGCTATGTGAACATTAATGGATGGTGCAACATGATTCATAGGAAAGTACTGGTTATTGAGTTGTATATACAGGCAACCATTCTGAGAAGAAAAACTAGTTAGGGCAGTGGGAAGAGAAGTATACATGAGAGAAGATCCTGGTTTTATGAACTCTGCCAAGAAGCTGGAATTTGAGTTGACCAGCCTGTTGGATGAAAACATGGTTGCAGCTGTGTCATGCTTGGGTGCCATTTTTTAAAAAGAAGGAAATGAACTGTCCCATGGACAGTAATACTAAAAGGAAAGGGAGTTCATGATGGCTGGGAGTTTGTTAAGAGGGAGATAGTAAAAGCACAACTTCAGGCAATACCAATGAGACGGAAACATGGAAGGTGCCTAAAGAAGCCAGGGTGACTATCTAAAGAACTTTTAACTGAGTTAAGATTAAAAAAGGATGTGTACAAAAAATGGAAAAGGGGGGAAACCACCAAAGAGGAATTCAAACAAATAGCCAGCACATGTAGACACAAAGTCAGAAAAGCTAAAGCACAGAATGAACTCAGGCTTGCTAGAGAGGTTAAAAGCAACAAAAAAGGCTTTTATGGGTATGTCCGTAGCAAAAGGAAGAACAAAGAAACAGTGAGATCACTCAGAGGAGAAGATGGTGAAATGCAAACAGGGGACACAGAAAGGGCTGAACTCCTCAATGCCTTCTTTGCCTCAGTCTTCTCCGATAAAGAAAACAATGCCCGACCTGAAGAATTTGGAGCAAATGATTCAGCAGAGGAAACACAGCCCAGAATAACTAAGGAGATAGTACAAGAATACTTGGCTAGTTTAGATGTATTCAAGTCTCCAGGGCCAGATGAACTGCATCCAAGAGTATTAAAAGAACTGGCAGATGTGATCTCGGAACCACTGGCAGTCATCTTTGAGAATTGCTGGAGAACAGGCGAAGTCCCGGCAGACTGGAGGAGGGCAAATGTTGTCCCTATTTTCAAAAAGGGGAAAGAGAGGACCCAAATAATTATCGCCCAGTCAGTCTGACATCAATACCAGGGAAGATTCTGGAGCAGATCATTAAGGAAACAGTCTGTGAGCACCTAGAAAGGAATGCTGTGATCACTAATAGTCAGCATGGATTTCTGAAAAACAAGTCATGTCAGACTAACCTGATCTCGTTTTTTGACAGAATTACAAGCCTGGTAGATGAAGGGAACGCAGTGGATGTAGCCTACCTTGATTTCAGCAAGGCATTTGACAAGGTGCCCCATGATATTCTTGTAAAGAAGCTGGTAAAATGCGGACTTGACTATGCTACCACTCAGTGGATTTGTAACTGGCTGACTGACCGAACCCAAAGGGTGCTCATCAATGGTTCCTCTTTATCCTGGAGAAGAGTGACTAGTGGGGTGCCACAGGGTTCTGTCTTGGGCCCGGTCTTATTCAACATCTTTATCAACGACTTGGATGATGGACTCAAGGGCATCCTGATCAAATTTGCAGATGACACCAAACTGGGAGGGGTGGCTAACACCCCAGAGGACAGGATCACACTTCAAAACGACCTTGACAGATTAGAGAACAGGGCCAAAACAAACAAGATGAACTTTAACAGGGAGAAATGTAAAGTATTGCACTTGGGCAAAAAAAATGAGAGGCACAAATACAAGATGGGTGACACCTGGCTTGAGAGCAGTACATGCGAAAAGGATCTAGGAGTCTTGGTTGACCACAAACTTGACATGAGCCAACAGTGTGACGCGGCAGCTAAAAAAGCTAATGCAATTCTGGGCTGCATCAATAGGAGTAGAGCATCTAGATCAAGGGAAGTAATAGTGCCACTGTATTCTGCTCTGGTCAGACCTCACCTGGAGTACTGTGTCCAGTTCTGGGCACCACAGTTCAAGAAGGACACTGACAAACTGGAACGTGTCCTGAGGAGGGCAACCAAAATGGTCAAAAGCCTGGAAACGATGCCTTATGAGGAACGGCTAAGGGAACTGGGCATGTTTAGCCTGGAGAAGAGGAGGTTAAGGGGTGATATGATAGCCATGTTCAAATATATAAAAGGATGTCATATAGAGGAGGGAGAAAGGTTGTTTTCTGCTGCTCCAGAGAAGCGGACAAGGAGCAATGGATCCAAACTACAAGAAAGAAGATTCCACCTAAACATTAGGAAGAACTTCCTGACAGTAAGAGCTGTTCGACAGTGGAATTTGCTGCCAAGGAGTGTGGTGGAGTCTCCTACTTTGGAGGTCTTTAAGCAGAGGTTTGACAACCATATGTCAGGAGTGTTCTGATGGTGTTTCCTGCTTGGCAGGGGGTTGGACTCGATGGCCCTTGTGGTCTATTCCAACTCTATGATTTTAACTGTTATACAAAAAATGCACAAGTTTTTTTAAAAACCATTCAAACCTTATATCCACAATGAAAACTGCAGTAAGAAATAAACCAGAGCCATTTGTCAAGCTGGATTAATTGTTAGCTGGGACCCAGTTCTTCTCTAAATTCCATCTGTTAATTTACCAATTTCTGCCAAATTAATACATTTTGCTACCTGTACTTGAATGGAAGGAAATTGGGCCCAAACATTTTCACTAGCAGTCAATAGAAATATTAGGTATTGTTTCTTCTATTATATTGAATAACATCCTTAGAAGGTTTTAATATCCTATGTGAAATTATATTTGCTTCCAATAATGTTGGGTCACATGACATTCCTCCCACATGTGAAGAAGCTCTGTATGGGTGGGACTATGCATGTCTAACTTGTAAAATAGAAGCAGCAACTCAGAGCAGGATTTTTTATTTTGGATGCTCTTATTCTGTGGAATAGTATTCTTGTTGAAATACAACGGGCACCCACTACTTGCACTTTCTGGAAACAATTGAAGACATTTTTATTCTGAATGGCTATTCCATCTTGTTAAATGGTCCTTTACCATGAGTGACTACTTTGATCGAGTTTTAGTCTTGTTTTGAAGTTTTTGTGGTTTTAACTTTTTCATTATGTTATTTGTAAATTACCTTGAAATGGTTGTTTAGAACAGTGTTTCCCAACCTTTTTTGGGCAAAGGCACACTTGTTTCATGAAAAAAATCTCGCGGCACACCACCATTAGAAAATGTTTAAAAAATTAACTCTTTGCCTATATTGACTATATATAAAGTAACTCTCTTTAATAGGAATCAAATAAACACAAAGAAAGTATTTTATAATTACTTTATTATGAAATAGTAAGTAAACAGAAATATGAAAAATTATAAAATACTTGATTCAGTGCGCAACCTGGGCCTGTTTGGCTGAACACAAAGCTGATATTCTGGCTGGAATCGAAGAAAGACACACACGTAGCTCTTCGTCAACAGCTCTCAGTCTCTCTCTGTATTTAGTTTTTATAGCAATCATGCTTGAAAAGCTCAACTCACAGAGATATGTAGTGGAAAATGGGAGCAATGTCAAAATAGCTTTGTTTGCCAGAAGGGGGAACTCCTTGGCAATTTCCAACCAAAAACTGTCCAAAGGTAGATCAGCAAATCTTAGCTTGAAACCACGATTTTGTCTCAGTTCAGTTAGTTCCTCCTGCTCCTGTAAAGTCATGTCCTTTCCACCAACTGATGCTGAGCTATAAGGGTCCCTAACCCAGTCAAGGCATTCAGTGGAGACTGAAGAGAAATAAAATGACAACTTCCCCTCGAGAGTTTTTAAATGTTTAGCTATTATCTCACACAGTGCAGCAGTGTGAACACCTTGCCATTGCTTGGTGAGTGTGAACATTTCAAGATTGCCACTTTCCACGTGTTGATGCCAGAGTTGCAGCTTTGCACGGAATCCATTTATTTTATCTGTACTTGTAAGCAGGTTTTCATTTCGGCCTTGCATTCGTGTGTTCAGTTCATTCAGATGATGAAATATATCTGCCAGGTATGCCAGCCTTGCACACCACTCATCACTTGCAAGCAGTTTTGCGTAATCTGTCCTCTCATTTGTCAGAAACACTTTAAGTTCCTCCCGCAGCTCATACACACGAACCAAGACCTTGCCACGCGACAACCACCGGACCTCCGTATGAAACAGCAAGGTTTTATGCTTCGCTCCCATCTCCTCACACAAAGCTGCAAATATGCGACTTTTCACGGGTCGTGACTTTACAAAGTTTACCATGCGTACAACATCATCCAACACATGAACTAGGTCTGCTGGTAAAGTCTTGGCTACGAGGGCCTCACGGTGCAAAAAACAATGCGTTACAATAACATTTGGATTTCTTTCCTTCACTCTGCTTACAAAGCCTTTGGTGTTCCCGACCATGGCTGCAGCTCCATCGGTGCAGACACTTATGCAGTTTTCCCACTTAAGTCCTCCTTGTTCAAGGTATTCTGATGTGACCCGAAAAATTTCTTCTCCTGTTGCTTTTTCTGGCAATGCCTTGCAGAAAAGAAGTTTTCTCTAATTGCATCACCATCAACAAAACGCACATTGGCCAAGAGTTGAGCATGTCCACTGATATCAGTAGACTCGTCCAGTTGTAATGCAAATTTCTCACTGCTATGGATCTTTTCCAAAACCACACTTTCAATGTCTGCAGACATGTCATCAATACGTCTGGAAATTGTGTTGTTTGAGAGAGGTACTTTGGCTATTTCCTTAGCTGCTTCAGGTCCGAGCATCTCCTCTACAATAGCTTTGCAGGCGGGAAGTATTAATGTCTCTGCCACAGTGTGCGACTTTTTTGTCTTGGCTATAAGTTCAGCAACGTGATAGCTAGCTTTAAGAGCTCTTTCATTTACCTTTGAGGTTTGTCTCATGAAAGTTGCCTGTTTCTCCGTGTTTTCACGCAGGCGAACAAAATAGTCCACATTCTTGTTTTGAAGCGAAGGGTGTTTCGTTTGGAGATGGCGTTTAAGTTTGCTTGGGACCATAGCACTGTTAGCTAGCTTTTCACCACACACCACGCACAGTGGAGTTGGTTGGTTTGCATCTCCGGTGAAAGTAAATCCAAATGAAATATAGCTTTCGCTATATTGCCTTGTGACAGAGAATTTGCTTGAGCTAACCATCTTTGCTTTCTTTTCATGCCCACTCGTACTTGGCCTCTCATCTGGCTCCAAATTTTGTTCAGAGTCCGGTTCTTTTCTTTTCAAAAACTTTTCCATCACTGCAGTATTCGGCCTCTCTGCAGTGCCGACTCCCGCTGAGTCCTGGTCTCTGTGCTCGGGCGGGAAGGAAGTCGGAAGATGATGTCCTACTGTGATATGTCCAGGCTGGAGTCCGAACCAATCACAGCCAGGCAAAAACATGCATACTGTGTGAGCTCAATGCAGCGGCTCACTTCTGCAAAGGAAAAAAAATGGGTTTAGATGGGGGGGGGGAGAGGCGGGGTAGTCGTTATACAGAACAGTTTTTACTGCCTGTGTTACGGGCACGAATTATACATGGGAATGGCGGGAAGAGTGACGGCAGCACACGCAAAAGCAGAAGCCACGAGGTCACCGAGGGCCTAGGCTGCTGCGGAACAGCGGTTGAAAAACACTGGATTAGAGAGGGCAAGAGCAAGGCAATTTCCATTGAGCTTCATGGCTAAGCAAGGAATTGAACTTCCAACATGGATGTCTTCCCCAGTTTACAGAAAACCTAAAAAGGTTGAAAAACACTAACAGCGGTTGAAAAAGACTGTAATAAGGCCACTGTGCTGTATACGCTGTTAAGTTTGTGAGAAAGTTTTTGCTATCAAGCCTGCTTGGACATACCTAAACCATCTTTCCCAAATAAATTTTATTTATACCCCGCCCTCCCCAGCCAAGACTGGGCTCAGGGCGGCTAACAACAAATTAAAAAACAAGTCGATTGAAATATAGTAAATAATAAAAAATAAGTCGATTGAAATAAAAACAATAATAAAAAACAAGTTGATTTAAATAAAAAAAACCAATAATAAAACAAGTTGATTGAAATATAACTTAAAAACAAGATTAAAATACAACATTTAAACATCAAAATGCGGTTGAGTTGCAGAATTCTGCAAGCAGAATAAATTCCACAGCCCCGATGCATTGGCACCTCGTGCCGTTTGAGTTGCAGAATTTATTCAGCACACAGAAAATGGCCTTTTGGGGGGTGAATGTGGATGAAGCAGGAAGAGAACTTTTTTTAAAAAAGGCATGCATGAAATCTAGCCCCAAACACACACACGCACACTTTCCCCAAAGTGGTTGATGACGCAGGATATTTCCACATGCTTCTAAAATGCACATTAAATAAAATGAGAGAGAGGAGTGCACGCACTCACCTGCCAGCCTCGGAGCTGTGGAATGCAGTGCAGTCTGTGTCCTTCCAGGCGCCAACTCAGACCTGCTGTGCTGTTTCGTTCCCCCGGCGTCGCTGCCTTCATCCAGCCGGATGCCTCTCCTGCCCAAGGGACGTGTCAGCAGCCACCCGGCGTGGGGTAGAAGCAGGACGGCCCCACTTCCTGCTGCCCACAAGGCTTTGGGGTGAGAAACACGGAGGGGCAGGAGAGTGGAGGTTCCCTTAATTGGAAAAAGCAGGGAGGCAGGCTGCTTGATGCCTGCTGAAGGGAATCCCAAAGGCGCGATCGTGCACGCGCAGGCTGAGCGGCAATGGGAAGTGGTAGCAGCGGCGGCACACGAAGTCCCCCAGGCAGCGGAGCAGCTCGCCCGTCGAAGCCTGCACGATCACCCGCTGCGGGGAGCCGGGGGCGGCGGCGCGGTTGCCGGGCAGCGGCGGGGGTGGTGGCGGCGGTGGCTGCTTGCCGCCCTCCTGGGCGGAGGCGGGCACGGTGGGCACCGGCACGGCCAAGGGCCCCTGCTTGGTGCCGTCGAGCATGCGCAGGCCCAGTAGCGAGCGGCAATGGGGCTAGCCGGAGAAGAGAGGGCGAGCCCCCTCCGCTCCGGCCCTAAAAAGGACAAGCCACGCCCCCTCCAGCCAGCCGATTGGCTGGCCAGGAGGCGTGGCCGGATGGGATTCCCCTGCTCTCGCGGGGGCTGAGATGGCCGGATGGGATTCCCCTGCTCTCGCGGGGGCTGAGATGGGATTCCCCGCTCACGTGGGGGCGGATGGGATTCCCTGCTCACGTGGGGAAGGGCGTGATGCCCGCAACCCCACCTCCTGGGGCAGGCCCAGTAGCGAGCGGATGCGCAGGCCCAGTAGCGAGCGGCGATGGGATGTGGGAGCTCGCTCGCTCGCCGCCCCGCGTGTGCTCGCCGCCGCCGCCCCGCCTCTCACCGCCCGACTCGCCCGCCTCCACGGAACACAAGGCAAAGTTCCACGGCACACTAGTGTGCTGCGGAACAGCGGTTGGGAAACACTGGTTTAGAAGGCACGTAATAAATTGATGATGATGATGATGGAACTGAGAACATCCCATTATGCCTGCCTGATGTTGAGCACCAGCATAACAATATTGTAGTGGTTAAGAGCGGTGGACTTGTAATCTGGTGAACTGGGTTCGTGTCCCCGCTCCTCCACATGCAGCTGCTGGGTGATCTTGGGCTAGTCACACTTCTCTCAGTCTCACTCACTTCACAGAGTGTTTGTTGTGGGGGAGGAAGGGAAAAGGAGATTGTTAGCCACTTTGAGACTCTTTAGGGTAGTGATAAAGCGCAATATCAAATCCAAACTCTTCTTCTACAGTGGTGCCCCGCAAGACGAATGCCTCGCAAGATGGAAAACTCGCTAGACGAAAGAGTTTTCCGTTTTGGAGGTGCTTCGCAAAACAAATCTCCTATGGGCTTGCTTCGCAAGACGAAAATGTATTGCGAGTTCCTGCGGGTTTTTTCCCCTCCCCCCCTTTTTCTAAGCCGCTAAGCCGCTTATCAGCTGATCCGATAAGCTGATAAGCCGCTAAAAGCCGCTAATAGCGCTAATCCTCTAATCCGTCAATGGGCTTGCTTCGCAAGACAAAAAAACCGCTAGACGAAGAGAATCACAGAACGGATTCTTTTCGTCTTGCGAGGCACCACTGTACTTCTGTATTGCATCCTGGACAGAGAGACTTCAAGCTGGTAGCCTAAGAGAATGAAGAATTGTTTCATTTTGGTCCTTATATTGTAATTCTCAGATCTCTTTTCTGCAGCTCCTTTAACTTTTACCTACCTTTCCCCTTCATACTGCTAGTTAGGATGTACAATGTAGAGATCCTTACATTCACCACATATGTCAAACTTACTGAGCTGTTACTTCCTAAGTGTATAGGAAGGTCTTAACTATTCATTTGAAAACAGCAAAATTATGGGGTTTGGGGGGGGTAGGTGGGGAGGAGGGAAATGAAGCTGTCTCTCTGGGTTTGAGCAAGCTTCTGTCCAGATTATGTCTCCCCATCTACTGCCAGTTCACCAAATGCTGACACTTTATTCACTTCTCAATTGTGCAAAGCATAAAACTGACCTCTCAGACAAAACTTTTCACGTCTTACCACAGGGGCTAATGGATACATCCTTGGGTGTTATTTTTTTATATGTACCCCATGTTTTCATAAATTGTTGTACAATTAATCTCAACTCTTCTTGGTAATATGTTTCATTATTAGAGATCCAAGGGAGCACTTCTAATAAGATAGCAATGCAGAGTTGTTTTAATTGGTACCATGTGTTTTTCAGTATTTTCTGATGTCTCTGAACATAGCCAACCTAATAACTGTGTGGCTTAATAGTATACTAACAAACTTGGGACTGTAAGTCCATCCTTGTGCATTGGGGCCTGTTTAGTAAGAGCCTTCCTCAATCCTGTCCAATATCTTCTGCCAGTTTTCCAGTTCTTGATCATCTGAAGCAGAAAAAATATTAATACAAATAAAACTTAATAGTTGCAACATTTTAATTGTACAGATTAGATAGTTTGTTCCAAAATGGGAAGTGAAAGTTATGGCTGCTTCATAGAGATAATATTTCTGTGTAATTTTAATTTGAGTTGTGTTTACCTGAACCCAATGGCTTCAGATTCAGAGGAATGCCAGCTGAAGGGTGTTGATGGAATGTGACTTTCCCACCCCTGTAAAGTTTCTCTTAAGGATTCTGGCTGGGCTGAGGGAAAAGGTGGATTGCAAAAATGAAGCAGAAACACTTTCCATGAGCAGGAGATTTGTGATTAGTCATTTGGTTTAGAAAAGTAGGTGTAATTCAGGCAGGGAGATTCTAATCAGTAAATAGAGCATTGCTCATTAATCCTGGGTTTTCCTAACCTCCTCAAGGACAATAGAAGGCTCACCAGCTTAAGCTAGTGAACAAATTTGCGACAAACTGTTCCACCTTGTAGTGTTTCTCTTTGTCAAAAGCGACAAGGCCTTTGGGCAGCACACATCCAAGCATTTATAGGACGTGCTGGGACACAGCCCATCTCCAAAAGTAGTTTAGGGAGGAGAAAAGGCATATTTCTCCAGGTCTACCTTATTGTGGGGCTGGAGGAAAATTCCTCTTGTGGGGCTGGGGATAAATAACTGGAATTCTCTTCATCTCCCACCAACTTCAGGAGTTCTCTGCTTAGGAACCATCATGAAGCTTGGCTTTTTCTGCCATTAAAATTCCTTACATCATGACTATTCAAAAGTCTCTCACTGATATTGGCATGTTCTCCTTCTCTTGAACAATAAGCTTTCATGGGGATTGAAATCCACGTTTTCCATTTGTTGCTGACCTTTGATGATACACTGATTTATTGATAAAAGTATTGGTTGGAAACAATTTTGTAACCATAAAACCTAAATTCTCTTGTTAGTGTAAATAGACTGTGAATTAGGTAGCAACCAAGGATGTGGTGATAACGGGGACATTCTGCTGAGGTGAGAAATGTAGTCCTATCTCACTCCCCATCAAATGGAAATGATCCCATCCCTCATACTGAAGGGAGGAGCCTCTAGAACAGGGTGGTTGAGCTTTTCATAGCAAGTGGGCTGCAAAGGTAGTACAACATGGAACCCATGGGCTGCACACTGCCTTGTTGCACATAGGGGAAGCAAGGCCAAAAGTTGACACCCCCCCCCGCCCTTGCGCTTCCTAATGCTGGCTAAGCGAGGTTCAGGGCTTTGGGAAGGAGGCAGAAGACACTGGCAGGGTCCTAGAGCCCTTCTTCTTCCTCCCCAAAGCTGGGAAAGCACAATTAGGCTTTGTGATGGAGGTGGGAGCACTCTTAAGACCCTGTCTGAGCCCTCATCCGTGCTTCCCACAGCTCAGCATCTTGCTTACCTGGCTTTGGGAAGGCAGTGTGAGGGCTAGTGTGTGTGCCAAATGTTGCTGAGGACCACCAAAAAGTCTCAAGGGACCACCCTACTCTAGAATAGGTTGCAATGCGAAACACAATATTCATTCATCAAATCTGGTTGACACTTTGAAGAAATGATGCAAAAACATATTGCCTATAGTTTCTTTATCAGAAACAGCAGCTATTCCATCAGGCTGAAAGGCTGTTTTGGGGCTCCTCTCCTCAAGTTTTTCCTAGCTGGTTGTTCCTCTGTAAGTAAGAAGTTTCCTCTCCCCCCCCCCCATTCCAGTCACTTTCCTATTTTATTACGTATCTTAAATTGTAAATTTGAGGGCAGGGATTGTTATCAGTGCCATTTGTAAGCCACTCTGGCAGTCATCTTTGGCAGAAGAGTGGGAAGAAAGTTCCTTAAATAAATAAAACTAATTTTACAGTTTGTTCAGAAAGTTGTCAGGAAAGTGTCCATTTTGTAACATAGAAAGGTTCCGACCTTCTCTGGAGTTCATGCACCTTATAGAATGGATCTGAACATTGGAACATTTAATCATACACGCTTAGCTGGCTTCTGGCTGTTTCCCTATATAAATAAGAAATGGGGAGGGAGAGAAATCTATCTGAATCCTCTAGTCAGTATTTCTTCTGCCTGGTTCACGTACCAATAGTAGCATGCGCCAAGTTTCACTTGCTACGTCTTCTATCTGAAGAGGAGATATTATGCATGTTTATTTTATGGTTTCATTACGTACATGGTTGTGTGGCCCATCTAACCTGTAATTAGATTTGAGTATGTTTGAGATTGAAAAATCACATTTCACCTCATTGCTTTAAAATCTTACAGTATTAGCAAGGCAAGTATTTTTTTTTATGGATAGCTGTTTTTGTATGTTGTGGTTCATCACCAACTACTCTATCAAGGCCAATGAGACAATAGCACAAAAACTTTATATCATGCAATATTATATAGCCACTGTTGCAAACCTTTTAACTTTCAGCTTATCTTCATCAACACATCTATTTTTCAGAAGTTATTAAGGAGAATGCATGCATTCAGGATTTCTGTAGTGGCAATAGTTGGAGATTTGTCTCATTTTGAGATGAGCAAATTATGACATGCTGTAATTTGGAGTCTGCTTTTTTGTTGTTGCAGTTCCCAGAGTGTGGTTTTTTTGGCATGTATGACAAAATTCTCCTGTTCCGCCATGACCTGAACTCAGAAAATATTTTACAGCGGATTACATCAGCTGAAGAAATACGTGAAGGTGACCTCGTTGAGGTTGTTCTCTCTGGTAAATAGGTTTTCAATGTGGTTCCCTTGTTGTTACATAAAGCCATGATATTACCATTGCTTCAAAATGGTTGAAATTTGTGGACTGCTTTATAAATATTAAAGGTTACTTGGAATAAAGTAGATGAAATGACACCTTACTGAACCAGCTTCTACAGATGAAAATGGTTGAATTTGTGTGTAATTGGATAATCTTAATTATCTTCTGAATTTTTTGGAATTAGTAAATTGTCAGTTACTTGATCTACAATAGCAATCACTGTGTTCTAAATAGTGTAGAAAGTCCTTCATACAACCTTTATTAAAAAACAGGTTTGTTTTTTGTTTTTTAAAAAAATGTATATAGTTGTATGTCTTACAATGCATGCTTTGTAGGAGTTGAGCATAGTCATCAGTTTCTACCAAAGGCAGTTTGCTGAGGCTACCATTATTTTAAAAAATCATTCCAGTCAATCATACCTATAAATATTGCTGTAATCAAGTGGGACTCACTCCTGTTTTATAATGTATTTCTTAAAAGCATTGGCTACAGTCGAAGATTTCCAGATTCGTCCTCATATGCTATATGTGCATTCTTACAAGGCTCCCACTTTTTGTGACTATTGCGGAGAGATGCTTTGGGGCTTGGTACGACAAGGGTTGAAATGTGAAGGTAAGTTTGTCAGTAAGTGCATCTTAAGTATGACATGTATCTATGTCCATGTATCTATTGTCCATGACAATACACACTTTCAGTGATTTTGTGTATTGTACTTCAGTCATATTTAAAAATAAAACATAGTAGGTGTAACTCAAAGAGCAAGACATGTTATTATTTGAATTTGTTTTTCTAAAAGTCTTACCAAGTCAGCAACCACATCCTCCCCGATAATGGCTTTCTTCTGTGGCAAGCAAAATTTCTGTTTGACAGTGCTACAGAGATATAAACAACCCAATCCTAAGGGTTTTAGGGCTGTCATATTAGGTTTAGGGTATGCAAAGCTAATGTCAGTGCAACATTAGAAGCTGTAGCATTATGCCAATGCTGCAGACAAACATGCTGGTACAAATGTTTTGGTCTGACGTGTTGATTAGAGAAATGTTTCCTTTTCTTGTCACAGCTTTTTATAACACGCAAATAAAGTTCTGAATGGGCATACCTTTTCATGTGGCCCTTGTTCAGTTGGCTGCAGTACCTTCCTCAGTTCTCCTGTCAACAGGCTGTTGTCCAGGTATTAGTAACACGACACTTCATGCTTATTGGCTTTTACTCAACTCCTGTGGTTCCAGCTGAGCCAGGAGTACATTGTTTAGATAGTCTGCCAGGGGAAAGAGAGCTGAGGAAGATCAGCGGCAACATGTATTGCATAACAGGCCCCGTTTTCAGGCTTTAGCTAGGGTGAAGCAGGGTCAGAAAAGCAAGTATTCAGGCCAAAAAAATTCCATGCATTACACAGATCTGCTGATAAATACACCACCACTCTGTTGTGCTAGGAGATTATTAAAATTATATTGAGAGTCAAATTCACCATGTTTTGGCTTGATCTGTCTTTTCTGAAAATATGATCCTAATTTATTACTGTCAATTCTATTTAAATGAATGGTATCATTCATAATAAGTTGTTTATCTCCCTTCCCTAATGCTAATTTTATTAGGGTGTGGATTAAACTACCACAAGCGATGCGCCTTCAAGATCCCAAACAACTGCAGTGGTGTAAGAAAGAGGCGTTTATCTAATGTGTCTTTACCAGGATCTGCACTTTCAGTCCCAAGATCAGTGCAAACTGAATATACAGTCGCAGTCACAGAAGAGGTATTTAGATGATTTCTCTCTCTCTTAAGGTGGGATTCCATTCAAGTTGCATAAGCTACTGTCATGTGTCAAGGCACATAACCCCAAACCTTCCTTTCGTAAATATGTGGGGCTCCTGGAGCTCCTTATCTGTGTTCTGATTTAATTTGTGCTGAGGTTCAGCTGCTCAAATAGCCTTAGAGTAGATTTTCAATTTCAGAGATTTTCCCTGCAAAGTTTGTTGCTAAGTTTCTAAAGCACTCTTCTACAAAATATCAAAACTGATATATAAAAAATATAAAAGCATAATAAAATAATAAAGTATAGTCTGAAATCGTGTGAGGACACCATCTTGCTGAAGCTCAGTAGGTCTGTGTCTGGTCAGTGCTTGGATGGGTGACTTCCTGCGAACAAAATTTATGCCACCTTGGGTTCCATGATGGAAGAGAGATAGGATATCAATGTAAGAACAAATGGTTTAATGGTTCAGATTTGTGAAGTAATTGTGACAAGATGCTAAATCTGTAAGCCGTACACTTACCAATACATGACATTATCCCATTTTTGGCATGGTGCATGTTGCCATAAATCATTTGAAGGGTGTGATGCAAGGTATAATCACTAACAACTTCCCCTTTCTTATTCTACCCCTCCAAAGCACAGCAAATTTAATATGGTTTTCCTTTTTTGTGTGTTGTGTGTGTGTTTATAACCAAATCAATCACTTAACACTAGGTGATAAAGGTTAACAATGGAAATATTACATATATATTAGGTAAAAGTAGGATTTAATATCCTGATTTATTGCTATTCTGAATGTAATAGGATGAATATATAGTTCAGCAGTGCCCTATTGCTTGAAAGGTAGATGGCTCTATTCATGAGTGTAGATGTTACAGTTGTATTAAATTAATAAAAACCCACCCCGTCTGCAATCCAGTGAGAGCTTGATCAGGTTAGATCAGACCCTCAGTCTGACTTGAACCTTCATCTCACTCACTTTAAGAAATTAAACACCAGCTGGTGGCCATAGCAAAAACAAGGCATGGACCTTATTAAAAGTGATGGTGGATGTCTTCTGAAGTATTAAGGAGGGCTGTTTAATATCACTGGTAAATGCCAACAATTTGGTTTCAGCTCGCACCTAGGTTGGTGTAGTAATATATGTCTTCTGTGTTATTTAGATTCCATATTATGGCTACTTTTTCCAGGCTAAAGTAGAAACGTAAGAAGAGTTCTACTGGATCAGACCAAAGACCCATCTAGTCCAGCATCCTGTTCTCACAGTGGCCAACCAGTTGCCTTTTAGTTTGCTATAGTCTTGTTGGTAAAGGAGGCCTGGAAAGGATTGGGAAGCTAGGAATGATAGGAGCCTAGGGAAAATATCAGGAGAATTAGGTCTGCATCACAAGTTCACGCCCTGCATGTCTGCTTTTCTTTTCAGCGTCCCCTTCTAGAGCCCAGTAAGAGGATTCCTTCCTGGAGTGGGCGTCCAATATGGATGGAAAAGATGGTGCTCTGCAGGGTGAAGGTTCCACATACCTTTGCTGTTCATTCTTACACTCGACCCACCATATGCCAGTACTGCAAACGATTGCTCAAGGGTCTCTTCCGCCAAGGAATGCAGTGTAAAGGTAAGAGTATTCACTGCTGCAGGGTTAATATTGTTATTTGTACAGCTTTTTCGTATTCTTAGCCATAAACCCAAAGCCTGAGTTAAAATTATTTCAGCAAGAAGGGATGCAAGCTTTGAACTACTCCACTAAGTCCTCTTTGTAGCTTTTTTTAAAAAAGAAGAAGTAAAAAACCAGGCAAAACTATTGTGGTTTTTCACAAACATAGAATATCCCAAGTGTACAGAAACTCCTACCTTCTCACCTTCACTCTCTTAGTATTAGACATGGGACCACAAACTTTGCAATTGATATGCACAGCATCATAGAATCGTAGAGTTGGAAGGGACCCAACCCCCTGCAATGCTGGATCACAGCTAAAGAATCCCTGACAGATGGCCATTCAACCTCTTAAAAAACCTCCAATGAAGGAGATGTGAGGGACCAGATGGGAGGCTGGGGTGTGGTCCAGCAGATTAACCTCCAGTTGCAGATCCCTGTTGTAGCCTATTGGCAAAGCAAGTATTTATAAAGCCATCCCCACTTTAAAAAAAGATGTTTGCATTTAATTTATACTCTTATTAAAATTTTAAGCAGTGTGTAAAATATAGTATTACAATACTTATCTGAGAAACCCACTTATTTTCCTAAGTCTCAAATGTAATCTGTGATTCAACATGGCAGTATAGTTTTGTTGTTTATATGCCATCAATAGCCTGTGTCTCTAGATCATGGATCATCTTTTTTCTTTCCCCCCGCAGACATATGCCTCTGTATATTTACTACTTGGTATGAACCCTTGTCTTATATTTTGTATGTGAAGTGCTTAGTTACTTGTGGCACTCAATAATACGTTGTTTGTGTAGGGATTAGTTTTTTAGTTTCATAGCAGTAGAGATATTTTAAAGTAGAGAGTTCAGTAATGAAGTTTGCAAATTAACACACACAAAATCTTTTATGTACAATTTAAAAGAAACAGTCTGGGGACATCCTTTTCAAGAACATAACAGTGGTAAATAAGCCTGCAAAAAGAACCTGCTGGGGCCTAGCTGTGTTCTTCCAGCACCCCATTGCTTTTCTGTGCTGCCTTTCCTCTGCTGGCATTTTTCTACTGGTTTTTCTCCACTGGCAGCCCACTTGGTTTCTGTGGAAGGCAGAGAGGAGGGATGGTTCATACTCCTGCATGCAATTTATTGTTGCACATGGCTACTTGGTGAGTGCTTAGATACAAATGCACCCCCAAAATAAAAAAAATGTAGGTGTCATGTAAGGGATATTTAAAGAGTTTCTCCATAAATGTATGAGTGAAAGAAACCATTTTTTTGTTGCTTTAGACTGCAGATTTAACTGTCACAAACGTTGTGCTTCTAAAGTACCCAAAGATTGTCTTGGAGAAGTTGTGTTCAATGGAGGTAAGAGCAAACATGTTCTGAATCGTAAATAATTATTTGTGTATTGATTTTCAGTGTGACTTGCAATATATTTAAAAGGTGAGATAGAAGTATGTATATATTTAAATTTGGGAATTTTGTTAATGTTTTTACATACTTGAGTTGACTGAATGTGCTCCTTATCTGCTGAAGTGAAATACATTAACAACTTTGGTCTCTTCAGCAAAGTTGATAGTGAATTTCCATTGAAAGAGTATTCAGTCTTGTGGTCCCTAGGAGAGTGTCTGAGGAGCCATAGGATATTGTGCTAGGGTAGGCTGCAAGGCTCTCTGGGTAATTTATGCCACCGTTTCCCATTTAAGTATTACTAGGTCTGGCAGTAAAGAAATCTAGACCTGAAGTATTTATAGTATTCTGAGAGCGGGGAATGCTTTTCTAGACTCCTGCCTTGCTTATGGCAGCAGTCCAATATGTAATTCTCAGTTTCTCTCCTTAAAAGCATAGAGGGTGCGGAAATGCGAGGCAAGGTGAGTAGACCAGATCCCACAGCTATGCAAAAACATAACCAATCCCAGAGTTCAAATTACAAGAGCAGATTTATTTAAAGCACTGGAAGAAATAGAAAGCTATTTTAAATATAAGGAAACGTCTATTTGCTATCCAAGGCAATCTTAGTAATTTACAAATTATTTTCAGCTGACATGCAGAACAGCATGGGTCATCCCAGGCAATTCATAGAAGGCATTCAAGGGAGAGATGGAGATCATTTAAAGACCTTGCCCTTTCTTTAAAAAAACAACCCTCTGAAGATTCAGTTGGGGGGGTGGTGGTTAGCTGGCCAGGTAGGTAAGGTATCCACCAACCAAGGGAAGGCAGTTCTCCTTGGAATCTTTGAGGTTCATCACATATGCAGATGGAAGGGATAAGAAGTGTGAATGGGCAAATTACCTGATTTTCCCCAGCCCCACCCTGTGGGGTCAGAATGGGGTAAGCAATCTCACATGCATGTGAGGCAGATGTTTTAGATGTGACTTATGTGCCCTAATTAAGGACATCAAACCATCAATTTCAGTTGAGTTTCTACGCAGTTCTAAGTGGGATTCAGTGTTGGTGAAGTGTAGGGTGCACAGTGGGGAATATACTGTTCCCTCCAAAGTCTTGCTGGCCTGTGCAGGCCAGGGCAGGAAGTGAGGAGGGGGCAGACCTTACCCAGTGTTTTCCTTTTACATAGTTTCACTTCACATTCTATTCTCTCTCCCTGCTCTGCCTAATTTGTTTCAATGATTGGTGTGGTTTTCAACGGGTCCCTCCTCAGGGTACCTGGGCTAACTCCTCCAACTTTTCCCACCCCTCATCCTGATCTTGACCCCCCCCCAATGTCTCATGATATTAAGGCCCAGTCCAGGGTCTCTTTGGAGAATGAAGGGTCTTGGATTCAATGGATCCAAGCCTCTGCTGGATTCTTCAGAATCCCAAGTTTGGGGGCATAAGTTGCTTTGGGGCCTAGTTGTCAGTGGTAACTGTGTTGGTAATATAAACCTATTGCACCTTTGCAGGCATAATAGGGGCTTCTGCAGTGGTGGTGCCTGCCCCCTTGGCAGAGGTCTGTGGGGGGACCTACCTATGTGCAGTTCTGGACCTTACCAGCCGTGGGATCTGGGGATTGGGATCTCTCCATTAGATACTGAAATTGAGGGAAGAAGAATATGTTTGGACAGCATATGCTTTCACTGGTGCCTTCAGCATCCCGCTGCTTCTCCCCTGTTGCAATAAAACTTGAAAGAATTTTTCTGCTGTAGTCAGTAGAAGACTATTTTCAAGCATATTACAGTGTGTGTGTGTTTGGATTAACCTTTGTATGCTGAGCTGTGACACTTGCCTGCCCGGCTTGAAAAACTCACTAAAATTAGGGTTGAAAATTGACTCCAATGCAAGGCTTTTTTCAAGCCTAGTAGTTGGGGGGACGGGCATGATCTTTCTTTTGGGAGGGAAGGTTAACCCTAATGAATAGCAGGGTGGAAATTTGAATGTGTGTAAGTGTGGTTGCGGTGCGCAGAACAGTTTCTCAGGTTCTCAGATTTATCCACTGCACAAAAAAGTTGGGCAACGCAATGCCAGAAGTTGATTCTGGAGCCTCACAGTAGCTGCCATTGATGTATTATACCCTTTGCACTCTGATGGAACTGGCTTCCTAGTTTGACACCTCTGTTTTAATTGCTAGCATTACATAACTCCTAATTTCCTCTGTGTAGGGGAGAATTTACAGAATCTTTTCTAAAGCAGAAATGTTGGAGAGCATGTTTGTGTAAAATTCCTTCTTCATTATTTTGTCTCTGTGCCTGTCTAAAGATACTAGAAAAATCAACCCTGTGTGTGGCAGTTGTGGCTGCCTATCCTTGGCTGCCCTGCTCTGTTTGAAGCAGCAGAAAGCTGGGTTTAACTTGCATTAGTATTGAACCAGGTGTAAAGAGAGTTCTGTTCTCTGATTCCCATCCTGTCCACACCCTTCCCTGGAAAGACATAGTCATGATGTTCTTGCATCAGAGGAGAGGGAGTTGGCTGGCACAGGAGGTGGAAGAACTATGATGATGCCAACTTTCCACTGATGGAGAATTGCCCTGTGTCAGGAAGTACCTACATAGCATGAAGTGGCCTTAGTAAAACAAAAACATAGCCCAATTGTTTTTACTTTTTCTCCTGTCTTGGCTGTGTTTGATTGAATATATTTGATTTTGTTACATATGTACTGACGGCTGCAACAGATTTCTAATTCATTCCTGACTAAAATTGTGATGTAAATGATTTTTCTAATATGAATGAATAATAATATTTTGGAACCTTTTGTTTTTATATGGAATAAGAACCGGCTAGTCCAGGTCAAGATATGGATATGCCAATGGAGGTTGACAGCAGTGAAATGAACAGTGATGGAGGTAGGAGCTTGGATGATACAGAAGAACCCTCTCCCCCAGAAGACAAAATGTTTTTTATGGATCCAGCAGATCTAGATGGGGACAAAGATGAAGAGGCTGTCAAAACTATCAGGTTTGTAAAATCAAAGCATTGCATTGCATGTCTGTGAAGCTCCCTATTAAAGAATTTTTTCTGTTGAGAGGAGAATGAATTTTGCTGTTCACTTTTTATTATTTATTATTGGTTTTACAAGAGATGCTTTCTCACTCTTCAGCATAAGTGAAAAACAGGAATTAACAGAATTGATTAAATGTGAAAGTATGTAGGCTTGAACCTATTGGAAGTAGAATCCCCTGTGAGCGTCAACATGGAAATAAATTACATTATTGAAGAATGCTTAGCTATACTGACTAGTTGATGGAAAATGTTATGCTGACCTAGATTTATAGGGCTACTTTATTCTCCTGACCTTAGGCCAAACTCATTCCAGTCCTAATGCAAGTCAATTGATTGAATGGAGTTACATAAGGAATCAATTTTGCTCCTTGTGTGTGTTGCAAGTTAGGTTAAAGGAAACAACTTTTGGCTCATTGGATGTGACCTCTAAAGGGTCATGTGTTTTTACTCGTATATGTACTACTAGAGTAAATTATTTGAATTACAGCTCATACTATTGTTTATAAAAGATGAGATCCAGTGTAGTTTATGGAAATAGAGCAATGGATTTAGAATAGTATTCAGCTGTGGACTCATTAGGTGGCCTTAAAGAAATTTAAGCCTTAGCTCCATACTGTAAAGTAGGAATAATAAAGACAGATTTCACTGGGATGTAGTGAGAATGAAAGGGAGGATTGCAAGACCATTATCTACCTAAAGCCCAATTCATGTCTACTGTGTGCTTCAAATCATTTTCCTCTGTAGCAGGGTGGGGAACCTCATGCCTGGGGGCCAGATGTGGCCCTCTGTGCCTCTCTATCTAGTCCTTGAGACTCTTCCTGGCCACAGCTCCTCTGCCAAGGCCATACCCCTCTGTAGCACTGCTTTGACCCTCCTTGAGTGTTTTTGTGTGGAGGGTGTATGTCCTTAGATTCTGATTACTCTTCCTGCTTTCCTGCATGGAGGATAGAGAAGAGTGGGTGGATGTGTGTAAAAATTAGTCTACTGTACAAAAGTAAAATTCATGTTGACGGCTCTTTCTGTTACCGTCCCCACTTTTGCTTGTGGCCTTGCCTCCCACCAGCATGTGATTCCCAGAAGGTTGCTTAGAAGGGAATGCAGCCCTTGGCCTGAGAAAGGTTCCTCACCCTCAGTGTACAGACAGGGCTTGGACTCAGTACATTGCAACCAGAATGCAGGGCCCTGCTTGGTACCATCTTTCTTAGGCTGTGCTTGTCCTCTCCTCCCATGAGAAGATTTCAGAGTGGAAGTGGAGCTGAGTTCCTATCCTACTGGGCACGATTCAGGATAGCTGCTATAGTACTTATCTCTCCCTTCAAGAAAAATAGGAGCACGGGAAGATGGTTTTAGTTTAGGATAAGACTTAATTTAGGATAAGATTTTTGCTCTTTGTTACTGTCTCAATTGCTGTTGGATGTGTGTATATGTGGAAAGAGGGCTGAGTTTATATTCAGGCTTGGTTTGATGAAAGAGATCTAGGACCTCTTGTTTTGTTGGTTCATAGGGCAGGTTTGGGCTTTACTGTGACCTGCTGCCCAAGAGTTAATAAGTCTGCCTTGGCATCTTCTATAATGTTGTAAAAGACTTTGACTCCTCATCTAAGACTGTGTCATAGCCCCTTAACATGGTAACGTGTCTTGCCTAATCTGGGTGGGGGAGGGTTAGTGATTTTAAAAACAACTCTCTTGTCATCTGTATGATCATGATGTGCCCTACATAATGTTTTATCTTTAGAAGATTTTTGTTTAAGATGCAAGTAATAGTCAAGAATATTCTACTTGAAGTTTATCCTGAATTATAGCACAGCTATAGGGTGTGCTGAAATATGTATGATTAGAGACATGTGTTTCTTTTTTCAACAGCCCATCGACAAGCAATAATATTCCATTAATGAGGGTTGTGCAATCAATTAAGCACACAAAGAGGAAGAGCAGTACAATGGTGAAGGAAGGATGGATGGTTCATTACACTAGCAGAGACAACCTGGTCAGTAATTTTACCTCTACTTTTCAGTGTGATATTTACTTTTAGTTATTTTAAGTCTGGTATGGGGAAACTGTGGCCTTCCAGATACTGTTGGGCTCCCAACTCCTTCAAAGCAAGCTAGCGTGACAAATCGCTGAGTTTATGGGAATTGTAGTCCAACATTTAGAGAACCACAAATTCCTCACCTATTTTTTGCTTTAAAAATTGCTTTAAAACTCTCAAGAAAGGAAATGATCTGTGCTGCTCTGTTTATGCAAGTAGGGCTTCTTCAGTACTAGCTATGGGAGGAGAAAGCACTCTCTGTACTGGCTGAGCTCTGTCTGCCATTGTAACCAACAGAAGCCTTGTTTGTATGTTGGGCTCAGGATCACAATGGTGTGGTAGGGTTTCCCTTATCCAAGACAAGTTTCCTGAGCCATCTCTGTTGCAGCCTCTGAGGAGCAGCTAGAAAATGGGGTCACAGTATTGTCCTCCCCCTTCCATTGTTTTCCTGCTCAGATGTCTTGAGTCTTAAAGTTACCCTCTTTGCCTGATGGGGACTTTCCCAAAGTGTTGGGACAGTGATACCTACTGCTGCTGCCCTGGGATAGGAGGTGGTCACAGAAAAAAAGGGGGGGCACAGGAGGTACTGAGAAACATCTTGATCCTATGCATTGCTGCACAGGCTTGAGCTTTAGAGTAGGCACTGTTTGAAAAAGCATAGCTAATAGAACCTTTAAAGGCCATCATCAGTACAGGCCATTGAAATTGCTAACACGGATTCTGCTATAGGGTACCAATGTCTGTGTCTTAAAGAGAAACCCTCTCATATTTGTTGCAGAGAAAAAGACATTACTGGAGGCTGGATAGTAAATGTCTTACACTATTTCAGAACGAATCTGGGACAAAGTATTACAAGGTAAGTGATAATATAAATCTCATTTTTTTTTACTTATGTCAGTTTCCATCTAAAGTGTTGTTCCCCTAATGTTAATCTGTAGTTGAAATCCTTCATTTACATCCTTTTCTCTGCACAATACTCTATTTGTGTATTAACTGTTGAAACCTAAATATCATAGGTATGTTAAGATTGAGATGTTCTTTTAATGAAGGTGCACCGTGTCTCTTGTGTACAGTTCTTTATCTGTTTATTTGTGTGTTACAGTGCCCAGACATGCATGGATATTTTATGCCCCTTGAAACCAGACTAGTGAATGTCTGAGGGACTGGGGTAACAGAAGTAGAATACTTAGTGAAGAAAAGGATAGCATATATGGGAGGAGGCAAAGGATTGAGGGAGCCAAAATTGATCCTGTCCTGTGACATAGCTGGGAATAAGAAGGCTTACAAAGCACCTGACGGGCTGTAAAACTGAAAATAAGCAATTATGTTTGCTTGCTGAGTGGATGGTGAAAGGTCTTATCACTTTGGATATGGTATGGTGATTCTGTAATGATGAACTGGGTCATCGGGCTGCTACAGAAAGATTGATTCTGTGGACAGTGTAGCACCAGAGATGAAAGGCAATTCCAAACTGTATCGTGGGAGGAAAATGCCAGTTGGGTCCAGAGCAAAGACAAAACTTTATTAGCAGCCCTTCTTGATTGTAATATTTGTGCAATCCCAAGGAACCTAAAGAGGGACTAAAGCCAAGGCCACTCAGTGCTATCAAAATATTTCTACTTGAGTTCAGTAGCATACATTTTGTTATTGTTGCATATGCCCTCTACTCTTAGTGTTTAACATCTTTTGTTTCTTTTAGGAGATTCCGCTTTCTGAAATTCTTCAGGTGACTCAGCCGCGGGACTTCTCAAACGTGGTGCAAGGCAGCAACCCACACTGCTTTGAAATAATCACTGACACTATGGTGTACTTTGTTGGCGAGAACAATGGCAGCAATCATCATAATCCTGTTTTGGCTGCTACTGGAGTGGGACTGGATGTAGCGCAGAGCTGGGAGAAAGCTATTCGTCAGGCTTTGATGCCAGTCACGCCTCAGGCTAGCATTTGCACTGCTACAGGACAAGGGAAAGATCACAGTAAGAGCACAGAAGCACTCTCTTCTTCCTAATGGAGATCTGTGAAGTAATGGGCCCTGGTTCAACAAAATATTTTATGGGTTACTTATGCCTGCAACATGTCATGGGGCTGGCTCTGTATTTGAATCAGACCTTCAACTGCTACATATTTAGCATTAGTTAGTACGTCAGTGCTGTGCCTCTCGGAGTTGATTCCTGTCTTGCTAATTCTATATATGTAACGATTAAGGGCCTGATATTAAAACTGAAACTGTGTGGAACACCATATGAGTAAACAATGCAACTCTTCCTAGCCCGGTGTTGAAAGCAGTCCTCATGCTGCTAGTGTAGCCTTTCCAAAAATTCTTTCCCTTCCTGTGTGAGTTGTAGCCATTGACTAAACTCACCTGAAGTCATGCCATTTATCTTCTAACTATAGAGCAAGCAGGACCCTGCTCGTAGAATGCTGACATGTAACACAGCTTCAGTGGAGGAACTGAGAAGTCAATTTGGCTTACAGAAAAAAAACACGCAGAGAACCGTTGTCCTAGGAGCAGGAGGAACTGTGTACTGATGGCAGGAAGAGAGAGGGTGGTGACATGGGTGTTGATGGTGAAGAGGAGGATTAGAATCCTGACAGAAAGATAAATGAGTAGGCACTGGGCTAAGGAAGGCATGACCTGAGGGGAGGACAGGTGGAATTACAGCATGTGTGCTTCATAGCCAAGAACAGTGCATTTGTGTGGGGTGGGGGACAGGGAGGGCTAAATAGAAGGGTGGTGGGGTGAAACAGCTTGGACTGGATTTTTCGTGATTCTCCTTGTATTAAAAACAAGGCTGAGCCCTGGCACATTGCAGCTCTGAGCTAGAGGCAAAGAATGTGATGAAAAGCAGTACTGGGTTGTCTGACTGTTGAATTAAAGGAGATTCTGGCAACGTTTAGTGCCCCCAAAGACTGGTGTTTAGGTTCAGACCTATGTAACAGTCATGCAATACATTTTGTAAGCCTATTTGACTTGTACATAAGAAAAACGCACGTGCTTACAAATTCCTTAGTTCCTTTGAGGTGGAGACATAAGGAGAGCAAATTTCTTGAAGGAAGGAGGAACACGGGCAATGTTGATGGCCAGTGACAAAATAGAACTGAAGAAAAATATTCTGTGTTGTTGTGGTGGTAGAGCTCGGTACAAGGGAGATTTTGAAAGCTGTCTGTTAGGGGAACACAAAGAGGTGTTTGGAAATGTGATGCAGAGTGCCAAGGCTACATTTCACATATTAATTGGAATGTCAATAAATGTTTGGCTGCTAGGACATTGGTCTTTCATTGTAATACTGCTTCCACATTAAAAACATGTATATTTTCTCATTGCAGAAGAATTATCTGTCAGCATTTCTGTTTCGAATTGCCAGATCCAAGAAAATGTGGTGAGTCACAAAATGTAAATACTATTGTAGCTGGATTGTTATCAGTTGTCCCCCGATGGCTATTTTGTATCAAAATAATTGGAGATAAAGACAACTGAAAAGCTGAAGAACACATTGTTCCCATTAGGCAACAATGACTTGTTTGAAAAAAATCTATATATGGTAAAGTTTCTTAACCTTTTTAGTAGTAAGCAATGCAAAAAGAGAAGCCTTGTAAATGATACTTTTTAAGTTTCATCCATTCCCCCACTTGATATGCAGGAATTGAACTAAATACAATAAAGATTACTGCCAAATTTTGAACCTATAATGTAAAGCCATTATCAGTTGTTGGATGAGAATTAAGGCTTATTATTATTATTATTATTATTATTATTATTTTAAAAATACTATTGTTGGGGGCTGCCTTTTTGGTAGTTATTTCCCAAAAGGAGGAATGACTTTGTTCCCCAAGCATGAAATGTGCATCCATGTTCTGATCTAAAACCATACTTCGATGCCTTCTTATAGTAGGTTATGTGGGGGAAAAGGAAACCCCATAGTCTACGAAAATAAATGCTGCAGTCCTTTCCCCAGTTACTTGAAAGCAAGCCTCAATAAATTTGACAGAACATCTAAATGAATATGTATAGGATTTGGAGTTTTGGTAGAACATTGGTAGGATAATTGAAATGTTTTGGGACACGGGTGGCGCTGTAGTCTAAACCACTGAGCCTCTTGGGCTTGCCGATTGGAAGGTCGGTGGTTCGAATCCCCACAATGGGGTGAGCTCCCATTGCTCTGTCCCAGCTCCTGCCAGCCTAGCAGTTTGAAAGCACGCCAGTGCAAGTAGATAAACAGGTACCGCTCTGGCGGGAAGATAAATGGCATTTCCATGCGCTCTGGCTTCCATCACGGTGTTCCGTTGCTCCAGAAGCGGTTTAGTCATGCTGGCCACATGACCCAGAAAGCTGCCTGTGGATAAATGCCGGTTCCCTCAGCCTGAGGCGAGATGAGCACCACAGCCCCATAGTCACCTTTGACTGGAGTTAACTGTCCAGGGGTCATTTACTTTACCTTTACCTAACTGAAATGTTTTATTTTATTGGTAGTTTAGGTGATGTGTGGTTTGTACTCTGCTTCCCTAGTCTTTTGTTTACTATATTAGTGATATGCCTGCCAGGTTTGTAGGATAGAGAACCTGTGTTTCTTGTTTCTGGGCATTCACACATGTTGGTTCAGTGCCTGTTAAGAGCTCTTTGGGAAATGTCTCTAGCTAGGCTAGAGTTTTAGTAGGTGTCCTGTCCCCATATCAAAAGGGCATGGCTTCCACTTTCGTGCTCAGTTTTCTTTCTCCCTCATCTCAAGGTTGACTTTTGTTTGTGAGGCAGACAGGTTCTTCTAGTCAAGCACTGCTTAGTGTGAGGTCAGAATGCTCTCTGGAATGCGCCCAGAAATTCTGGAATGTTTTCCTGTGGATCACCTTAGAGCAGGTCTGGTGGTGGCTAAATGAGTTTCACCCTGTGCCAGTGACATAAATGAGGTAGTGATGCCAAATCTGGGGCCCAGCCCTACTCTTGCTCATATTACAAATATGTGTGACAATGTGCTTACTACAAGTACAGTTGTCAGGAATCCATCATTGGTTGCAGCTCCTCTTTTGCATATACAGATTACATCTACAATGTGGCAAATGTTCTTGACTAGCCATGCTAAAGAAATAAAGATCTATGGTTCTGATGGGATTTTCATATAGACTGCCCTTAGTATATGAGCACACATTCATGCTGACAGAAAGGCTGGTTTGTATGCTTTATCATTACACAGCTGGAGACAAGTTTAAGGAATACAGATTGCACTGCAGTTTGTAAATTTGCAAATAAATTACAAATAAATTTGTAAATGTTATCTTTGTATGCTGTTCTCATCTCTATCACACAAGTTACTATACATGGTAAACAATGCTAGCGTGAACAGGTTTTAACAGGTGGGAATGGACCTTTTTTACTCCCCTTTTTTGGAGTAATTTTTAATTGGGTTATAAACAAAGACTTTCTTTCCCTTTTTGTGTCCATGAAGTGTAGCTCTTAAAGCTTCTGCCTCTGTCACTGAAGTAATTGAACATAATATTTACCTTCCCCTGCCTGCACCCTCTCTTCCCCTAGGATATTAGTTCTGTATACCAGATCTTTGCTGATGAGGTGCTTGGCTCTGGTCAGTTTGGTGTTGTGTATGGAGGTAAGTTTGACTAAACAATCACTGCAAGTTCAGACTTGTGATATTTGGCTTTGCTTCATGCTAGATCTCTCAGTTTAGGAGAAAGTAATTCAATAGTTCCAGTTCAAGAGACAGTTTCTGTCTCTTATGCAATTGCTTGCCTGGTTTACAACATTAATTCCCATTCACTTGGTTCTTCTGTTACCTTGCAGAAGTTATGGAATGTTACTGTTGGGTTGCCTTTCTTTTTAATCTAGTGATAATAAGCCTATATTTTTTGTACCTTTTACTTACACTTAAATCTTTAAGGCAGGTACTCTTTCTGCTTGCTCCATGCAACTATCTTCCAGAGCAGTTATTGTACCCTGACTAATTACAGAATCACCAGTACTGAATAAAGAACTCCAGGTGAGGTCTAGCTAGGCCTCTAAAATAGTAGTAGTGTGGTGTCCTTGTAGCATTTCTTTAGCATTCTTTCTGCCCCTTATGTATATTTTGTGCATATCTTAAATAAACTGATCAGCTTTTCTCATTAATGTTATGAGTATCCAGGCTTTTGTATGTTTTGTTCCATATCAGCTGAAGTGCAATGTGATAGAAGCTAGGGTTGTCCTGTAGGTAGAATCTGGATTCTGATCTTCATCCTTTTATTAACTCACTCGGTAATTCTGGACCATTTTACTAACTCAACATAAATTCCTCATCTGTGGAAGATAAGTAGTAATTTTATTTTATAAGTGAGCGTGGCTAAAACTGTGAATATAAGCAAGTCTCTTTGCACATTCAAAGCTATAATGTTTGTAATACATGAAGAGTCCCTGAAGGAGCAAGTTTTGAAATTCTGATTTATTTCAATCAAACTCTGTTGCCTCTCACTTCTGCACTTTGAGAGCGGAGCTAAACAATGATTTTGTTGAATTAGGCTCAATGCCCATATTAGTAAAGGTGTATCAAAAATATCCCCATGCAAATTAAGGACTGAGAAGAAGCCCACCCCACTAAAATGAAAGTGTTATTCTCTCCTTGGACATGCAGGGATTTTGGTCTTAAGGTGAGATTAGATCTTAACCACAGAGATCTAGACAGCAGAGCAATAATTGCCTTAAGCAGGGGGAAGCACTTTGATATGATGCAAGCTTCAGCACTTTGCATGCTTCATCTGAGATTGCGATTAGGGTTATACTACTTCCCATCCTTTTTCTCATGTGATAATCATGAAGACTTCACATTTGCATAGGAACCTGAATGCTTCAAGTCCAACAGATGCAGATGCCATATTCATGCAAACTGTACATTCTTAATATTGTGGTGTACAGATCATGTGGCCACAGCCCCTATGCAAGCATGAAATCTACCATGTGAATGTCAGGTGGGGATAAGAGGCAAGCTCTCTCTTCTCGTGGGTATTGGCTGAAAATCTGTAAATGACAGATATATTTCCTTCTCTGTTTTTCAGTGTAATATTTAAATATACATTTATCACAAATATCTACCTTCTGTGCAAAAAGTTTGTTTCTGACCTTGTTAGGTTGGAGATACTAAAGTGTGTACTCTGTGTGTGTTTATGTAGGAAAACATAGGAAGACTGGAAGGGATGTGGCAATTAAAGTCATTGATAAAATGCGATTCCCCACAAAACAGGAAAGTCAGCTGCGCAATGAAGTGGCCATTTTGCAGGTACAAAGATTATTTGAATCTGTTCTGTTACATCATAGGAATAAGTTTATTATTGTGAAATACTGTGAGTAGGTGAGCAATCAGAGGCTTGAATTGTACAGAGGCTTGAATCTGCATGTTTCAGAATTGTGAACATACAGCGTTTCTGTGTGATCATTGTTGACATAGCTGGCTACAATCTCTGCGTAGTCTTGCTTTTGTATATTTTAATATTCCTGCTATAGTAGTTTCTGAGCTGTACAGGAAAACTGTAAAAAGAGCCATAGCTTGTGTTTTGTCTCTACAAATATTGCTAGGGATTGCTTGAGTGCTTTCTAAACAATAAAGCATAGCCAGGACCTAGGCAGATATTTTCTGATTTTCATTACATAATGGTGGTACATTTTTCACGACAATATTAAATATGCCTCCTAGAATTTGCACCACCCTGGGATTGTAAACCTGGAATGTATGTTTGAAACGCCAGAAAGGGTTTTTGTTGTAATGGAAAAACTTCATGGAGATATGCTGGAGATGATTCTTTCCAGTGAGAAAAGCCGGCTTCCAGAAAGAATCACCAAATTCATGGTCACTCAGGTGAGTCTGCTCTCAATAATGGCTTGTACAGTTCTGTTGTCACACATTCAGGGCAGGTTACAACGATTTAAAATGAGACTGTTAAAACAATTTAAATCAAACCACAGGAAACTACTTTTTCATTACATTTTGGAAAAGTATTATATACAAAGTGACCTTAAGTAGGGATCTGGGTCTGGATCCCCTAATATTTATTAGCATATGTACCAGGCAGGAATCTTGGTAGATTGAGATTCCTTTTTATTTCTGCTCTCGAAGAAGCACCTTTCACAAACAAGCACAAAACAAGCAGTGACTCAGGGTTGTATTCAAGATAGTGCTACATTAAAGAGAGTTAGTGTTGAACTTACTCTGCTAACATGTCACTTGGGGGGGGGGAAGATTTCAAAATGAATAGCCTGTATGTGTATGCTAAAGTTGTAGAGGATGGAAAAATTAAAGGTAGTTTCACAACATGTCTGGTAGTGCAGCCTCTTACACAACAAGTGAACCTGTTGCTTTCGACTCCATGGCATGGTTCAGCTCCTGCCTTTAGAATCTCCTGCTGCCTGCCCCCTTCTTTGTGTACCAGTAATGCTCTCTTCCCCAGCCGCTCCCTTTTATTTATTTTTAAAAAATATTTGTTGACCCTAAAGTAGCAGCAGCCCTGGCACCAAAGGTCCTCTTCAGAACCAGGCACTCTGGGTAATGTGACCAGGAAAATGTCTGTTCAGCTTCCATGGTTTGCCATGGCAGGGAGGTGGGAGACTTGTCAGTCCACCATGGATTGGAGTTGCGCTTGGCTTCTCAAGCAAAGCACTGCCTCCTAGGCTCAGTGGTGGGTGAGTGGGCAGCAGGTTGGGCTGGTGAGCTAGCACTGGTTTGTGGGCAGCATTGAGAAATAGACCTCCACTAGTGCAATGGTCTTTGCACTGGGAACCTAAGAAGCTGCCTTATACAGGAGCAAGACCATTGCTCCATCTAGCTCAGTACTGTGGACATTGATTGGCAGTGGCTCTGTAGGGTTTTAGGCAGAGTCTTTACTAGTCATGCCTGGAAATGTTGGGGATTGAACCAGGGACCTTCTGTATGCAAGGCAGATGATCTGCCACTGAACTATGGCCCTTCCCCACTAACGATTTGACAGCTTTGGCTCCAACCTCAGTCTCATGTGAAGGTGGGCCTTTTCTTCCCCTCCCTAGCCCTAACATCTTTCAGAAGAGGGGCTGCGGAGGACTCCTGGTGATCCTTAAACTGAAGGTAATCTCACCTGTCTTTTAGGCAATTCTTGGACACATAATATGTTGCATCTCTTTCTCTCTGATTTTGAAAATACTTTTTTCCTTTTATTTTCTCAGATACTTGTTGCTTTGAGGAATTTACACTTCAAGAATATAGTGCACTGTGATTTAAAACCTGAAAATGTACTATTAGCATCAGCAGAGCCATTTCCTCAGGTGGGAAAGAATGAAGTATTTTTTTTAAATGGTTGTATATTCTGCAGGAGGAAATATAGGATAAAATGTTCATTAACTCTGTATTTTATGCCTTTTGGGAACAAAGCACCATCTTTTGTACTTTGAATACATCTCATAAAACAATTCTCCGCACACCAGTGTTTGTAGGTCTCTGAGAGAATTTGTTACTAAGCCCGAAAGTTAGAACCATTCCATACGATTTACCAAGTGGCCTGGTTGGACACTTCAGGTATAGTGTGTCGTTTTTCTAATGAGCAATTCTTGCAAAATTGTATGTTGGCGCACAACTCCCTACCCCCGTCTGTTTTGTTTTAAAGAGTTGGCTATTACAGTTAATGAATTTTTGATACCGATGTTCAGTTCAAGGTAATTTAATCAAGGGATATTTGTTTTACAGGTGAAGCTGTGCGATTTTGGTTTTGCACGTATTATTGGTGAGAAGTCTTTCCGGAGGTCTGTAGTGGGAACTCCAGCTTATCTCGCCCCAGAGGTGCTTAGAAGTAAGGGCTACAATAGATCTCTGGATATGTGGTCAGTGGGAGTCATCATCTACGTGAGCCTTAGTGGTACATTTCCATTTAATGAGGATGAAGACATAAATGACCAGATTCAAAATGCAGCATTTATGTATCCACCAAATCCCTGGAAGGAAATATCTAGTGAAGGTAAATATACTCTAGAGGTTTTGGATATAATATCTTGGTTCATAATATTTTCCATGTTTCTATATTTTAGACTACAAGGCATGGCATTTAGTGTGAATGGGACGAGGGAATTATAAGAGATTTAGGAGGAAACAAAGTGCTGTTATTCAGGAGTTATTGCAAAACGTTTTACTGTAATAGAAAATATTCATTTATTGCACTTTTATTCCACCTTTCGTTCCAAGTAACTCAAGATAGTGTATAGGCACCTGCCTCTACCCTGTTTTTTTATCCCTGCAACAACCTTGCAGGGTTTGTAGACTGACAGATAGCAAGGTCACCCAATGAGATTCAAGGCTGGAAAACAGATGTGAATCTGGGTCTTCCAGGTCCTGGTTGAACGCTATCCACTATACTGCAGATGGGTCTCCAGCACAGATGGATAAAAGGCTTTAACTTTTATGTTGGAAGCCTTCTGCTTCATGTTATAGGGCCTGGTTTGGAGGGTTGTAAGGTTAAAATTCTGGCCCTGTCAGGCATTATATTTAGGGCTTTTCCAATGTCTGCTGTAGAAAGGAAAAGAGCCACCAATTATCATAATGGACTCTGGGAACCCTATGTGAAAACATGCCTGTAGATTGGTGTTTTTCAGTTGGTGTAATGTGTTATTCAGCAATGCACTTCTTGGTACACAGCCCTTTCCAAAGTTGTCTTGCTTCCTCCCATGCCTGTAATTGGCATTTCCCAGAAAAAAGAACTTTACTTGTGCTTAAAGCTTGTCATGTTTAGTTTTCAGCATTGGTGTGTAGGTATTTAGGTCTGTTGCATACCTTTTGCAGCAAACGTACACTTTGAAAAACTGTTTCAATAGTAGGTATCAATTTGTCCTGAAAGCATCCAAACTTAGCATCCTATGCATGTTACTCAGAAGTAAATGCTGCTCTGTTCAAAAGTAAAAAGGTAAAGGTAAAGGTACCCCTGCCCGTACGGGCCAGTCTTGACAGACTCTAGGGTTGTGCGCCCATCTCACTCAAGAGGCCGGGGGCCAGCGCTGTCCGGAGACACTTCCAGGTCATGTGGCCAGCGTGACAAGCTGCATCTGGCAAGCCAGCGCAGCACATGGAAACACTGTTTACCTTCCCGCTAGAAAGCGGTCCCTATTTATCTACTTGCACCCGGGGGTGCTTTCGAACTGCTAGGTTGGCAGGCGCTGGGACCGAGCAACGGGAGCGCACCCCACCGCGGGGATTCGAATCACCGACCTTCTGATCAGCAAGTCCTAGGCACTGAGGCATTTACCCGCAGTGCCACCCACGTCCCTCAAAAGTACTTACTCCCAATTTAGATGTGTGTAATCTTTCAGCATTATGGTACAATTCAAATTCTCTAAAACAAATAGAAGTCTTATTGTTGACTTCAGATGAATTCCACCCATACGACACAAACTGTTGGTGTAGTACTGTTTACACAAACCCACAAACTTTCCTTTGTCTCTTAATTACTATTTTTTCCTTCAGAATTATTGTTGTGGGTGACAGGAAAGACAAAATACTTATTTTGAATACTTTTTTCTCTTCCTTGCTCCTCCAGCTATCGATTTAATAAACAACTTGCTTCAAGTGAAGATGAGAAAACGTTACAGTGTTGACAAATCACTTAGTCACCCGTGGTTACAGGTATAGCTAATGCATACCAGCTTTATTGTGTTATATGTTACCCAGTTCAATTACATGAATCATAATCTGACTCAGGTAGTTGACAGGTCTTATATAAATGAAATCTTGGAAAGTTTATTTGATTCAATTTGAGTAGACCTGTCTATTTTTCCTTCCTCTCTTTTTTGGGCATGCTGAGAGTTTGTTTAATTTGTCAGTTTAGCAGTATGCACTAGGTTATTTGAAATAATGGATGTTAAGAGTCATAGTTTTGGGATTTAGAATGATGTTTCTGACACTCATTGCTTTATAGCATTGGTTGTTGTATCATACACCCAGCCATCAGTTACTGACTTAGAATGTAACTAGATGTCTGAAACCCACTTTTGCTGAGCTAAAGTATATGACTTGGTGATGGAGACAGTGAAAGGAAGAATCAGCTAACAGAAAGAATGGTTGTTAAACCCTTCCACTGATTTTCCTCTGTAAAAGCTTTCCTGAACCCACCATAAGGGCTCTTTTCATTTTGGAATCCAGATAGAGTAAAAACCCAACTTAAACTGTCTTGAGGGAAAGGTACTTGGAGAGGATCTCCTGTGAGCATCCCATTTCCACGTCTTGATAATTAGCTGTTTGTGTGTGTGTGTTTTTTGCAAAAAAACCCACCTCCCTCTACGCTTGGCTCTAATTAAGTGTAAGGATGGTAAGCATGACTAGAGTGGAGGTCTATTATTTTGACCCTTGCCTGTTCTTTGTGACCCAGGCAGGACTTGTATCATTAAAAGTGAAAGATGTTTTGGCTTACTTTGCTGTTAGGCAGGCATGAAGATAGGCATACTGGGGTCTTGCAAGGGTTAGAAAGTAATGTGATTAACTGGCATGAAATCAACGTGTTACATTGGTTTGAAGCAGAGGCTGTGGTAAGAGTGAGGAACTTGCCCACCATCAGAGCTGAATATTGTTGGGTAACACACTGTGCTTTTAGAAATGAATCACTGCGCTATTAAGATCAACATTGTGTTCAGAAACAACTCATCTAAACTTTTCTTTTTAGGATTATCAAACTTGGCTTGATCTTCGGGAGTTTGAAACTCGCATCGGAGAGCGTTATATTACCCATGAAAGTGATGATGCTCGCTGGGAAGAACATGCGTATGAGCACAATCTTGTATACCCCAAACATTTCATTATGGCCCCCAATCCAGATGATATGGAGGAAGACCCATAATTGTTATCCAGGGAAAGGCACTTAACTTAAACCATTACTGATACTCTGATGGAGCAAGTATTGCTCTTTGCTCTTCAGTCTATAAAGCAGTGAAGGATCTTCCATCAGTTTTTGGATGGACTAGATGACTTGGGAAAGGCTCCACATCTCTAGTTACTATGACTATGAATGTGATCCGGCACTGGGTTAAAAGCCATGAAATATTTGTGTTAACATTGCCTTACTGGTACATCGCAGTGATGTTACTGGCCGATGAAGTGCACAGAGACTTGATGTAGTATGTGAAATTCCCAGGGTTTTTGTAGTTTACACAATAACAAAATAATTTTAATGGTTTTCTAGTTCCTACCTACTAAGCCATAGAATACTATTTTCTGGTATTTAGATACATCTGTTATGAAGCTGTAGAGAAACCTGAAATATATACCATGACCAAATAACTACAACAATGCTTGATTTTTAAGCCCCATACAAAACACTCGTAGAATATTTATTTAGCAGGTATGAGTTGGAAAAGCAATAAAAGTAAAGGGAGCCAATAACTTTAAGGCAGATTTGCTGTCCTTCTGCTTAACTAGAACAGCCTCTTGATGTATGGAAGTGCAGAGCACTAAAGGTACTCTACAATCCCACTTAATACAGACAAGGTGTGTTTTCGCCTTTACACTTACATTAGGAGAACAGTAAAGCATTATGGTGAATTATCATTGTGTGGCAGATGTTAGTGTGACCTTGAGGCTTATGGAGGGCTTTCGGCCTTAATTTATCCATAGACCAGGATCCAGAGATGTAATTTGAATACTGCTGCAAAGAAAAAAGTGCTCCACTGGTTGCTTTTTGAGCACAACAGTTCCATGTGCTAGCAACTGGTTTCTTCTGCAGTGGGAATTGTTGCACCAGATAGAATAAACTGAAGCTCCTGCTGTGTGTATTGTTCCCTCTCACATATCACATATTTGGCTCCAGCCAATTAGCATCCAATGCACAACTAAGATCTTCAGTTGTTTAGCCTTCCACTGTGGAAACGTGATTTGTGGTGGGAAGTTTAAAGTAGTAGGTGCATCACGATAGCCTTGTGGTGGTGGTGGTGGGGCGCATACTTCTGTGCTGTCATTCATTTTGATCTGGAAGAGACTTGTCTGCTGCAGTTTGGCCCCAAAGAATCTTTTAATTTCTTGAAAGGAATAAAATTTTACTTCATTTCCAATTAATTCTAGTAACTAGAATCCACAGTGTAATATATCCTTAGGATCTCTGGTGTCATGGAAGAAGATGCGGTCATTTATGTTTCCACGTTGCCCTTTGCTTTCTGCTCTTTGCTTTTCTTCTGCTTTCATTAAACCCTGTAGTCTAGCAAAATCACTCTTAGCTGCTGGTGATCAGGGGGTTGTGGCCTTTTGCCTCCCACTTGCTGGGTTTATCACTCAGAGATTAAGGGTGGAAAGAGAGTTTGCCTCCCTCCCTCCTTCCTGTCCCACACAAATTTACTTGCAAGGCACTCCGCTTGATGCAGTTGGCTTCTTCTTAAAAGATCTACTGATAGGAAAAGGATGGGAAGTGGCTTGGAGAAGGGCTAAAACCTGTCACCCTTTTCTTCCTTTCCCTTCCTGCTAGCAGGTCTGCTTACAAAACACTTACATTTAATCCATACAGTTCTCAATTACAGATGAGAATCAATTTGGCAAGCACTCCTAGATTTAATGCGTATGAATGGGTGGTACTTTGTAGATAAAAAAGTTAACACAATTATATGAATTCTCTTCCTGGCCACTGTTTGTTCCATCATAGTGTTAATTATTGCTGTCTGAATAGCAGCCTGTCAGTTCTGTTTTGCATCTGCTTTTCTTCTTTCTGATTTCCTGTTCATCTCCTTCCTCAGGTCGGTCTTCAGCATCTTCTCTTCTTCAACTGTCATCAGCTGACTTCTTTTCACTTTGCTTTCTCCCAGCATTTCATGCCCTCCTTTCACTTGCCCTGCATTCTGTGTCATTAAAGGACTAGGCTATACACTTGACATAAAAGTTATTCCTGTGCATGTCTGTGAATTACAACTATGTAAAGAGCAAGAGAGGAACACAGAAGAAGAATCTCAAAAATCTTATCACAATAAGGAAGGTCCAGTGCATACATTCCCTTAAGTTAAACCAATTTTTTTGATCCGGAGAAATGATGGAAGCAGCAGTTCAAGAACAAGGCTATATGAAGATAACCTAAAGCAGTCTGAGAACATTAAAGGCTACTGGACAACCAGTGCAAATGTCACTAAAGTAAATTAAAATAAAAACCTTGCTTAATTTTTTATTTCATCTCAACCAACTGTTCTATTTAGATGACTGGCAAACAAATGAACTAACCTGGATCTAGTTATGAAGTTAACATTTTCAGGGAAATGTGGTCTACAATTGAAATAAGCTGTATATAAATGTCAGCAAGAAACAGATGTGCATTTGAAGCATTCTGTGAAATTTTCATGGCAACACTTGCTCTGGCCAAGGCATGCTGCTGTAGCTGTTGCAGCTGCAGCAAAAAACTTCAAAGTAAGTTCCAACAGTGTGTGGCCCCATCTCTAGGACATAGCTTCATTTGATCATGACCTTTAACAGCTGTTCATAGGCCAGTTTATTTTCCAAATCCTCTAACAGCAAAAGGATTTGGCCACCTCTCCATCTCTTCCTCTTGACCTTAAATTTATTAGTGTGTTCTGGATACTCTGTGAGCATTCAGTATAATGGAATTTTCTATGCTATACAATCTCCAATTAGATGCCACAAGTAGAGGAAAATGTGTTGAATAATGGAGTACACTATGATGGAGCAAGCTTTAGAAGAACCTTGTATAATTATTTAATTTGAAACAAATATTGTTGCTTGTAGTGTTTTGTTGCTTTGTTTCATTTGCCAGACATACTTACAGACAAACTCAATTTCAGTGGTAGCATTTCTCTAATGTGCAAATTTTGGATGAATGGTGCAATTCACAAACTCCTTATTTCAGTCTAGCAGGAGTGAAGCAGAACAAAGACTGTGTGTCATTGGGGTTACAGATTCATAGTCTTATGAGGCATATGAGTTGGAACGGCAGGATATATGAAATATGGGTGTTTATTCTTCCATTTGTGTGTCTCCCTTGATTTATGTTCAGCTGAATGTGAGCGGCCTCAGCTAAAAATACTGAGGTAATGGGATGTGAAAATTCTGCTTGAGGCATTTTGATTTATGAAGACTATTTTGCATGTGCAACTCATCACTGGATGTTGTCACCAAATAGAGAACATGCATTTATAAGTTCACTTAGATCCTTAGATTTGAACTTTCATTAGCCCCAGCCACCACGTCCAATAGGCAAGGATAATGGGAGCAGGAGTCTAATAACGTATGGAGGACCATGTGTTCACCACCATTTCTAAAAGGGGTTTGTAGTGCACTGATGGCCTGCTTCAAACCAGAATTTTTATTAGGATCATGTGGATTGATTTATGACTGCTGCATGGATGTTTCTGCATTGTGCAGAATGGATGTTTCTGCATTGTGCAGAATGTTTCACTAACTCACTGATGTTTACTGTGACCCACATGAATCACTGGCCTAATTTCAGGCATATTTGTTGAACAGATTTTGAGAGTCAGCTATGCACCTGCAGTTCTTCATGTCTTTGCTCTGTATTCAGAATACTTGGACTGAAACTTTTTGTATCTTATTTTGTTATCCCATTACAAACTCCAATGTGACATGGTAATTAATGTATAAAAGTACTGGTTACCTACATGACTGATGCTTTTATTATCAAAATGAGTAGACAACCAAGAATCTGTTTGATGGCAGGAACTTTGCCAAAGCAGTAACATGTAAATTGGGTCAGTGGGTTGCAAGTAACATGTGGATTCAAAGACCATGCATTTCTACAATCTTGAATTGGAAATTGTTCCAATGAATAAAATTCTACAAGTGGGGGAGACCCTCTGAAATAATGCAGCTGTTTGGAAATGCAAGAGACAAAGTTTAATGTGGATGAAGCCTTCTCCAAACCACAGAGTCCAAAATAATGAGCTAGGAACTTATAGCAGATTAACCTTGTAGTTGAGCTACAAATGTATTCAAAGTAAATCTAGAAAATATTCTAGAAAATGTTTCTCACCTATAGAAAAGGTCATTGTAATTTTATTGTCATCAGTTTCTTAACCTTTTCTACTGTAGGCGTGGGAAGCAGTGCTCTCAGTGGGGAGAATCCACAGCAGAGATGAGAATGACTAAGTCTCAAAGGCAGTCAAAATGTCATGGATAAGTGAAATGATTGGAAGCCCCTATCATAAATGATCCAATCATGTTATAAAATTATTGGAAGCTACTATTCAATTTTTTGAATATACAGCTGGAACTATTCTGTATTTATAGCATGGTATTGAACACTGAAAGTAGCTGTTCTAGCAAAGCACATTTTGTTGTGGCATAACTATTAATCTATTGGAAGTGTTCATAGTTGTTTCACTGTTTTGTCTTATTGTTTCTTTGTAAACTTATGCAACAACAGAATAGGATCAATATTATTTCGGATTGACTCAGTTGTTATCCTATAGATGTCTACTCAGAAATAAGTCCCCTTGAGTTCAGTGGGGTTTGCTTCCAGGTAGGTGTATATAGAATTGCAGCCTTAAGATCGGTTGTAGCATCAGAGAGCCATATTTAAACAGCAGCAAAGCAAGTCAAACATGTACAGTGTCAGGTATGCCTCTTGATTTAATTTCAGGTTTCAGGATAGCAAAATTTTGGACCAGTAGGGTAGGAATAAAAGCCCTGTTGTAGTTAAAGATGAGAAATAACTGGAATGTTTCTACACTATAACAGCTGTTACACACATTTCACAAACCATAAATAAACTGCATAGCTTGCACTCTTACTTTCCTATGAATGCCTACAAATATTATTAAATCAAAGCTTTAAGTCACTGAAGGTTGGCATTAAATCTGTTGCTCCAGATGAATTTGTACCCAGTGTTGCATTATCATTAATCTTTGTTTTTCAGTTAAGTTGCATTCATTGAAGAAATAGTTCTGTATTGATGCTAGAAGATATTCATGTAAAACTTGTAGCCTCAAAAAGACACTGTCAAGTACTTTTTATATTTTTATATGTCCCATTGTTTGTAAATATCCTCTAAGCTTGAAAATAAATTTTATTTCCCTATCATGCGTCTTTTCCCCACTACTGTATCCTCTGTACTTCCTCTAACTTTGGTAACTGTATCAAAATCCCTGTGTGCAGAAAGGCAACGTGATTGTTATAAGACCTATCTACATACCCCTATTTCCATGATTCGCAATGGGAAGCCTGCATCGTTCTCTTAAAGCATTGTCATTTGGGGTTCACTTCCATGAGAGTTCACCAAAGCCAGCAACAAATGCTGAATGTGATGTTGAGTCTTTTGACTTCTTTTGCTGATCTGAAGCTGTAAATCTGGAGTGAGGTAACATGGCAAAAAAGTGGAAACGTCCTCCCATTTTATCCAGGTCCATTAGCATTTCATAACTTCGAAGCAGCTGAGTCTGAATGGCTGCATCATTGACACTTTTCAATAGTACCTAAATGGGAAAATGAATTATTTTAATCCCCTTTAAAACTGCAGAATTGTCCAGTTGTGCTACCTGTAACTTGGCTACTTTCCATCCTAGAATTACATCAATCTTCTGCCCTTCCAAATTTGTATATTCTGAATTTTAACTTGTTCATTTGATAAATTTATATCCCACCCTTCAAAATAAATAATACAGGTTCTGTTTCCCATTACAATGAGACTTAAATCAGCTACAGATAATCTAAGTGTTATTCAGTTAAGTAAGACTAGTCTATATAAACTAGCCAGAAAGTGGCTCCTACCTGCAGTCTGATATCAATGCCCATATTTTTCAAAAAATCGTGTTGCTTTATGGGACCCAAGGTTGCGACTCTTTCCTGTGCTATTTTTCGCAGGTAACTGAAGTCAACATCTGCTGTGAGGTCCGCTGTTCCTGGAGATATTAAGACATTGTGAAGTTCATGTCCACGGAATCCCTGAAAAATAATAGAAATGGGGGGGGGGGAGAGAATGGTTCACTTAGACCCTGCAGCTTTTAAGGTTGCAGACAAAAATAGAGCACAGGGGAAAAACGACCTCCAATTATAAAAAGGGAATTTTTAAAGTTAAGAATTATGATTTTTGAAGAATTGTATGCTGTCTTAAGCTACAAATGGCTCCCTTTCCAAAACCTCACCACTTATTGCTGGCTATAACATTCTTGCACTTCTACTCCACCTTTTATCGCAAAGCTACTTTAGTAACTGCCCCAGATAGTAGAGAAGAAATTTTAGCTTTGGAAAAAACAGACTGTTCACGCAAACTGTCCCGTAGGAACCTTTATAAATCAACCTACCCTGAATGTATCTGTTTTGGTTCCATTGTGGCCATAATCTACAATCAGTGCATTGCCCCCATTCTTTTCAATATTATGGGCCAGCTTCTGGATGATGATGCCAGCGTCAGGACACACTTCCACATGATCTCTGGATTCTTTGTCCTAAATGAGAATTCAGGGGTTGAACAAACAGTTATGTAGCAGTATATGTACACATGCCTACAGCTATAAGTCCTGACACTTTCCTGCAGCTTCCCTCAAGAGAATTCTGGGTTGTGAGTTTTATGGGAGGACATGAATCGTCCATCAAACCTGTAATTCTCAGGATTCCCTGCAGGGAAACGATAGCAGGAAATCTGCAAGACGGGGTTTGTCACATGTCTATCTGGATCCTACATTTGTTATGAAATAAAACCCCTTCTCGGAATAAACTAGATGCAACATTTGTTGCTTTTTAGTAATGATCTTACTGGTTATTTTGATAAATACCAGGTAAGCTGCTAAACAAGGTTCTATAAAGTTTTCCTTAGGAATCTATAGCTTCATATTCTGCTTGTCCATCTTTTTTCCTAAAACGAAATACAGGTGTATCACCCTTACTGGTCTGGTTTCACATGGCAAGTAGCCTTTCCTTACAATTTTATTGCACATAACAAATGCATACTAAGATGTTCTCAATAAAAACCACCAGATAAGTATGTTTGAAACAGTGATAATAACTGCAGTAAGTACATTTTGAAAACAGTGAGCAGCTCAAAATATGTAACACAATGGCAGTATTAGCTGGATGGAGAGGATTATATAAGCGAGCTTACATGTATGAAGGCTTTTGCAGCAGGAGTAGCAGATGGTGCAAGGACAAATCGCAGCTTGTCAGGAGTGTCTGGATCAATGTCAACCAACAACTCACGCCACCCCTTTTCTGTTTTCTGTTAATTTAAAAATAAGTTGGATACGGATTTTATTGAACACTGTCAGCTACACTGTTTACCATTTCATGTAAGTTTATTCAAGGATATGCTCTTGACAAAAAAAAGCCGATTAATCATTTATTATACTTTTACCTCTCAGTGAAGTTCTTTAAAAGCAAACATGAACAGATTTTGCTTCACTAATTTGTACCTTTGTGGAAAAGTTCCTGCTGTATTCCTTAGTATTCTAACCAGTAGAAACAAAAAACCCAGTCAACTGTGTTGATCCATTATTACACACACCTGCACATCTGAAAGCAGCTGTGTACTGTTTAATATCCAATTTATTAGAATGAGCATGGCAGTAATCCTGTGCATAGTTTCCTATAAGCTCTTATCAAAACTCAGTGGTACATGCTTCTGACAGGATAGATTGTAAAACACACTGGGCGTTAACAAAATATTGTGAGCCAGTTGAAATTTAATTAGGAATGCATTTAAGCTGGAAGCAGGAAGTTCATGAAAAAGAGAGGAAGCAAGCTCCAGCCTCAGCTTGACTGTTTCCCTCATTCTCTGACTTCTATGCTAATTTTTTAGAAACACCAGGAAAACTGAAAGTGGCCTTACCACCACATTCACCTGCCAGCAAAGAAAGTCCATCAGTAACTTTGCCATTCTAGCAGATGTCATGTCTTCTGTTCTGAAAAAAGTCCTGGAACAGTGCTCCCCTACATTTCTCCTTCAATACACTACTGATACTGGCCAGTAATATTATTATTTATTAAATTTGTAAAAAAATAATTATACCAGCCTTGTAGAATAGATAAACAAGTGTGCAACTAGTAGAATAAGAAAAACACAACTCCTGCCATTGCCTATTTAAATCAATAGATGTAGTTAAAAGCAGAATCTTGTATTATTACAAGACTGCTGACATGTCTGTGTACAGTGCAAGTACTTGATGACTATTCCCTACGATCTCGGTTTCCAAAATTAGAATACATGCACTGTATCTAAATATAAAACTTTTGCTATATAAAAAATGCTGGGAATTCTGAAATAACCAGGATGAATTTAACTTAATGATTTGACTTATTTTGTATAATATATACACTTCATTGTACAAAATAAGTTGTTGTTAAGTTAAATTCATTTCGGTCATTCCATGTACTTATTAAAGCATGTCATTTCCATGACACAGACACACTTGCTCTCTGCCTCCACTGGATTGTAGTTTTGTTCTCTTTCTAAATAGTAAATACTTTTAAAGTCAAGTCAGGCAATAAAGAGCTATCATACCTGAAATTTGTGTATAGGAAGAGCGTCAAAAAATTCATGTGCTAAATAAAAACTGAAGCCTAAAGGAAAAAACAAAGTGTCGATCAAATTACAACATCTGAAACTAACATTTTTCACTTAAATAGCATCCAAAGTCTTCACTTGGAACTGCTGTATGAGGTATCTGTTGCACTAGATGCAAAACTGAGATTTCAAGCACAATATGAAGAACCATTAGAAAATTGTTTTACCACCACAAAAACTGAAATCTTCAAAAACAGATTTACTATAAACATTTTGCAATCAAACTATCCAAACTCACATTAAAACATGCCAAGGAGAAGCAGATCTACAGTTATATAACTTCTGGACACCCCACCACTGCAAAGCTTTAAAAAGAGAACTAATGACAGTTCAATAAAAGCACACGTGCGCACACGCGCGCGCGCACACACAAAAGCATCAAACCTTACCTTCTGGCACATCATTCAGGTCTTGGTACCAGAAAATTGGCAGCCTGGTCTTAGTAATCCCTTGCATGTAGGTAGTGGGACTCTCTGTTAATTCTGTCTTTCCTTCTGTGAGTACTGATGCTTGAATCTCACTTAATTTTGGACTGATTTCCACCAAATGAACAGAAATATCACATTTACTAAGTACAGAACTCAGCTGATTAAAAACCTGTAAATGAAGAAGTTTAGTTAGAGACAAAGTACAGGTAGTGATTTTATAAAATTCTTCAAGGCTGTGCTTAAAAGACTTCTACAACAGTTTTATAGTTATTAGGTTGTATCCAATGTTGCCTGTATGTGAGCAGAATCAATTTCCACTCATGCAATGCGGCTTTGCATTCTTCTTTCCCCTCCCACACTCAAAATCCACTCCGGGGAACTGGGGGAGACACCTGACAAGATTTGGAAGGGGGCACGCGAGGGACTGCTGAGAAGAGGAGAGTCCTGTTACGCAAGCAAAACTCTACTTGTGCAACATTAGATTCCTCCCTTTATTTTTCGAAATGATAGTGGTTTTTCTCAAGCACTTAGGGTTAAGTGGCACGTCAGCTACCTTGGCATCACAATGAAATTCCTGATGTTAAACCAGAAAGGCAGGGATATAAATTTGTTTTGCTGGCCAATAAGGCAGAAACTGGTAGGTACTGTACTAGGGACCAAAGAATGGATGAAAATCAATGAGATACAGGCAGAATTTCTCAAAACCATAACTCTGTTGTGCCTCACAAAGGCTTGTTTAGACGCCTGATAAACCAAACTTTATGAAGTCATGAAAGAACATTGGGATCAAGTATTCTTTGCTTCATTCTTCTTCCTGTCATGCACTGGCTTTAGAGTAACAATTCTGATTTGTATTCAGCCATAGTTTGCCATTACATTAGAACTGGGGAACTCTGGTTTAATGTTGGTTAACAAACTAGGAAAAAAACTAGGTCAAGTTTGGATGTAACAAAAATATTTGGCTTCATACAGACTAGTATGATGGTGATGACAGTTATGCACTCATATTAATGACGATACATAACAGGAGGAGGACTGGGGTAAGGGAAGAGCTCTAGGCCGTGACACTTGTTCAAGGCCTCAAAACCAAGATTTATTTATGAGTCACCAGCTATTCTGCACTAGACAGAAAGGTTTGAAACAAACAAGGGTTTCCTAAAGCTTGCTATCTAGTGCAGAATAGCAGGTGAAACAAAGAATTTTAAGAATTTCAGCCTGAAATGTACAAAAAAGGCAGGTTTCAAACCCACCAGACTATGGAGGAAAAGGTTGTATTTACTTACCCGCAAAATATCATTAGTAAGACTACCTCTTCCTGGGCCCAATTCCACCAGTTGAATTTTTTTTGGCTTGCCAGCACCCATCCATTCACTAACAAACCAAACACCTATTAACTAGAGAAAATAAATAGATGTAATTATTTTTCATTCACAGTACTTACTATGCAATTTTGCAGTTTTGAACACAGTAAAATTGCTTAAACACCGTTGAAATACATATGTTTACTGTATGCTGGATGGCAGTTGATGTTTTCCTGAATCTTCATGTTCAGTGCTTAGAAGATCTCTTCCTGGGAGCACAGCCTGGGAGTCATTTTGGACTCGCAGCTGTCCATGGAGGCACAGTCAATTCTGTGTCCAGAGCAGCTGTTTACCAGCTCCATCTGGTACGCAGGCTGAGACCCTATCTGCCCGCAGACTCTTGCCAGAGTGGTGCATGCTCTAGTTATCTCCCAATTGGACTACTGCAATGCGCTCTATGTGGGGCTACCTTTGAAGGTGACCCGGAAACTACAACTAATCCAGAATGTGGCAGCTAGACTGGTGACTGGGAGCAGCTGCCGAGACCAAATAACACCGGTCTTGAAAGACCTACATTGGCTCCCAGTACATTTCCGAGCACAATTCAAAGTGTTGGTGCTGACCTTTAAAGCCCTAAACGGCCTCAGTCCAGTATACCTGAAGGAGCGTCTCCACCCCCATTGTTCTGCCCGGACACAGAGGTCCAGCTCCGAGGGCCTTCTGGCGGTTCCCTCACTGCAAGAAGTGAAGTTATAGGGAACCAGGCAGAGGGCCTTCTCGGTAGTGGCGCCCGCCCTGTGGAACACCCTCCCACCAGATGTCAAAGAAAAAAACAACTACCAGACTTTTCAGAGACATCTGAACGCAGCCCTGTTTAGGGAAGCTTTTACTATCTGAAAGACTATTGTATTTTAACATTTTGTTGGAAGCCGCCCAGAGTGGCTGAGAAAACTCAGCCAGATGGGCAGGGTATAAATAAATTATTATTATTATTATTATTATTATTATTATTATTATTATTATTATTTTCAGAATCAGACAAATCAAGACTGGGCAGGTGGCTTGGATTCTTGTATATCAAAAGAATTAACTAACAGTGCAGTCTATATGTGTTAACTCAGAAGCAACTCCTTCAATGGGGCTTACTCCTATGTATAGAATTGCTGCCTAAATTCCTAATGAAAGATACTTACTTTGGAGTATCTCTTTCTTAACTTAGTAGGATTTATTACATCACTAACAATGACATCAGATTCCTTAAGCAGAAATTGTCTCCCTTGTTATTTACCATGAACAGGTATATACTGGAAAGAACCCAGCTTAACTTTATGATCTTGGGAAAACTTTCAAATGTATTCATTTATTATTTGTCTGTTGCTTTTCTGCATAGCTGTGTCCACAGTGGCTCACAACACAAGAATAGCAATACAATAGCAGGAATATGCATCAATACATCATTATAACAGTAAATTGCCATATCATTAAAAAATCTAATATAGCCCTCCAAACATGTAACAGTTCATTTCAAGAACAGCAAAATCTTAAATTCATTGCAAGTTAGACAATATCAGTCACAAAAACTAACATAATCTTAATTGTTAAAATGCATAAGCCAGAGAGTAAGGTGTGATAACACTTTCCACTGTTCTCAGATATTAGTAAATCATATAACCAGCAGCAAGTTTCTCAAAGTATGAAGTGCAGGAAATAGTTGTCATCATTTTTGCAACAGCTTCATTTAAAATGATACACACAGAAGTAGTAGGCTTAATACTGAGAAAATGCACTTTTTTGTAAATTGAACAAACATTTGGAAATCACTTTCTGATACTTCAGAGACAGAATGGTGACACTGCTCGGTATGGAAGAAGACTAGTATGCAAAGCTTGACAGAATAATGGCTTAAATAGCAGCACCATAAAACATTACCATATCTCATCAGATAAAATGTACTTTAAAAAATGTACCTCCCCAAAGATCTGACTTATTTCAGGTGAAGTAACAAAATCTCCTTTTTCACCTAGCATGTCACGATGCATATAGTATCCCTATAGAAGAAAAAAGAACCAATCAGTTCCCAACTCTTGATTATGTTCACTTGCTAGTTAGCTACAACACTGAAATTGTTTAATGAAAGAAACTAACAGCCCTCTTAAAATATAAAACCTCATCCTTAAACATCCTTAAACTCAGCTAGGAAACTATATGGGAGGAGGGTTAAGGAGGTAGAAGAGACAGAGAGCCTTGATGCAGGCTAGCTGAAGGACAGGGGGTTGAGAAGCCATGGCCTGAGGCAAGGATGGGTGGGAGAGGCATACAGCTGGTAAGAGAAAGAGCCAAGGATGAAAGAAAGCAAGAGTGAGGAAAAAACTCACTGAGGGCCAGAGACTAGGAGAGGCCACTGATGCAGGCAGAAGGGAATGAATGAGCCACAGAACAATCCTTATCCCCAGATTTGCTGGCTAGAGGGTGTTAGGATGGAGTGGGTATGCCTCTTCTCTAGTAGATGAAGTGCATGCCTGATGCAGAGGCCCCTATTAGGATCGCTCCATAGGCATTGATCTATTGCAGGCCTCAAAATGTGGCATTCTAAGGGCAGGGCAGAGGCACTGCCATCTGATATCAAAGCCACCCTGATTCTCCAGTAGGCTTCATCTCACTACCTTAAGGGGCACTTTTTGGACAACAGCCATACTTGGATAAAATGTGATGGGTGTTTCCTACCATGACAATTTGTATAAAAGTTGTGTTTATATGTCTAAAAAGTTAGGCATAAACAAATGAGATCATTTGAATGAGAATGTAAAACAAATCTGCCCACCCACAAAGAAACTATACTAGTTATTGTAGTAATGATGTACAACCAAAAGCTTAGTACGCAGCGTAGGTCTCATCTTCTCTCCAGCCTTACAACCACCTTGTCTCCTAGGCCTGCAGTTCCTCACCCTTCAAAACCTCCTTGCAGTGCAGTCCTAAGTGGGGTGTGTGGAAGATGCAAAGTGGTGGACTAACCACCACTTCCAAAACCCTGCTGGGCTGCCAAAGTGGGGAGTGTGTGGGGTCAACTTACTGTTCTGCCCCCTGAATGTATTATTATTATTATTATTATTATTATTAATTCCCCTCCCATTGGTTTGAATTGGGGTCAGGGTCAGGGCTGGCATTCCTTCTCCTCTACCTCCCCTTACTCTTTGTACAGCATCATTGGTACAAGTTTCATCTGAATAATAGACAAATATAAACTGGAGCTTCAAATCCCAAAGTGAAATTTGAACGATGCACATTTAGTACTGTTCATACCTTCACAGGATTAGTCAAAACTTCCCGCATATATTCAGCAATTGTAATGGGACCAGTTGATTTTATTTTCATCATTAGATGCTTCAGCATTGGTGTCACTGGACTGTTTTCCTCTGCTTTACTTTCTGAACTAAAGCACTGGCATGTCAATGTAGTGGAACGACCTATGTAAAAACATAAGATTAGCCATCTACAAGGGATCCACTGAACAAATAGTCTCTCTAGAAGTGGCTAATATGAGCTATGTTTGAGTAAGCGTACAAAGCAACTAAACAATGGTTAGAGGAAACTTTTTTAAAAAAATGGTGTAGGTGTGGGGCCATCAGCTTGTTAAAGATCCCTGGAAAACATGGGGAACTGAACATTGCTTTTATAAGAAAGTAGTATTTAAATTCTAAATGCATTATTTGATCCAAAAAATTATCAGTCAAGATGCAGAAAGCCCCAGCTGCAATTGCTGGCATCAGCAGGTAGGCTAGGGAAAGACCCCTTCCTGAAACCCTGGAGAGCTGCTTGTCAGTGTAGACCAGGCATGTCCAAAGTCCGTTTTGGGGGCCTAATCCTCAACAACTTCAATCCTAAAAAAAAGGTCAACAACTTTGCTTGGCCCTCACAGCCCTTCACTTCATCAAATCTGGCCCTCTTTGAAAAAAGTTGGACAGTACACTGCCTGACTCAGACAAGGGGTGACTCGAGTCACTTAATGCAAAGACATGTAAATAAATGGCATGGGGCAACCGTATTAGGTAAGATCCAACCAAAACAAAGTACTTTTAAACTCCACTGAAATCAGATTGCTCATATTTACCGATTCCTGCCTGTTCTTTTCCATCCTTGCTATTACCACTAATTGACTTTTTCTGGTGGTGGGCAGAGCCACCCCTTTGCTTACTCCCTTTCCCCTTTCTTGTAGAAAGGGGGGGAAGGTGATATAGAAGAAGTTGCTCCGAGCAAATATTTGGGGGGTGATGTGCATTTCTCTGATCATTACCACTGCTTTCTACTTGCAATTGGGAGCTGAGGTGTTAAACTGGGCGGCTGGATAGTTTCTGCAAAGCTGGATAGTTTCTGCTCCAACATGACCCCCTGGGTCTCTTCAAACTCTACAATTCTGTGATTCTAGGGCTCAAAACAGGGAGCTGCCTGGTTTTTTTGGGAGCATCTTTGTGGAGGGAGGCGGGTCTGTGGGGACTGGAAACGGCTGCGAACACTCTTAGGTTGCAAGCTCCGCCCACTTACTCGGGAGTAAGTCCCACTGAAGTCAACAGGACTTGCTTCAGAGTAAACGCAAGTGAGGTTTTCCTGTTAAGGTATGCTCTACGCATCGTTCTCGTTACCATGGAGACGGAGGAAACGGTCGCATCGCGCGACAAGGCGCATCCCCCGGAGTAAGGCTCTCCCCGGCTGCAGGAGCGCCATGCTCGCGCCGTCCCTTCCTTCACCTCCCTGACCCTCTTGTCCTGGCAGCCAAATAAAATAATTATTTTGCGAAGCAACAAAGGAGTTCACCTTAGAGCCCGTGCCTGTACTAAGATGCTTATTATTACAATATAGATAGACAAGCAGTGCGCCCCTCTCTCTGCCCCTTTCTCGTTTGTTTCCTAAATCTGTGCCGTTCATAGTACCTTATATGTATCTAGCAGGACCTTCCACCGTCTAAGTGAGTGTCGTCATCACTTCTACCCGGAAGCTAGGGTGACGCGTGCGTGGTCTGGCCGAGGGAGATGGCGACGTTGTCGGAGTTGGAGCTCGAGAAGTCTGACGAGAGAGATGGCGAGGGAGAGGTTGATGATGGAAGCGGCTTCACTCTGGAGGAGGTGCTGCGCCTCGGAGGCACCAAAGTAAGAAAGAGGCCCTGAGGCGGCCTGGAAAGGGGTCCAGGGAGGTCCCTGCGCATCTCTTTCCTTCCACGTGGTGGGAAAGGGGTGAGAGCCTTGGGTCAGCCTGGCTCTTTTCCCTCGGAAAGGATGGGCTTTAACAGGCGGAGTTTCTCCAAAAGTCGAAACAAAATAAAAAAAATCATTCCAGTAGCACCTTATAGACCAACTAAGTTTGTTATTGGTATGATCTTTCGTGTGCATGCATCTTCAGATACATGAGATAAGAATCCAATGTCTCTATTCAGACCAGGTCTCTCCATGGTTTTAAGTCTGGTAATAAGTTGCAATTCAGCAACTTCTCTTTCCAGTCTATTTCTGAATTTTTTTTTGTAATAAGACAGCAAAAGAATTTCAGAAATAGACTGGAAAGAGAAGTTGCTGAATTGCAACTTATTACCAAACTTAAAACCATGGAGAGACCTGGTCTGAATAGAGACATTGGATTCTTATCTCATTATACATGATAAAGCTATTTTTAGCTGTCCCACCCCTTGCTTTTTCCTGCAAGACCAATTGCAGTCGTTAGCAGTTGACAACAGGTTTACCACACCTATCAGCCAATCACCCATTCCCACCAACCTTCTGAGTAATAACCCTCCCTACCGTGTCACTATATATAAGGGACTGGTGACTTCTGTTTCAGTGTATCTGAAGAAGTGTGCATGCACATGAAAGCTCATACCAATAACAAACTTAGTCGGTCTCTAAGGTGCTACTGTAAGGAATTTATTTTGTTTTGACTATGGCAGACCAACACGGCTACCTACCTGTAACTTTCTCCAAAAGGGCATTCGCCCTGGAAGGAGACTTCATCTGTCTAATGTTGGCTTCTCACATGTTGCCGTCTTTTCAAACTGGTGAAAATAAATGGCAGATCCGCTGCATGTGTAGCTTGAGGGGTTACACACATAGTATGTGGGCAGCGAACAATTTTTGTTTTCATTTTTAGACATCTCCTCCCTCACTGGGTTATATACAAAGAGCCTTCTGGCCCCGTGTGGAACAACAGATAATATTGTAACAGAAATGTGCGGCCACAAATTCTTATGTCATGACTAACCTGTTGTCCTTAATTTTTTTATGTGCAGCCAGTGATTAAGACAGTTTTTTTCTGATTTTTGTACATGGTTTTTAGTAAAACAAAAAACAAAAATCCAGCACTATGAGAGCAGGTGGGACAATTCTTAATACTAGATAGTCCTTACATTGGTGGATATTTCAGAGGTGTGCAAGTAAATTAGAAGCAGTAATGGGCAATGTTGTCTGCGTATGTTATAAACCTATTTGCAGTATGGATGTTTTATAATGCATGAACTGTCAAATGATGTTATCCATGAACACGCTGCTGAGACAACTTGTTACTTTGTTTTATGCAGCAAGATTATATCATGCTCGCTGCTTTGGATGAGACCGAAGAAATTGTAGATGGTGGGAAAAAAGGTGCCATTGATGATCTGAAGGATGGTGAATTGGAGGCATTTATAAAATCACTGGGTGTGAGCAGCTATTCAAAAGAATTCCTGGTTGCAGCAGATGAAGAAGAAGAGGGAGAAGCAGTTGAAGGAGAACAAAAACTACGAAAAAAAGAGAAAGTCAACCAAAAGGAAGTAAACAAAACTACAGTATCAAAAAAAGAAAACCAAGTGAAAGGAAGTAAAGAAAAAATAGAGTCAAGTAATGCCCAAGATAATAAGAAACAGTCAGTTCCCAATAGTGCTTTGTTGCATGGAACAAAAAAAGACAAGGAAGTGGACACTTTTCAGTTTCATGAGCGGCAGATACTACTTATAAAACCAGGGGGCAAATGGTATGATCTGGAGTATACAAATGAATTTTCTACTGAACCCCAAAATCAGTCCCTTGTATCCAAGTATAAGGCTTTGGCTCAAAAGCTTTACCAACAAGAGGCAGACCTCTGCAAGAGTAAGGCAAATCTATGGAAAGGATCATCATCAGCTTGGATGAAAACTGTAGTATCATCAGGGACTCTTGCTGACAGAATGGCTGCCATGACCCTTCTTATCCAAGATGCTGCTGTCCACTCACTTCAGTTTATAGAGACCCTGGTGAATCTGATCAAAAAGAAAGGTAGTAGAAGGCAGAGTTTAATGGCCTTGGATACTTTCAAAGAGCTTCTCATGACACATCTTCTACCAGACAATCGTAAGCTGTACACTTTCTCCCAACATCCTTTTGGCTCTCTGGAGCAGCTCTCAAGTGGCAACAGAGACTCGAGGGACAGGCGCCTGATCTTGTGGTATTTTGAGCATCACCTGAAGCACTGGGTGGCTGAATTTGTGCAGGTGTTAGAATCACTGAGTCATGATCCCCTGGTGGCAACAAAAACCCGTGCTATTGTTGTTGCGCATGAACTTCTCTGCAACAAGGTAGAGGAAGAGAAAGCTTTTCTTGTGCAGTTAGTAAACAAACTGGGAGATCCTCTAAACAAAATAGCCACCAAAGCCTCTTATCTGCTAGAGACTCTGCTTCATAAGCATCCCAACATGAAAGGAGTGGTGTGTAATGAAGTGGAGAGGCTTCTCTATCGATCAAACATTAGCCCCAAAGCACAATACTATGCCATCTGCTTTTTGAACCAGATTGTTCTTAGTCACGAGGAGAGTGAGCTGGCTAACAAACTCATTACACTCTACTTTTGCTTTTTTCGGTCTTGTATCAAGAAAAAAGACGTTGAGTCCAAAATGCTTAGTGCCCTCTTGACAGGGGTGAACAGAGCTTACCCTTATGCTCAGACTAGTGATGAAAAAATAAAGGAGCAGATGGATACTTTGTTTAAGGTTTTGCACCTTGCGAACTTCAGCACCGGCATCCAAGCCTTGATGTTGCTGTTTCAAGTAATGGATTCTAATCAGACTATATCTGACCGATATTACACAGCCCTATACAAGTAAGCATCACATACATTTTGATGTTTCTATTAAGTCGCGTTTTGTAGAATATTTACTGCTGATCAGTTTTTTATGGTTTATATGAATTTAAATTGTGAATATTGTGATGGCAAGAGAACTGCTTTGTCCCTCTTTGCATATCAGTAGTTGCCCTGTCTGTTTTTGGCATTTGATAGGTAAACTGTTTTGCTTGACAATTCATGCCAATGTAGACATCTGTAATGTGGAGGTTTTTTGTTTCGTTTTGGTTATTATTGGTATTTGCCAATCGATTATCCTTTACTGAAGCAGGGTTGAGCCAAGAGCCTCCTGTTGTACCAGTTTTTCTTTTTCCTTCCTCTGAACTCAGTTTACAGAACAATCTTAAGTGGGGTGAGGATTGAAGTGGCGGATGATCCAAAGGCTTGCTGGCTTGTACCATCCATGGTGGCAGTAGAACATGCTTCTTTTTGCCCCTGTACTTATTACAAACCCTTACTTTGCCTCTCCAGTTGAAAGACATGGATGTCCATGGACCTTTCTGCTGGCATAGTGGAGGACTCACCAGCAAAGGTCCCATCCACTATCCTAACCTGATTGTCAGTGGATCTGAGTGTTAGGTTGCTCTGTGAATGTTTAAATAAAACAAATGTAGAGATCTGAAGGCCTACTTTTACCAAATTTTCAAAAACAAAAAGAATGAAAAATAAAATAAAATGGGTTCTCCCCCCATTTTTCTGTCCCCCATGCCTTCACATATCTAATCAAATGTGACTAATTATGGGATATTATTCATGAAGCAGTGGTCCACTTTAAACTAGAGTGAGTAAAAAATAATAATTTTCTGTCGACAGTACAGTTGTACCTCAGGTTACATACGCTTCAGGTTACATATGCTTCAGGTTAAAGACTCCGCTAACCCAGAAATAGTGCTTCAAGTTAAGAACTTTGCTTCAGGATGAGAACAGAAATCGCGCTCTGGCAGCAGCAGGTGCTTCAAGTGGTGCTTCAGGTTAAGAACAGTTTCAGGTTAAGAACGGACCTCTGGAACGAATTAAGTACTTAACCTGAGGTACCACTGTAGTAGTAAATGATTCAGCTCTCATATGTTGGTATGTACCTCAAATTCAGAAGAATGAGTGAATTCATGAGCAGAGGTTAATGCTGATAATGATTATATTGTTTTTGCAGGAAGCTGCTGGATCCAGGATTAGCACTGTGTGCCAAACAGTCTATGTTTCTCAACCTCGTCTACAAATCTTTGAAGGCTGATATAGTTCTGCGGCGGGTGAAAGCTTTTATAAAGCGATTGCTTCAAGTCACCTGTGGTCAAATGCCACCATTCACTTGTGGAGCTTTGTACCTTGTGTCTGAACTTCTGAAAGTAAAACCAGGGTTACGAGTACAGCTGCAGGATCATGTGGTATGATATCCGTCTTATAGAGTTGTTCTTAGCCTGCATTTGTACAACTAGCTGTTGACCTCAATTTAAAAAAATGCTTTCAATCCACAATTTTGGCTTTATATGCTATCCCTGGAACATAACTTATCAGAGTTTTGCATGATCACCACATTGGTTTTATCTTAAAACTGATTCATTTCCTAGGAATCTGATGATGAGGAACATTTTCATGACCTTGAAGAAGCTGAAGAAGAGGAGGAAAATTTTGTAGATGTTGATGAAGAAACAAAAATAATAAAAACAGAAGAATCTGTGAAACCTCATGACCCAGCTTCAGGAGCTTCATGGGTACATCACCAAAATCTAGCAGGTAAAAATTGAAAAATTGTGCGTGAGATTCATCTGGCAGATGTTGACTGGAATGTTTCAGGTCCTAGTAGACGGTATTAAATTCTGCAGACTTTAATCTGAAGGTCGTTACCCAAAGGAAACTTTCCTTATCCAAACTTGTTTACGTGGAGGGGATTGAACGGAGCCAGAGGAAGGCCATCTGCTAAAAGTGTTTGGGAACAGTGTCAGTAGATAAGACATTGCCAGGGTTATGGGCCATTGCTGCTGCTGCTGCTGTATTAACAACTTTCATGAGACATTCGCTACTTAAGTGGTGCCCCCCCCCCTTAGTTATATTTCTGTAAGTAAAAAGTGCTTTAAAAGTCATGTCTCATTCACTTCTCCACCCATATTTTGAGTTAGGCTGTTGTCATTTCCATTTTACAGAATGGAAACTGAAGCCATGAGACTTTGGCTGGGCTCACATAACTCCTCTCATGTCCAAGTCCAGAACTCTTTAATTTCTTGTTCACTCTGGTTTCTGATCTGTTCTAGACACCTGGCAGCTCTGTGTAATAATGAGAATATTCTTCTTTCAACTAATCCTACCAGATGCTGCAATTGCACTAAAAGAAACTGGCTTACCTTCCCACTCTGCTATGTAAACCAACATGCATTTTGCAGACTGGGTTGTATGAAATTAGAGCAGGGCACAGAGATCTTTGTTGTACCTTTTGTGGTGTTATTGCAGAAGGACTCTCCTGTCTTTAAAATGATCAGAAGAAGATCAGGAGTAGTTGATGAGGGATGATGGGAATCCACAACATCTGGAGGGTACCAGGTTGACTACTTCTTTGTTGGATAACTAGGTGTTCCCCTTTTAAGTATCTAGATCTGTTTGTCTTTGATGATACAAAACATGTCTTCTTTTTCAGGGGGCAAGAATTTGGGTAGCTATGACCCATTACATCGAAATCCTTCATACTGTGGAGCTGATAGAACAAGTTTTTGGGAACTAAAGAAGGTACCGTTTTTTCATGAACACCAGGAATTTCAATGTGGCTTTTGTGGGAGGGATCCCAGACAACTTTATTTTATTTTTGCAGAATTTTCCCTTTAACAGTGAATTTGGTATCGTTTCATTGGGTTGGATCCAGAGTTAGAGTAGGCTCATTTAAATCATTGGTGTAAGTTAAGTCTCTTGGAGTTCATCAGACCCATTCTAAGTATAACCAAGTGTGGAGTCAACCTGTTGAACACGTTTTAAGAGGAGAGAAGCCTTGTTCAAAGATTAGTTCTGGCATCTCTCTTATGACTTTACATTGGAACAGTTCTAAGATAACTTCCACCAGCTTCATCCAGCGTAGACGCTGCTCAGGAATTATGGGAATTGCAGGCCAACAACATATGGAAGTCATCACGTTGGCTGTCTTAAGCCTACAGCGCGCTCTCCCTCTCTCTCTCTCTCTCTCTCTCTCTCTCTCTCCCTCCTCCCAATAGAAATTACTTCTCAACATAGGGGATGGTAACATAGTGCTGCAAAACATTTAGATTGACTACGTATCATGGGGATTTTCCATACTGGCACCTGCTGCTGGAGCTAGTCGAGAGCCCCTCTGATGAGGTAGATTCATGTGATAAAAGTGGCACTTAATATTACATCTAATATATGGAGAAGTCAGTTCCATAAACTGCCACATGGGGGATCATGGCCCCTTTTTATCTTGCTTCAAAGCTACTTAGGTAATTTATATACTTCAGCTACATTACAGACCAATCAAGAAGAAATTATTAACACATTTATTAACAGTTGGAACGGTAATAGACAGAACTTTACTGGTTTACTGTAATCAGCTGATTATTATGTACTGCAAAACAACATGTTTAGTATTTTATCCCCCTAGTGACCTGTTTTTTGTTAGTCATGTTAAGTTTTATGATTTACGTGTACAATTTTGTAGCAAGAAAATTATAAATAAGGGGGAACCTAGAGTGAAGGTTAATATTTCCATTCAATCTGTTAATATGGTGCCAAAAACTTGTATTGGAATAAGATTTTGTATTACAACATTGATTTTATTTTTCCAGCTTTCAGAACACTTTCATCCATCTGTTGCCCTCTTTGCAAAAACTATCCTAGAGGTTAGTTGAATTTCTTACTTTTTTTCACTACTTTGGTTGCCCTTTTGGGTGTCCTGTCACATGTACTTAATGATTTGGATTACACATGAATAGTTATTTCCAGACAGAAATGGGGGCAACAAGTAAATGGGGGAACCATTCTTGACACAAATATTTTTTCCTGTAGAAAACCAGGTTGGCTAGGGTTTCCACCTTGCTTACAGATATTTAAAGCAGGAGACAAGGCAGTCTTGTTTCTGCCTGTCTCCCACCTGCCCTCTTGTCCACCTCTTTCTTCACTTGTTGTGTGGCACACCTGAAATCCTACGTAGCAGAGCAGGAATAGCCACTGCTGCCTGCCTTCCACTGAAAGGGTTGTGTGTGATCCAGGTTTCAGAGAGGCAACTTATTTTTTTTATATATAAATTTTTTATTGGTTTTACAGAATTTTTTAAAAACAAACAAACACTTAAAAAGACATACAAACACGTATAACTTCATAACATTTTTTCATAAACCTCTTTTCCGGGACTCCCCCATACCCCCCCTTTCTGCATCCCAATGTCCAAAATTTTATAGCAACTCCCAATTGTTCCTTTCCACCTTCTGTCATCTCAGAGAGGCAACTTATTTCATCTTTTCCTTCGTCTGAGTAACATCACTTATTTGTTTGCTGAATCCAAACATATGTGATTCTTTTGCCATTTCCATTCATGTATTGATGCAAACTGACACTATGAATGTTAACTTTGTTTCAGGGGAATTACATTGAATACACAGGTGATCCTCTGCAGGACTTCACGCTAATGAGATTCTTGGATCGTTTTGTGTACAGAAATCCCAAAGCTCCTAAGGGCAAAGGTATGGACCCTAGCAACATTTGTCAGGTGTAGCAGATAGGTTAAGGTTAATAACAATTAATTTTTTGTGATTTCTTGACTTTCTAATGCAGAGAACACCAGTAGTGTGGTAATGCAGCCAAAGAATAAACAGTCCATGAGTGATGTACGAAATCTTGCGGGTAAGTAAGGAGCTTTCATTCTAAAGATTATAGTCAGTGGTACCCTGTTCGTAAATGCAATGTATTGTAAGATCCATCACTTTCAGTGGAAGATATTTGCACAATGGGTTTTATCCAATATTGTCATTCCATTCAGGAATGGAAGCACGGCCAATTTTTGCCAATTCCTCCTTCCTGCAGCCCTCATGCTGTTGTGGAGGGTCCCCCATCCTCAGTAGTAGATGAGGGAGGCCTTGGAAGGGGAATTGACAAACATATCCCCCCCAAAAACGTTGTGATCACAGCATCAAACAGAAGGGTGATAACATTTTTTTTAACATTTGGATGCAGGAAATAACAAGTGTTCCTTTGATGTAGCTAACACTCTTCGCTGTTAGATGCCAGAAACCTTATTCCTTTTATCATAAGTGTATCATAAGAGTGAGTCTATGGTTTGTGCAAGTACAAACCGTTCTGTTTTGGGGGAAAGCAGGCAGTAAGTCACACCTGGTTTGCTGTTTCAGCAAGCACTTGGGTAAATGAGGGCTATAATTTGCTTTTTTCACACGACATCTCCTGTTAGTTCTGTATAAAAACATGTAAACAAATTTATATTGATTGTGTAAGTGGAAAACCAGAAAAATTCTGGAAGACTGTTAAACATAAGAAGAGGATCAGGTCAGTGGCCAGTCTAGTCCAGCATCTTGTTCTCTCAGTGGCCAACCAGATATCTGCGGGAAACTCACAAGCAGGATTTGAGGACGAGCTTTCTCCCCTCCTGTGGTTTCCAGCAACTAGAATTCACACGCATTACTGCTGTTGGCTGCAGAGTCAGAGCATAGCTATCGTGGCCAGTAGTCTCCAGTGGCCCTCTCCTCCGTGAATTTGTCCATTCTTTTAAAGTCTTCTAGGTTGGTGGCCATCACTGTCTCCTGTGGTAGCAAGATCTATAGCTTATCTATGTGTTGCATGGATTCCTTTTATCTTTCCCGACTCTTTCAGCATTTCGTTTCATTGGATATCTATGAGTTCAAGTCTTATGAGAGAGGCAGAGAACCCTTTCTCTACTTTTCTCCATGCTGTGCATCATCGTATAAACTCCTATTGTGTCACCTCTCACTCATCTTTCCTCTAAACTAAAAAGTCCCAAATGCTGCAATCTTTCTTCAAAGCGAGTCACTCCATCTCCTTGATCTATTTTGGTTGCCCTTTTCTGATCCTTTTCCAACTCTGTAATATCCTTTTTGAGGTGGAACAATCAACATTGCACACAGTATTGTAAATGCGGTTGCATCACAGATTTGTATAATGGTATTATGGTAGTGGCAATTTTATTTTCAATTCCTTTGCTAATGATCCCTAGCCTGGAATTTGCCCACTTCACTGCTCCTGCACACCGGGTCAACAGCTTCATCTATTATGACCCCAAAGTATTGTTCCTAGTCCATCACCATCAGTTCAGAAGTAGTAAGTGTGAAATTTGCCCTGACATGCATCACTTTACACTTGCTTACATTGAATTGCATCTGCCATTTTACTACTCATTCACTCAGTTTGGAGAGGTCCTTTTGGAGCTCTTCACAATCTCTTTGTTTTGTTTTGTTTTGTTTCAATGACCCTGAGCAATTTAGTATCATTGGCAAACTTGGCCCCTCACTGGTTACTTCTAACTCTAGATTGTTTATGAGCAAGTTAAAAGCCCATGTCCCGATACCAATCCCTAGAGGACTCCACTTTCTCTGTTTGGAGAATTGTCCATTTATTCCTCCTCTACTTCCTACAACTTAGTCAATTTGTGATCCACAAGAGGATAGCTATTTCAGAAGGAGAGACGTCGCATTAAGAAAAAAGAAGGAATGAACAGTTAAGGCCTTAACTCATTAACATTACGGCTAAGGATATTCATGTTATGTAAACACCAGTAATGATGTGATACACAATAGTGGTTTTGTGGGACCTCTCAAATTTCTATTTATAATCCATGTTCCCATGGTATCCTATAACTACATTTCTTCTGCCTAAGTGATCTAAGTAAGAAAAATTAAATTTCGCTTGGATTATATAATAGATTTACTTGATTTACTGTTTAATATTAGGTTATTTTTTAATTTAAAAGTTAAATTCCTTTTACATTCTGAACTTTTATGCTCTGGATCCCCCCCATTTTTTATAGACTGGGTGAGGGAGGGATATTCATTTTGCACAGAGAGATTTAGTTGATCTCACTGGATTGATTGATTTTGAAGCTAGCAGCCCTAAAGACATTGCTTAGGAAAAATGTGTATGGCGTGGCATTTGAATAACCTTTATAGCAAGTTAATTTGATAAACAACCATCAGTTCTTTATTATTTTATTTCCAGTGAATAGCAAGGAATTCCTTGCCCAAGATGAAAGCAAAATCCCAGTAGATGAAGTCTTTTTCCACAGGTATTGACATCTTTGATTGAGACTTCCATATGTTCATTGCTCTTAATTTGGGGAGGGTTTATTCTTGGAGATGCTTTCTACTGTTGTGAAAGTATTACTGCAAATCATGCCCATACATTTTTATAGGATAGGGAGATCACGGCTGGGGAAAATGGATATTTCAAATTACTAGATAAGATCAGCAGAGGAAAAAATATTTTTATAAAACACATCCATTTCTAGACAACAGTGCCTTGGAATGTTCCATACATCACAGCAAAACAGCAGGGAATTTGCCCAGAATAACTGTGCTGTTATGGCTCATGTTCTTCCATCAGCTCATCAGCAGCACCTGTATCTATTATGGGATGCACTGGTTGGTTGCTGGTGATTCTGTTTCAGCCCTGGAGAAGGCAGTGTACATGCATCTGCTTGCAAATAAGACAACTGCTTATCTAGTCTTATATGACCAGAATAAGAATCTGAAAATGGAAGATTATAACTAAGCCTGTCTGGCGCATAGCTAGCCCTATCTCTATAACCTTTTGGGAGTGACTTGTCTGTTAAAATGGATATGAAGGAATGGGCTTTTTTATGCTGAAATGGGAAAAATGCTAAGTAAGGTAAGAGATGTGGGAAGATCATTACAGGTGTTTGAACGTAAACCAGATCAATTTTATGTTATAATTCATGACATTATGGCACATCAGATGTTTATCGTAGTATTTTACCATGGAGGGGGAAGGATATATAACCCCCCACAAGCGCTGCGTGGCAGCGTGCCTTTCTGTTAGCGTTTGGAAAGAAATGCCCCCACAGTAGCCCTGAACCAAAGGCTCTTTTTGCCAGCAAATTAATGTTGTGACATCACACTGTGATAAATCAACTTGCTGCCCTGATATTACATGGTGGTACTAGCCTAATTATCTTTATAATACAGGAGTGGGAAACCTCAGGCCTGGGGACCATACATGTTCCTCTCGGCCTCTCCATCTGGTCCTCATAATGTTCCCCAGGCCACACTCTTCACTGGGCCTGCTTTGCAACCCAGATGTTTTTGTTGGGCTGGAAAGTGTCCTTGAATTCTAATGCTTCTTGTCTGGATAGAACATAGAGAGGGGTGTGGGAGTCTGTGTAGAAACCAGCCTAAAGCACAAAGATAAAATTTACATGAATTGCTCTGCCCGCTTTTGCCTCTGGCCCTGCCCACCACTGGCATCTGGCCCCTGAAAGGTTGTTGCAATAGGAAGTAATGACTTTAAAACAGTAGGAAATTGCTTGATGCTTAGGCAGGTTTAACATCTCGAAATATCCTTATTTTGTAAGTTCACCAAATCAGGATGTCTTAATAACCATGTTTTATACGAATGTGAAAACATTTCTTTTTTCTTTTTAATACGCAGATTTTATAAAAAGTTGGACTTGGAGAAGGAGAAAAGGAAACCTGCGAGAGATGATGAAAGTGTGGAAGATGTGGATGATGAAGAGTTTGAAAGAGCTTTAGGTAAGACTTGTCCCATCCTGTCCCATTTTTCACCCCAACCAGCCTGTAATTAATCAAAGAGATGTAGAGGACTTTGGCTTCCCTTGAAGAAGGGTAGTAATCCTTTGGCAGTTCAATCAGTAGATGGAACTCAAGGTTATGTGAATTTCCAGCTCAAAGATGTGGGTGGGGAGATGAGCCAACTCAAGCTAAACAACTGCTTACACTACAGTGTTGCCTGGTTGCTCATCTGGTATTTGCTCCTCTAAAACTTGGCAAATTCCAGATTTGACATTTGGTCTTGGTGGGTTGTTAGGTGGCAGCTGCTGCATGCAAGAATATAGAGCACATTGCAAATTATAACAAATTGCACTTTAAAACAATTTGTTTTAAATACCAAATCAAAATGTTTTGATTTTGCCATCTTCTTTCTTTCAGATTCATTTGAACATGATAGTTATTTTGATACACTTGTCAATGAGGACCTTAATTTTGCTGAGTAAGTTTTTTTAAAAAATGGGAATAAATAGAGTTTCTGCATGGGCACCATGAATGACTGGATAAAGCAATTAGAGTAAATGGGAGTGTATTGTGTATGTGCATTATGTCACAAGCTCTTCTAAAACATTGTGCTCTGTGGGGGAAAAGTTTGTTAAATATACCTCAAGTGTATTCAGAATCCCCCTTCCCTCCTGAAATATGGCTACATTACTTCTGCAATTATGAATCAACCACATTACAAGGAGGTTGATGCAATTTCTGTGTAAAACGAACAGCCAGACTTCATCTCCCTTGATCTCCTTAGCTATGATCTAGTTTTGGGGAGGAGGAGATTTGAGAATCTGAGTTGTGACTCCTAGGGGTGCAGACAGTTGTGAAGATCAGGGCACCTTCTTCCCTTTTCCTTGGAAAGCATTTGTATTCTGCCTTATCTTCTACACTGGCCTGCCCAGTAACTTTTGGCCTACCAGGTGTCATTGTACTTAGCATGGCCAATAGTTGAGGACGATGGGAGTTGTAGTCCAAATGCATCTGTAGGGCTGCAGGTTCATCCTCTATACTGTTAAGTCTGTTGTGGATCAATCTAGCTGCTTTTATCCTGCTGCTGGCAAATCTCTCTCTCTCTCTCTCTCTCTCTCTCTCTCTCTCTCTCTCATCTATCTGTTGGAGAGATGAGAACCCTGCTGCTGAATGGGCCTGAGCTAACTTATCTTGTAGATTCCACTCCCATTAGTATTCCTTTTTCATCTGTAGGCATGTATTAGGAGGGTGGTGTAATCTACCTGTTACTTGCAATCAGGTAGTAGTTTAGAGTGATGAAAGCTGCAACCCGATACACACCAAGTGGGAATAGGCACTACTGAAAACAATGGGGTTTAGAATTGCAGAGTCAATGGTATGATGAGATGTATCTTCTGAGCGATTGAGTGTGCTGCTTTATATGTAAACATGGCAAAATAGTTTACTCTTAAATGAAGGAATCTCAAAGGACAGCTCAACCACATTTAGCTTAAGAGATCAATTTTTCCACGGATAGATCACTTTGGGTTCCTTCCCCCTACCCCATTTCCACTCCCTCTTAGCTGAACAGTTTGGCAGCACACAGCACTTCCCCCTTGCTGGCTCAGAAAGCAGGCAAAGTGATTTTCACACGCTTATTGTGTGCTGGTGTTCCCACTGCCTTAAATTTCATACACTCTGAAATGTTAGTATTACAATAAAACAGGCTTTTGGGTGGAATACTGATATGCTAGGATCTTGGTATATTATATAAGGAGTTTATAGCAGATTTCATTGAACAATTCCCTTGTTATTTAGCACTGTGAAAATATCTGTAGAGTACTTTATGAACTCATTTATTGTGGAAATACTCTTGTTATGTGCCTGATAATTTTGGAATGACCCTATGGGCATTCATCCAGTAAAAGCCCATAAACCAGCTTTGCAATTTGCTATTCCTAGAGCAGGCAGTTTTACTGGTCAAAAGAGAATTGATCAAGTAATGGTCTAGTATTTTGTAAAGCTGCTAACATTCTGTGCTGTATCCAGTGGTATTGTCCTGTTTGCACAATGTCTTTTGTTTTCCTAATGGAACTTACCCTCCCACCCCCTGTAAAATCCCCCTAAATCTATTCTGGGGCATGCAAGGAAAGGAGATAAAGTGGGATTATTCTATGGATAGAAACCACCAAAACCTGTTTAGTTATGGTATATGCATTAGTTTAACAAAATTTGAGTGTTTTGTTTATAGACTAAAGTCTGTATTGCTAGCTGTTTGTGGTCTTTGTAAGCATTATGAGAAAGTTGGATTGGTGGATTTTCTAAAAGCTTTTTAAATTGTATTTTTAAATCAAATTCTAGTAATATAAAAAGCAAAGAGAAAAAGAAAAGCCAAAGTGATGAGGAAACATTGGATGATTCAGAGGAAGATGATTTTGATGACCTTGATGATGAGGAAGTGTCGCTGGGTAGTATGGATGAAGACTTTAGAGAAGATCTTGATGAAGATGGAGGGACTTTTATGGATGTCTCAGATGATGATAAAGCTTCAGGTAAAAACACGAATGCACTTAATGCCAAATTATTAAATTGCTCGCTTTGTTAAAACACAGATTTTAAATGCCATAGGTAGGTAGCTATTTTTAAACCTACTTGTTTGCCTTAGTGTTTCACCAGATGTTTATGTGATTTAGCTGGAGCAGAAGACCACATAATTTAGGTGTTGTGGTGGACAGATCCGAAGGATGCATGTGCCAAGGCTTATAACGAATCATCAGAAATAAGTGTTGCATCTACTCTTGCATCCTGTAGAGCAGTGTTTCCCAAACTTTAGTCTCCAGCTGTTTTTGGACTATAACTCCCATCACCCCTAGCTAGTAAGACCAGTGGTCCAGGATGATGGGAATTGTAGTCCAAAAACTGCTGGAGACCCAAGTTTAGGAAACACTGCTCTAGAGCCTAATTTCATGTTAACACTGGGTCACATTAACACTGTTGATTAAACTAAAATGACAGTAATTGGACCAAGGTGTAGTATTTTTATGTGCACCAAGCATGGTTGAATGAACGGTGCTGTCCTATTGCATTTTCAGTACAGTAGTACCCCGCAAGACGAATGCCTCGCAAGACGGAAAACCCGCAAGACGAAAGGGTTTTCTGTTTTGGAGGCGCTTCGCAAGACGAATTTCCCTATGGGCTTGCATCGCAAGACGAAAGCCCATAGGGAAATGCTGGCCGTCGGGAGCAAAGACTTTCGCCCACAGCCGGCCTTCAGAAGAGGACCTCTTCTGAAGGCCGGCGGGGGGCAAAAGTCTTTGCTCCCCCCCGCCTGCCTTCCACCCCCGCCTGCCCCGGGCGATCTTAAAATGCTGGCGGGCGGGAGCGAAGCGTTCGCTGCCGACCCCCAGCATTTTAAAATCTCCAAGGGACAGCAGAGAAGTCTCTGTCCCGGGGAGATTTTAAAATGCTGGGGGTCGGGAGCGAAGCGTTAGCTGCCGACCCCCAGCATTTTAAAATCTCCCCCTGTCCCGGGAAGGTTTTAAAATGCTGGGGGTCGGGAGCGAAGCGCTGCCGACCCCCAGCATTTTAAAATCTCCCCGTGTCCCGGGAAGGTTTTAAAATGCTGGGGGTCGGGAGCGAAGGGCTGCCGAACCACAGCATTTTAAAATCTCCCCGTGTCCCGGGAAGGTTTTAAAATGCTGGGGGTCGGCAGCGCTTCGCTCCCGACCCCCAGCATTTTAAAACGCTGTTCCGAAGGGGGGGCGGGGACGCCTGCCCCAGCCGCCCCACTTCGGAAAGCTGTTCCGAAGTGGGGCGGGGGGGCGGGGACGCCTGCCCCAGCCGCCCCACTTCGGAAAGCTGTTCCGAAGTGGGGCGGGGGGGCGGGGACGCCTGCCCCAGCCGCCCCACTTCGGAAAGCTGTTCCGAAGTGGGGCGGGGGGGCGGGGACGCCTGCCCCAGCCGCCCCACTTCGGAAAGCTGTTCCGAAGTGGGGCGGGGGGGCGGGGACGCCTGCCCCAGCCGCCCCACTTCGGAAAGCTGTTCCGAAGTGGGGAGGGGGGGGCGGGGACGCCTGCCCCAGCCGCCCCACTTCGGAAACCTGTTCCGAAGTGGGGAGGGGGGGCGGGGATGCCTGCCCCAGCCGCCCCACTTCGGAAACCTGTTCCGAAGTGGGGAGGGGGGGCGGGGACCGAAGTGGGGAGAAGTCCTCCGCTGTCCGGGGCGATTTTAAAATGCCGCCCGCCAGCATTTTAAGATCTCCCCGGACAGCGGAGAAGTCCTCCGCTGTCCCAGGGTTTTTTAAAATGCTGGGGGTGGGAAGAAAAGCCCTTGTCCCCCCCCCCAGCCTTCAGAAGAGGTCCGGGGACAGACTGTCCCCGGACCTGGTCTGAAGGCGGTTTCCCTAGGAACGCATTAATTGATTTTCAATGCATTCCTATGGGAAACCGTGCATCGCAAGACGAAAAAACCGCAAGACGAAGAGACTTGCGGAACGAATTAATTTCGTCTTGCGAGGCACCACTGTATTCAGAAACACACCGAAGAAACATCTGAGCTGACTAGGAGTAGCTGTTTTGTGGAGTCCATACATAGGAAGTGAGATAACCACAATGTTTCAGGCAGTTGGTTACTTTCTCTGCATGAAAGCTGAAAGTGTTTTCATATTGACAAATCATCCGTTTTATGATGTAGTCTGAGTAAAAGTTTTAATAGCTTTCCTTTTTGATAGATGACAATAAAGAGGAGCATGTCAAGCCTGCCAATAAGAAAGGCAAAAGAAAAAAAGAAATGGATTTTGCTGGATTGATGAAAGGTAACATAAAGACCTCTTAATATTTGATAAAAACTGAGACAGCCTTGGGTGTCAGGCGGCTGAGGGGTTTTGTAGCAGCCTGCCTCTCTGCTAGAAATGTGACTTGTCACTAGTTTGCAGTCTTTTCACTCAGAATTGTGAATAGTTTCTGAGAGCGCCAGGGGTCTGTATTACCTGTGCTGGCTAGATATAAGGCACTTGAGCTTCAATCCTATATCCTCTTTCCTAGAAGTAAGCCCTACTGAACTCAGTGGTATTTACATGGGCATCTATTTGTATAGGATTGCACTGGTCATTAATAGACCCGTTAAAGGAAAATGACGCAAGAGACAGAATTTACTCACCTAATCACATTGACTTTTAACATTCTGTTTTGGTTAGTGTCCGAAAATCTGCATGTCCAGTTTGAGGAAGGAGAGGTAGGAATGAACTATAAGGTATTAAGAAACCCAGAGCAGTGTGTAGTTGTTATGGGGGAGACAACATGTGGTTGTGATAGAAACTGCACTTATTCTTTGTCAAGAAATAATTATTTGATTTTCATATCAGACACAGAAAACCAGATGGAAAGGATTAGAGTTTTCAGCAGGATAGAGTTTTCTTTCAGCTGTACACCTGAAGTCTTATCAGAGATGACAAAGGATAATTGGTTTAGAACTTGATTTTAAAAATGCAATGGTTAGATCAGTGTTTCCCAACCTTTTTTGGGCAAAGGCACACTTGTTTCATGAAAAAAATCTCGAGGCACACCACCATGCCAGATGGGGAAAGATTACTTTTTACTTATGTAAAAAAAAATAAAAAAATAGTAACAGCATAGAAGGTAATGGTTATCTCTTTGATGTCTGATGGGAGGGCATTCCACAGGGCGGGCGCCACTACCGAGAAGGCCCTCTGCCTGGTTCCCTGTAACCTCACTTTTCACAGTGAGGGAATTGCCAGAAGGCCCTTGGCACTGGATCTCAGTGTCTGGGCTGAACGATGGTGGCGGAGACGCTACTTCAGGTATACTGGACCGAAACCGCTTAGGGCTTTAAAGGTCAGCACCAACACTTTGAATTGTGCTCGGAAAGGTACTGGGAGCCAATGTAGGTCTTTCAAGACTGTCGTTATGTGGTCTCGGTGGCAGGTAGCAGCGCTCACAGCTTACGGACTGCACCGTGTAACAGGTGTCTGGCCCAGCAGCCTAAGGCGGACAAGCCACTGAAACAGGCATTCAGAATCCATTCATTTCATAAAACCTGCAGGGCTCAATCTCTGTGTTTGTATATGTGTGTGTTTCTGTTTTGCCCAAGGGTCTGGGGGTGGGAGAGAGCTCTTTAGCATGATGCTTTTAAAACAATTAAATTATCAACAAACAAACCTGATGATACGAATAGCAACGTCAGGTGCTACCGGGGGGGGGGGAAGGGGGCCTACTCGGAAGTAAATACTGCGTCCAGGCGCAATTAGCGCTGATTTAAGGTGCACCAAAACTGCCTAAAAACCTCACCAAAGATATGCAACAAAGCGCTTCGTTGCAGAGGGGAGAGTTTGTGCACCGTGGAGGCTGGAGGGCTTCTATTCTACATGCGGGGGTTGGGGGGGCGAGGAAAATGTGCTCCGTGGGGGGGCGGGGAAGGCAAGAAAAGGAGCTGAGCTCTAACTATAGGCTCCCACGCTTGAGCAGGCCCAACTCGGTGGGGCGGACCACCCTCTCTCCTGGAGGAGGAGGAGGAAGAGGAGGAGGAAGAGGAGGAGGAGATTCCCATCCACGGCGTGGCCTCCCGCGCTCCTGAACGGGAAATCTCTGCAGCCCAAGACTCTCCGCGAGGCAGCTCCTCCCTTCCTGCCTTGAGCCGCCGCCAGCCGCGCCCCCCTCCCCAGTTATCTGCTGCCTGCCAAGCCCCGCCCCTCTTCATTGTCCTCCCCTTCTGTTTATACACAAAGACCCCCCCATCTTCTTCCCCCTTCCCCTTCCTCCATCCCTCGCTTTTTTCCCTCTCTTTCCTTTTTTAAAAAAAATATTTTCTCTTCCCCTTCTTTTTTTCCACCCTTTCTTTTTTCTCTTTCTCCCCCCCCCTCCCCGCCCTCCTGCCTTCCTGGGTTAAAGGATTTGAGCAATGGGTCTGGAGGTGGAGCTCGTCGGAGGATTAGCCCGACTCGGCCGCCTCCCTCCCACGGCACACCAGGCAACTTCCGGCGGCACACTAGTGTGCCGCGGAACACCGGTTGGGAAACACTGGGTTAGATTATATTAGCCCAAGCTCTTAAAGAACTAGCATGTAAAACTGCTAAGGTACTTTATAGTTAGCAAAATCCCTTTCCGTACCTAGAGGAATAGTAAGTGGTAGACTATTTGATACCAGGGACAGTGCTGTCAAGGAAGTTAGAGATCATTTGTTTATAAAACATTGAGAAAATGTTTTTAAAAGGATGGAGTTTTGAAATATAGCACCTTGTTGCAGATAGTGTAGAAGAGCCTGAGAAGTGCTTCTTGGGAGTCTCTTCCTGTTTCCTGCTCAAATCCATTCCCCACCCAACACACACTTTGCATTTTGTTCTTCATGTAGAATAAATAATTGCATATTAATGTTTTAAAGGGTCAAAAGAAAACAAGAAAAGAAAACTCAAAGACACTGGCATCCTTGCTACTGCAGAAGAAGTAGGTGCCACCAAGTTTTCTATTTTTTAAAAATGTGTTTGCTCTGCTGGTTATCAATGTACTAATCATCATCTTTCTTTTGAAGTTTGGTTCCTTGCTGGATGAAAACATTGGGTCCAAGTTTGATAGTATTGGGATGAATGCAATGGCTAACAAAGATAATGCAAGTAAGTGAATTTCCCTATGTTCAGCAAATATATTTACCTGTCAGGCATTCCAAATGCTCATGTGATGGTTTTAGAAAGGTATTTCAATTAGTTTCATTTGAAACAAATGGAGGAGCATATTGATTTCTATCCTCCTCTTTCTCTCAAGTGTACCTTCTCTTCCCCAGTGCCACCCCTATGTGCACTGCACACTTCATGTCCCCATCTGTCCTGTGTTGAGCAGGAAAGTCTGAAAAGAGCTAAGTGTGTTCTGAAGGGTGCTTCTAAATGCCTTCTAAGGATTCCTGCTCAAGAGGAAGTTGATTCACTCCAGTGCATTTAGAAGCCCTCTTCAGACCTTCATGTTCAACTCGGGAAGGTGGCTGGGATGCATCTGGAGCACACAAAGCCTTCCCACTTTGAGCCTCATGGGATCCTGTTGGATAGGAATCCAGAGGGCTTAAGATTCCAGTTATATCCTCCCATATCCAAAAATTACATGGATAACCCAATTCCAGTGTATTGCATTATTTATAGGATGTCTAGAAACTGGCATTTGAACCTAACACAACATGACAGAACTATCTCTTGATGGACTTGACAGTCATATAACTAATTGTTCAGCCTACTAAAGTAGAATTAGACCTTTGTGTATTATCTCCAGCTGCTCTCTTGCAGCTTTCTCAAAAAGAGAGTTGCATGGTCATCTCCAGAATCTTGTCAATTCCCTTTTTCCCAATTACTACCTCCCACTGTGAACTTGGCTTAATTTTGTGCAGATTATTCTTGTCTTAGTCCTGTAGTCTAAAACACAGTTTAAATTTCTGAAAAGCATTCTCATATAAGAAATTACAACAGGTTTGTTATGCATGTTGTACAAGTCAAATGGCAGGGTAAATTTGCCTGCACTCTTTGGCCAGATGAGAGCCTGTGCTGTATGGCAGCTTGTAATGACTGTACTAATGTTTTATGCAGCATTTTCAAGCAGATTAATGAAGATAGGTCCTAAGCATTTATACATCCAGTAGGGCTGAGTTTGTCACTTTTAGACAAAGTAGATCACAATTGGTACTTAATATTGGAACATCCCAAAATGGAAGTGAGCCACTAACTGCTATGTCGCCCAACACACAGAGAAGTATTGATCGAGCTGGTAGCACAGTAACCAAACCTCCTTAAATTCCTATTCTAGGTAATCTTTTTGAACAGACTGTTCAGCTTGCTATCATAAGTGGGCACTCATACGAAGCATGTTAAATGGAATTTGAAATAAATTGCTTGGTTATGCACCACCATCTAAGATTTCAGGGGGGTGTGTGTGTGTCAAACAAATATTTTGCTCCATCCCTTTTATGCAAGGATTCCACCCTGTGCTTTAACTTACCAAAAAACATGCTTCTTTGGAAGCTATATGATCAACTTAATTTGCCAGTGGTACAATGGATGAAATTTACCATAGGCAATTCGTTTATGGAAATTCCAGTTGTACATGGTATGTTGCTGGATTTTGGGCTCTTGCTAATAACTTTTAAAAAATCCTTACGTTTGCATTTGTAGAAAAGTATATCATGATTAGCACTGAATCTTCAACTTGATATAATTCATTCCTCATTGGCCCAAATTACAGTTTGAAAAATGTAAGTTGTTTGAGACAAGATGGACTGTTGAAGGTGAGGAGGGAACTTTGTATTTATTTGTACATAAAGCATTTTGTGTTTTTTAGGACAAAACAGCAGAGAATTTCTCGGTCATGAATCTCTAACTCAGGCAGTATTTTTTGCATCCATAAAACTCAATGCCAGATTTTCCCAGGATGTAGTCACTCCAAACTTATCTATGTGCTCTCTGTCTTTCTCCATTAGATGTCAAACAGCTCAGGTGGGAGGAAGAACGCAACAGGTGGATTCACAATAAGGATGTGAAGAGCATCATCAAGCAGAAAAAGAAGTTTAGACACAAAATGCTGAAAAACAAACACAAAAGTAAAAAGACAAGAAAATAAATATGAAGATATTTAATGTAAACATTTTTAAAAATATTTCTACTTACAATTAGCTTTTGTTGATTAACCATGCTGCTTGATCTTTCTCCCTTTTCCCATGAAAACCAGCGTATTCATTACATCTGTAATAAACTATAAAAATAGAAGAGAGTCTTTTTTATCTTTTGCACAACTGAATGAAGATTGACTTTTGAAGATCTAATTTTGATTGAATATCTTTCTGATAAAATTGTAGTAGGATTTCCTTTTTATCCACACTGATTATTATTTTTTAAGTGTTGGGGGAAAAGAATTACACCAACATTAATTATCACATACCTTCTAGGATTGATGGGTATCTCCTATGCATTTTTTGTCTGAAATCTGAGAAAATAAAAATGTTAAGTTTGTAACAACAGTACAGTGCACAAGATTTCAGTCACAAAAATTAAGTAGTGTACATTTTATTACATGGTGGCTACATTTCCTAGGTTTTTTTGGTCAGTCATAAATACCTGTGATAATCTTACAGGTAATGCAGCAACTTGGTTGTTTAGCCTGCTCAGGCTGTATTTCCAGTTGGAGACTTGCAGAACTTAGGCTTGTCACATTGGGCACAAAAGTTGAAAAAGGGAAGGCTATCAGACTCATGTATATTTTAAAAATCTCAGTGGTAGGAAGTCTTAAGATAACACAAATTAATCTTTTAACACATTGCATCACTGGTCTAAAACATCACAGGGGGATGTATATAGTTCTCATTGTATTGAGATCTGTAGGGAGGGCAGTGCCTTGCCCTTTGGCTGCTCTCATATCTAGAATGTGCCCTACCTTTCACTTTAAAAGTGGCATAGTGGAGGTTGTCATGGTCTATCTCAGTTTAAGGAAGAACAGGTGGTGATGGTTGTTTTTTTAAAGGTTTGCCACAGAGTTCTATTACAATAGTAACTCAAATTCTCGTCTATCCTGAGCATTTCCTACCCAGATACCAATGTAATGCTTGTTGTAATGTGCAAAAGTATCCATGCCAGATAAAGCATGGAGGAAGCTTTTTTCCGTTACATGAGTATACAACAACTCCACCCAAAGGAGCCCTGTTCTTAAGTTAGTACACAGAAGTGAAAATAGGATGCCTGAATGTGAAATATCAGTCTAGGTTGGGAACAAAGACCTGCACATAGCAGCACTGCCGAATCGGCGCCAGGCCTATTCATGGCAAGCAGGGAAGATCTGGAATAAGCTTCTACACATTCTTCCTTGATTGAAAGTACCGTATTTTTCGCACCATAGGACACACTTTTTCCCTCCTAAAAAGCAAGGGAAAATATGTGTGCGTCCTATGGAGCGAATGCAGGGGGGGACGCAGACGGGAAAAGCCCCCAAGAGCCGCACACAAGCTCCGTGCGCTCTTGCGGGCTTTTCCACAGGAGGGAGAAGGGACTGACTGGCCGCATCAGTCCCTTCTCCCCCCTCCCAGAAAAGCCAGGAAAGCCCTGCGCAGCGTCTCCCGGCAAGGAGACACTGCGCGGGGCTAAAGGGGAAGGCAAAACAGCGAGCGGGATCCATCCCGCTCGCTGCCTTGCCTTCTCCCATAGCTGCGCGCAGCCCCTCCGCAAGGAGACGCTGCGCGGGGCTAAAGGGGAAGGCAAAACAGCGAGCAGGATCCATCCCGCTCGCTGCCTTGCCTTCTCCCATAGCCCCGTGCAGCCTCTCCTTGCGGAGACGCTGCGCGGGGCTAAAGGGGAAGGCAGAACAGCGAGCGGGATCCATCCCGCTCGCTGCCTTGCCTTCTCCCATAGCTGCGCGCAACACCTTGCGGAGACGCTGCGCGGGGCTAAAGGGGAAGGCAGAACAGCGAGCAGGATCCATCCCGCTCGCTGCCTTGCCTTCTCCCATAGCCCTGTGCAGCCTCTCCGCAAGGAGACGCTGCGCGGGGCTAAAGGGGAAGGCAAAACAGCGAGCGGGATCCATCCCGCTCGCTGCCTTGCCTTCTCCCATAGCCCCGTGCAGCCTCTCCTTGCGGAGACGCTGCGCGGGGCTAAAGGGGAAGGCAGAACAGCGAGCGGGATCCATCCCGCTCGCTGCCTTGCCTTCTCCCATAGCCCCGTGCAGCCTCTCCGCAAGGAGACGCTGCGCGGGGCTAAAGGGGAAGGCAAAACAGCGAGCGGGATCCATCCCGCTCGCTGCCTTGCCTTCTCCCATAGCCCCGTGCAGCCTCTCCTTGCGGAGACGCTGCGCGGGGCTAAAGGGGAAGGCAAAACAGCGAGCGGGATCCATCCCGCTCGCTGCCTTGCCTTCTCCCATAGCCCCGTGCAGCCCCTCCGCAAGGAGAGACTGCACGGGGCTATGGCTTCTTTAGCCCTGCGCAGCGTCTCCCGGCAAGGAGAGGCTGCATGGGGCTAAAGGGGAAGCCAAAACTTGGCTTGCTCCATAGCTGCGCGCAACCCCTCCGGCAGGGAGAGGTTGTGCGCACCCTGTACGCTGCTCTTTGGGGCTGGGGGGGGAAAAAGATTTTTTTCTGGATTTCCCCCCCTAAAAACTGGGTGCGCCCTATGGTCCGGTGCGCCCTATGGTGCGAAAAATACGGTACATGCCTCTGTGCAACTGAACCTAGAAAAGTGTTAAAGTGTGAAATGTGCATACCTGGCATAGGCAGGGTTTGTGTGTGCAGCCCCATGACCCCTATGCAAATAGATGTTTTCTGTTCAGAGACAATGCCTGTGAAAAATTGCTGGTGACTGGTAGTATGATACATGACAACCTAAGCAGGCTAAATCCTGAGACCTACTGTAGTTGAAATAATTCCAAAAACTGAAGAGCTGTTCCAAACAAACAGCTTAACAGCTATATCAGGAATTTTGCAGTAAAATTAGAGAATGCCACCTTCAAGGAAAACTTCCTAATAGGCAATGGATATTGTTACTCAGAGGGGACGCGGGTGGCACTGTGGTCTAAACCACAGAACCTAGGACTTGCTGATCAGAAGGTAGACAGTTTGAATCCCCGCGACGGGGTGAGCTCCCATTGTTCGGTCCCAGCTCCTGCCCACCTAGCAGTTCAAAAGCACATCAAGTGCAAGTAGATAAATAGGTACCACGCCGGTGGGAAGGTAAACAGTGTTTCCGTGCGCTGCTCTGGTTCTCCAGAAGCGGCTTAGTCATGCTGGCCACATGACCCGGAAGCTATCTGCGGACAAACGCTGGCTCCCTCGGCCTATAGAGCGAGATGAGTCCCGCAACGCCAGAATTGTCTGTGACTGGACCTAACCTTTACCTTTTTATAGTTGCTCAGTAGATAGAATGAATGTAAATGAGTGAGTTCAGAAAGAATGTGTAATTATGTTGGTTATAATAAAAATACTGGAATTCCTAGTGTGTTTTCTAAATTTTGCAAATGGAAATAGGCTACTCTGCTTAGTCTTCCATTTAAGAAATGAACTAGATTTCAATGTATATCCTACTTTTATGTGTAAATAGCACTAATATTCTTATGACTGCAAATTCTCTGGTCAAAACGCTCTGTGGATTGACAGTTGTTTGAAAAAGTAATGAGACACATAGTTTGTTACCTTGATTATTATCCATTTTAACATATAGTGCATATGCGCTAGCAACTCCGATAATTTCCACTAATATAACTCCTTTGAAAATCTTCCTTCCAAGCTCAGGATTCATGGCACAGCTAGTCCCAAGTTCTAGAAACAGAGGGGAACAAACATTTCATTAATGACATAAAAATGTTATCAGAACAGGAAATAACTGATTTGTATATGTGGTTTGATCAGAGGGATACTGAAGTATACTTGAAGAGAGGCCCCAACGGGCTATAAAAGGAGAAGAGAGAACTAGAGGCAGGATTTGCTTTCCACTTACTGTGCTCTGCTGAAAGTTCCAGTCCCTTCTCTTAATATTGAACATGTACTTATTCAGACAGTCATCCTTTGCTACATGGAGAATGCTGACAACTGTGTAGCAGCTCAGAGGCTGTGCTGTGAATTAAGAATCCATCAGTTGAAAATTTAGGTGGCCTTTTAAGCATACAACTCTGAGTCTGCAATAAGGGGAAACTTGACAAAGCTGATTTTTAAAATCATGAATGAGAAGTACTTTGAACAGTCTTTAAATCTTTGTGGACTCCAAGGTGTAACGGTAAATGCAATTTCTAGAGTAGCTGTGACAGGCTATTTCAGCAAACAAAAGGAATCTTGTGGCACCTAAAAGACTAAATATTTTATTATGACAAGTTTTCAGAGGACTAGTCAATAAAAACCGATGTTTCAATAAAGTGATTGTCTTTGTTGGAATTTGTGCTCAAAGTAATGAAACATGGTAAGGTTCCTGTCTCCTGAGGATTCCGTACATGACCTCAGACACTACTGGTGAGGTTATGTATGGCTGATCCACTTACATGTTTATCATGGATTGACTGTAGAATAAAGGGATGGTGTGCCAGTTATTCAGCACAGGTGACACTTTTAATTTATCCAACTTGAAGTCAAAAACAATATTCAATAGACACTTTGCAGCTTGAGCCAAGAGCTCAAATTAAGCACGTATCCACTCCAGTGTACAGGGAACCAAACTGTAGCCATACTTCAGAGGGCTAACTGGGATGGTAGCTGTCAGGGGTTCAGGAGCAGAGGCAAGGGCAAGGGAGGAAACAGAGCGAGGGGGAGGAGGCAGAAGAAAGGATGAGTGATGACGACGACCCGAGATCTCCGAGTCTTTCCAGTGAATCAGAAGATTCACAGAAAGGAGCACCAGTGGCCAGGGCAAGGGGGGAGCCTAGGGGGACACCCCAGGAGGAAAGGGCCAGAGGGGGCTCAGAGGGGAGAATTGGAAATCGGGACCAGCGTCACCAACAGAGAGCAGGGGAGAGGAAGGGCGTCAGGTATCAAGCGCTGGCAGCTCACAACAGGAGGGAGGGCACGAGTCAGGAGTGGCCACACCTCCATCGGGGAGCGAAGAAACGGTCAGACGGAAAGTGGAAGGTTGGGCGCGCGCACCAAGTTCAAATGCACAGGAAGGTGGCGCAGTAAGCAGCCCGGAAAGGGAGCCAGGTCCTAAAGCCCGGCGCAAGGAGACAGGAGGGTCCGGGGGGTCGGCGTCAGAAGAATCCAGGAAGGAAGAGACCCCGGGGGGCAGAGGGACCCAGAGAAGAACAGTCAGGCGGAAAAGGTGGAGTAAGGCTAGGATATTAAGTTGGTGTACAAGGGGCGGAGACTCAGACGGAGCTTCGCCGGTCTAACCCATAAGACGTAGAGTTGCACGCAGCAGCTTGAGAATGGAAACTGTAACTCAATAAAGACTTTTACTAAATGATCGCTGGCTAGCGTGATCCTCTGTGAGCTTGGATCTGGAAGCAGCTCTGACAGTAGCTTAGCAGTGTGATCCTAAACATGAATTCAGATGCGGCTTACTCCCTGGTAAATGGTGATAGGATTGCAGCCTTGATTTCCTACACGGAATGAATTTATGTGCTGCAAATGGTATACCATCCTATGTGCAGTTTGACATGAATGGTGAAAACATGTCTGTTATGTTGCATAATAATAATAAATTATTTGTACCCCGCGCCTCTGGCTGAGATTCCCCAGCCACTCTGGGTGGCTCCCAAAAGAATATTAAAAACAGGATAAAACATCAAACATTAAAAACTTCCCTAAACAGGGCTGCCTTCAGATGTCTTCTAAAAGTTGTTTAATTCCTTGACATCAGATGGGAGGGCGCCACTACCTAGAAGGCACTAACTGCATAGTAGACTGCATTATCATTTAAGGATCTTTTAAATGATATTATTTAATAATGCAACGTTTTTAGGTTCTGTGGGTTTTCTTTGGTATTGTATATGGGTGTTATTTCTTTCCCCCTCCTTTTCCCTTCCCCCTTTTCGCATCTTACTTTAACCTGTGCAATTATACACACACACACACACAATATTTATATATACCGTGTTTATGGAAGACAATCTTACTCGGCTAGGAGTGATCGCCAAAAAAGAAAGATGATTTATATATAAATTTGTATATATAGTTAGTTAGAACTGCAGGGCATCAACTAGAAGCACAACCTGTGCAATTTCCCTTACAGAAGTCACCTGAGCTTCCAATGGGCGCATCCAATGGGCCAGTCTAGGCAGCCGAAGGCAGGACAAGAAGCATCTCTCCTCCTCCCCATGGAACTGCTATCGGCCTACCCTCGGCTAGCCACGTGACTTCAGCCCGCCCCCGCCCCCCAACCAGCAGAGCAGACATGGCAGGAACAAAAGGACTTCCTCCTTTTTTTGCTTCTTCCTCTTAGAGTCACTTTCGCTGCTCATATTAAGACACAAAGGTTGCAGCCGTACCTCGCCGTCTCCAAATGTGAGAGCGGCGCAAAGGCGCCCGACCCGACGCGGCTCCCAGCACGGTGTCCGCCCTTGCGTAGTCCAGACCCACTTCCGGGGTGGAAGTGCTAAGGCACGCATGCGCATGGGCGCGCGGCACCTTCATTTCGCGCATGCGCTCAGCCTTCGTTCCTTCTCGCCGGTGCTGGAGAGTTCGCGCTGTGCTCCCTCTGTCGGTCCTGTTGCGACTGGCCGTGTCACTGTGCTGCCTGTAGGTGGCAGTGTAACGCAGCTGTGTCCTGCCGATCCGCATAGAGGAAGGGGCAGCCTTCCCTGCTACCATCGGCTTCTGGAGTGCAGAATTTCCCGCCGCAGCTGAACATAGGAACGTCGGCAGCTGCCTTATACGGAGTCAGTCTTTTGGCCCACGCAGAGAACATTCACAGCCCTTCCCAGAGATACAGGGAATTGAACCTGACATCTTCTGTATGCCAAGCAGTTGCTCTGCTACTGCGATCTTCTGCAAGCTCATGGAGCCAGAGTACACGCGTGTAGGAAAGATTGGGCTGTAAAGTCACTTGCAACCCCCAGCTAAAGTTAACAGCAACGAACTTTAACTAGATCGAGGCCGATTAAAACATTTTGTAGAAGAGAGTTTGCTTGGTTTTATTTTAAAATCTTCTTTTACGTTTCAAGATGCCCATCAAAATAATGCAATTCAAGTCAACAAGTAGAATGGATATAATAGAGAAGTATCATGAGGTGGAACCAACGAACCATCAGAAAATAATTGCATGGTACATTGCACAGTTAAAGAGTTAAAGCATTATGTAACAGCTAGAGAGAATGTTTGCGCTATAGTATTGGAAGGTAAAATTGAGAGTAATAACAACAACAACAACAATAACGCCGCCCATCTGGCTGGGCTTCCCTAGCCACTCTGGGCGGCTTCCAACAAAATATTAAAATACAGAAATGCATCAAACATTAAAAGCTTCCCTGAACAGGGCTGCCTTCAGATGTCTTCTAAAAGCTTGGTAGTTTTTCTCTTTGACATCTGGTGGGAGGGCATTCCACAGGGAAGGCGCCACTACTGAGAAGGCCCTCTGCCTGGTTCCCTGTAACTTTGGCTTCTGGCAGTGAGGGAACCGTCAAAGGCCCTGATCCTCCCTCTGCTCTGTTGAGCGCTTGATTTGCAGGCAGAAAGTCCCAGTTTCCATCCCTGATATCTTCTGGGAGAGCTGGGAAAGGTCAGTCAGCTAGGAAGATATTGAGATAAATGGGCCAATGTTATGACTTGGTCTAAAGCAGCTTACTATGTTCTAAAAGCGAAAATACCACCAAAAAAGATTTACACACACACACACACACACACGGCGCTCTGGCACTTGTCACAGTGTTCTCTTGTGCCAGAAGTGGTTTAGTCATGCTGGACACATGACCCAGAAAGGCCCCCATTCTCTCTTCTTAACTGGTTAGCCCTTGAAATAGACGACTGCCTTTGTGTGAACACATGGGCATCCTAGTGACCATGGTGTGAGAAACTTGACTCCTGGCACTATTATGTAACTCTGAATTTAATACATTGTCCGGTAGTACCTGTTGAATTAGTTTTTGCATGTCTTTTACTTTGTAGAGATGCCCATGCTCTTTGCTTTCAGCAGGGATTATCTGAAAGGGTGAAAAGTATTTCCAGTACCTAAGGTGGGACAAGTGGGTTGGTTTTCATTTCAAGAGAATAGACTCAAGGAAGCTGATCTGATATGGTTGGCTTGCTCATAAAATGCAGAAAACACAAAAGGATAAGCCCAAAGCTAAATAAGGTTTACTCCGCCCTCAAAATGCCTTCTTTAAAGGCCTTTGCTGTCCTAGCAACCCAGCAGTAGCTCACAACGAAGAAGGCAAAGATGACTGAGAAAACTTTTGTCGAGGAAATAGAGAAAGCTCTGGAAAAGTCCAAAGGCCTTAGCATCCATGAGCTTCTCTTTACCTACCAGGGAATCCTCTACCCGTCTTCTGTCTGCAGTGCAGAAACATTCCAAGCTCTGGAGAACTTCGAAGCCAGAAAAGATGATGTGGTGTTGGCGTCTTATCCCAAATGTGGTGAATACAACCTTCCATTATTTTTCTACATACAGCAATGATGTCATGAGCAATGCAGCAGACTGATGGGTGGTTTTTTTTAGTACTGTATAAGGAAAGCTATTAACTAGCATTGCTGAGGGTAGTGTGCACTAGCACAGAAGTTGCCTTTAACTGGTTTCCAGAGCGGGTCACACCAACAAGCTTATTATTTTCAATACATCTGAAACCTGTTGAAAACTAGACCACCTGCTCTTCCATTATTGCTACTTGTGCAAACCATTGAAAATGCACTTAAAGCCTTAAGGCATTTCAATAAAAATGCTTTGCATTTTTAAAGGCACTATCAAACTGAGTTTGGAGTGGACAAAGCCAGAGAGGCAATGTTTTTGTGTAGATGTCACAACCAAACCATGTGTCTTGGATTTGTGTGTTCTTTCCTCCCTTTTCTCCTCCTTCCTTTTGTTCACACGGATTTCCTCCTCCTCTCCCACTTTGTTGCTCATAGTAACCTTTCTTTCTTTCTTTGTCTGAATGGTTATCGCAAACCATAGTTTGTCTCCAAATCAGAACTGGAGGTTGACTGTGGTTTGCAGTAATCATAGGACTCAGCTATACAGCTTCAAATAAATGTTTTAGGTGTGTTTTAAGTGCAAGATACAATGTGACACTAGATAGCAATGGTGAGTCTTATGGAAAATTCAATGTATTTTAAAAAACGCTTTAAAAGTACATTTTCAGAAGGTTTTTTTTAAAATGTGTGTGTAGATTCCACCATAGTTTGACCAGGTTTGGATGCCACAGCAAATGATGGCTACCAGGAAGTACGGGAGGAGAGCATGGTTTTCACAAGTGTGAAGCAAAACTCAAGAGTTGGTGGTGGTGTTTTTTGGGAGGGATAGTAGATTATTCAATATTTTAGTGGCTGTATTACAAAGAAGATATATTTTTAAAAATGAACATGTAGTAGAGTAAAAGCCCAAACCAGTTTACTGTAATGTTAAAAACTGTTATTAAAACTGAACACTTCTATTTGAATATTTATTGATTGAAAAATAGTTTCAACCTGTCATTATAACTAGCTTAAAACAATACTGCAGAATGATTTATTTGTGAGACCTTGACCAAGCACAATCATGGTTATAAAGTTGGTCTTGAGCCTATAGGCAGAGGTAGCGACCATGGCTCCCTCCGGGTGTAACTGGATCCCTGCTCCCCTCAGGCTCAGTCAGCATAGCCAATAGACAGGGGTGGCGGGAGTTGTAGTCCAGCAACATCTGAAGGGCACCACATTTGCCACTCCTGCTATATTCTCTCAGATATATGGCCATGTGCCTTCCTGAAAGAAAAAAGGCATGAATTTCTTTCTTAAGAAAGCACCTCTGGGCATGTATTGTCACTTGTCTTCTTGTCACTTGGAATTAAAGGGCTGGCTTTCCTCAGAAGGCAGACAGCACTTCTTTTGAATCTCCAGACAGCATTCTGGGAATATAGCCACCCATCAATTCTGAAATGTCAACTCTTCCATCTTATGATGGTACTTCTCTACAATGTGTAAAAGATAAGTTGGTGTGCCAGGGCTGGGGAACCATCAACTTGGGATGGTGAAATGGCTTAAAGTCCACCCTAAGGATTACAAGCATTCCACTTATTTGTTTGTTCCAGGTATTAATTGGCTCATTCTGATTGTGAATGATCTGATCGCTACCACTTTGAAAACCAAGCATGAGAACACAGAGCTACCTTTCATTGAGTGTGGGGATCCAGAAAGGTATCAGGTTAGTAAGACACAAAGCCTAGCCTCCAAAATCAGACACTTCACTCACACACATGCGTTACTCACACTGAAAGGAAGTAAGGGGACACGGGCAAACCTGCCCAACTGGTGACCCACCAAGCCAGGAGTAATCCATCAGCCATGTCTGGCAGTTCACCAAGTGCTCAGTAGTGATCCTGATTTTGTTGTCATTCTGAGATAACGAAGAAGCATGGTAGCGGTGGTGAAGAACCTGGGGCACCACGGAACATGGCTGTTGTGCTCAGCCAATGGTGAAATGTAAGTTCTGCTGGTTTATCGTGGGAATCCCAGTTATTCCAACTGCCTTTTGATTAATATGTGTCAACATAGCCGATCATTTTCATGTATGTCTGAGTCATCCATCTGATGCTACTTTTCTGTTCCTTTTTTTTTTTAAAAAAGAGGATGAAACAGTTCCCATCTCCAAGGATTGTAGCTACACACCTCCACTACAACCTTCTTCCCAAGTCCATCTTCAAAAATAAAGCCAAGGTAAGTGGTATAAGATCAGCTTCTTTAATTTGTCAGGAAACATTTGCAGAAGTGACTCACAACTGTAAAGCAATCAACAGTTCGTGGGAGCCTTGTGGGCACTGTAAGATGTTTCTGGTGCTGGATATTGGTAACAATACAAGACAAGAGGTTTAGTAGGAAGGAAGCATTGGGCCACTCCTTTCGTCAGCCACAAATAAAGAGGGGGAAACATGTTGTAAAGTGCATGGGGCAGTCATGAGTTTTTATAATACCAGATGTTTCTAGAAACATAATGTATCACAATGGGCTCATGCTCCAACCTTCAGGGGATGTGAAACCAGAGAGACTGGAGTGCCTGAGAATGTGCTTTTTGAAAGGACTCATGACATAGTTCTTTCTGGCCATTATTTCAGCCTTCCCTTCTCTTACAAAAGAATAGCTTACTTCTAGTTGTAGTTTAGGTAGCCCAAAGCGGCATTGTTTTTGTTAATGACAGGAGGAGTTAAAATTTATGTCCTGTTTTCTCACCTCAGGTACTGCTGCTATTTCGTAATCCTAAAGATACGGCTGCATCATTTTTCCATTTTCACAACAATGCTCCAAGCATTCCCAGTTATAACTCCTGGGAGGAATTTTTTTCACTTTTTATGAATGGGCAAGGTACTCTATTAATACTTTTGAATGGATTTGGGAAATTAAACCTCTTGTGAAAACATGTGAACTATATTCAAGCTCTACCAATTTTGCTGATACTAGTGCTAGCAGGGGAAGACTTGGGTTTTGCCCACGATAATTGTGGTTTGCAGTTTGAATGGCTTTTTAGCAATGGAGATACAATCTGGAAAGGGAAGCATCTGTGTGCCTTGACTGGTGAACATGGGCTGAAAACTGATGATAGTTGTTGAGAGAGGTGGAATAATGATAGAGGCATTATTGTCCTTGGTGTACACTCACATTCCTTTTGCCTCAGTGTCACTCCCAATCAAACAGGAGTATAAAACCATAAAAAACTATTTGCTGTACATGAATATTGGATGAGTGTTTGCATCACAGTCGTTCATGTCACCTTCAACATCCTGTTGTCTATATATAGCCGAAGCCCAACTGAGGATGTGCATGAATGTTTTCCCCCCAATAGCTGGCCCCATATTGTCAGAGGCAAAATTTGAAAGACTTTTGTTGATCATTCTTAAGAATAAATCTCTCTTTTCTTGTGATTGTATGTTATCCCTGTGGGTATAAAGAGATATTGTGTGAACACTATGCAATGTTTTAAAAATAGCCTACTGTTAAAGTTTTAACAGTTTCTACTAGTAATAAAATACTTCTGATGAGTTGTCTTGGTCTGACCTGCAGTTGCCTGGGGAAGCTATTTTGACCATGCAGTCGTGTGGAACAAACATATAGATGATGAAAATGTTCTGGTTCTAACATATGAGCAATTAAAAGAGGTGAGCATATTCATAACTACCAGCAAGGGTAGTCTAAAAATAAGACGTTATCCCAACTTGCATAGGCTTTGCAAGATATAACTAGATCAGGATCATAGTTTGAGGGCGGGCTCATCCATGTTTCAGCTCCTAAACTTTTCCTGAATGTGAGGGAAGAGCCTGGAATATTTGAAGTGATAACAAAGGACAGAGAGTCTCTGTTTATCTGGGGAGCAGAGTGTCCCAGTGAATAACCCCACCCCATGCCCATAACCTATAGGCACTTGGAGCTAGAGGACTTGATTTGGCATCTGAAGAAGAACATGAGCCAATGCTGCCAATGCTGGCCCTTAATGTCATCAACAGTGGAATTCCTGGCTTGTTTCTGTAACTCATTTGAATAGTCAAGGAATCGCTGGCAACACAGTAGCAGCCAAAACCTGTTTACCAAGCTGAGAGATGAGTATGTCTAACCATACTAATGGAAAGTATGGCTTTCCAAAGAAAGCAGGAAGAGCAAACTCTGTTATAGGGGGTTGACGTACTTCCTTTTGGATGTGCCTCAGTTCTGACATCCATTTCATTAAGGGTTTGTTCCCCAGCATTCATATTCGTGGCAAGAACACTGATTGCAGTAAGGTAGTCTCATACTCTGGATGCTTGCCATAGGGAGAGAGTTGAACATCCAGTATCCATTTGCCTCCTGTAGTTTTCATCTACCTGCAGCATTATATGGCTAGTGTGGACCTTTCTGTTTGGTGGCATCACCAAGATTAGCCCAAAGCAACCATAACTGTGCTTGAATACTGGCAATGTATTCTGAATCCCATATTGTTCTGGTGTAGCTTACCATGGGAGAAAGAACTTTCAGTACTGACCTTCTCACTACATTGCTTTCAGGACCTGGTTGCTGGAGTGAAGCAAATAGCTGAATTCTTTGGCTTTACTGCTACTGCAGAGCAAATTCAGGCTATTGCAAACAGGACTGCGTTCCAAGCAGTGAGGGACAAATCACAGGAGACACATGGAGCGGTTGGCCCACTGATCTTCCGGAAAGGTTGGTGATAAACTTCTATTTTTGCTATAGCTTGCTTTAGAGCAGTCTCTTATGAGTAGTCATAAGTGTCTTCCATGTTTTAATTGATTAACCATGCAGTCCTATGGATATATATCTGGGGAAAGCCAATGCTGTGCTCTCTAGGTGTTTTGAGCCACAGTATATATAATTTCTTGATCACTGACCATGCCAGCTTGGGCTGATGGGAGCTGTAGTCCAACAGTATTAGGAGGGCATTCCATTAGCTATCCCTAATCTATACTCAGAACAATGAGTATTTCAATGGAGCCTACCCTCAAATAAGTGCACATAGGATTGCAGCATCCATCAACCATAGCCAGTAGTTGGTGATGACAGAAGTTGTAGTCCAACAGCACTGAGAGAACACCATGTTGGCTGTCTCTAGTCATTACTGACTGGCAGAGGCTTTCCTGAGGTCAAGACCGGGGGCCTTTCCTGGAGATACCAGAGACTGAACCTGAGACTTCCTACATGGAAAATGGTTTTTGTTGTTTTTATACACCACCCTGCCTCCCAAAAGGGACACCATGTCATCTACCACTGAGCTAGGGCCCTTTCCCACTGTATTAGTATATAGTAAGCTAAGGTAAAGGTAAAGGGACCCCTGACCATTAGGTCCAGTCGTGACCGACTCTGGGGTTGCGGCGCTCATCTTGCTTTATTGGCTGAGGGAGCCGGCGTACAGCTTCCGGGTCACGTGGCCAGCATGACTAAGCCGCTTCTGGCGAACCAGAGCAGCACACGGAAACACCGTTTACCTTCCTGCCGGAGCAGTACCTATTTATCTACTTGCACTGGCGTGCATTCAAACTGCTAGGTGGGCAGGAGGTGGGACCAAACAACGGGAGCTCACCCCGTCGTGGGGATTCGAACTGCCGACCTTCTGATCAGCAAGCCCTAGGCTCTGTGGTTTAACCCACAGCGCCACCCGCGTCCCTATATAGTAAACTACATGCATCTAAAAAAAGATTCAATAAATGAACGTGATGGTCTTACAGAACAAGAAGCACTGCAGAGAAGACTGACAAATTTGACACAGGAGGGCCATAGCTTTTGTGGCTGTATTCAGAGGCCTTCCTACTGGCCAACCTGAGGAAAAAAATGGTACCATTTTGTTCCCGGTTACAAAAACAAAACCTAAAGATTTTTACTGGATGATCTTCATATTTTTGTCTAGCAAAGTTTATATGATGTCTATTAAATGTCTCTTTCCCTCCCTCCATTTTCCTTTCATTCCAGGTGTGGTTGGTGACTGGAAGAACACTTTTGATGAAGCTCAGAGCCAGAAAGTGGATGCTAAATTCAAGGAGTGTTTAGAAGGAACCAAGCTGGGAGCAAAGCTGAAGTACGATGTGTACTGCAAAACCTGAAAAGAGCTTCTTATGAAGTGCTTCGTTCTCATGACAGTTTTGTTTGCTATCATATATTCAAGAAAAGCTACAAGCAGAGCACACAATCCTTTGAGGCAAATTTTAGATATTGTCACACTCTAGTGTCAAACTTCTAAGATACATTTTCATTAAGCTGGATATTTTCATGCTGCTTAATAGAACACAGGGCAACCTATTTCTCCCAAACCGTATCAGCAAGCTGCTACTATTATGTTTCTAAGAAGTAGGGGAAGGTGACACGGACATGCGATTGCCAGGTGCCAACCTGGGGAACTTGTCAGTCTCTTTCAAAACTCTGAAGGAGCAGCAAAAGATGCAGTGATTGTGTGTCTAGTGCCATTGCTGCGCAGGTTTCTTTTACCCACCTGCATTTGTAGCTGAAGGCAGAGGTGGACAATGGACACATGGAACTATGGAGGCGTGGGGCGATCGGTACTGCATCTGGATCTTTTACTGTTCCCCAGACCTCTTAAAGCAGGCATGAGGAACTCCAGATGGTGTTAAACTACAGTTCCCATCATCCTTGGCCATGCTCATGCTGCTTGGAGCTGATGGAGTCCAGCTACATCTGGATGGCCCCAACTTCCTCATCCCTGCTTCAAACAGACTGCTGGGACACTAAGTTGGCTGTGGGAAATCCTACACAAGGCTAATAATAATAATAATAATAATAATAATAATAATAATAATAATATCCCTCCCTTTACACCTTGGGGCATCACAATGATATGTTGAAACACATTGCTGTAGTCTCTAAAGAAAGTGGGACTTTGCACTCTTCATAGTTTGAATAGGAGGTGCTGAGCAGTGCTATTTGGGCTCAGGCACGCATATGTTTCTTGTTCCACTTATTTAGGCTTTCTAAGTTGTTTGTGGCAAGGTAGCGGACTCCTGTGACTTCAACAGCTGAGAGAAATTCAGCAAGTGAAGCTTTTCCCAGCGTGTGGATGTAGTGATGGAAAAAGCTTCATGCCATGTTACTCTGCGATGTAATAACTTGAACAGAATTCCAGATGGCTGAGGCCCTGCTCCAAACTAATTTTAAGGATGAGAAGGCCATTGAAGACTAGATTGTCTCCAGTGCTGTGTCAGTGGGTTCTGCTGGCACAATGGGACTTTCCTCCCTCCATGCACCCCAAAATCCGCTCTGGGGGATTCCCCAACTGATTTTGAGGGTGTGAGGGGAACAGGAGAGGAAGAAGAAGTTGCACTGCACTCACAGAAGTCCCTTGTGTTAGCAGAGCTGCAGGGTTGGATACGGCCCTCAGTTTTATGTTTTCTAATTTGGGGAAATTATATTTTTGATAAGTCAATCTGGATTCACATAACAAACCCCATAACAAAAGGATCATTGAACTCCATTAACATCTTTAAGGAAGTGATCTTTATAATGGCTTTAAGCCCCTTTTCATAGCAAAGCAGCATGTTGCATTAGGTTTCCAGACAGAGCACATTAGCAGAAGCAGATGTCGAAATTATTCCAACACTGATGAAATAATTTGAAATTTACTCATTACATCAAGATGATTCTCCCCCCCCCCCCGGTCTTGTTGACATTTATTTCCTTCGACTATGAACTTCATTAATAAACTCTTGTTTGTTACTGCTGTGTTACATTCATTTGCTGGCATGTTGCAAAAGCACTCTATAGAGCTACAAAGGAATTCCCCCATTCTTTTTCAATCTGTGCCAAGGCTGAAATCTCTAATAGGATCACACCTATTAAGGCAACAGTGAGCAGTCTTCTGGCTTGTGGAATCCACTTTGGTCTTTTTCTTACTAGATCCACCAACTGGAGCCAAGCAATTGCACAGTGGCTCAGTGGGCCAGCATATGCCTGAAATAAAAATAAAAATAAAAATGGGTAAGGGTAAGGGTAACTCTGAGCATCATACTAAACCTAGGAAAATCCACTCCTGACTTCTCTCCCCACCCAAGCTTCCTTTATGCCTCTAGCCAGGACGTAACTGTTGCTATGGTTGAACAGATTGAAGTTATAAACGCTTCCTGATTTTCCTGATTACTGCAAGTCACATGTAGATTGAACAGTAGATCCTAATCTGCCTTTTGCTCATTCCTACTGTGCCCCTTCCGCTGCAGACTTCCAGGTGGAAATATGTGTCAATACACCATATTTCTTAAAGACACTAGCCTCTGTTGTGCCTCGATCTTCCCAAAGGAAAACACAACCCTGGGTAAGTGCTGGGAATCCCTGTGTTACAAGAAAAAAACTGCTCCTTTTCCCCTTATGGGGTATCCAAGAGCCTGTTTAGAGTCCTTATGTAGGTTCTCTATCAGTCGAAGAAGAAGAAGAAGAGTTTGGATCTGATATCACGCCTTTCACTCCCTTTAAGGAGTCTCAAAGCAGCTAACAATCTCCTTTCCCTTCCTCCCCCACAACAAACACTCTGTGAGGTGAGTGGGGCTGAGAGACTTCAAAGAAGTGTGACTGGCCCAAGGTCACCCAGCAGCTGCATGTGGAGGAGCGGAGACGCGAACCCGGTTCCCCAGATTATGAGACTACTGCTCTTAACCACTACACCACACTGGCTCTAGGAGAAAATAACAGGGGCCAACCAGAGAATATTGAGAAGCAAAGCAGCTAGTAAGCATGATCTTTATTAGACTGTTGCAACAGGGTCCCCCACTCACCCCACGCAGGGAGGGAGGAGAAGAACCCAGAACATTGGTGCAAGCTCTTATATAGACTTTTGAAACTGCCTACCCTGTAGCTCAAGACCACCCCAAAACTTCAGACATACATCACAGAAAGAGATAGTCCCCAGCAGAAATTTGAGTCTGTTGCTTCTCTCTTGTCTGCCAGGATACCTGATACAGTGGTACCTTGGGTTACAGACACTTCAGGTTACAGATGCTTCAGGTTACAGACTCTGCTAACCCAGAAATAGTACCTCGGGTTAAGAACTTTGCTTCAGGATGAGAACAGAAATCGTGTGGTGGCGGCACAGCAGCAGCGGGAGGCCCCATTAGAAAAGTGGTACCTCAGGTTATGAACAGTTTCAGGTTAAGAATGAACCTCCAGAACAAATTAAGTTCTTAACCCAAGGTACCACTGTCATGTGTCCGCTCCGATTGCATGAACATTATATATAATTATCAGGGGATGATTAGCTGCTTGTGCTTAAAAGGGTGCCCCTTCAGAGTTTGTGCGGCCCCACAAACCTCTGTGTGTGACAGAGCTCCTCAGACATGTCTGCTCTAGTCACTGTTAGAGTCCGACAGTGGCTGTTTGCGGAAACGCCTCCAACAAAGAAGTTCCTTAACGGAAACACGTCTCCTGGACTCACGACGTGACAGCTTCCGACGAAGCATGGGTCTCCCTGCAATTGCTTCTGACACCTCCCCACTATTTTCACTGGACGTGTCTCTCACCCCTTTCTCCCCCCTGCTTCCTGCCTGCGTTGCTGCATCTCTCTCAGTATCCCTGAGATCCTCCTCCCGAGACCCCGCGCTCCCCCTGCTGGTCCCTGCTTTGGCTGTTGAGTCTCTCCCAGTCTCTGGGAGCCCTATCACCTCCTTTCCCTCTGATGTCAGTTCCCTGACATCCACCTCCCCTCCAGGGCCCCCTTCCCCCCCGCCCCCTCCCTCTCCTCTGGGCGGTGAGGATCTGAAACCCCGAAACGAATCCTCTTCATCTTCCGACGTCTCGAACATCTCCCTCCATCGGTCTTTGTTCCGACTCGCTGAATCCTCCTCCACCTCGGAATCAGAGAACCCCTCCAACTCCTCTTCTTCGTCTGTGGTGGCGAAGTATTCCCTCCGGAACCTCGCCACTGGCTGGGGTTTTCGAGGGAATCTCTGATGAAAAGTTTCAATTAGAACCTCGTCATCTACATCCTCTGCCCTGACCCAGGTGTTTTCCGACTCCGGTTCCCCTTCCCACATTACCAAATACTCTACTTGCTCTCCCCTCCACCTGGAATCTAGGATCTCCGCTGCATGGTAGCTGTGTTCTTTTTCCTCCATCGCTGGTCCCCTATTGACCCTCCCCTCTCTGTCCCCTATATACGGTGACAGCAACGATCTGTGGAACACTGGGTGCAACTTCATGTGGTTCGGTAACCGGAGTCTGAAAGCCACTGGGTTGACCTGTTGCGTGACTTCAAATGGGCCCAGTCTTTTGGGTCTTAACTTCTTACAACCTCCTTTAAATGGTAACCCTTGGGTGGACAGCCACACCTGGTCTCCCACCCTAATGCTTTCCCCTTCCCTTCTGGTTTTGTCTGCCTGCCTCTTATATTCCTCCTTCGCCCGGTTTAAATTAAGTTGGAGTTGGCGATGGATCGCTTCCATTTCTTCAACGAACTGTTCTGCTGCTGGAACGCTCCAGTTCTCCCCCTCCCCCCCTGGGAAGGCTCGGGGATGACACCCGTGATTGGCCAAAAAAGGGCTCATCCCCGTGGACACGTTCTCTGCATTGTTGTAAGCAAATTCTGCCAACGCCAGCTTCTCCACCCAATCATTCTCTCTGTCATTAACATAACACCTCAAATATTGCTGGAGGACACCATTAGCTCTTTCCGCCTGCCCGTTGGTTTCTGGATGACGGGCAGTAGAGAAATTAACCTCTACCTGCAGTAAGCTCATGAGCTTCCTCCAGAACCTGGAAGTAAATTGTTTCCCTCGGTCCGAAACCACCCTCAAGGGGGCGCCATGCAACCTAAACACATTTTCCACAAACAATTTGGCGGTTTCTTCTGCTGTGACCGCATGTGAGCAGGCTATAAAGTGGGCCATCTTGGTTAACAGATCTACCACCACCATAATGGCTGTTTTCCCTTTGGACCTGGGCAGATCAGTCATAAAATCTATTGCCACTGCCTCCCACGGTCTTTCCGGCGTGGGTAGTGGTTCTAATAAACCTGCCGGTGCCCGCCTCTCCCCCTTGGCTCGTTGGCATCGGTCACACCCTCTCACATATTCACGCACATCTTCCCTGACCTTGGGCCACCAGAATTCCCTGGTAACCAGCCACATGGTTTTGTGTTGCCCAAAATGCCCTGCTGTGGGGTTATCGTGCAGTTGCTTGAGTACCTTTTCCCTCAATTCCCCTTCAGGTATGTATAACGCTCCCTTGTAGTACAACGCCCCATTTCTCTCCTCAAAACCCCCGGGTTTGTCTCCCTCCCTCCTAAGACTCCTGAGTTTGTCCTGGGCGTATTCATCCTGCCCCGTTCCCTCTACCAGTTCCCTTTGCCCCACCAATGCCGCCCCACACACCCAGCGGTCCTCGGGAATGACATGGGTCTCTTCGGGTACACCCTCTCCCTCCAAATATTCAGGTTTGCGTGAGAGAGCGTCCGCCCTAACGTTCTCCGGGCCTGGTACGTAACAAATCTCAAAGTTAAATTTGGAGAACTCCTGGGCCCATCTCAACTGCCGTTGGTTGAGCACTCGCGCAGTTCTCCAATACTCTAGATTCTTATGGTCCGTGCACACTTGCACCTTCTGTTGTGCACCAATTAGTAGGTGCCTCCATCTCCGGAAGGCCTCATAAATTGCAAGAAGTTCCCGGTCGTACACCGTGTAGTTCCTCTCAGACTTGTTCAGCTTCCGCGAAAAGAAGGCACACGGTCGCCACTCAGACCCCTCCTTCCCCGGCTGCAGAAGAAGCACCGCCCCTATAGCTCTGTCCGACGCGTCTGTTTCGACCCTCAGCTTTTTTTGTAAATCCACATGTAGAAGTTGTTCGCCAGAGGCGAAGGCCCTTTTCAGTTCCTCAAACGCTCGCTCCGCCTCCCCCGTCCAAACAAACTTCTTTTTGCTGCTGAGACAGTCCGTGATGGGCGCCGTCAGGTGGGCGAAGTTGCGGATGAACTTACGATAAAAGTTTCCAAACCCTAGGAACCTCTGCACATCCTTCTTGGTCTTGGGTGTTTTCCATTCCAGCACCGCTTGAACCTTGCCGGGATCCATGGCCAACCCCTTATCTGACAAGCGGTACCCCAGGAATTCCACCTCCTTGGTATGAAACTGACACTTCTCCAGTTTCACCCACAGTCTGTTGGCTTGCAGCCTGCTCAACACTTCTCTGACGTCTCTCACATGTTGCTCCTCATTCTCCGAATACACCAACACGTCATCTAAGAAGGCCACGCAATTCTTGTAGAGCAAAGGCCCCAGTACGTGGTTCATGAAAGCTTGAAAACACGCGGAGCCTGTTTGTAATCCAAAAGGCATAACTAAGTATTCAAATGCCCCCAAAGGGGTGAACATGGTGGTCTTCCATTCATCCCCTTTCCTTATACGTATCAGGTTGTACGCCCCCCTTAGGTCCAGCTTTGTAAAAATCTTTCCCTTCCGCACCCTGGTCAAAATATCATCAATCCTGGGCATAGGAAAAGCCGCCGGCTCTGTCACTGCATTTAGGGCCCGAAAGTCACATACCAGTCTCGGCTTGTCCGTGTTTTTTTTATCCACAAAAAACACTGGGCTACCCCCCGCTGCTTTGGACTCTCTGATGAAGCCCCTCTTCAGGTTCTTGTCAATGAACGCTCGCAACTCCTGCATTTCCCTGTCTGACATGGCATACAACTTGCCTACAGGAAGCTGTGCTCCAGGGAGTAAATTGATCTGGCAATCAAAGGGTCTATGCGGAGGTAGTTGGTCAGCTTCCTTCTCGCTGAACACGTCGCTGAGATCAGCATACTGTGGTGGCACCTTTCCCTTCTCCACTACTTCAGTCCCTGCCAGGGTGGCTTGGGCCCCTGCTGACCCCTTTTCCCCCCTGCAGTGTTCTAAGCAATGTGCGGAACCGAAGGAAACCACTCTTTGATGCCAGCCCACCAGCGGATCATGTAGGGCTAGCCAGCTCATTCCCAAAATAATGGGAGCACCTCCCAAGGTGGCCACATTGAAAGCTATCAGTTCTGTGTGCCTTGCCACCCTCATTATCATTGGGATGGTCTGCAAGCTGACTCCTCCTCCCAACAGTTCCCTGCCATCAATCGTGGTCACCTGCAGGGGGTTGCTTAAAGGGATAGTCTGTATCTGGTGTTCCGCAGCAAACTCCTTGCTCATAAAATTGCAGGAGCTGCCTGAGTCCAACAGTGCCTTTATTTTTAGGGGGTGTCCATTTTGCAGCTCTAGCGACACTTCAATCACTAGGGCCGGTCGAGGAGCTTCTGGCACTGGCACTTGGGGAAGGGGCACTTTCACTGCTCTTTGGCCTGGCTGCAGTGCCCTGATGGCAACCAGGCGTTGGCTTTTACCTGCTCCGTTTCTCCCTGCTCTTCCCCCTCAACAGCCCCCACCATTCCTTGCCATTCCTTCCTCTGGGGGCAGACTCTGGCAAAGTGGCCTGGCTGTTGGCAGAGATAGCATTTCCGGGCTCCCTTTCCCTCCTTCTTCGCCCCCTCACTGGGCTTTGAAACTGCGCGCGCGCGGGCTGTTCCGATTTCCATCGGCTCTGCCGGCGGGAAAGCTGGCTCAGGAATGTCTGGAATGCGTAACTCCTTCCAACGTTCCCCTCTTCCTTCCCGCCTCTCTAAGGCTCTTGCCTCCTGGCGCGCTCCAATGGTCAGCGCAGATTTGGTCAGCTGATCCATAGACACCGCCCTGGGGCTCCTGGCTAGCTCGTCTTTCACAGCTGAAGAAAGACCTTCTTCAAATAGCATCTGAATGGGTGCTGCCGATAAATCCCACCCCAATCTGTGAATCAGCATGGTAAATTCAGTCCAGTACTCACGGACAGATCTGCTTTCCTGCTTGCAAGCCATTAACTGTCTGCGCACCAACCCTTCCTCAACGTCGCTGGAAAACATGATATCCATTGCACGAAAAAATTTCATAGTGTCCTTTAGGATATCGTTGTGCGTTGCCATCAGGGGTCGAACCCAGTCCCGCGCGCCCTTCTCAAGATGCCCAATTACAAAAGCAACTCGAGATTCCTCATCAGGGAACTCATCAAACTGGACATTCAGGGCATATTGCATTTCAGTCCTAAAGGCATGGTAATCCTTGGGGTCCCCCCCAAACTTCTGCACCAATCCTGGTACCTTTCTGGGGAACTGAGTGGTTCTCCCCTTCTTGTCTGCATCTTGAGCCCTCCTCTCCTCGAGCCTCGCCGTCTGCAGCGCCAGTTGGACCTCCAATGCTCGGCATCTTTCTTCCAAGCTTGGATCAGCTCCTCCCCCTGCTCCTCCGGCTCCGGCTGGGTCGCTCATGATGCTTTCTCCTGCACAGGCAGCGTACAAAGACTGTCGGACTGCTATCAGGGGATGATTAGCTGCTTGTGCTTAAAAGGGTGCCCCTTCAGAGTTTGTGCGGCCCCACAAACCTCTGTGTGTGACAGAGCTCCTCAGACATGTCTGCTCTAGTCACTGTTAGAGTCCGACAGTGGCTGTTTGCGGAAACGCCTCCAACAAAGAAGTTCCTTAACGGAAACACGTCTCCTGGACTCACGACGTGACAGCTTCCGACGAAGCATGGGTCTCCCTGCAATTGCTTCTGACACCTCCCCACTATTTTCACTGGACGTGTCTCTCACCCCTTTCTCCCCCCTGCTTCCTGCCTGCGTTGCTGCATCTCTCTCAGTATCCCTGAGATCCTCCTCCCGAGACCCCGCGCTCCCCCTGCTGGTCCCTGCTTTGGCTGTTGAGTCTCTCCCAGTCTCTGGGAGCCCTATCACCTCCTTTCCCTCTGATGTCAGTTCCCTGACAATAATGAACATTATATATAATATATATATGACCTTAGAATTCCAATAACACCTGGAATCTCACACCATTTGTCGTGCAACAATGTAGTACTCATATCGCTATGGATTAGACATTTACAGCTCAGTCCTATCCAGAGGTAAGTCTTGTTCAGTTCAGTGGGGCATACTCACAGGTTATTGGGGTTAGGATTGCAGCAAAAGCCTTCAAAGTCCCACTAAAAGCTGACATTGCAGAATAAATTCTTTACCCATGGGAAGAAAGTTTGGGAAGTTTAAAAACACCGCAGAGATAAATTCCTTGCAGGTTGTGTCCAATGTCAGCAAACAGATTTCTGTTTAAGCTTGAATTTTAGATTTAATCTTTACGATAACAACAAAGAAGCAGGGAAAGAGATAAACAATATATTTGGTTGTAGACAAATAGGATGTTGTTTCTGAAGAAGGGGACTCACAGTAAATCCTCCCTCTAAGAAAGATGGTTACCTCCATGAGCTCAGAGTCGAGGAGAATTATGATGCAGGCTGCTAATAAAGTGAAATGGAATCAAAGCAGGCAGAGTGGCTGAGATCCATTTTCTCATTTACAAAATGTACACGGTTCAAATGGCAGCATTTTCCAATATTTTAATGGGAAATATAATTAATGTTAGATTACAATAGCAGGAACATTAAAGTACAAGGTGCAGATGACATCAAATAAATTCCGAGGGCAGCTTGGCAATTAGAACAGAAGCCAAATGGATATATAATGAAGGGGGGCCTTGAAATACAGTTGTACCTATTATACGACTGGGGCAATTATCTGCCATTGTGTTCCCTTTAATGATGGTGCTTTGGCGAGAACACCAGCACCTTGCAATGAATTTATGATGCAAATAACTCTATGATTTCAATCCCACCTTTATTCAATTCTACCTTTATTGTAGCATAGCTGTGGCAGTCTATTTTGGAGCACTAAAATTAAATTACTTTGCAATTATTTATGGCTGCTAATAGTCTCAGGATCTGCATTTGGGAAGGGGAGGGAATAAGTACGCTTAAGAAGTGGAGGCACGTTACAGCAGGTACCCAATATTTGAGCTCGTCATCAAAGCGCTTAGAGAGAATGTTTAACTTATGGGGGCCATTTTCCAAGCGATGAACATAATTACTGTTAAGCACTGCAACTGGTAATTTTTAGGCAATGGGGGTCTGCAAATATTAAGTAATGTCAGTGTTGGCACATCCATGCAGATACACCATTCCTTTTATGCACCAGGAACTACTTCATGAAAAGTGTTATGCTTTTGAATGTGGAACATTTCACTGTGGTTGAGAACAGAAATATTCAAAGTGTAGTTTGCAATTCGAAATGGATCTGTAAATCCCCATTGACCTATGCCTGCACGGATCAATTCAGAGTTGCCAACTAGCCAATATTTTACCAATATTTTACCATATAATCGTCTTCTGACTGGTAACCTGGATTCAGTAAGCTCCAGAGTCTTTGGCTTCACCCATAACTGATCAGACTGGCAGACTTTATCTTCACTTCTTTTCTTGACCTATCAAATTCTGTCACCTACAGAACTGCTTTCTCAGTCTGAGCTAATAAAAACCCTGGCTCTATGTACAGATGGTGAAGACATATGGATGCATTTTCAAGGTACCTTCTGGACATGCTTAGGCAGGGTTGGCATATCAAAATAAAGTTAAAAACCTGTGGTTTTGATGACTTGCAGAAAGGATGCTTACTAGTTGTCATTTCTACAGAAATTTGTCAGGCTTCGGGTACTCGGCTTCCTCCTCCACTTTGGCCGTAGATAAGCAGGATAAAGCGAAAAGAGTCTCTTACCATTTAAAGAGTTTTTAATGATCACAGCAAAAGAACAAAGCATCCATTTGCGGAATGAAGGTGCTCCCAATTAAGGTTTCCACCCACTTCCCCCTTGATCACCCCGTCACTTCCGCCTGATCTCGCAACCACCGTGCTTTTTGTGTAGCCACTTTATCTGCTCTACGTGACCTTGGACTGATAGGCTGGACACTTTGCAGTAAGAGAGAGTCTGTTAGCTCTCACCCTTCCAGTTCTTCTTCACCTGGCCTCACCCCCCAGTTCTTCTCAACTTTTGTCTTTAGAACTATGCCTCTCTGCAAGCCACTGTTCCAAATCTATACTGCTCCACTGCTCCTGGGCAGCTTCAGGAGATCAGGAGCCGGGGGAGGGGGAGGCTCCCACCATTCCTCATCAGAGCAGTACTCCTCAGCCTGGTCTCTGACAAGATCCTTGGAAGATAAAGGTGGTATATAAATGTAATAATAAATAAATAAATAGGGCCACATTTGCAGGTTTCTGGTTTCTGCAGTGTACAGTGGTACCTCGGGTTACAGACACTTCAGGTTACAGACTCCGCTAACCCACAAATAATACCTCGGGTTAAGAACTTTGCTTCAGGATGAGAACAGAAATCGCACGATGGCGACGCAGTGGGAGGTCCCATTAGCTAAAGTGGTACCTCAGGTTAAGAACAGTTTCAGGTTAAGAACGGATCTCCAGAATGAATTAAGTTTTTAACTCGAGGTACCACTATACAGTTAAAGCTCTTAGAAGAGCTATACTACAACAATTAGAACACATTATTAAAAACAAGTTAAAATTACAAAAAATAAGGTGGGTCCTAAAAATATACATCTCAAAGGTCAAAAGTCAAGGTGAACAGGTGCATCAGGTGTGTCACACAATGTTGCTACAAAGGCACATTTAGGTGCGTAAAGTGAGCTCCTGGTTGCTTCTTTGCAAATAGGGCTCACTGACAGCAAATCCTACCTGGATTGGCTGCACTAACCAGTTTTTCATCAGGGCTCCATGAATCAGCTGATTGGTGCTATCAATGAGACCTGCCGTGTCTGCCTGCATATGTGGTTGGAATTCAAACCACACCTGCAAATGGACATTCTTCCTTGGCAGACATAGCACAGCCTAGTACCTACTATCTTTTGGGCTCCAGCTCCCACTGGAACACCCTGTTATTTTAGCTACCACTTTCCCCATGCCCTCCAACCTAACTTTACGCATGCTAGTCCACTGGTCTAGCCAGGTCCTAACTCTGTGTAAAATATTACCTTAGTTAATTATGCCTTTTGCTCTGTGGGGTTAATGCTATGTCAAATATCTCACAAGCTGCTGTGAGCTTGACTCAGGTTTCTTCTTCCAAAAATATACATTGTGTTTGTGTGAATTAATTGTATATTTCATAGTAATATATTTTTGGTGCGTTCTTGAGTGACATTCTCTGAGTGACAATCGCTTTGAGGTCCTCTCCCCTAGCATGGAAGACGAAGAGCAGACTCCATTTGAGGATCTCTCCCTCATTACAGTCGATCAGGTATATGAAGACGAGCAGCAAAGTCAGTCCTCAGGGAATGTGCAGGCGACCTTGGAACGGACAGCTCACGGAAGAACCCCGACCAAACCTAAGAGGAGGCGTGTAGTGGTGATAGGGGATTCCCTACTGAGGGGAACAGAAGCAGTGATCTGTGGGCCTGACAAGATGTCTCGGGAAGTGTGCTGTCTCCCCGGGGCTAAGATCCAAGATGTAACTGAACGACTGCAAGGAATCATAAAACCCACTGACAATTACCCCTTCCTCTTGGTTCATGTGGGAACCAATGACACTGCAAGCAATAGCCTCCAGAAGATCAAAAGAGACTACGAGGCTCTCGGCAGGAAATTGAAGCAACTAAATGCACAAATTGTCATCTCATCTGTCCTCCCAGTTGAACGACGTGGCCCAGGGAGAGAGGGAAAAATAGTGGAAGTGAACAGCTGGCTTCGCAAATGGTGTAAACAGGAACAGTTTGGATTCTTAGATCACGGACTGCAGTTTCTTGAAGATGGACTTCTGGCAAGCGATGGGCTGCACCTCACAACGGTTGGGAGAAATGTTTTTGCCAAAAATCTCAGAAACCTCATCAGGAGGGCTTTAAACTGACTAATGTGGGGGAGGGAGACAGTGCTCCTGAAGGTAGGAGTCTATCAATTGATGAAGATGATCATCCAAATGTCATAGACCAAATGAAGCAAACAGCACGCAGACCTAGTGGTGGGAGGAAAAAATCCTTAAATAAGAGACACAGGGGAATGATTAATGGACTTCAATGTCTGTACACTAATGCGCAAAGCATGGGAAATAAACAAGATGAGCTTGAGCTCTTGGTACAGCAAACTAAATATGACATAATAGGCATCACTGAAACCTGGTGGGATAAGTCCCACGATTGGAATGTAATAATGGGGGGATACAATCTATTTCAGAGAAACAGACCAGACAAGAAAGGAGGAGGAGTGGCGTTATATGTCAGGGATGTGTATACCTGTGAAGAGATCCAAGATTTTGAACCTCAAAGCCAAAGTGAGAGCATTTGGGTCAAAATTAAGGGAGAGAAGAATAACAGAGATCTCATTGTGGGAGTTTACTATAGATCCCCAAGCCAAATGGAGGACATAGATGATGCCTTCCTGGAACAGATGGCCAAGCATGCAAAAGGAAGAGAGATAGTAGTAATGGGGGACTTCAATTACCCGGATATTTGTTGGATGTCAAACTCAGCCAAGAGCTTAAGGTCAAACAGATTCCTCACTGGCCTTGCAGACAACTTCATTGTCCAGAAAGTGGGAGAAGCAATAAGAGGAACAGCCATTTTAGATCTGGTCCTAACCAATGTTGATGACCTGGTTAGTGGGGTAGAAGTGGAAGGATCATTAGGCACGAGTGATCATGCTCTTCTGAAGTTTACTATACAGCGGAAAGGAGCAGCCAAGCATACTAGGACTCAATTTCTTGACTTTAAGAAAGCCGACTTCATAAAACTTAGGGAAGTGCTGGGTGAGATCCCATGGACAGTAATACTAAAAGGAAAGGGAGTTCATGATGGCTGGGAGTTTGTTAAGAGGGAGATAGTAAAAGCACAACGTCAGGCAATACCAATGAGACGGAAACGTGGAAGGTGCTTAAAGAAGCCAGGGTGGCTATCTAAAGAACTTTTAACTGAGTTAAGATTAAAAAAGGATGTGTACAAAAAATGGAAAAGGGGGGAAACCACCAAAGAGGAATTCAAACAAATAGCCAGCATGTGTAGACACAAAGTCAGAAAAGCTAAAGCCCAGAATGAACTCAGGCTTGCTAGAGAGGTTAAAAGCAACAAAAAAGGCTTTTATGGGTATATTCGTAGCAAAAGGAAGAACAAAGAAACAGTGGGGTCACCCAGAGGAGAAGATGGTGAAATGCAAACAGGGGACACAGAAAGGGCTGAACTCCTCAATGCCTTCTTTGCCTCAGTCTTCTCCGATAAAGAAAACAATGCCCGACCTGAAGAATTTGGAGCAAATGATTCAGCAAAGGAAACACAGCCCAGAATAACTAAGGAGATAGTACAAGAATACTTGGCTAGATTAGATGTATTCAAGTCTCCAGGGCCAGATGAACTGCATCCAAGAGTATTAAAAGAACTGGCAGATGTGATCTCAGAACCACTGGCAGTCATCTTTGAGAATTCCTGGAGAACAGGCGAAGTCCCGGCAGACTGGAGGAGGGCAAATGTTGTCCCTATTTTCAAAAAGGGGGAAAGAAAGGACCCAAATAATTACCGCCCAGTCAGTCTGACATCAATAGCAGGGAAGATTCTGGAGCAGATTATTAAGCAAACAGTCTGTGAGCACCTAGAAAGGAATGCTGTGATCACCAATAGTCAGCATGGATTTCTGAAAAATAAGTCATGTCAAACTAACCTGATCTCGTTTTTTGACAGAATTACAAGCCTGGTAGATGAAGGGAACACAGTGGATGTAGCCTACCTTGATTTCAGCAAGGCATTTGACAAGGTGCCCCATGATATTCTTGTAAAGAAGCTGGTAAAATGCGGTCTTGACTATGCTACCACTCAGTGGATTTGTAACTGGCTGACTGACCGAACACAAAGGGTGCTCATCAATGGTTCCTCTTCATCCTGGAGAAGAGTGACTAGTGGGGTGCCACAGGGTTCTGTCTTGGGCCCGGTCTTATTCAACATCTTTATCAACGACTTGGATGATGGACTCAAGGGCATCCTGATCAAATTGCAGATGACACCAAACTGGGAGGGGTGGCTAACACCCCAGAGGACAGGATCACACTTCAAAACGACCTTGACAAATTAGAGAACTGGGCAAAAACAAACAAGATGAATTTTAACAGGGAGAAATGTAAAGTATTGCACTTGGGCAAAAAAAATGAGAGGCACAAATACAAGATGGGGGACACCTGGCTTGAGAGCAGTACATGTGAAAAGGATCTAGGAGTCTTGGTTGACCACAAACTTGACATGAGCCAGCAGTGTGACGCAGCAGCTAAAAAAGCCAATGCAATTCTGGGCTGCATCAATAGGAGTATAGCATCTAGATCAAGGGAAGTAATAGTGCCACTGTATTCTGCTCTGGTCAGACCTCACCTGGAGTACTGTGTCCAGTTCTGGGCACCACAATTCAAGAAGGACGCTGACAAACTGGAACGTGTCCAGAGGAGGGCAACCAAAATGGTCAAAGGCCTGGAAATGATGCCTTATGAGGAACGGCTAAGGGAGCTGGGCATGTTTAGCCTGGAGAAGAGGAGGTTAAGGGGTGATATGATAGCCATGTTCAAATATATAAAAGGATGTCACATAGAGGAGGGAGAAAGGTTGTTTTCTGCTGCTCCAGAGAAGCGGACACGGAGCAATGGATCCAAACTACAAGAAAGAAGATTCCACCTAAACATTAGGAAGAACTTCCTGACAGTAAGAGCTGTTCGACAGTGGAATTTGCTGCCAAGGAGTGTGGTGGAGTCTCCTACTTTGGAGGTCTTTAAGCAGAGGCTTGACAACCATATGTCAGGAGTGCTCTGATGGTGTTTCCTGCTTGGCAGGGGGTTGGACTCGATGGCCCTTGTGGTCTCTTCCAACTCTATGATTCTATGATTCTATGAGTCACAGAGAGTGCCTCCTGCTCCATGGGTCAGGATATTTCTGGGTGATCAGCAGGAAAATTTCAATTTAGGTATGTTTCTTTATGTCCTAATTACCCTTTTGCTTCACATCACACTGAATTGTCTTACTGATTACAGAGCTTCTCTACCAACCTGAGTGTTATGTACTAAAGTTCTCACCCTGGGCCAGCAGGGGGATAGTGTAGATAGTTTTCACTCAGGTCCACGTCAGTTATTTTAGGTGGGAAACCCTGGGTTGTTGTTGCTAATATGTTGATAGCCGGCTGCCTATAAAAGCAGGCCGGCTGAGCTGTTTGCTGTTCAGTTCTGTCCAGCTTACAATAAAGAGCTTCTCTGGAGAAATCACTGTGTCATCTGCTATGTTCGCCCACAACTTAACACTGGCGACGAAGGTGGGATTGATGGACATCAGAGCACAGCCAGATGCAGCCACCTCTGAGCAGAGCTGAATCACTGAGCTGAATCACTGAGCGAAATCACTGAACAGAACCAATTCAGAGCTGACTGTTCTGGCTAGAGCACGATGTTCCATCCATCGCCCTTCACGCCGGCATCGGAATCATGGCTTCACTGGTGCCTCTACCGCCGTTTGCGCCAGGCTCTGAATCATGGGACTCCTACCTCGCTCGGTTCGACTGCTACCTCCAAGCCAACGAGCTGACGCAAGTATCACAGGAGCGTAAGCGGGGCCTATTCCTCAGCCTCTGGGGGCCTGAGGTGTTTGAGACGGCCCGAGCATTGGTTGCGCCTGAAGCAGTCCAGGCAACACCGTGGGACACGATCCAAGAGAAGCTCCGCAACCACTACGCACCAAAGCCGTCCAAGATTGCTGCCCGCCATGCATTCTACCACTGGAACCAGGCAGAGGGGGAGTCAATCAACAACTACACCACCGCCCTGCGACAGGCTGCAATGCACTGCGAGTTCCAAGACTTAGACAATGCCCTGATGGATCGAATCGTCTGCGGGGTCCGGGACATCCATCTGCAACGGCGTCTCCTCGCCAAGCCAGACCTCACGCTACAGAAAGCCATTGAGGAGGCTGTGGCCTCAGAAGCTGCTGAACGCTCCGCCCAGGAGATCCGCAAGTCCAGCAGCCCGCATCTTGCTAGGAAGCCAGTTCCAGTGCATCATGAAGAGGCCAGCAGTGATGAGGCATCCTCCAGTGAAGACGATGACGTGCACCAGACAAAGAGGGAGCGCAGGAAGTTCCAACAGAAGTCCAAGAGCCAACCAGAATGTGCCGGCTGCAGAGGCAACCATTTCCGTGCCAAGTGTCGATTCAGAGACGCCACCTGTAGGAAGTGTTCCAGAAGGGGCCACATCGCTAAGGTCTGCCAATCGGCTCCGTCTGACACCCCCCCTTCACCGACTCACAAGTCCAAGTCTCCACTCCAGTCTGCCAAGGAAAGCTGTTTCACTCTCACCAACTGCCGCTGCCCGTCTGGAACCACGATTGGCCAAACTGACTCGCCTACGTGACGCAAGCTGAACGTCACGGTGCTCATTGAAGGAGCTCCATGTGACATGGAGATCAACACCGGGTCTGCCCTGTCCATCGTGTCTTGGAGCACCATCAAAAGACTGGTACCCAGAGTGTCCAAAAGGCAACTCGACTCTCACCGCGTACACCTGAGAGACTACCAGGGAAACGACATTCCCGTGGTAGGCGTTGGCCGGTTCCGGATCGCCTTCAAGGATTTTTCCTTGAAGCGGCCAAGCCTCCTAGGGCTAGACTGGTTTGATGCCCTCGGCCTGGAAGTCACCAGCATCAACTGCATCTCTAATGCAGAGACTGAGGGTCTGGTCAAAGACTTTGCCGAGGTTTTTGATGGCACTTTGGGGCAATATACAGGTACGCCCATCTCCTTTAGCCTTGATCCACAAGTCGCCCCCATCAAGCTAAAGCCACGCCGGGTTCCCTTTGCTCTCAAGGCTAAGGTGGATGAACAACAGGACAAGCTGATCGCCCAAGGAGTTTTGGAGCCGGTTGACCACGCCAAGTGGGAAACCCCCATCGTCACGCCTGTCAAGCCAGACGGGTCGGTGAGAATCTGCGCTGACTACAAGTGCATGATCAACAAGGCACTTCAGCAGCACGCTTATCTGGTTCCTGTTGTCCAACACCTGCTGCATTCCCTGGGTGAGGGTAAGGTCTTCGCTAAGCTGGACCTTGCCCAAGCCTATCAACAACTGCCCGTCGATGATGCCACTGCTGAAGCCCAGACGATCATCACCCACCGAGGGGCATTCCGTTGCCGCCGGTTGCAGTTCGGGGTGAGTGTGGCTCCTGGCATCTTCCAAAGCCTTATGGAGCGGCTCCTGCAAGGGCTTCCGGGCGTGGTACCATATTTTGATGACGTCTTGGTGTCCGCAGACTCACAACAGCAGCTGTTCGAGCGCCTCTGTGCCGTACTGACAAGGTTCCAAGAGACCGGGCTCAAGGTAAAGAGGGAGAAGTACCAGATCGCCGTTCCACAGGTAGAGTTCCTGGGCTATCTTATCAACACCTCCGGCCTTCACCCGACCACATCCAAGATCCGCGCTATCCAGCAGGCCCCCATCCCAAAGAACAAGACGGAATTGCAGGCGTTCCTGGGGCTACTGAACTTTTATAACATGTTCCTGCCCCACAAAGCCACGGTGGCTGAGCCTCTTCACCGACTCCTCAGCACAAAGATGCCTTGGTCCTGGGGTCATCGGGAGACGGCGGCCTTCAACGCGGTCAAGGCTCTCCTTTCATCGGACAGTGTGCTGGTACAGTACAGTGAAGCCAGGCTGCTGGTCCTTGCCTGTGCCGCCTCACCTTTTGGCATTGGCGCTGTCCTTAGTCACCGTTTTCCAGACAGAAGAGAAGCACCGCTCGCCTACTTTTCCAGGATGCTATCTCCAACGGAATGGAATTACAGCCAGCTCGACAAGAAGGCACTGGCACTTGTGGCTGGAGTGAAGAGGTTCCATGAATACCTCTATGGCAGGACTTTTGACCTCATCACTGACCACAAGCCGCTCCTGGGCCTCCTCGCCGGTGATCGTCCAACTCCACCGGTCCTCTCACCGCGCATGCTGCGATGGACTGTTTTCCTGGCTGTCTACTACTACCGGCTCATCCATCGCCCGGGAAAATCGATGGGTCATGCCGACGCCCTCAGCCGTTGCCCTCTTCCAGCGTTTGTGGAAGACCCGGCTCCAGCTTCATCGCTCCTCCTGATTGAGGATCTTCCGGCAGTGCCTGTATCGGCTGCCACTGTGGCCTCCGCATCTGCCCAGGATCGCACCATCAGCCGTGTGCTCAACTGGGTGTGGAGGGGGTGGCCACAAGGGCCTTTCGCATCGGAGTTCCAGCCCTTCGCAACCAGACAACATGAACTCTCGGCTCATCACGGCTGTCTGCTGTGGGGAGACCGCGTCGTGATTCCCCAAAGACTCCGTCAATGCGTCCTGGAGGCTCTGCACATTGGCCACCCGGGAATTGTCAAAATGAAGGCGTTGGCTCGGTGTTACGTCTGGTGGCCTAACATGGACGATGCCATCACTGCCTGAGTGTCCGCCTGTCAAGCGTGCCAAGAATCAAGGCCTGCACCACTGGCAGCTAAGGGACACACCTGGGAGACGCCAAAGACACCCTGGTCGAGGGTGCACATCGATCTGGCTGGCCCCTTTCACGGCCGGATCTTTATGGTAGTGGTGGACGCCTATTCCAAATGGCTGGAGGTGTGCTGGACTATCTAGACTATACTAACATTATTATGATGGGAGACATGAATGGGGTGGTTTCCACCTACATGGACAAGTCACAAAACCAGAATCTAACTAAAGATGGCAGACTACCTAAAACTTTTTTTGAACTAACTGACAGTATGGATTTGATTGACATCTGGAGGACAAAGAACCCCCTAGGTAAAGAAGGAACATTCTTCTCAGAGGCCCATCTGTCTTGGACAAGAATCGACCAAATATGGACATCTAGAGGGCTGGCACCTAAGACTAAAAAGACTGAAATCTGCCCAAAAACCTGCTCCGACCATAATGCTCTGAAAATGGAACTGAGACTTACTCCAGCCGGCTCCTTCAGATGGAAAATGAATGACACTCTGTTAAGAGATCAGGAGATTGTGAAGAAGGCCCAAAAAACCCTGAAAGATTACTTTGAAATAAACCTGAACACCTCGGTGGAAAAGAGAACAATCTGAACACCTCGGTGGAAAAGAGAACAATCTGGGACGCAAGCAAAGCAGTTATGAGAGGGTTTCTGATACAACAGAATACGATTAAGAAAAAACTCTGGAATGGGAAAAAAGACAAGATATTGGAGAAGATAAGGGACGGAGAGAAAAAATTAAGATCCAAACCAAAATCAAAAGAAGTTCTAAGAGAAATCAAATTTCATCAGGCACAATATGCGAAATTGATAAACCAAGAAGTTGAATGGAAAATTAAACAAATGAAACAAAGATCATTCGAATCAGCAAATAAATGTGGAAAGCTGCTAGCATGGCAGTTGAAAAAGAGACAAAAATTGAACTTTGTCACCAATCTGGAGATTGAAGGAGAAAACATTCAGAAACCAGAAGAAATTAGAAAATGTTTCCAGAGATATTTCAAAAAACTATTTACGCAAGGGCCCTAGGAGGAGGCTGAGATAGACCAATTTCTAAAAGCTAATGGATTACAAAAACTATCTCAAGAGAAGAGGACAATCCTGAATTACAGAATAACACAACAGGAAATTGAGGGTGCCATTCAGAACATGAAACTAGGCAAATCTCCAGGCCCAGATGGACTTACCTCTAAGTATTATAAGACATTTAAAGATTTCTTGATTCAACCATTAATGGAGGTATGCAACCAGATCATGGAGGGGAGGGGGGCACCAGAATCGTGGAAAGAAGCTTTCATAACATTGATACCTAAACTGGAATCTGAAAAAACTCAACTCAGGAACTACCGTCCCATCTCACTCCCTAATGTGGATTACAAAATTTTTGCTGATATTTTGGCAAGTAGGTTTAAAAAAGTGTTAAATGAAGTAATTCATAAGGACCAGGCAGGCTTTCTCCCAGGCAGACACTTGTTTGATAACACCAGGAATATTATTGACATTTTGGAACTATTGCAGACCAATATCAATACGAAAGCAGTTTTAATCTTTATAGACGCAGAGAAGGCCTTTGACAACATTTCTTGGAAATTCATGAAGAAGAATTTGGAGGGGATGGGAGTGGGACGGGAGTTTCAGAACAGTATAGAAGCAATCTACTCAGAGCAAAAGGCCAAATTGATAGTGAACAATGTTGTGACAGAAGAGTTTAAAATTGAAAAAGGGACACGACAGGGGTGCCCTCTATCCCCCCTGTTATTCATTTCAGTCCTGGAGGTGCTTCTGAATTTGATTAGAGAGGACCGGTTGGTGCAAGGAATACAGGTCAGAGTAAAACAATATAAACTGAAAGCCTTTGCAGATGATTTGGTTTTAACATTACAGGAGCCAGAATCTAGTACAAAAAGAGCTTTAGAATTAATTTATGAGTTTAGTCGGGTGGCGGGATTTAAGTTGAATAAGCAAAAAACCAAGGTTTTGGGAAAGAATCTGACACCTTCAGAAATGGATGGGTTTCAGAAGGAGACAGAGTTAAATGTGGTTAAAAAAGTGAAATACCTAGGGGTTAACTTGTCTTCTAGAAATTTGAACCTATTTAAAGATAATTATGAAAAATGCTGGTCAGATATCAAAAAGGACTTAGAAATTTGGTCAAGATTAAAACTTTCCTTGTTGGGACGAATTGCAGCTGTAAAGATGAATGTATTGCCAAGGATGCTATTTTTGTTTCAGGCCCTACAGATCGTGGACAGAGTGGAATGTTTTGGAAAGTGGCAGAAGGATATTTCAAGGTTTGTTTGGCAGGGCAAAAAGCCCCGAATAAAATTCAAAATACTAACAGATGCAAAAGAAAGAGGGGGGGTTTGCCCTGCCAGACTTAAGATTATATTATGAAGCTGCGTCTTTCTGCTGGATGAAAGATTGGTTTTTATTAGAAAACGCTGATGTCCTAGATCTGGAAGGGTTTGATAATGCTTTTGGGTGGCATGCATATTTGTGGTACGACAAGGTAAAAGTCCACAGAATGTTTAAAAACCATATTGTCAGAAAGGCCTTATTTATTGTCTGGACCAAATATAAGGACTTGTTAGAAAATAAGACCCCGAGGTGGCTATCACCAACAGAGGCTAAGGCCCGAAAAAGACTCAATATGGAGGTTGGTTGGCCAAAATATTGTGAGATAATAGAAAAAATTGGAGACAATTGGAGGCTGCAGAGCCTTGATAAATTAAAAAACAAGGTGCAAGACTGGTTACATTACGCTCAAATTCAAGAGGTTTTCAAAATGGACAAAAAAATAGGTTTCCAGGTGGAGAAATCGAAGTTGGAGACAGAATTACTTGAACCAAAGACTAAGGTTCTTTCAAGAATGTATAACTTGTTGCTGAAATGGAACACTCAGGATGAGACGGTTAAATCAGCCATGATAAAATGGGCACAGGATATTGGGCATAACATTATGTTTGAGGACTGGGAAAGGTTATGGACCACCGATATGAAATTTACGGCATGTAATGCCTTGAAAGAAAATATTATGAAAATGATATATAGGTGGTACATGACCCCAGTCAAACTTGCAAAGATATATCACCTGTCTGATAATAAATGTTGGAAATGTAAGGAGGCTGGATGAAATGTAAGGAGGCTGAAGGGACATTCTTTCACCTCTGGTGGACTTGCCCGAAAGTGAAGGCCTTCTGGGAAATGATCTACAATGAGTTAAAGAAAGTGTTTAGGTATACCTTTCCCAAGAAACCAGAGGCCTTCCTTCTGGGTATTGTTGGCCAGAAAGTGTCAAAGAAGGATAGAATTTTCTTTTTGTATGCAACTACAGCAGCAAGAATTCTTATTGCCAAATACTGGAAGACACAAGATTTACCCACGTTGGAAGAGTGGCAGATGCAATTGATGGATTACATGGAATTGGCTGAAATGACTGGCAGAATCCGAGACTTGGGAGAAGAAACAATGGAGGAGGACTGGAAAAAATTTAAGGACTACTTAAAAAAACATTATAAGCTATATGAATGCTGAGAATTTGCATGGTTTGGAAAGTCTAGCTTCAGCAACAAAATTGGATGATTTTGGGAAATTAAGTTATAATTATGAAAAGACCAAAGTTTGAAGTTAATTCTATGTTTATGTTAGGACAAAAGTAATTTGATAATAAGTATTTTAAACTTAAAGGATAATAATTTGAAAGTACAAAAAACGCATGAAACAAGGTAACAATTTGTTGATATTTTTATTGTAAACAACGCAGGGTGGGGAGATGTGGGGAAGTCCAATTAGTTATGAAAAAATGTTCTGGAAAGATGAATTCTTTTTTTATCTTTTTTCTGTTCTTTCTTTGTTCTGTTGAATCTCTTATTTTTCTGACTATATATTTGTATCTGTAAAAAAAGCAATAAAAAATTATTAAAAAACAACAACAAATGGCTGGAGGTGGCCCTGATGCCCTCTACCACTACCGAGGCCGTCATCTGGGTGCTGCGAGGCCTGTTTGCGATGCATGGGTGTCCTGATGTCCTTGTCTCCGACAACGGACCGCAGTTCACGTCAGGCACTTTTGAGCGGTATCTTTTGGGACTGGGCATCCGCCATGCCCTAACGGCACCCTTTCATCCATCCAGCAACGGGCAAGCGGAGAGAATGGTGCGCTTGGCAAAAGAGGCACTGGCACGCCTGGACCGGGGAGACTGGCACGAGCAACACATCACCCCTCATGCGGCCACAGGGCGGAGTCCTGCTGAACTGCTTATGGGCCGCCGCCTCAGGTCACCGCTCGACCGGCTGCACCCGGACTTTGCCGTAGCCGAACCCCCAGGCTGTGCCAACGCGCCACGGTCATTTGTTCCAGGAAACCAGGTCTTTGCCCGGAACTATGTGGGGGACATTCCTTGGGTGCCAACCACAGTAGTGGGAGTCACTGGACCTCGCTCGTACCAGGTGGCACTCGAAGACGGACGCTTGTGGCGCCGGCACATAGACCAGCTTAGGCGCAGGGTTGGGGACTTGGACACTATCGTGGTGCCCCCAACTGTGCTTGTGGCTCCAGAAGAGACACTTACAGATGGCGAGGCTCCACCTACACCTCCCTCGCAAACTCCCAGCGTGGAGCCGAACCAAGCCTCAACACTGAGAATGGCTTTAAATTTGCCCTTCCCAATCTACTTCTGTCTTACACAAACAAACAAACAAACAAACAAACAAACAAACAAACAAACACACACCACTGGAACCAATGTGACATAGCAAGGGGGAGAAAGAAAAACCTGACATTTCAAATGATTGTCATTCACTACCTGCATATTAAGAAGGAGCCAATACAAGCAGCAAGAATGGACATGCATTCCAAGAAACAACTCTTTCTGCCTCTCACTTATTTTGAAAGCTGCATATTTCTGCTGTACTTTCCCCAGAGTTATTTTTTAACATTTTGGTGAATCACACTGCCCTCTTATGCAAAGTGACTCTCTGCAGGCTGGACTGGAATAAATCTCTGGCTTAAACCACAGATCAGCCATGCATTTCATTTGCAGCTTTAAGCAAGCTATTGTCCCTTACTTAGCCTCAGCCTTGCTCCCTATCAGTAAAAGGGTGCACGAATATTTTATTCTTACAAGGCTGTGGTAGGGATTGAGAGCCAATGCAAGCTAGCATCTCACCACACATTCAACCACACATCTGAACCTCTTATTGGGATCCTTGGTGGGGTAGTGCAGAGAACCAAGCTAGTGATAGTGTTAGAATTTTATCTTTTCTGTAAACTGCTTTGAGGTTTTTCCCTACAATCAAGCATTATATAATTTTTATGAAATACATAAAAAATAAACCATGGGATGACAGAGCTCATCTGTATGGGTTTCATCGCGTGGTGCCCTTTCACTAATGGGATTCTGTCCATTTGTAGAAGAGTCTTGAATCTAGTGGAGACTCCCAATAATGAAAGCGGGTTGTTTTCCTCCCAGTTCCCCTCTCCACCCTTGCAGCCCACTTGTGTACCTTCCACCCTGTTCTGGAAGATTGTCTAAACCCCTAGTGCAGATTTTTTAGTAGCACAGAAACCTGCAAGGAATCTTCCCCCTTCTATTAGCAGAAGCCTTCACTGGATCAAAAGGCCTTCTACAAATGGAAAGGAACCACTGGAGAACTTTGAGCTCTTAGGAAAAGTGCTGTATTGTTGTTACTAAGGTTCACATGTTTAAATCCGAAGCCCTGTTTGACTGAGACTCCTGCATATCTGATTGTGGGCTTATACACACTGACCTTTCCTCTGTTCTTTCCAGACACGGTCCATACTTTAAAGCTCCAGGTCCAAGCACCCCCATTTTTTTACTGTAGAGTGTTGCCCACAAAATCCCACTCTTTAAAGCTCAATTGGACTAAATGGCAACCCGACAAAAACCCAAATTGATGTTTGAGCACTAAAGAGTGGGTTTTTGTGGTAAAAGCTCAGGGGGGAAAAGAAAGAAACACACACAGAGACATTGAAATTTTAAGTGTGGACCTGTGCCTGGAAAGAGCAGGGCAAAAGATGAGTATGGATAAACCTTGTATCTCTTCCAGTATGAGGCCTATAAGACCTATAGAGGAAGCCTGCCTGCATTCCCATCATGACTAGAAATGGTTCAGACCAAAAGGCATACCAAGCCCAGCATTTTGTTCTCACAGTGGCCGACCAGATGCCTGTGGGAATCCCAAAAGCAGGAGCTGAGTACAAGATCACTCTTCCAGCCTGTGATTCCTAGAGCATAGCCGTTGTGGTTAGTAGCCATTAACAGCCTTGCCCTCCATAAATTTGTCTAGTTCTTTTAAAAGTCATCCATGTTGGTGGCCTTCACTACATTTTGTGGGAGGGAATCACACAGTTGAACTAGTTTAGCTGTGTGAAGAAGTGCTTACTTTCACCTGTCCTCTCCCAACATTCAGCTTCATTGGATGGCCCTGAGTTTAAGTAAAAGGTAAAAAAGCTAAAGGACCCCTGGATGGTTAAGTCTAGTCAAAGGCAACTATGGGGTTGTGGCGTTCCTCTAACTTTTCAGGCTGAGGCAGCTGGTGTTTGTCCACAGACAGCTTTCCAGGTCATGTGGCCAACATGACTAAACCACTTCTGGCACAACGGGATACAATGTTGGAAAACAGAGCGCACGGAAACGCTGTTTACCTTACTGCTGCAGCAGTACCCATTTATCTCCTTGCACTGGTGTGCTTTCGGACTGCTAGGTTGGCAGGAACTGGGACAGAGCAACGGGAGCTCACCCCGTCGGGGGATTCGAACCGTCAACCTTCCAATCAGCAAGCCCAAGAGATTCAGTGGTTTAGACCACAGTGCCATCCACTGTAATCATCATCATCATCATGTTCACATCTATACACTGGCATTTACGGTGTGTGAGTTAGAGCCACACTTTCTCTCATCCTGCCCATCCCAAGTCAGAGACTTAACTTGCATAGAGCTGGGTGAGAAAACAAATTCCTAAACCCCTGAAGAATAGTAAATCTAACAATTCACAGTAACAAAAATTTAACAAGGCATCTCCTCCAAGTAAAACTAGGAAGAGTGATTTACCCCAGTAAACAGCCGAGGGTATGGCATGCCATATGGTGCTCTGAAGGCATTGTTTATGCTCCTTATAAAGACTTCAGGAAGTTTATATAACTTGACAAGGTGAGTCACAGCTATTTCTAGCCTGTTACCTGTTTCCTCATGCTGTAGAAGTCTTATTAATATGATTATGGGAGCCTACTGGGTCATAGCTTGAACCAAACCTTTCTGAAGTTGTTCAGTATCTTTTCTTTGCATGCAATTATTTGGGTTCTAGCCTTTAATGGAGAGATGATATTGTTAACACAGTAGGCATTTACCCATTTGCTGTCAGACACTCCAGAGCATTTTTAATCTTCCTCATGCTGCTTTGTACTTATTTACCATGTCTGCTACTCATTAATTTTCTTTTAATTCCAAAAATTGTGAATTATCTGGCTTTTCTGCTCAAGCAATCAGAGGCACGCCTGGTCTAATTAGAGGTTTAATTTCTGCGATATGCAGATTTAAATTAGATCCTGTTATATCCATAGGGAGAGTAAAGCCTGGGAAACACTGAGTGAAAAGGACAGTGCAGACATTGGACAGCTGAAGCAACAGCATTTCAGCAGAACTCTGTGGAAAACCACTCACTAGCTCTGTAACATTCCAACTTTTTAAGGTGTCTGAACATGCCAATACAGGGCTAGCTCCAAAATATTTTTCTGCCCCAGGCAAAGGAGATGGAGCCTCTGCTCCCTTCTTTGTATACAATCACAAATAGCAGTTGAATACTTTGTCAGCACTGGTGGTGGGGCACACATTGTCCTCCACTTCACCTGGGGGAGCAGGCTAGCTCAGGGCAGGGGTCAGCAACCTTTTGGGGGAATGTGGGCAAGTGTTGTGGGCACCAGTCACAAAATGGCTGCCATGGGGTGTGTGACATAACACAAAATGGCTGCCACATCGAAAGGAGCAGAAAGAGAGAGAACCACTAAAAGTTGTGGGCAGGCACCTATATCAACGACCATCATGCTCTCTCACAAAGGGCAGCTCTTTGCACATCTCCTGTTCAGAACAGAAGGGAAGATGGGTGTTTAATCCTGGTATCCAGTGAAATATGGACACCTGAGGTAGCATTTTCAGTGTAGGGAAGACAAAGTCAGTGCAAACAGTGTGGAATTCCTGCCCAAGAGAGCTCCATTGGCTCCCACTTTGTTATGTTTCCATTGGCAGGATAAGACCTTCCGGTTCAAACAGGCTTCTGGAACAGGCTTCTGCTGTCAGGGAAAATTTTAATTGCTGGTTTCAAATATGCTGCATTGTATTTCAATTATTGTTTTCAGCTAGTTGTTTTTATTATTCGGCATTTGATAATTGATGTCTTAAATCAGAACTTGGGAGAAAGGCGGGATAAAAATATGTTAAGTAAAAAAACACACAATAAAACTCTATTCTCTGGCGGCTTGCTACTGCTGCCCCCCCCCCAACTCCACTTGCCACTTGCTCACTCAAACAGGTGCTGCAGTCCTTCCTGACCATTGGCTATGCCGGCTGGGATTGAGAAGAGTTACAGCCCAATGATGAATGGGGACTCTCAGTTTCCTCACCCTTGATTTTGGTGGTTCCTTGATATAGGAGTACAGCGTAAATTATTTGCAGGATGAAAACAGTTTTTGAAATCCAAGTGCAGGGGAAAAAATGACAGCCTACCTGCTTCTTTGATCAGCAGTGTCTTGAAAAGATTCCACTTACCACCTGGGAGGGCAACTCATGCTGCCCACAACGGCCAATCATTCCATAGGTAGCACAGTGAAAAATATCAACATGCCTGCTACTCCTGCTTTTACACTGCAGGTATAATTAAGTCGTAGGAAAAAGCCTACGAGGACATAGACTGTCAGTTGGCAATTACTCAGCCTCATTCCACAAAGAAAGAGGTTCGTTTCTATCTGATTCTTCTTGTGCAATTTCCCCTCCTAGCCTTCTGTTCCTCCTTCATGCTGTTTTATTGTAAATATTTTAAAGACATTTGATTCATCGGAGTGCTGTTGGGAAAGCCTGATTATTTGGATTGGATTTGGCAAGGACTCTTAGCTAAAGTGTCTTCCAACACACACACACACACACACACACACACACACACACACACACACACTCCACCCACCAAATGCTGAAATCAGCAGGCAGGTCTGGAGCTGGGCACAAATGCCGACCCCTATTTTCCTCCCTTTGGCAATTTTGTCCTTTCTTTTTTTCTTTCTTCAGTCATAGTCTTCTTTTCCTCCACATCTAATTTTTCTTCTCAAATTGTCCTCATGTTTTTGAGGTCAATGGTCAAGTAGAAAATAAGGACCAAAATATTCAATGGAGGCTAGTCCACTTGCTAGGCCAGTGACTCAGTAGACAAAGTGAAATGTCAAGCAATTTTTGAAGCAGAACCTCTCCAAATCTTAAAGCCCATACTCTTTCCTGTCCTTTATTTAAGAGTGTCTCCTGCACCGCTCAGGCAATCCCTATCCAAAAGAAATGCTATGGCCAGAAAGTCCCTCTCATCTGTGTCCAGGCAGAAAAACAAAATGTGATAAGCAGACTCTCTAGCCCTTGTTATGCAGGTTCACCTTCTCACCTTCTTGTCATGATGTCAATCCAGCTGTAGCACATAATATTAGTAGGGCGGTTGCAACGGTAGACCAGTTAGTAATCTGGTAATTGTTTGGCACGTGCTCAGAGCTGTTTCCTTGAAGGCTACATCTCATAGCACATTTTTGGTGGCCAGCCAATAGGGAGTGTCTACTATTTGGGCCAGATTTGCTCCTTTTGCTTAGCATTTGTTCGTTTTGTGATCTATCACTAGAGAGAGCACAGCTAATGGTGGACACAGTGTGAGGTATCTTACTATAAGAAGAACAGGTTATTTTGCAAGAGGTTAAATATGTCAAAATCCACAGATGGATAATACTTTTATTCAAGGGTTTTTTTCAGCCAGAACTGGAACTCAGTTCCGGCACCTCTCAGGTGGGCACCATTGCCATTCTAAGAGAACAAGGGAGGTGTTCATGGTGAATTCCAGCACGTCTTTTTCTAGAAAAACAGCACTAATTTTATTCAAGACAACCAAAATGTCACAAACTTGTGGCCAGCTTTTGAGTTCTCTAGGGCTCTTCATAGGCAAGATGCTACACAAAGCAGTATTTCTACTCTGAAGCAAGGAGATGCTCCACAGATATGCTTTCCCCAGCACTTCCATGCCATTTGGCTGCTCATCTTTCTCCCACATCAAGATCTTGTCCTTTCCACAAAACGATAGATATTTAAGAGTGGGCTGCTGAAACACCAGACTGGAAGCAGTCATGTCTGATGCAAGGCAGAAATCGAGCTCTGTTTCTTTCTCTCTCTGTTCAAAAGAGGAAACCTATCTCTGGCAAGTTTTCAGCATGGTTGTTACTTATTTTTAACTGGAATATTAAGTGGTTGTATGAACACCGAGAGGATGGGCCACTGCTTTTTTTGGGAATTCTAAAGCCCACATAGCAGAAACATAAATTAAAACACTTTTCTCTATTTCTAGTGTTCTGGCCATTGCTTGAGTACCCCATTGCTTATGTACCCCAAAGGGCCTTTGCTAATGTACCCCAAAGAGTGCCAATTCAAAAAGGGGAGTTATCTGCAGGCTCAAAGGGGAAAAACAAACAAAAAGGGGGACTTCCCTCCTAAAGAAACCCACCCTAATGAGGGCTGAACATGCTCTGCAATTATGGAATGCTGACTCCCATGGTGTGCAGATAGAAACGAGGGGCAGGGGAATGTCATGGAGTGCCTGGGATTCTCAACAACATTCCGCATTGCAACATTCTGTTGGAGGTCTCACTTGTATAAGAATTTAGCTCAGCCCAACCCAGCCACAGAAAACAATACTGAAAAGAACCAAAAGCACTTGGTAAAACAACAGACAACAACCTCTTTGCAAACACTACTGTTAAAGAGAAAGTCAGACAGCAATCTTGGGACTAAACTGCAAATGATTTGAGTTGCGTTGGATGGAGGTGGTATTTTAACATGTAATAAGTTCACATCTCCATTAGATGGCAATGTTCCATAACCTTTTTACTCCCAATTTACTGGACTCCATTTGGCTGGAGATGTATGTTATTTCTGGATTAGGAATATGCTTATTCTTTTTTTAGAAGAAATAATGCACAGAGTTATCCCTACTATGAGGCAAATTGAGCTGGCTCAAGCAGCATAATTTGAGCGTCAGATTGTAAGCTAGTTAATAACAATTTATAACTGAGAATACAACAGTTGACATTTGGATTTTTCCCCTCGGGCACCATTGTGTCTCAGGCTGATCTCGATAATATACGGTACCTATTTCTGGAATGACGTCATAAATTGTTTCTGCTTCGTTAAAATTCCAGGCGGGTGGCTGTGTTAAGCATTATTGAGATGATGTCAAAGGGTGTTTTCCCACATGAGGCTTAAGGCAGCTCTTGATTCAATCAAGTCACAATGGGACTGGTAGACTAGAGTTGGCCTGAAGACTCATTTGTACTGCACATCTCTCTCTGCTTTGTCTTCTACATAAGCTGTATGACAAGACTTTAGCATAAATAGCACAAGAGAAGATCAAAGGTCCCACAAATATGAAAACAGTCAGAGTATGTCCAAATTGCATTTTGTCCTTTGTGGAATAAAGGATAAGTCTGGAAGTAAAAACAATTTTGCAATATTATCCATAACAAATGGTGTGTGTGTTTGTGTATGCACACGTGAGAAGTGGATGCACACACACTTTTTAAGCGGGAGATTTCAGCAGTGAAAGGAGTAAATGCACATTCTTTCAAAGGTTTTTTTTTAACATAGGGAGGAAAACAACTCCGGGCCATATCCACATCATATGGTTAAAACACATGGTTTTTCCAAAAGAATCCTGGGAATTGTGGTTTGTTAAGGCTGTTGGGAATCATAGCTTTGTAAGGTGGTAAACTACAAGTCCCAGGATCCTTTGGGCAAAGCCATATACTCTATAAGTGTAGTGTGGACATGACCCTGGTTCATAAAGTGGCAGGACATCCCATCATCCCATTGTTTAGGTTTTCTTAGTTTGTTTTAGTAAGCTTGCTGAGAGCTCCCTTGACTGAGTGGTAAAACACAGGAATCACAGGGCTGGGTTAGATGTTATGTTAGTCCCAACTTCTTTTAGCCCTGGCATGTAAAATATTTTAAAATAAAAATAGCCTGTGAAGAGGAGGAGGAGACCCTTTGCTTTTGCTTCAGCTCCTTGACCCCACCTTGGGCCTGACTGGAATCAGACCCCTCACCCTTTGCTTGGTATTTGTAATTCCCCACATTATGAGAACCAAGCAGAGGGGAAGGTCCAATGGATCATTGAAGGGTTGAAGCTCCCTGCCTTATGCTATGGGTGCTGGGGCATGATATCATGTGACCACAGATGCCCTCCCTTTGAGGAACCGCACCTGGATCCTGGCCTCACAACTCCTAAGTAGTGCATTTGTTATGCCAGGAGCATATTGTCTGGATAAGCTGGTGTTTGTGGCAGTGAAAATGACACGGCACGTTGTGGCGCCTTAGAGACTAAGCGGTTTATTGCAGTACAAGCCTTTGTAGGCAACATCCCAAGTCGCTGGCTGCATAACAAAGTGAGCTGTCATGCATCTGATAAAGTGGATTGTTTCTATGAGAGCTCATACCATAATAAATCAGTTTGTCCCCGTGGTACCACAGTATGGTTTGCTTTCTACCTGAGGTAGAGCAGCACAGATATAAAGGTAACCAAGTAGAAACCCCCTGCTAGTCATTCTGAAGTGTTTTAAAGCACAGGCAAAAAAAAAAAAAAAAAAAGGGAAAAAAGAGTGCATTTGAAGGGAGTCTCAGAGCATCTCCTGACATTAATCACTGCATTTGGATGGCAGTATACATTTTTGCAACTCATTGACCTGGACCAACCAATTCTGGGGTGGTAAAAGCCCCTCACCTTTGAGGTGATCACAGTGCAGGGATCGCCAGCCTTCTCTGGGCCTGTGGGTACATTTGGATACAGAAGAAATTGTTGTAGGCGCTGCACACACATCAGAACCAAACACACACTGCAATCTGTTCTGCTGGGCTCCCTATGAGCCCCAAGAGGGAGTAGGACCACATATAAAACCCAATTCTGACAATGGGACGAACAAATAGGCTGAGAAACAAGAGATCACTCTGTGAAGAATTCTATTTCCATGCCCTCTCCAGGATACTCCATTCCATCTCCTACTCAGTTTTCTGTACCTGCAGTGGTAAGTCACAAAAGCACTCTTCAGCCTGCTTTTGCTCCCCGATTTGTCTCCCACATGGGATAAGAAATAACTGCAAGCCAAAGTTGTGACTCAAATAACAAATTAGGTTTTCTGTGCCTTTTGGATTTGGAACGAGAGAAGTCTCTTTGGAAAGTGGCTGTTTTTAGATGAGGCGTTTATTGTACAATCACCATGGTTTGTTTACTGTCATTTAATGGGGCTGGACTGGGGATGTCGAGGCAACATCGTCCTGTGTTTTTCCAGGATCAAGTCCAGAATCTTAATGTAGAGATTCTGTTATGGTGGGAAAGAGCAGCAGGGCAGCACAGTCCCAATGTGCACAGGAAAAGGTGCAAAACTGGGGCAAGGTGGAAAGAGTGGTTCTTGGGGAAGTTGGATGACATGTTGATTCCTCGCCATATACTTCCTTTTGTGGACATCCACTCCCCAATGTGTGATGACATTTACAGTTGCCATGTAGTGGGGAACACGTTGAATGGAGCTCACTGGCTACTTTTTCAGCTGAACCCCGCCCCCCCGCTGCTGTTTTACTTGTGGTGGGGTGGGGAAGCCCCAGATATTCCTCATATCTTTCCCAGCAACAACGTTTGGGATGAAAAAATGAGCAGAGCTTAGCAAAGCACAATATAATGCTTGATTTGAGCCTATAGGTGCTTCCAGTTTAGCTTCCATTTATGTCAAATGGACAGTTTAGCACAGTGTTTCTCAGATTATTTTTGCCCTGCCCAATGTGCCAGGAACTGGTACCATATTTGGTCCCTGAAACATCCCACCCAACCTGGGCTGTGGTGGTATTGCTGTAGGCTGGCAGCTGATGACTCTCAAACCAGCACTTCTCTGTGGATCACCACTATGAGTAGCACTGATTTGTTGTTGTTTAGTCATTTAGTCGTGTCCGACTCTTCGTGACCCCATGGACCAGAGCACGCCAAGCCCTGATTTAGCAGCATGCAAAAACCTCAGCGCCTAGGGCTTGCCGATCGCATGGTCGGCGGTTCAAATCCCCGCGGCAGGGTGAGCTCCCGTCTTTCGGTCCCAGCTCCTGCCCACCTAGCAGTTTGAAAGCACGTCAAAGTGCAAGTAGATAAATAGGTACCGCTTTATAGCGGGAAGGTAAACGCCGTTTCCATGTGCTGCTCTGGTGCCGGTTCGCCGGAGCAGCTTCGTCACGCTGGCCACGTGACTCGGAAGTGTCTGCGGACAGCGCTGGCTCCCGGCCTCTAGAGTGAGATGAGCGCACAACCCTAGAGTCTGTCAAGACTGGCCCGTATGGGCAGGGGTACCTTTACCTTTACCTTTAATCGCTGCTGCTGCTTTCAAGCCTCTAACACTATGTAGCCAAATAAGCTCCAAAGAGTGGAGGGAGGCAATTCTCATTGGGACCATTGGGTGTGGGAAAGAGTTAAATATCCTCCAACACCAGTAGCACTCCCAGTGCTATTTATCTAGAAAAGAGTTGCCAGAACTCACTATGAATGTCCCCCTCTTTCTCTTACAATAGCAATGGCACCCACCGGAGAAGTTCCAGAACCCACCTGGGAGGTGCCGAAATTGAGTTCTGGCGCATTCCCCCTGAAAAAAAGAAGAAGCCCTGAGCCCTCCCAATGACGATAGCCTCTGGTTGCAATTTAGAAAGTAGGGACAGAAAAGAAGGGGGAAAGAAAAAGGCAATTATATTTGGAAAGGGAAGAGTTAAAGTGACAGAGTTGATTCCTAGAAAGGTGAAACAGGCCATACAGAAGGATGTAGCTACAGCACAATCTAGAAAACAACTAGAATAATCAAATAAGCCAGTACAGCAGTGCAATAAAACATCTACACCTGGGAGACATTGTGCATTGAGGGAAAACAGAGCAGGATTTTCTGATCTTTAGAAGAAAAGAAAAGGAAGCTGAACAGGAAAAACACACACACACAAGAAAGGGATGGTGTACAGGTGCCCCATAAGATATAAGGGAACAAAATGTGGTTTCTCCCTAGGACATCCCAATGCTTTTATGTTTTCAATGTCACCAGCACATTATAGGATTCAAGGCCACGAATGGAGCCTGGCCTACGTTCCTTTTCACCTATGCAAACCTGCCATGTTATCCACACGGAGGAGCCCTTCCTTTGTCGGAAAGTCCACTTCTGCAGAAAAGCTTTCTGTGCAAAATCCACAGAGGGTAACCTTGTCTTGAAGCATAATTAGTTCTGAGGAAGAATTTTATCAGCTTAGTCTTTGGGGAGTGGTAGCATGTAAACACTTATTAAAATGTTATTTTGGGGGCATAATTCTGTCATAAGTCAAACTAGGCAGATGCAAATAAAAGCAAAGGTTATCTGTCCACAGGGACTGCTTGCATTTCACTGAGAGATTTATGTCAAATGGCAGATTTTCATCCAAGTTATGAGACAGCAGCAAGGATGAAGCACATTTTTCACAATGTGCATGGAAGCATGTAAGCTTGAGCTTGAGGGTCACCGAGGAATACCAGTTAAAAAGAATAAAATATCCACATGGATTCTGAATAAAAGGTCCAAAGGTAGCAGCCAGCAGGAGTGGAATATCCTGCTTGCTAATGTTTCCTAATAATTTGGTGTATGTTTTTTCGCCCTGACCTAACAGTTCCTTAGTAAAGGGAAGGGCCATAGCACACAAGATGGGGATCGTGAAAGTGTTCACATTAGTGAGATCTACAGTACGGATCAATGTCTGTGGTGGCAATCGTGAGGCCTGTGGTGGAACCATCCAAATATCTGGGCTTCTCATAAGCCTACCTGTCATCATCTGACAATGAGATAAGTTCATTATTTAATGAAAATGCATGATCTTCTCTGGCAGTGTTTATTCCAGCA